>NC_089647.1:37636200-38261200 GCF_037042795.1 Molothrus aeneus | reverse complement strand
CTTCAGAGGTGAACCTCAAGACAAGAAGCTATCCCTGATTTTTCTGTTTATTTTGTTTTTGTATCTCCCTTATTCAAATATCTAGACTTGAAGGAAAGACCTTGTTGGCAACAGTTGTTGTTCTGGAATGAGTCATTCCACCAGATTTTAGAAATACCGCCTCAGTGACAGTTGGCAAAAATGCTGCATGGGCTGTTCAGTTTATGTTTTTCACTTTGGAAAATCAGACCATTTATTTAGGGTTCTGTTACTTTAGAAACCATCTTCAGGTGCCTTGCCTTGCCTTGCCTTGCCTTGCCTTGCCTTGCCTTGCCTTGCCTTGCCTTGCCTTGCCTTGCCTTGCCTTGCCTTGCCTTCCCTTCCCTTCCCTTCCCTTCCCTTCCCTTCCCTTCCCTTCCCTTCCCTTCCCTTCCCTTCCCGCTTTTTTCCTTTTTTTCCCTTTTCCTCATTGTTATGGCATCTCAACATCTGCATTTTCAGTCCTGATTATGATCTGATTTGCCCTTCCTGAAACTGCCTATGAGAAATACTGCGGACGTGGCACTGTGGAATACCAGCCTAATGTAGGATCAGGCCTTTTATTTCTGATCATTATGCTAGTTTATAGACAATTATTTTGTTTTCCAAAGAAATGCATTCTCTCTGCTTCTCTGAAAGCTTTTGGTTCGCCATCCTTCCAAGCTAGATAGACTTGGTGTTCAACAGGCAGCCGCTTACCTCCATGGCCCGGTTCCCGGAAACACTTATGCGTGTGCTTAATTGTGCACACATGGGAAATCGCACTGAAATCAAGATGTGTCGAATTAAGCAAGTCAAGAAATATTTGCAGGGTTTGGTCTTTGTTCAACAAACAGGCCTCAGCCTGGCTGAAGTCCACGACATGCTACAAAAAGAATCCAAATTCACAAGTAAGTAGTGTATTAATTATCGATTGACTTATTTTCTTAAACCAGTTAATTCTGTACTTTTAAAAACTACTTGCCATTTTTCCTGCAAATCCAACTGCCCTTCCTTTCACACTCATTTTTCCTCCTCACTGCTCAACTCCCAAAGGACCTGAGCTGCCAGCCACATGATCCTCTTTTATAACTATTTGAGTTCTGGTGTTTCTTTTTTCCTACCAACTTTGTGTATTACCATATTCCTAGGACATATTTTGGCCAGCTTTTAGGGAGAGAGAGAGTGTCACAGTGTTTCAGGCCTTCATTTCTAAGTGCAATATTAAATATAATCCTTATAATTATAGCACTGCCACTTGGACTACTGTAGTTCAGGCTACGTCAATATGTTGTCAAAAGGTCTCTTTTTCAGGAGCTGGAACTCAGTCATGTTGATTGAATTGAAATTTGATGGCCAGCAGCTGCAAACACACTCTGCCTCCATTCCCCCTCCTCCCCCCACTCCCCAGCTTCCTGCTTTTTTCCCCCCTTTACTACAAAATCTTCTTGCTTTCCATCAAAGTCATAGTTTAGAAAACAGAGCTAATTCCAGGCTCAGTTAATTCTGTCCCTTTGGGTAAGTCAAGACTGTCCTTCAAGGGGTGCCCTGAGGCAACCTGAAGGCATAATCTGCAGTCTGTGTGTGGATGGTGAATCTGAGAGCACAGCTCAGGTGCAGTGTGAAGGCTATCCTCAAACTAGGCACAAACATCCTTCATGTAGGAGCTCCTAGAATGACATCAGTGCCACTCTCAGCAGCTAAGGAAGCTATAGATGTGCCTGGGCTGATGTCTGTGAGGCTCCTGTGTAAGCAGGCCTGGGAGCACCACAGCCCTCTCCCCTCTCGTCCCCTTGGTCAATCCCATACAGACCTTGCTATTCATCCAAGCAAGGGCATTGGGATGAGGGCAATTGCCAGCAGCAGTCTATACTGCAAGTTTAACACACAACCTTTTCAGCCCTAGGGGACTGGTGGGAAAAAAAAAGCTTTGAACTGGGGGAAAAAATAACTGTATTCAGTAGTTGTATAGCATGATCCTGTCATTTTTGGTACTTAGAAACCAAAACAAACTCCCAGCATTCATAACACAAGATATCCAGGTTTTAAAAGGTGCCACTTGGAAATACACAGTAACTACTTTTCATAAGGCCCTTTAGTCCATGTGTTTACAGGTGGACCAGAATAGCTCTGCAGAAGTTAATCCAGTCCCTTGAGTAAACAGTATGTACTCCTAAAACTTTCTGTATAAACCAACCATATGTAAGGCCTTTGGCATACATTTGTACCACACACAACAATACATCTGAGGGACCCTGCTAGAGCCAGGATGGCTAGTGACTTTGACAACCCCCTTGCCAGTGTACTGAATGTGTGTTCATTCTGTCATGCCTCTGAAGGATAACAGCCTTTGGATGACAGCTGTACCAAAAGGGCTATTTACTGCAACACTTTATTATGTGGTTCTTGCAGCCCTCTCCCAGGACGTACTGTCTGTGCTTGGGTCTCCCAGGCTGCCATCAAAGCACAGGCTCTTTGACACGGGTCAGAAGGACTCCTCACCCCAGCCTTGCATTGCCACTTTTGGTCACTGAAGTCACACTCACCCCCTTCCCCTGGTAAAGTTCTTCTCTGCTGCCCCCCTCCTCCACTTCCTTAAGCTATAAGCCATGTCTCCTCCTCCACATACACCCCCTCTCACCTGGGTTATTGCCCTCCCATCTCTCCTTTCATGCTTCTGACACTGCTGCTTCATAATGTTGTTTTTCTAGTTTGGAAAGGCCAGAGGGCCAGGCTGGGAGGGACATTCTGAACACATGTTTTCCACATGTTCTCCTCATCTTCACTCATACTGCTTCTCTAGCTGTCTTTAGCTTTTTTGCTACAATGGACATCTAATGACCTTGAGTGTATTCTCTTCTCTTACTAGTTTTATAAAGGATGAGCTCAAAGTTCCTGTGTCACTGTCATATGAAACTTAGAGCAAAAACTTCTGTGAGTTGACAAGGCACTTGTAGGTTCTTTGACCCTTCACCACAGGCCATGAGCACTCACAGACTGGGCATACAGTTGTGAATGCTTATGCTCCAGTTCAGAAAAATACCAAAAAAGTATGTGTGACAATAAACATATGATTAAATACTTTTCTGTTTGAGTGCTGCTTCATTGTGGAAGTGGACCCCATTCTGGAGGAGGCATCTTTATTGGTCTGATTCAGAAAATGCTTAAGAGTATACCAAAGTTTTAAGAATAGTAGTTCATCCACTATCTTGTATTTTAGTGACTCTTAAATAGGGCTGTGTGGTGCAGGCAAGGCAGAAAATGTGGAGGATCTCCTGGTCACCTTTTACGTTTTCACTCACTCTGGAATCTGAGTGTCTCTGAACTGTAAACACATTTTGGAAGTGCTACCACCTATTTGCTGTTTGAATGTTCAATAACGTAACTGTGGTGCATACCTAGGTGCAGTATATTTAAAGCAACTGCCATTAAATGAAGGGCAATTATATCTTAGAAAGGTAACTCTTCATACAGAGTTAGCATTATTTCCATGACTCTGTTTGACAGGGAGTTGGACCCTTGGACTCTTGGATTCCTCTCCTGCATCCCAATGACCAGTCTGGTAACACTCAGGAGTCCAAATCTTTTTGACTTAAAACATGTAGGCATCAAATCTTCTCTGTACTGAACTGAAAGCAAGGAGAACTGGACATCTAATTGTATTTTTGAATCTTAGCCTAAAATCTCTGGAGACTTTTGGAACATTTATCCCTAGGAGATTTTGCTGGAGTCAAGAATACAGGTTGGAGCCATGGCTGAAAAAAAAACCCAAACCGACATGTGACATCAGTGCATCAGTCAATGAGTCATCCATCAGTGCCAGAGGACAAAGTATTCTTTGTATTTACCTAAGTAGTTACCTATTTACTTTCTGAAATAGTAGTACTAACTTGACATTTTGGTTTGCTGTACAGTGAAAACACTATTTTAAATGCCTTGTATAAAGACAGGCTTTCTTGTTTCTTGAACAGTTAGAAATACTAGAGAACAAATGTAAAAGGCCCATTTCCTTCCTTGCTTGTAAGTGTGGTCTAGGAAAAATCCTGAATTTTGCTAGTAGGAGACAGTCCAGTCTCTTTTCTTGCCAGTGTTGTGAGTGTTGGGCCTTTAGAGAAGGCTGAGTTATTATAATTTCCTTCTGATCTTTCACTGTTTCTGCTTTCCCTCTGTTTTGGCTTTTCATTCTATAGATATATTACTGAAAATGTATTTTAAAAAATTAAAGGCAATAATTTCTTGAAAAGGGCTTTACCTGTAAAGGACTCTAGGCATACCACACACAGGCAGGTCCCAGCTGGGAAATGCAATATTAAGGCTGAAAACTCTGTCTCTCAGACTCCCTGTTTCTCACAGTCCTTGCAGGGTGGTGGGATGCCTGAACTTCCCAGCACACATGGTAACCATTGATCTCAGAGTGGTGTTAAGAGGCCAGTGCTAGGAGCCCAAGGCAGAAGAAGAGCTGAAGGGCAGAGGAAGAGAGCGAAATTTTGCTGTCAGTGCTCGAGTGTCTAGCTCCGTACAATCCTATGACAAGTAAGCAAAGGAAGCTTGAAAAAATTACCCTGGGACTAGGAAAGCAAATTGATGTAGAGCAGGATAGCCATTCCTTCAAGAAGCAGTAGAATTATTTTTTGTCATTTTCCAAGGAAGAAACTGATCCAATTTGACTGACTCCACTCTAGCTGTGCAACAGGAGCCAGTGGCCAGACCTCCTGATTTATCAGGCCTATTATAAGACAATTGCACACCTAAAACTTGTGCTTTTCTGTCTCTTGGTATGCTTTGTATCCTCAGAACAGGTTTTCTCCCTCAGCATTTAATCCCTCTTTAGCCATCACCTTTTTCTGCTTGACAAACCACACTCTGTGTGTGCACTTTGAAGGTTGTGTGGGCACCAACTTAATGTGAGTGCTTTGCTGGGGAGGCCAGAGTCCTTGCCTCTCACAGGGGTAATGAACTACATATTAGGACCTGGCTTCTTCTGAAATGGTATTTAAAGGTACAATATTACAGGAACAATGGATCTGAAAGCAAAACAAAGCTGCTTAGAGCCAGAGACATTTAAGTCCTGCATGAACAACTCTGCTGGTCTTTTGTAACTATCTCTTATCTAATGTAATCTAACCTAACACATTAGTATCTTTACTGCATTTATTATCCTTTTATCAAGGAATGGCAGGAAGGAGATTGGGGCCTTGGTAAAAGCATGAGGCAGAGAGGCATGAGACATAATGTTGAGCAAAGGTTAAAAGAGCTATACAAGCTCTTCTGTTAGGCAATGAACATTGCAAACAGCAGACCTTCTTGTCCTTCTCCCATCCCACTGACTTTGAGGTGGTGAGGACCTGGTGGCAGATACTTGGTGTTGATAACTGAGATGCTATAGCACAGAAATGGATTGTTCAAAGGTTTCCTATGCCTTAGAGAGTTTCTCCAGCGAAATTCAAATGCAAGGCCGTGGATACCTCTGATAACTGCCCTGAAACATTATTAATGAGACCATTTTTCTGAAGAGGTCCTGTAGTTTCTACACCATCAGATTTCATTTGGTTTCCTTGATGGAAATGAGCTACAGCTACTGTCAGTGTTTATTTTCAGTTAGTTTTATTGGTGGCACTGCTCGGTAACACATGGTTAGGATAGTCCAGTTAATCAATCCTCCTCCTCGCTGCCTCCCCCTTTAATTTTTTTGTCTGCTCTTGCATCACAGAAACATTTCCAGCAATTCACTTTACATAACAGTTACTGAGGCAAAGGGCTGTCTAGTTATGCAGAAACTCAGCATCCCAAAATAGATAAGGTTGAAAGGGGCTACAGTGGGTCATCTGATCCAACCCCCTGTTCAAGCAGGACTGTTCTAGATGCAGGATTGTGTGTCCTATGGCGCAGGATTGCATCCAGATGGTTCTTGAATATCTCCAGTGAGACAGACTCCACAACCTCTCCAGGCTACCTGTTCCAATGAGGAACTTGACTGATAAGAAAGACTCACCCTTCATACAAGTTATTCCCAAACCAAGCATGACAGGGAGGCACCCAGCGGTGCTTATGAGGGCCCCTTAAGGCCCTTAGTTTTAGCCAGGATGGGCTGCTTAGCAGGAGACACAGTGAGTGCCTTTCCCACTCACAGCAGGCAGAAGAAAGTCTGCTTATTTATGAAAACAGTCCTGAAAAAGAGAAAGCAAAGTTAAGCTGGAGTGTTTGGTTCTGATTGGAACACTTGCAGCTTGCACTGATGATGATGCCCACTGGTGTGTCTGAAGGCTGTCGGCCAGCAAAGATAGCCCACCCATGTGATGGGGGGTGCAGGCATGCAAACCACAGCAACTCGTACCTGGGGCTGCTCTGGCTAATGGCAAGGGACTTCTGACTGGGCAGGGATGAACCATAATGTAGGATGGTGGTATGAAGGGCTTCATATTTGCTTTCCTGGTGTGATTCCTCTGCTTGCAAGGAGCACTAGGCAGATGGTTGGGAACTGCCACCCATCTGTCTATGATGGGAAGGAGTACCTGGCATGGCAGAATGAAAAGGTCTGAGCTACTGACAGACAGTGGCTTTGCAACTGGATACAAAGCAGAAAATGAACATGTAGACCCTTGGCTAGGGCAGGACCGTTCAGTTTTATACCCAATCTCATTAATTTCTTCTGATTAACACCAATGAGAGAAAGAAGAGAATCTGTACCGATAGCAACAAGGCTCTAATTTCACCTCTGGTTAATAAGCCATTTGATCTTTGCTTTACTGGTCCTGCTGGAAACCAATCTGACCTCCTCAAGCTGAGGCTGCCCCATGGGGCTGACATCCTAACACACATCTGCAGCCATCAACAGTGGCATGTGAGGGAGAGACAGAGGGAACGTCACGTTCATCCTAAGGCTTCCCAGCCTACTGAAAGGAATCTTATCACAGCTGAGACAGAATAGTGCAAAGCTCTAGATTGCTTTTCTGGGTCTGTAGGTTCTGAGACTGCTGTGGCAGTGCATCACAGAGTCCCAGGAGGAAGTTTTATTGTTGTGTCTCAGTAGGAGCCACCGGGATTTTACTAGTGAGCCTGTTCATACAGAAGACAAGTGTTCACGTTGCCACTGAAGAAAAAAGGACGGCCCCAGCCTTAAAGTGTAATGCTATTTTCTTAAGATAAGGAAAAATCAAATTAAAAATCATTTTCATAGAAGAATTCAGTTTGGGTTGACTGGCTTTGTTCAGGTCATCAGTACATAATCAAAGGGTTGCTTCTGTTTTTGTGTCCTAGTTCATGTTAACACACAGAAACTTGCATGCTAACCACTGTTTTCACCACTACCAAATTCTAGAGGTCAGGGACCTCTAGAATTAAACTTACAAGCTATCATAGTGTGGGTGGACAAACCTCTTTCAGGGTAGTAGCTGAGAGACTCATTTCCTCTGTGGATGAGCCACAGAAATGGATGCATAACACACACTGACCAGTGGGTTACATTTTGGCCTGCACTGCAGATGTAACCCAGCAGCCAGGGTGAAGCAATCTTAAAATGACATGGAACATACCATCATTAGGAGCTCATCACACTGTGGGTATCAAATTAAGTGCTTCTCTTGCCAATGAGAGTTCAGCTCAGTGTTAGGGTGTCAAGATTTGCGTTAGTTGCAACAAATCCTGCCTGAGCTATGTGTATGTCTATCATGTAGAAAACTCACCCTCTTTCTTAAGCTATCCACACCAAAATGTCTCTAATGTAAGTTTGAACGAAATATTCTGGCTGGGATTATGGTTCAGAGTGGTTCTGCACTAACTTCGACTGAAATACATGTAACTGAAGTGCTGTTAGTCCTCCAGAATCCTTATTTGTACCATTCACCCCAAAAGAAGGATGAATTCTCCCACAGGTTGTACTGGACCAAGACAAACTGCAGGGCTCTGTACAAGGGACTGTGGCCCCACACTGCCTCAGTCACACGTGTGTCAATGAAGAATGACTAGTGCTGGCAGGATTTTGCAATGGGGACTGACACCCCAAGGTCATTTGTCCTGGAGCAGAGGTTCACACCTTTCCACAGACTTACTCCAAGGCCAGGTACATTGAAAGCATGGGACTATCTTAGCCTACATTTAAGCTTGAATACTGGGAGTATTATTTCCATTTTGAATTTTTTCCAAATAAATAATTTTTTCAAATGTTACAAAAATAGTTAAGTAATTTTGTAAAGCCTGAAGAACATTCTTTTGTATCAGGATTTGAATTGGAAATGGCTGTTTGGGGGCCAATTTACTTTAAAAACTACTTTGTCCACAAGGAACTAGTTGGCCTATGGTATTTCCAGCCTACAAATCTTTTTTTACTTTAACGAGGGCCTAAAAGCTCAACAAAAAAATCTCAGTCCAAAGAAATTCCAATATTGCATATGCCAGGAAAACTATATCCATTCTTGAGTTTATACTGCTGAGGTTTAGTGGCAGAGAACTGCCCATATGCTTATCCATGCTGTCACATGTACCCTCAAATTATCCAAAAACAAGGTAGCTTTTCTTGAACAGAGCAGGTTCTTACCATGTCTACAGGGGAGTATAAAGTCTGTGGACATACCTGTCAATCTTTTATAAACTACAAATCCTCTAAAAGTTTTCCAATACATATGAAGGTTCATTTACAACTTATTTAAGCCTCGTGGCAATTGACTTGCTTTTCTTACTTAGCTTTCACAGACCCTTCAGAAGTAGTCCTCAGACCCTCATGGGTCTGCAGACCACAGCTTGAAAACCACTAGCTCTTAGTTTAAACAAGATACTTTGGGGCCTTTTGGGCCTAATTTTCTATAGCCTTGCAGCTTGTGAGGTCTTATATACCTATGCAAATTGTGAGTAAAATGGTACCAGATGAGGAGGGTGGTGTTCAGCTCTGGTGTTAGCTTTTATTTGGACAGGTGTGAAGGATGCCATTGCAAAGCAGTGACAGATCAGGGCCCCAGCACTGTAACTTCTGGAGCACCAGTAACTGCTCCCTCCTCCATGAAGATCTTGAGCAGCACCACTCAGAGCAGAGCTGGGGAACAATTCTATTTGCAGATCCATCATTCTGCTGTTACTCCCTGAAAGCCAGGCACTGGCCTGGCACATCAATAACCATGGCAAGGATCAGGCTATTACACACCTTGGAGTGACAGGTGACAAGGGGCTTTACTCAGGGTTAGACTCTTGCTTTGTAGTGCTGTTTGCACCCCCATTCAGTCTCAGTGTGTTTACTCTTTTTGGTGTTTCATGTCTTGAGCATGGAGCAGCAATCTTTTCATTTAAGCAAATACAGTGAGAAGTGTTAAGTGTTTCAGTGCTTCTTCTTTCCTTTGATCTCACATAAAGCTCCATGTAGAGGGTTACATGATCTCCATCACTATCTCCTTTCATGCCCAGTAATTAGCACAGGTCCATGGGCTGGGTGCAATGCTATCCTTCCCTGTGCTACAAGGGGAGAGGTAAAAGGGGTTGGAGTGATTGTTTGCTGTGTTGATGACTGTGGTGTTGCCATGGAAAAGCTGGAGACTTCAGGGGAGTTTGTGTTTTGTTGGGCAGGGAGCCAGCCTGCTCTGACTTATTACAACTGTGTGAGTGAGTGAGCCATGCAGAACTTTATCCCTCTGTAGCAATTCCAAGGCTGGGAGAAAAAGAAAAGGACAGGACTGCTTTAATAAGGAGGAGTGCAGTTCACTTTTCTAAGGCTGATTGCATGAAATACAGAGATGCAGAAAAAAATCCTTTGCTATTTTCCACTTTTTTTTTCCTCTTCTTCTTTTTTTTTTTGGCAGAATATGTCCACTCTCTTCTAAGGACTGAATTTAGAGCAGTGCAAATAATAAAATCTCAAGTAATCCTCCTGAAAGCGAACAGAGCCATTTAATTGGCTGTATCTGTACTGAAAGAAGCATTTGGAGTTCTGCTGAGTCTGAGTCTATTAAAGTCTTTGATCTATGCCAGAAACAAAAGTGGAAGCAGACTATACTGTTTTCATTATCTATTCTGAATGAAGTGCAAAAAGTAAATACACAATGTAAACAGGGAAAAAAATTATTCAAGGCCTAGGTCCAGCAAAAAGCTGTCTTCATACTGAGCTTCCCATACTCTGAGTAGTATCATTATTCCCTGGAGGTGGAATTAAAAGCAATGCATGCTTTCTACAAATCACTTTCTATGGGCAGATCTCAAAGCAATTTACAAAACCGGCCAGTTCCATTACTCCCACATTAGAGAGTGAATCACTGGGGCCACAGGACTCATCCAGGAGAGCAGGTCCTGCCTGAATCCCTGGCTAGCCCCTGCCTTCTCACCACGCTCCCTCTGGGTGTACAGAAACTAGCTGTGAGCTGTCAGGATTATTCTAAAGCATTAAAACACCACTGCATAGTATAATTTGTTGTAACTGACTATTTTTCTACAACCCTGTCTGCCATGTCATGTTCTTGTATTTTATTTAACTGAAATAGAGGCAACTGTCTCTTCCTGAAATGTATTTGAGAAGGTGGGAAATAATAGGATTTTGTTATGGACTCTTCTTGCTTTCAGGACTTCTGGATGTTTCAAAAAAATCAATTTTTATAGGAAAGAACTGTTGCAGGGGTAATTTTCTGATTTTCTTTTTTGAATTTGAATTTCCTACCAGACGGTTCAGTGGTAGAATAGATGGACCTAGGTGTCCTATTTTAACATACACTTCTCAGGGAAAGGTGTTATAAATGTTCATCATAAATTGTCATCTAACAAAGCTCTGATTTCTAAAAGAACAGAAGAAAGCAAAATTACTTCCTATAGGGGTTGGCCAGGGAACACACAGGGAAATCTTGACTCTGTATGAGTCAATGACAAACTTCTGGGGCTTGCAGCCCCCTTGTGATCATACTCAGAAGGTGAATCGTGCAAAACCTTTGACCATGTAAGTCTTCCATGAACTGCAGCCAACAGCATCACCACCTGTTTACGTCCAAAGGGAAAAAGCTGCCTGGGTACCATCACAGTCTCTGATGTTATGCTGGCTTGCAGTGTTCTATGATTGAGTTGGGAGCTCCAGCTGAGGAGCTGGGGACAGATCTTGACAACATGAGAGGTGACAGAAACTTCTTTTGGTTTCACTGTGATCTAGGTAAGGTCTAAAGGTTAGGTACTACCACAGGATCCACCTACAGTTTGTCAGTGAAGCCATTGCCTCTTTTATCTATCTCATTGCATTTAACAGGATTTGTCTTTGGAGATGATTGTCTAGTTACTTGGTGACTGTGATATCTCAAGAAGTTACAACACAAAGTAGATTAACTTGGTGTTCCTAATACAGCAGGACCCATGAACTAGTGTAAATAATGTGGCTTGATGATGATGTGACAGCTTACACCAGCAGAGGACTTAGCCAGGGAGATGAAAGGTTGCTGCTTTAAAGCTAAATGTCTGCTCAAAAGAGTTGCTTTTATCCTGCAAATTCTTTTTCTTACTTATTTCTGTGACATTACTGGTTCAGTACAGAAATTTCTGTCCTACCCACAGAATTGTAGTAGCTACACGTTCAGGGACACTCCAGATTAATGAGATCTGCAACATCTTTAATCTTTCCTCGCAGCATGCTGTGCTCGGGATGCAGTGTGTGAGAAAGACCAAAAGTGAGGGATGCAAGAAATGTAGTCACACAGGAAACTGAAACTGCCCTGTCATTCATTCCTGTAGTACAAAAAACCCTTTCTGTAACCTCAGTTTCCTGATTCTCGTGTGGCTGGGGCCAGATTTGCCACTGGTGCAAACTGGTGCAGCACTACTGACATCAGCTGACAACACACCAGTTTACTCCAGGAGATAACTTGTTCCAAGTCTTTTCAGCAACAAAACCAAGAGGACAACAGCTGTGGATGCATCCAAGGCCAGCAAGGTCTTATGAAATGAAGGGATTGTTTTTAATAGTTGGTGTGCGTGAAGGCTGGGCTTCTTAATGACACTTGAACCCAGTTCTACCACTGTTTTTCCAAAGGAAAAGCTACTGCTGAGTGCACAGCAAAAGTATCCACAAAGTTGTTTATCATTCAGGGAGTCATCCTTAAACTGAACCATGTCTTGAAAATGGATGTTTTTTTGAATGCTGCTCCATCTGAGGAGCTACTGAAGATTCCTTCCTTAAGGATCCTAATATTTCTCAGCTTTTTCTCCACTAGCCAGAGAGGAGCTGGCTGATATAAACTGTAGCAGCAAGTTTCTAGGGTCATGCATACTGTGGTGTGAGAGAAATCTGGGAAGTCAGCTTCCAGAATTCCTGTTTTATTTTCCTCCCCTGAGGCAAAGATGGTCTTAATAGTATTGAGGGAGACCCAGCTAAGGATGTATCCTACAGCAGGTCTATCCTACAGCTATGTTAGTGTATATATTTTCAGGCCCCCAGATACGGGTGTCAATCGTGCTTATGTTCTTCTACAAATATCAGGGAAGTTAAACTGGCAGAACTGGGGTGAGGTGGGAAGAAAAGGGAAGGAAACCTCTGCACACTCCTTCCTGCGGCCCTCAGGGGTTTTGCTCTGTTTGCATTTGGCTTGTCTGAGCTTCAGGGCAGTGGGCAGAGAGTAAGTTGGAGTGAAGCTGTAAACTCACCTCAAACTTGACTGCATCCTCATCCCGATGCCTCTTTTTTATTAGGCAGTGGTGTGCAAAGCTTCCCTGTATACAGTGAAGTACCCTCCACTTGGCTTAGTGGTGTCTTCTTGCTAAAGTCATAATTTTTACCAGCTATCAGCATTTCAGGCTACCCAAATGACAAGGAAAGGCTATGGTTAGGCAGAGACTAATTAGAGGGACTAATCAAGGTTGCTGGCAATTGTGTGGACAGTCTGGTAAAAAGAGGATGAGGAGGTACCTGTGGTTCCCCAGCCTCCCGCTAACAGAGCCGCACTTCTTCATGTGGCTGTGAATTCCTGTGGTGTTTCTTTACCTCTGTCTCAGCCAGGTGGAAGCTATGTAGAGGCAGAATAGCTCATGCTACACATCAATACAGCTGCAAGAGGGCACCTTCCTTCTCCCACGTGTCTCATCAAGCTGACCAAGGCTAATTTTCAGCCTATTGATAATACCTAAATCATTCTAATGGGGAGGAGATAGCAAAGATAAGCTTGTCAAGTGGATATTATAAAGTCTGTGGATGCCTGGGAACTTCATTGTGCTATATGGAAGTGCTATTTCTTAGAGGTTAACTCATATGTAAACCAAAGCTCTTTGGATCCTGCCAAATTCATCACTCAGGATATTGCAGAGACTGCTGAATTCAGGGATAGCAACAGCAGTCCTGCATTTCTTTATGCCATTTTTAAATAGGACATCAACCCAAAAGCATAATCTTAAATTTAATCTAGAAAGGATTTTGAGCTGTGCTGAAAGGTCAGCTCAGTTAGGATAGCTCACAACCACACTCATTAACCCCAAATGGGTTACTTTTTGTTAGGGGCTGGGTGCAGCAGCTGGCTGAGGGGGAAGGGGCAAGAGGTACTGCGGAGGACTGCAGACACATGCCACATAGTGCAAGTGTGCATGGCACACACAGCTGTACATGAATGGGAGGAGAGAGGGGAAGGAGAAAAGATCAGACCCCTACTGTACCCCGGGCTTCCTTGGCAAAACTGTAGAGTTCTTATAAGGAGTGAGAGACTAGGTGGAAGCAGCATTAAAAATAATTGCATTCTGCTGCTTTGGTTATAATGTGTCCCTTGTTCATAACTCCATTCGTGACTCAAGTGCCCTGCAGAAGTCTGGACATGTGACAGCCAATAAATTCATTTATTGCGAGGGCTGTTTGTGTCAAATTCAGAACTGAAAGTTCATCTGCAGGTGCAGCAGAGCTGTGCAGGGAAGCAAACACAGATTTACAGCTGTTGTGGCTTACTCCACTCTGCTACAACAAATCATTTTGTTCAGGAAAGAGGCTCTGCTGTTGGCCAACCAAGACGTGGTCAGAAATTTGAAACACTGCTTTGTTAGTTTAAATGAAAACATTGCTGGACATGTTAGGGTGGGCATTTTTTTTTTACATTTAGTGAAATTTGTCATAAAGAAAAGATTGATTGAAACTGAACAGAATGTGTGTTGCTTTCCACTGTCACTTCCTATCTTCTTCCTTTGCCATTGTGAGTGAATCAAGATCAGGATTTTAAAGTGTTCAGCTCTGAAGGCCACTTATTACTTCCTCCTGTGATCCTGTTTGATTTTCTGAAAATGAGTCAGTCATTTTCTGCTAGAATTTGGTGCTGAGCCTTTTCTCTGAGCTCCGCTCTGCAAGACAAAAAAACATATTGCTTCACAGGCGAAGCAAGTCTGCACAATAGAAGACTTCCTTACAACCGGGCTCTGCCAAGTCTGCTCTTAGCCCTGCAAGGAGTCATGTTACTTCTCAGCAAGGTCATACAGGCCTAAAATAATCACTGATGTTTATCTTTCCCAGAGGATATTAAGCACCCCCAAACACCACCACAAGTGCATCTATTAAAAAAAAAAAAAAATACAGACTGGTGGCTGTCATACCACAGCTCCATCACCTCGCCACTGCCTTGTGTGCTCCCCAGAGATCTGGAGCAGCTCCAGATCAGCAGAAAAGCTGCAGGATGAGCTGGTGATGAAGAAGGGAAGGGTGAGCAGGCCATGCCTTAAGTCAGGCTTCAAGAGAAGAATCAGGGACTGCTAAATACACAGGATTTAAGCCTGTATCCCTGACGCTCCCAAATCACAGGGATTTTATCCCAGTCAAGGGTGTCCAGCGCTGCTGTTAATGATTTGCAGTGCAGGAAAGAAAATATACAAATGCTTTGCAGGCCATACTCCCCTGCCTTTCATGTCTACACCTCTGAGCACCCATTTACTTCAGTCTTCCCTTCCACACTGTGTATTTGGCACATCCTCTCATGCCTACATCCCCAAATTCACAAGCCTCCTCTGGCTGACTGGGGAGCGAGAGACATTTCCTTGCCGCAGTGGTGTTCGTGGGAAGATGTGTGCTCAGGGGGATGCTAAAAGCTTCAGGCAAGTTCTTTGTGTTTTGACAGACTCTGCTGAAGGATTTTGCTCTGACTTGAGCCAGACATGGTACTGGCAGATGCCGTGCAAGCTTCCCACGCAGCACTGGCAGTGCCTCTCGGATCTGACCCGCGACCACCGCCCCTCCCTGACCCCCCTTCCCTCTCCCCTCTCAGCCCAGGCCAGCGTTTATCTTGAGCAGAGAGAGATCTCCCTGCCAGATTGCGTGGTGGTTCTCTGATGTGAACAGATGGGACTAGGGGGGCAGGCTACATCTGTTCCCTGAATTCTTCCACCTTCGCAATTGTTTGCAAATGGGTGAGAGCTCTGGGAGGCTGGGAAACTATGGGTTTCGGCTCAAAATGTTCTTTTCCTGTAACGTGCTCAAAAGTGAACCTGTGCTATGTAATTAAGTTTGACACTGACGAGGAAAACACCTGCTGGTGCAAGTAGCTTGCATCTTTACCCACAGAAGCACAGATTCTTTGCAGGACTAGTGCTAAATCTTTCTTCAGTCCAGTTTGGAAAGGCCCAAGTGAGGAAGCATGCCTCGGGATACCATTCCACAGCTTCACAGCATCAGGGTGTCTTTCTGAGATTCAGCATGGATTTAATTCCTATTTCAATTTCTTATTATGTTTATGTAATAGATTTTCAGAAAGCCTCAGCTCTCATTTCTGTGCAAGTACTAGCCATGGACAGATGTAAATAGCAAAAGTCTGAATCCTTTGTGGAAAATGGACCATAAACTCTTAGTTTTCAAATTTTTGCATCCTTTAAGCATTTTGAGTTTGTTGTCATCTGTGTTTGCTTCTCCTGATTATTTCTTACCAGATTCTCCATACAGTGCATGACTTTTCCTCATAAATCATGCTGTCTTGCCTCCTGGACTCAATTGCTTCTGTCCATCCCGTTCTTGCCAGGGAACAAACCACCCCCATCTCTCTCACCCTGTCTTCTGTCCAAGACAGCATCACCTTATGGGCCACCCAAAGCCCTAAGGGCTACAGCCACACATGCAGAGCCCTAGCAAACTCAGTGACACCAGCTCTGGGCAGGGCAGCCCTATTGGCTCTCTGTCAGCTGAGAATGCCCTCCGAGACACCTGACATCAGGGGCACTCAGCCACTTGGCCATGACTACTGTGTGTCCATGCTCAGTCCCCTTGTGCCTTCTCCTCCCAGCACAGCAATGCCAGGAGGTGGGAGCCTGTGGTCCATGTGTTGGGCTTACACGCCTGCAAACTCCCACCCTCTGGCTGGTGATGCTGTGCTGTTGGACTGATTTCTCGGGAGGACAGAGGTACCTGTGAAAGTGTGAAATGAGAGCGTGGATACCAGTGAGGCTCTGGTTATGCATGTTTATGGCATTCATCTGCTCTTCCTCTGTATTCTCATCTGGACTTGGACTCCACCTTGCTGAATGTGTGTAAGCCAAGTGTTTTCCACAAGTTGCCATTTTTGTGCCTGAATTAAACATCAGCTTCTTGCACTTTTTAATTGCAGGTTTCTTTCCATTTGCAATATTCTGCTGTTTTCATTGTTTCTTGATCTTTCTCCAGTTCTGTGAGCAGTTGGTGATTTCATTTCTGAACTGTTTATTTCTTCTTTCAGATGATTTGTAAGTACTAAAAAAAATTCCACTTTAATACACTGATTCATGCATTGCCTCACAGGGCAGAACTCATTACATTTACATGCGAATTAGCCTTTGGTTATGAACCTTCCGTCAGTTCTCAAACCACATCACAGTGGCCCTATTCTGGCATACTGAATTATTTCTCTTTTAAGATTTTATCCATTGGTAATAGTGTGTGTTTTAAAATAAAAGGAAACACTAATTTTAAATCTATGCTGCTTATTATTTGGGTTTTCTTTTCCCTCTGGATGTTTAGCAAATTATTACATCTTGATATAGTTTTCATTATTTTACTGTGAAGGGCGGCTTGATGTAAAAGATTACAATTACTACAATCACTCCAGGATCAAAAAGCACTACTATGCTTGCTTTTCTTTGGTCTTTCACTTCCTTCCCACCAAGCAGGGCAGTCGGCTCTGCGGTCGAGCCCAGTGTTAGGGGATTCAGAACAACTGCCTTTCATTCAAAGGCTTAATGCTCCTGGCTTAACATTCTCCATGAGAATTGTGTTAGCTCCCTCTCTCAGGAAAACAGGAGTATCCGTATTTTGATCTTCCTGGTGATACAGATTCCCACTTTGGCCCCATGAGAATAATTACTTACTCTTTGTGTCAGTGTTAATTGTTGTGTTTATTCCTAGACTAGAAGGGGACTGAGGTGCAGAGGAAGGCAAGGTTATATTCTGAGGTGAAATGTGTTCACTAAGTTTCAAGTGCATCTTCAAAAACACTATTCCTAGTGAGTATCAACAACCTTTAACTGAGCTCATTGCTGTTACATGTGACCAAATTGGACAGGAGTTCCTTTTGGGAAGTATAGTGAGAAATGTCCTCCCATGTAAGACACATGTTGTTTATTTCTGTAAGGAACTCCTATAGACCTTTACAAAGTCTCTACAAAAAGCAGAGGCTATGACCAAACAGGTTTTTGTCTTTTCAGTAGGAAACAAACTATGGACCCATAATTCACACAGCTGTGGCCAAATTCTCACTGGCTTTAGTCAAATCTGGCTAAAAGCTGACTGGTGACAGTGGTTTTCGTGTTGTCCAAAGAGTCCAATAAGAAACATATGATGCCATTGACATTTTAGGTATAGTGTTGGGTTTTTGAGCACAGAAACAGTCTATATCTGAGCTGGATGCAAAACATGCTTTATTAGTGGTTACAGGCTTGGTTTTCCCTGTGTTTGGGGGGGACCATAGGGTTCGAACGGTGATCTGGGGAATGGTCATCCCTTCTTGTTTCTTAATAAGGCAGATGCCTGACCTGTCATAAAACCTTGCAGGAGCTGTGGCTTTAGTAAGGAAATCCTGTTTTACATGCACCTATTGAGTTCTCCAGTGCCCTCCTCCAAAACAAATCTTAGACTTCTATAGCAGAACTGATCTTCCTGGATCCTGTTGTGTCCGTGGAGTAAAATAAGAATACTTATTTGATCTATGAACATCAAAATAGTTCAGAAAAATTATACCTTAAAAAGTGCTTACTCTTTTCCATTGAATAAAACCAAAATTGTTAGAATGAATGACTCTTAGAGCTCTACAAATAGATGAAATATGGCCTGCCTGTTAGTGTTTGCCACAGGAGGAGAAAGGTAAACATGACCATTTAAGATAGAGGAAGGCTTTCAGAGCACTTCTATAATATAAGTCAAACTGGCCCTGGAGGCAGCCCTTGAGGGCTGACATGTAAGGCCAGCTTTCAAAGCTTCTGGGCTGTCCCCTGCCTGCGCTTACCCTATGGCTCAGCATGCCACCATGCATGGCCAGACAAAGCTGTGTGCCAGATGAAGGGTCAGGAGGTGGTTGTGGGGCACAGCACAGAGCTCTTGGCACTACAAAGGGTGGTGCCAACATCTGGGACTGCGTGGAAGCACAGCCTGGAGCTTCCACCAGTCTGAACTGCTGTTGGCCACAGGGAGAGGAGACCACTGTAGGGACTGATTTGCCTGGTGCAAGGATACATATCTGCCTTTTCCTGTGGCAATGTGGCATGTCTTGCACTTGGGATTTATCCCAGTGCCTTGGTCTTGGGACTTGAATGCCCTCACATCCCACTGACACTTCTATAAGGACGCTGATGATGTCGCAAATAGAGGTCTCCAGTGCAGCTCTTGCTGTAGATGACTATGCTAGTCAGCAGTGATGGCTTGATAAAAAGAATTTGATCCCTACTGAATTTAATGCACAGAGCAGAAATTGAAAAAAAAAAGATATTTTTTGATATGCGAAAGCAGAGTTTGTTTAGAGCCTTTTGAACATCTCAGTGTTTTTTCCTTCCTTGCCAGGCTTTTAATGATAGGAGAAAAGTATCACACGAGCAACACTGCCAGCTTTATGATTTTGTCATGAGACAGTGTTTTCTATTTTGCTTAAAACCCCAGCTCCTAGAAACAATGGATTATGTGAGAATATGTCAGCTCTGTTTGAAAAGCAAAGAAAATTTCTAGTGCTTTTTTTGTCAGAAAAATGATTGAAACATGACCCCAATTATATACTAAGAAATCCAAAAACATGTTTGGAATTGATTACACTTTTTATGTGCATCGTTTGAAGTCAATTGTATGATTTTTCTTTTGGAGTGAGACATCTGACTCATGATTTCTAAATGCTTGGGGAGTGGTGCTATTACATTGGGGATACCACTGGTGTTTCCAAATCTGTTGAATGATTTCTTACACAAACTGCTTTAGCTCCTTAAAGCAAAGAAATGTTTTTATTTGGTAAGATGTATAGGACAGATCCTGCTTTAAAAATATATGGAACATGCTTTTGTTTTGTTTTTGCTGAGCAGCAGAAACATTGAGCAGATCCCACGCAAATCCCTAAAGATGAATTGTAATGCCTTTTGGTATGCACAGAGAGTATCTGAGTTCACCACAACATAGACTTAACCAAAAGGCCCAGTCCTGTGTATATTCAGTTCCTTTAGGGATACTGAGCTTGTGGGACTTTTCTACTTCCTAAAAAGCCCCTTCTGCCCCTTTCAGAGTTAGAGCACCTCATAAAGACTGTGTAAATGCTCCTTTTGGGCAGCATAATTCACTGCTGTCTTGGTTAGGCAGCAGTGCTGCCTGGGGAAGCAGCTTTGGTGTGAATTGCCTTGATAGGATGCACCGGCTCACGTGTCCATAGCTTAGTTCTAACCAAGGCTCTGAGCCAAGCCTTTCCCCTTGGACCCCTGCCTCTAAACGTCTGTGGCCAGCCCAGAGGAGGCTCTGTGAGCACACCCTTTGTGTAGGACCTGGGTAGGGCTGAGCATGTTGTGGTGGGTCGGGTGTTAGAAAGCAAAAGCTGGTGCCTTTGAGGGCAGTAGTAACTATTCTTTGTTAGGGAATAATTTTTCAGTTTCTGGGTTTAAACAAAGGCAGATGATAGCAATAGGAGACATGGCTAATGAACCTGCTCCCTCTGGGAGCCCTGTAACACACAGTGTCAGCACCTGGTAGATGATGCCATTCACTGTGATGCCAGTGTTTGTCCAGAACACATGGTCGGTCTGGCATTGCTGCCATGCATGCAAGCAGTACTAAAATATCTTCTGTTTTTTATTCATTGTTAGCATATTTTTACTTGAGCAAACTCCCTTCAGAATTACCTGTAAAATGGGATTAAGGAGCATTTTTCTTGCTGAGGCCTCCACAGTCCTTTCAGATTTTTTTGATGAACCATGCATTTGCAAAAACACATCCTGCATGCTTGCCAGTAATAAGGTGAAAAATCACACACAGGCTTTAGCTGTTCCAAAGGCCTAATGTTCTTTCCCCCATGCCTGAGTCCATGAACCAAACTATGTCCCTGATTGCTTATTTGATGGGGGTGTGTATAGGGTCTCATAATTAAATGAAACTGCCAAGACTGGTGTTTGGTATAAAATTCATTGCACTGTTGGAACAAGTATATCTAGGGGGAGTTTGAACTATGTTTTGCAGTCTCACTCCCTTCTTCATGTACTTTTTTGTTACCCCTTTTTAACTTCATTGTTTTGGATCAAAATTATCAGAAATTAATAAAAGCCACAAATTAGGAGCAAGATTGCATAATCCAAGATTGTGAGATTTGGGATGTTTAAATTTTGCTGTGTTGCTAACAGTAGAGGTGCTGGTTGCTTAGCACACAGCGGAAGCAGATATGCTGAGATCTGCAGGAAATGAGTGCCTGAAGACAGCACGAGATGGATGAGGGTTCCAGCATGGTGCAAGGTACCTTTTCCTCCTCCACAGGAAAATCAGAAGAGAGGTGTGAGAGGGGCCAAGGCAAGAAGCCCCTGCCCTCAATTGATGTAGTAGGCTAACAGGTGTCACTGTGAAGGCAGATTAGGGCCAGATTAACACTGAAACAATAGATGCAGGGGAAGCATCCCCTTGAAACACATCGAGTTGTTCTGTGCAATGGGAACAAGTGAGTCCTGGCTGCCTTGAGTGGATTCACTGATGTCTCATAAGGAGTAAGTAATCTCTCACCTTTACCTCAGTGAGGTCATGAATATACTTCTGTTTTCTGTCTATTGTTAATAGTCATGTAGTTACCTAAAATGTTTTCAAATTCTTTTATATGTTCTTTAATATCTCAATGTTTGGTAGAATTGGCCAGCAAATATAAGAATTAGTGGTTAACGCCAGGCAAATGCAAGTATTTTTGACTAACCTGATCTCCTTTTAAGATAAGGAGACCCACTTAGTTGATGAGGGAAATGCTGTGGATGTTATCTACCTGGACTTAGCAAAGCCTTTGACACCATTTCCCACAATATTCTGCTGGAGAAACTGGCTGCTCATACTTGGATGCATGCAGTGTGCACTGCATGAAAAACAGGGTGGATGGCTGGGCCCTGATAATGGTACTGAATAGAGTGGTGAGCTGGAGTGAACTCCAGCTCGTGGCTAATCATACATGGTGTTCCCCAGGGCTTAGTGCAGTTTTCTTTAATATCTTTATCCATAATCTGGAAGAGGGGATTGAGTGCAGCCTCCATCAGTTTGCAGACAATACTGATTTGGGCAGGAGTGGCAATCTACTGGAGGGTAGAAAGGCTCTGCAGAGGGATTGGACAGACTGGATCAGTGAGCAAAGGCCATTTGTATGAGGTTCAGTGATGCCAGGTGCTGGCTGGGTCCTGCACTTGGGTCACAACAACCCCAGGCAGTGCTACAGGCTGGGGGAAGGGGCTAGAAAACTAAAACTGCCTGGTGGAAAAGGCCCTGGGAGTGCTGGTCTATAGCAGCTGAACATGAGCCAGGGTATACCCAGGTAGCCAAGAAGGCCGATGGCATCCTGGCCTGGATCAGCCAGGTGTGGCCAGCAGGAGCAGGGCAGTGACCGTCCCCCTGTATGCAGCACTGCTGAGGCCACAGCGCCAATCCTGTGCTCAGTTCTGGGCCCCTCACTACAAGACAGTGCTGGAGGTGCTGCAGCGTGTCCAGAGAAGGGCACCAGAGCTGGGGAAGGGTCTGGAGCACAAGTCTGATTAGCATCTTGGAGAGCTGAAGTTGTTTAGCCTCAGAAAAAGAGGCTTTGGGGAAACCTTATCACTCTCTACAACTGCCTGAAAGGAGGGTGTAGCCAGGTGAGTTTTGGTCTCTTCACCCAAAGAACAAGGGTAAAGGACAAGAAGAAACTGCCTCAAAATGCACCAGGGGAGGCTTAGACCATACATTAGAAAACATTTCTTCCCTGAAAGGATCATCAGGCATTGGAATAGGCTGCCCAGGGAAGTGGTGGAGTCATCGTCCCTGGAGGTATTTAAAAGACATGTAGATGTGGCACTTAATGACATGATTTAAGTGGTGAACTTGGCGGGGTAGGTTAATGGTAGGTTGATGATCTTGGAGGATTTTTCCAACCTAAACAATTCTACAATTCTGTGATTCTGTAATTCTGATATGAGTACACATAGGACCACATGTACTTCTTTTCCTTAGAAAACCAAGCAAGAAAAAACCACCCTAGTAAAAGAGAAGGCCAAGGAAAACTACAATGCCCTGTGTTAAGGAGAGCTTTGTGGTAGGTCCTTCTGGTTCCAGGGTGCATGAAGACCCTGACTTCATCCTGACTTCCTGCACATAACATAATCCCACAGAGGACCAGCAGTGACTCAGCTCCTTTACCACTTGCTGTGGGTACTACCTGTGGTGAATCCTCCCCACCCAGGCTTTTTTAAATTACATTTTTCTTCCTTAGTATTTGGTATAAAGGAGTACAGCAGGCACTTTGGTATAGTGTCCATTTTGAAATATGCCCAAGACCTCCACCACATTCCCTCACTAATACAGTTTTCATTCATTTAATAACACAAAGTCACATTTTTACCTGATACAGCTTGAATAGTTCTTTAGCAAGCTTTCTGCTTCCATGTTATTGCTGATGGCTGATATTGGTAGTATAATTTCTTTCATTTTAGTACCCAAGAAGGAAATTGTACATGTGTTTGGGAGTGCAGTTAGCCTTTTTTGTAGGTATCAATGCAAAGCCTCTTCTTCAATTTCTGAATCTGAGCCAATATTTAAGAAGACAAGCTACTGTAAAGGATTTAATGCAGCAAAAACTATGGTCTTCAGTTTGCGAGTGCTAGCACTAATGAAAAGACCATGTTATTTGTCTTCACTGATTTCTGTCTTGAGAAAGACAAAAAATATTGAATAGAGATCCTGCAATAGGATCAGGGATAGGTAGAGTAGATTGGCATCCCATCCAAAGCAGAACATCCCTTCTAGTTAACAAAGTTTTTTGTATATATTTAAGTAATTTTTAAAGATTTTGCTGCTTAAGAATGGTTTTTGCTGAATCAGAGACTGGATCCTTTTGCTGTCTTTTGTGTGAGGAGCATATTCAAAACTGTAAATGAGAAAACTCTTTCCCTTGCTACTGGCTTTTTGTCCTATTCTGACATTTTTTGCTAATTAACTGACAATTAGCAGCCCTAGAGTTTATTGTTTATCTTTTTGCCTTATTTTCCCCTTTGTTAAACAAATGATCCAAAGTTTTATGGATCACACCTCTTTGTTTGCCATTGTTGATGGATCATTTTCCACTCAGAATGGAAATGATTAAACCATATAAGAAAGGATCATGCTTGCTGCTTATTCTCTGGCATCATATATGGAAAAATATTGCAGCTGGTTGAATTGTCTAGTTGAAATTAGCCTTTAAAGGAAAACAAAACAGGAGGGAATTGTGCAAGTGAGTTCATTAGGGCTTTATCATAACAAGGAGTGAGTGGTGAAGGGGAGAAAAGATGACGGAGTTCATGTTCCTGCAGATTAATTTATCAGTCTTTATGGGCACATGAAAAGAAAATTATGGCTACCTATAAAGGTCTAATTAGAGCATCTAGTGTAAATTCTCTGCAGCTAATCTGGTACAGTTCATAAAAAGCTAACAATAAAAACATAATGATGTGTTGCATTAAATGGGCAATCTTCAGCAAATGGGGCTAAATTAAAAAAGGTCTATTGGAAAAGTAGGCTCTTTATAGGCCTTAAATTGAGGATAACTCATTAAATACACAGCGTGTTTTGCTGTTTAGTCCAATAGTGACTAATGTACCCTGGATGTGTACTCCTGGGAATGATTCTGGTCTTGAGTGCAAGTCAGAACTTCTGGTAAAATCCTTGTAAGTATCACCTTCAGCATTTGGGGATTACTTGCATTTTTTAATGCTTCTTCACAGTTCTGACCTTCATTATATAGCCTGGTCCTGCTGATGAGAATTTTTTGGTGTAGGCAATCAAAATAGGAGCAACTTTTCTGACCCAGCCTTCATATCCATGCCTGAAATGTGGACATACCACTTGGCAAAGGTGTGAGTTAAAAATGTGACACACCACTTGGCAAAAGTGTGAGTTAAAAATCTCGTGTAAAACCTCAGTTCTGTCTAAAAGGAGTAATTCATAATTACTATAATTTGAGAATGCTGAGAGTGCACTCTGAAAACTCTTTTCTAGAAAGCCTCCAAATGTTAAGGCAGTGAGAATAGAAAGACAAATTAATTTATTCAAAATTGTGTCAAAAGGAGAATTTTCCTAAGGATTTCTTTGACTAGACCGCTGTCTTTCTGCCTCACGACTGATTTCCCCTTCTCACCTACTCCAGACACAAGCTACCTGCCTTTGCTTTGTGGACTCTCTGGTCACTCCCTATGTGCTCTGGTTCTGCTGCCACTAATTGATTTTTGTAGAGGCCCCTTGGCCACTAGTAGAATTTTTGAGAAAGTCTGTCTGCACATTTGAGGAGGAATTTTTCAAATGAACCAAACATCAGGCAAATTTTCTCTCTTTATGTTCAAGCTCTCTGTAAAACTGTCATGGGGAGATCCTTAAACACAGTTCAACAACCATGAAGGAGCCAAGACAGCTTTTCATTTTTCCGGCCATGGTGGTCTCCTTATCTGGTGGTTTCCTCTGCTGTCCATTGTAGACAGTCCACCTTTTACAGACAGGAACAATTTTTGGGAGGCTGCTGCTTTGCCATCATCTTTCTCATATGGTACAGTAACATAAAAAAAAAAAATTACATAAAGAAAGGCAAGAGTTATGAGGGTTGGCCATGTTTGCAGGATCAGTAAGAACTGTGAATTCTGGGGTCTGATCAAAACACTGCAGAAAGTGGAGCTCCAGTGACCACTTCTTAGAAGTGCCTTTGAGACAAGCAGCTCCGTTCCCATGTCCCTGAGCTACAGAGAAAGAAAGTAAAAAACTGCAGAGGCCAAACAGACTATATTGATCATAGTTTCCTCCCCAAACCTTTCAAATACAAATACAGTAATCAGATGGCTATGGGCTCTAAAAGTCTGTATGAGCATACTTAAGGGGTAAAAAAGAGAAAGTAGCAGAGTTTTGTGTGTAAATTATCCTTTTCTATGTAAAAGAAACAGACTTAGCCATTATGTTTACCTCCACATCTTTGGAGGCCATTTTAGCAGAGGTCTCTACTTTCCTGGTGTGACTGCCAACTTTGAGAATTTTTAGGTTGTGGATTATTGGTCTAATTGGTTGTAAAATAAACTGTTTCAAAGAACTGGCACTCCTCACATCTGCCACTCTTGGCCTAATGCGTTTGTGATGTATTTGCTGGTAGAGAAAAATGTCGCTGGACGTGTGTGCATGGGAAAGCTGCAAATTGTTTTGCCTTTCTTTTGTTTCTGTTTATCTTGGTTTGCAAATATGAAGCAGACATAGTTTTCAATATGGACAAATGTGCTGCAAAATGCCACTCAGCTGAGGAGATCATAGCTGGTTTTCAATTATTAAAAGCACATACAGAAGAATAAACTCACAGCTAATTTCAGAATGAAGGTTTGCAACAGATGCATGACCCTAGTGAGGAAAGGTTTAGGTAACAGAAATGCTGATGTGTTTTAATTTATGTAGCAAAATCCCCAGAGACAAGGAGGATTGTACATTGGCACAAATACCACATACAGGTTATACCTGCATGTCTGAGAGAGTGCCTGTTAAATGTCACATAGTCCAGTTGTTCCAGTTATGCTGGTGACAAGCATTGGAGTTTCTTATGTGTTTAGGTTGGTCTGAAGAGAGAATATGTCTCTACAGGTCACAGATGAGCAAAAGCTCTGGGCTCTTTGTTAAAAACAGGCTTTGCTCTTTCTCTCTGCATACTCCTGAAAGTGCTAGAGAGTTTTCTTGGTTTTTCTTGGGCTTGATTTTTTTTTTTTAGTTTTGGGGTTTTTTGTTTGTTTCCGGGTTTTTTTTGTTTGTTTGTTTTTTGGTTCAGTTTGAGTTTTTTGTTTTGTTTTGGTTTTTTTTTTTAAAGCCACAAGAAATGCAAGCAATTCTGAGAACAAGGTACATCCACCAAAACAAAGTTCTGGAAGAGGGGCTGAGAAAAGGGAGTAAGGAAGAATGAGGAAAGACGTGGCTGCATTATCACTTTCTATCCCTACAATTTCTACTTAACAGCCTTCCTGTGAGAAGGGAATGGGGTAAACTTTGATAAACCATCTGACTCAAAACCTGCATATCCAGGAGCCCTTACCAAAGGGATATAGCTTAAGACAGAATTTTAGCCATCAGGTGGGGTGATTTTCAGAGCAGCTTACCCTGCTACCTCTGCTCTGTGTGAAAATCCTGGCCTCAAGCCTGGGAGAATCTCACAGGTTCCATTGTGCAGTGAGAGCCCATGCGGCACTTACCCATCCTGCTCCCAAGTCCTGAATGGTAGAAGATGGCCAGGCTATTCTTCCCACCACAAGGAACAGCTGGACCACACACTTGGATGGAAAACCTGCCCTGTCTGTGTACATGCAGGCACTCCATGGTTTACTCATCAGCAGGCACTGGGAGTCTGAGGGCAGGGAGTTTGGGTTGTTTTGTTGTTTTGGGAATCAAAATATGCAAGTGACCTCCTTCAGCTGTGTGTCACAGAGGACATGTTTGGGTTGGCTTTAGAGTGCAGCAACATCTATAAATTTTCTTTCTTTTGTCAGTTTGTGTTGTAACTTTCATGTTGTTTGAGTGTTCAGGAGGGACCATTGGTGTCTACCAGAACCATTTGGAAGCATTTGTTTTCCTCTGCCCTGTCAAAAGTAAAACAGTTTACGTATGGCCAAGTATCCAAAACCCCTGACACCATGCAATGGATAAAATAAAAATTTCTGTACTTTATGAAATCAAGGGAGCCTCAGATCCTTCATAGCTGACTATCTATTGATATTCCCTTTGTGTGCTTTCTGCTTGTTTGTAAATGAGTCATCTACAGGAAATATTTCTAATACAGATCTCAAGGATTACTGTATGGGCAAAATCCTTCCTTTTGTTTGTATGACTTTGTGTTCTCGTCTTATACAGTGGAAGGGGAGGATGAACAGTCCTCTGCAAGCTGCCCTTGCAGGGTAGCATCCCTTCTTTGAGACCAGACCTCCTGCTTGCTCTGGACTGAGCACATTTGCTCCAGACAGACCTGGGCCAGACTTGCTTTCTGCTTGGTCTTCAACCTTTCCAGAAAGGCTTACAAAGCCCTGTTGTTTCAGGGCTACACCACCCTCAGGGAGCTACACAAACATCATCTCATGGCCTAGAAAAAAAGGTTATTTAGCTGTATTGTTCTAGAAACATTTTGAGTCCCAGCTAGACATTTAGGGCCAAATGCTGCTCAGAAGTTTATGCAGGCATAACTGCAAGTATTCCAGTCAGTGTTTCTCTCAGCAAGTACAAATCTTTTCCCTCTTTATCCATCTTTGAATACAAATTGTACCAGAAATCTGTGGAGGCTTGAAGATCAATTTTGACATTAAAATAATCAGAATCAATAATAAAATGGTCATCTTAAGTCTTTCTGCAACAGGCATCTTTTAGGTGTGTAGAGGATAAGAGCTCTCTGACGTGTGGACTGATGTTTTTGTTGAGCCCAATGAGAATTTATAGCAAACATTATGCCTGTTTTGGGGTTGTGACAAGGTAGGGTTGACTTTCTCCAGCTCCTTCTACAGTCTGCAGAAAGAGTAGGATAGCAGAAGGCCAGTTGTGGTTTGTGCCTTATTTAAATGTTCTAATGACTTGTGGGCAGCATTAAGCTTTCTCCACTCATATCCTTGGGCAATCCAAACACTACCTGGCCAAATCCTTACCACTCTGCAGGGAGAGTGGTAAGTACCATAGGAACAGATTGTGTGTTGATTTTGCCAAGAGCTAGGCAATGCAAGTAGTAAACAACATAAGCCCCTTTTTTGATCTTAGGTATCAAAGTGGTAGAGTGATACGTTAGATACTTAGAGGGAGTATTTTCATAAATATTGAAAAATAAAATTTTTTCAATATTTATGAAAAATTAGTAAGTTATTTTTTCATAAATATTTTGGACTATAGTTAGATATTCTGACTATAGTCCAAAATATTTATGAAAAATTAGTAGCCTTTGTAATGGGAATGCCATGTAAAAACACCTGAAGTTGCTTGCCTTTCCCAGAGGAACCACTGGAAGCTCCTAACTGTGCTATTCCACTTCCAGAAGTGAATAGGATTTGGTCAGCACAGTCCCCAGCAGACACTGGTGTTCCCAAAGCCACCCTGCCCTCACACAGTTCTGCCTCACAGCTGCATTTGTATGGGATGCTCCTTAGCTCTCCTTTATCATTCTGAATCCTCTTCACAAAGACCTTTCTTTCACAGACCAAAGTTATTCCAGTAAATCTGGGTTTTATTGTCTCACTTACAGATTTTGTGGACAATTATTCACAGGGAAAATATTTATCTTGTTTTTCCCAATCTCATTTCTACACCTGCCAAATCGCCTCACCCTTTCCAACTCCTTCTAATGCCCATGAAGATCCCATTGTATCATTTTGGTCCATTTCGTAAGCTAAAGAATGTATTGGATTGGGCAGGTCTGGGTTTACTGCCAACTATGACAGCTAATTCAAATGTCTGCTAGTATCTCTGGGACAATATAAAGTTCCAATCTTAACCAAAATGGCATCAGACTTCTGGCAGGGTTCCATCATAGTTAGTGTTATTATTAGGAAAAAGATTTACTCCATAATAACCAACTTCATTTGTTTTTTGCAGTGAATTCATACATTTATCATGGCAAGTTCTAATAATACTATTTATCTGTTAAGCCAGCAGCCCTGAAAGAAAGTGAGAAAGTAGAAATCTCAAGTTTGTTAAAAAATATTTGACCCCATATTATCTGTGGGGAAAAAATATTGTGAACGTTTAGTCAATTTGTTAGCTTCAGAAATGTGATAGTGAATGAATGTTCAATTCTTTTCATTATTTTCTTTCTTAAATCTCTTGGATTGTTTGGGGTTTTTAACCCAGTCTTATGATTTTGTGGTCCAAAACTTGCATTTTAAACTCATATTTACACTAATATATGTAATGAATTTTATGGCTTATTTTAAAACAAGTTTTATAAACTATGGATCTTAGGCTGCCTTACAGAAATTAGGAATATATGGGTCTTCTTGATAAAACCTGGCTATCACTGAAAAAGATTTATAGTTGCAACAAGATATGAGCTGATAGGGGTTTAAGTCCAGCCTCTGCAATAAAAGAATTTATGTGCAGTTTCCTCCTCTTTAATCAGTGATTAGAGTTGGAATGTGATGCATTTGAGCCAGTTGGTGCAAACTGTGCTTGTGGGAGTTACTTATTTGACATGACTAGGACTAGTGATGACCTTCACCTAAAGATTTCAGCTCATTCCCCTGGGAATTGAATGAGGCCCTATGGTCTAATCAGTCCCCTTGTTTGGGGTGCTACTGTTTCCCACATGCCTGTCTGTGCTGCCTAGGGATGCTGAATCTCTTGTTACCTACTGACTTTGACATGAGTTTCCAGCGCTCTGAGAAGTCAGGCCCCACAGGGATTTAATACATGAAAGCACCCTAAACTAGAGCATACTTTGATTATCTTAAGGGCACAAAGCAGTTTGGGCCATTGCCTGTGGTGCTCTGAAGTAGCTGCTGCTCCCAGAACAGCTGGTAGGCTGGGAAGGAAAGGAGCTGAGCCAGCCAGAATGGAAAAGCCAAGAGAGCTCTACAGGGAAGGGTCCAGTTTCCAAGTACTTCCACTGGGACAGTGGTATGAAAAGTCTGGGGCTAATGGCCAGTGAGGTTGGTCTGAAGGAAAGACTGAATGGCATAAATTAAACATGATCCAGCATTGTAATACATGGGGTGAATTCACAGGAGAATCTCACAAAACAAAAACTGTGAATGGGTGGAAGTGAAGCCTTGCCTTATTTACAGAAAGCAGAGTTGATGGGTATGTTGAAAACACATGAAGATGTGAGTAAAATCAACCAAAAAAGGGGGAGAAATGTTGGCCCAGTTGCCTGTCCCTGAGTCTATTTGTGCCTTGTGACTTGAACAAATTGAACAAAGCAAGGCAGCCGGGGAGAGAGGAAAAGAAAGTTGCAAGAAGGACGTTTCTGGAGGGATGTACAAGCAAAAGGAGGTAGTGACCTTTCATCTCAGTTGTCTCACAAACTGTGCTCGTGGGAAGGCAGGGATAGCCATTATTACTCCATATTCTAAATTACAGTTTGGTGTACAGCTATACACCAACTGTGCAAACTAGAGACTTCCCAGGCAGTGTTCAGAAGACCAAATTATCCTTTTACTATCTTTATTTTTTCCCTTCTCTTACACTTGCCTCCTATCCCTCTGTATCCTGGTACTGATTCTGCAAGGAAGAAAGACTCTGAGTGCATTATTCCCAGCTGGGAAAATATGGTGGCTCCCTGCTCCTGTTATCCCATCCAGATGAGCAAGAAGGATTTTGATGGCAAGGAGAGCAAGCGAAAGGGAGGGTGGAACAGAAAACTGCATCTGGAAGGTGGGAAAGATCCAGAAAAGCACAGTCATGTGAAGAGAATATTTTGTCTTTAGCAGAGTATGCATTTGCTCAGAGTATAATGGAAAGGAAATCTCTGAGCAACATTATAAACATATCTTCCAGCTCTGGTTATGCACACACACATAAATGGCTCAAATTTCACTCCTGTGGATTATTATTGTATCAGCACAACCTTGAACTATATTTATAGTCTTGTAAGCTGCCAAGTTGCACCCTGCTTCTTGTTTTTTCCTGGTGGCAGCCAGCATGGCCTAAAGGGGTGATTGCAGCTGAGAGTGTCAGTGGAAGAGATTGGAGTCTGGCCACTCACTATCTGTGTGGCCATGAGCAATTCCTTGCTTCTCTGTACCTCAGTTTCCCCACTGATAATAGCAGGAAGGGTTATTATTCCCAAGGCAATTGTAAGCATTTTATTAGAGCTTCTTGTACCTTTGCTGTTGAACACCTGGTTGAAACCTGGTGGTTACAGTAGCTGACTATGTGTGATAGCAACAGCTTCTTGTGAGACCCCCTTTCAGCCACTGCTGACTGTGAGACAGAGCTGCAGAGGACTCTGGTGTAGGTGCCTGTGTCTCCATGAAACCACCACGGCCCCATGTTCACTGGGATTTTTGCAGGGCAAACACAAAGGCTTCAAAGGCTCCACCATTTACAGAATGACAGATGCCATAGGATGTCATATCTGCATACTTGAGGAAAACTAATTTTCTTTCAGACAGGCTCTAGGGAAGACTAATTACATTCACCTTTTCTTTTCTAATACACTTCATACATAGTTAGGAAAGGCAAGAATGTACTGAAAATGAGAGCAAAGGTCTCTCAGTGCTTGCCAGAGCTGTGGGTACCAATTAACAGGAGTGCAGGTCTAAGGAGGCGATGGCAGATGCCAGAGCTTGCCCTGGGGTAGAAAGCTGTGCTGACGAGGCCAGCTGCAGAGCTCACTGATTCTCATTTGTCCAATACAGAATTTTCTTACATCTCATGTGACATGACCCTGTTGCCATTGTGCCTGGCCCTCTGGACAAGTCTTGTTTTGCCAGGGTTCACTTGAAGTCTAAGGCTGAAAGGTCACAACGTCGCATAGTTATAACTTCCAGCTCCCAGACTGTCCTTTCTATTGCTAGCTCCTCTCTCTGGTTTCTATGTTTCCACTCTCCAAATGTGAAGCCTACAGAAACTCATTCTTCCTATTTTCTGTAACAATTTTTATCATGTTTGTGATGTGCAGTAGTGTCTACTTTGCAACTTCCATCTGATGGCAACAGAAAAGTGTTCACAAAATTAGTTGATTATATGTGGTTATACTAATTTTTTCTTTTATTTTTTTATTTTCATTCCCCTTAAAGCCTCAGTCACATCTCTAACCTTAGGGGTACTCAGACATAGAGAGGGCTTTCCTTCTTCAGCACATTTCACTGTGTAAGTCCACAAGCCAAAGGATGATGTGGTCCTGGCAGCCCAGTTTTTGTGTTTAAAGTGTGCTTTGTGCTAAGGCTCTTCCTCCAGAGTCTTCTCTGTGCACTTCTCAAAATGATGAAATCAGGGATCATAACTCAGCAGCTAATTAGAATGATGACAACACCTTATCCTTGGCAACTTGCCAGCTCACCTGACTGCAGCAGTGGTATTGTCTTGGAGTTCGGTCTCATTTCAATCTCCAGGTCTTTGAGTGCTGTGATTACTCCACCATGGTCCTTTCCACCCCCACAACTGGGGTGCTGCGGCCTCCCTCCCTCTCTGAGATCCTAACATCAAGTCCAGCTCACCACTGTTCCATGGTACTCTCAGGGTTCACAAGCAAGAAGAGAAACTGTGAAGTTGCATTGCTGTAAGAGGGAGTGCTTTAGGAGACACACAGACTGCCAGCCCTTCCCCATCACTGGAGGTACTGTGGATCCTCCTAGGTCACATCCTATACCTTACTTCTAGATCTGCATTAAGAGGAAAAAAAAATCAGGAGCAGAGAAGAGCTGGGAAAGATGATCAATCACTTTAAACCTAGGAGTCCAATAAAATACTTCCCTTCTCCATTACTACTCATAAAAAAAAAAAAAAAAAAAAAGGCACTCTTTCACTATTTGAGCCAGTTCCTGATTGTAGTTTTTTGGGGTGGGACAGGAGAGAGGAAAGGCTGAATCACAATTTCTGAGCACTCAGCTCTTCCACAATGCTTCATCACCAAGGATTTTAAAGTGGTTTTGACATATGAATGAGTTAAATTTCCTAGTCAGGCCAGGAAAACCTTTGCTGAGCTCATTCACAGATGAAATGGAGCAAGTCTTTAGGTCAGAGTTTTCCAACCTGGATACTTCATGTTAGATACCAAAGCTAGAAATAACTTCAAAATGTAGTGGGTTTAAAGTGCATTTATCCATGCTTCTACTGCCACAGTAACAAAGAAGTATCTGGATTTATTTTTGATTTAATCAGACTGTGGGATTCAGTAGCCTACTTCTGATCTGGTAACACCAAGTACCTCCTCTGCCTCCACCAGAATTATCTATGAAAGGCTGAAGAGGAGGCACATTTGCTATTTTTTGCTGAAGAGAGGATTTCTCACTCTACAAAGTAGTAGCATCCTCCCTTCTTCCCTCTCATCTTCCCTCCATCTGGTTTTCTGTGTCCAGGTTCATGGTAAAAGCGTTAGAGTATTGGAGCCTTTAGCACCTTCAGCTCCAGAGATGCCTCCCATCAGGTTCTCACTCCTCGTGCTTCTCAGAGCTCTTGCATTGAAGAAGCCAGCCCTGTCCAGTCACCATCTGCACACAGAGGACAAGAAGATTGCCATGAATTTGCACAACAAAACAATGGCTTTGGACTCGGTTAAGTCAGGGGAAATCTATGGGAAACCAGCCAAAGTGAGTTACCTTGGAACCGTTCTGGGCCTGAGCCTTGAGTGAGACTTCAGGGACCTGGAGCACTCCTTGAGCTGCCTGTGTGGCAAGGCTGGGGTCTGCCAACCAACTGATCTTCACTGAACTGTCTCAGTGGGGCTGCTCACCTGGGCTGGAGTTCTCCAGAGAGCTACCTCCTTTTATCTACCTCCAGCTTCCTTGCCTGGACCTGCCCCAGCTTGTCCTGGCACAAGCTAAGGTACCTCCATCGAAATCTGTGCTCAGTAGCTTCTGAGTTGTCACTCTGGGGTACACAGGACCAGGCAGAGACCTTTGGCAGAGTACAAGACCTGCTGAGATATCTGGCTTCTCTTCTTCAAGAGTGTGTCTTGCAGGCAGTGCTGCTTTAAGGGGACTTTTGTGACAGTGGAATATTGCAAGGCACTGTGAGTGTCCTCAAGGCTCTGGGCTAAAGTTTATTTTGCCTCTGTATCCTGACTGTCTGAGCAGAAAGGCTGGCTTAGCTTGTAAATGTGACTTCACAGAAACATGGCAAAAGACAGAGATACCTTAAGCCAGTAAATGTTTCCAGATGGGGGCATTTCTGGTGAACTTTTTACTTCTGCCTCTAAATGAGGCACTGTTAGCTTTTACAAAGATCGAAGATTTGAGCCTTAGGTAAAGTGTGGTGCAACTTTTTCTTTTTCTTTTTCTTTTTCTTTTTCTTTTTCTTTTTCTTTTTCTTTTTCTTTTTCTTTTTCTTTTTCTTTTTCTTTTTTTCTCTTTCTTTCTTTCTTTCTTTCTTTCTTTCTTTCTTTCTTTCTTTCTTTCTTTCTTTCTTTCTTTCTTTCTTTCTTTCTTTCTTTCTTTCTTTCTTTCTTTCTTTCTTTCTTTCTTTCTTTTCTTTCTTTCTTTCTTTCTTTCTTTCTTCTCTCTCCTTCCATCTTTCCCTCCTTCTCTCTCTTTATTTCTGAGTATTTTAAATTTTCCTCCTTTCTCTCTCTTTTTTTTTCTTTTGTGCAAAACAAAGCAGGTAAGAAGAGGGAAACACTGCTGTTAAAAAAATGCAGCTTGATATATTCCTAGAAGCCTGTAAATAGAGAAAAAATAGGCAAAAGAGGGAGAGCAAGCAAGCTTTGACAGTAATAGCAGTGAGCCAGTGGAATATCTTGAAAGGAACTAGCCTTGTCTTAGGAAATTAAAAAGACATGTGTGTAGCTGTTAAAAAGCCTGAGAAAAGTGTCTGTGATTCTCAAGCAAGGCAGTCCTGCAGGAGGAAGTTTACAAGATCTAGGAGTAGTAGTATCCGTGACTTTAATCTGGTCTTGGAAATTACTAGTTCTAAGCATGCTGGAAGGAATTAAGACCAAACAAGGGGTTTGAGTTTAGAATCTGAGTCTTTGATGCTTTAGGAAAGTAATTTGATTGCATCAAATGGATCCCAGGGATAGGAACCTTAGTCCATAAATATCACTGATCCACATCATTAAAAAACCTTCAATCTGCACTTTTTTTTCCCTTCTTCTTTTTGCAGTGCTGATATTCTTTGGACATAAGAGGCCCAGAGCTGAATCAGCAGGGAGATTGATTTCTCTCTTTCCCTTTAAAAGAGGGAAAGAAGGTCCCTTTGGGTCAGGGTTAAGGGCTTGGAAGGGGCCTAATGGGAAAGTTCATCTCACAGCTGCCAGCAGTATATAGTACCAGGCCCATGGATAACAACAGGATGTGGGTTTTGAGCACTGTCAGCTCCTTCATGATATATTTCTTTTTAATTTTCTCCTTTTAAAATAATACACCAGCTAAGAACATTCTTTATTATCATAACAAAATCTCTGCTCCAGTGACTCTGAGACGTTCCTAATTGTTTTCAATCTGTCAGGAGCGCTTTCTGTTTGCATTTCTGCAACCACTCAAGAGATTGCTGTAAAGAAAACAAACAAAAAAAATTGCCTGGGCTAACTGAGGGGTTGGGTAATGGGTTACAGCACTTTCACCTCGCTCAGCACTGCTGAGCAGGAATCAAAAACTGAATTGGTTGGTAATAACTCGAGTATCAGCTTTGTAACAGCCAATTTCGAGCTGTTGTTAGCACTTCAAGTCACCAAACAGGCACAGTGACAGCCAATGAGTTAAAAATAAACTCTGGTTATGGTGGAAGGCACAGGGAAGACACCCCATTCACCCAAATGGGGATGGAAAGTGAAGGGGAAGAGTGCACGTAGCTCTTTGCACTGTCATCCTGTGAATGACAAATAGCAGTGCATTTCCCACGGTGAAAAACACATCTGATCTAACTTTTCATGCTGTTTCCTAAAAAGTGGTCTCATTAACATGAGAGCAGGGTGATTTCTGGGAACAGCCATATTCTGAGTGGCTGCTGCTGATCCTACAGGAGCCAGCGATGCGGGGCAGCCCTGCACCACCACACGTGCATCCTCACCAGCACACTGCACTGGTCTTGCTGTCTGGTGGAGGGAGGGGTGGGAGCACAGGGGCTGCATGCACAGGCAGGCCAGGGCCCCCCGCAGATATCTGCCGGCAGAGCTGGGACACATGGGCCACGGGAGGAGCACTGAGGAATTTTCCCAGCGTCGGTCCCTGCGTGTGTGGGTGTTGCCTCCCACCACGGGCAGCGTCCTGTTATGAGTCTCAGCATTACAGCAGGAATGGTGGGCCCCAGGCCACAGGGAGTCCCTGCTGTACCACAGGCTGGAGGGGAGAGGTGCTACCTTGAAGAGCTGCAGAACTAAGATGGAAGGAAGCTGCCCCACTGAGCAAGCGAGCTGAGAACGGAAGGCAGCATTCATGTTGCCTTCTAGCAAGGCTCGTGAGATGTCAAACCTGTCCGTCTTCATTAGTGGTGCAGGGACCAGTGGTCTATCTGCAGACAGCTTGGATCTCTTCTTGGGCTTGGTGAAAGGATGTAATGGTCATGATGACAGGGGCCCACAGCCAGAGAAAAACCTGAATTCGAACCTGGTAGACTTTGAAGGCAAAACCAGAAAACAGAGGAGCTGTGGATTAAGTCCTTTGAGGTTTATTCAGGACAACCCAGAAATGGTCACTGAGCTCCTCAATCACTGCTCGGTGTTGTTACCACACATTCCACCAGAACTGTCCTTCCATAGCTCTCCCTGGCCATCAGGGTTCCATATGTCCCTCAGTGCAGAAGTAGCCGAAGAATAATCAAGGCTGGTTTTGCACACATTAACAAAAAAGCAGAACCACAGGAACTGTCAGTAGGTTTAGAAGGAACTCATCACCCTGGCATCTGGTGTACCCTGAGCTGCTCTCAACTACCGGCACTGAGAAGTTCACACCAAAACCCAGGAGCTCTGACCACCCCTGGAGAAGGGTCTGGGTGAAGAGTGGGTTGCTGCAGAGGCCCCAGAGCCATGGGCCTGAGTCAGGCTTTTGTTAAGAAGGGTAGAAAGAAGGGCCTGTGTCAGAAAGGACTTATCCTGCTGGTTTGGAAGTCATGACTCCTTCTGCTCTGCCACAGACTTCCCACATGTGCTTTAATCACAACCTTCAGCTCTCTTTGGCTGCCTGTGTAAGATGGAAGGTGTTGCCTTACTCTGTCTCACCAGAAAGCTGCAAGGGGCTCTCATAGTCACTTACCCAAGTAACTTTAAAAAGTTCAGCTTAAAGCAAACCATCTTTGGGAGCTCTTCTTGGTCTCAGTACTTGGGAGGACCCACAGTAAAAAAGAGACATGAGGTTCCTGTTCCCTACTGCTGCACAGACATGGCTGAGAAGTCTTTTAGTGGGATGTGGTTTCCCACCTGTTTTGCACCAGCATAAAAAGTCCTGCTGAATGCAAGGCAGCAGTTGGGTTCATGCTTTTCCACAGGAAATGCCGGCCACAGAGATAAGCTCATCCAAGTTAATGCTGGGATAACAGCAAATCTTTAGCAAGTAGGAATGTGAAGCATGGCAGCCACCATAGCCATGGGGTATGTGAGGGCTCTGTCACATTTTTTGTGGAGAAGCAAAATTGCTTTTCCTTTCACCTTCCTGGGAAAGAGGAGACAGATGGTTAGCTTGACTTGTCAGGAGTGTTGTTGCTACTACTTCTTGTCCTCCCTGTGCCCTTTGGCTGCTTTTGCTCTCTGCAGCAGCGTACAGACATACACGGAGTGGCTGTGGGCAGAGGAGGAGAAAACAAACTCTAGAACAAAACAGAAAGTGTGTTCTCATGCAAACCTCATTAATAATGGAGAGCTAGTGAAGAGAAATGGTACAAAAAACAAGATATTTCTTGTTGGAAAGAGAGAGAACATGCTGCAAAGAGGGAATGTGAAAGGTGAAGGCTTTCAGAGTTTACATCACTCTCCATAAAACAAACTTCAGGCTATTTCACAGTTACTGCAACATTTAGCCAGGCAGTGGGATGACAAACATCACTTAAAAATAAACAAAAAAATAATTTTATATCAAGATTTTTGCTATCTCAGATTCTTTTGTTTTTTGGGTTTTTTTTTCTATTTCAGTTCAACATCTCAAATTTTCTTTCTTACTGCTGGCTCTCCAGAGAATTCAAATTCATGCTGAAATGACAAGCCCTTTTCTCTGGTAAAGCAAATAAGGCCCAGATAGCACTGCTCAGCAAATGCATGTCTCTTGGAGACATCCTGCCAGCAGGGACTGTGGCTTAGCAGGTCATTCATTATCCAGGGCCATCACGCTACTTTCTGGCACAGTGGTCCAGATAGATGCTTTAAAGATGCAGTACCTGTAACTCTGCCCAAAGGTATCTGCCATAGTATGACATAAAGTCCTCCTAAGATTGTGGTCCATGAGTTCTTTTTCTTTTATGCTGGTCATTACTCTCAGAAATGCATACGAAATTGATTTCCTTTTCATGACATTGTTTTCAAATGACTCTTCTGTTTTCTTCTGCTTGGTTTTTGGCAATCTCAGTGGCTTGGGAGCTACACAAAATATAATTCAGAGTGTCTCCAAATGTTTCACAGACAAAGTTGTCAGTGCTTGCTCCCCACTCTGTATTTTATTGGGTTTGGATGTAGCAAGGAAACTGTAAAGAATGGGGGCATCAGAGTGGTAAAATTAAAATGCGAGAATATAGTAATCAGAAGAAATTAGATCCTTTTGAGCTTACAGAAGTAAGAACCAAGAGCAGAACTTGGATGCTAAACCTGGTAGTCATTTGGGATGTTGGGTTTTCTAACTACAAAGTTCAGAAAGAGAACACAGAAGAGTCAGTTGCTTTAATATGCGCTGCACTTCTGAACAGCAAAGTTCCCAAATAGTAAAACTCTCCCAACAGCTCTCCCTTTGCCTGCAAACAGCAAGCTTACATGCAGGGAGGGGGAAAAATGCAGTCACATTCCTTTCGCACTCCCACTCGCCTCTGAGGTTCTTCCACTTCCTTCCTTTGGCTTTTTTTAGAACTGTAGTGTTTTTCTCACGTCCGGCAACAAAGGATGTTTTGTGCGGCTCCTGAGGTTGTTGGTTTCTTTTTTTTTTTTTTTTTACTTTAGATACATGTTTGAAAATATCACTCTTGTTTGTGTGGAAGCAAAATATTTTTCCCTCTGGTACTTTACAGATATGGTCAATTGCTGAGGACTTGTTTAGTAGTTAAAATTCTCCCACCAGGATCAACATTTGTGTTTTCCTGCAACCTTATATTTACTTGTGAAAACCACCATGCTGTAACCCTAAAGGTAGAATGATATTGGAGAGTCAGTGATATTGCAGTGATTTCTCTGCCCTGTTAATGAATAAGAAATGCAATCACTCCAGAATTACCATGGTGCAGATGAGAGAAGAGCATGATGCCTAAATTGATTCAGAAAATGCATAGCTTACAAAATCCATAAAGGTCTTGTTTTGTTGCCAGTAAAAATTCCAGTGAGGAGACAAGGAGGAGCAGGTCAATAATGGAATCACAGTCTCCAGCCTGTAGAGTCAGCTCTCCCATTTTACAATAGTGTAACATCATGAAATAAGAGTTGAGCTATGCATCCAGGATTACATCTTTGGGGTTTGTTACATTCTTGTCCCCAGTCACTACAGCTGGGTCCTTGTCACAGTGATAAATTCACCGTGGTCACACACGTTGACATTATTCACTTTGAGAAGTAAAACTCTAAACATCAGTCATCAGTGTGTCAGGGACCCTGGATATTGGATATTCAGGCATTCAGTCTTTCCAATTTATTATAATTTGTAGGCAAGCAGACAAGGTAGGGAGAAAGCCCATAGACAGCCTAGAATTATATCATAAATCTGCAAAAGCCCTAACATAATCTTTAAGACTACCTTCAGTTCCTCAGACAGGGAGCATGAGTGATACAGTGAACCTGATTTTAACCTTTTGCTCAGCAGTGCTGCACACGTGTTATTACACTGTTGGCTTTGGCTTCTGTGGGACTTGGTGCATAAGTGTCTCAGAAAGGAAGTGTTCAGTGGAAAAACATAAGGACTGCTACCTCAGTGCCTACTTCATCTTGATAGCCAGGGTGAAGGAAAGAGAAAATGAGAGGCTGTGAGTCTCCACTGCCTGGTGTGGGAATTGCTCCTGGGTTGTGCAGATGGGGCTGGAGAGAGGTACCACACACTGCCATTGTGGACATCCTTTGTGCTGCACATAAATCAAGAAATACCCATACCCCTGTTACTTGCTGGATGTTTTCTCCAGATTCCTGAGACATACCAATACCAGCTCTCCAAAACAGTCAGTAAAATGCAGGAACCTGCTGGAGCTCTTACAAAGTGAGCCCTGATTAAGAAAGCTATTTGATTGCTGCTTTTGTGGCATGTCTGGCTTCCTATGCCTGCTGCCAAGTTTTCCAGAGTGGAAGGAAGAATTTTCCCCTGTTATATTGTCAAAGCCTTGCAATAATCTTGGAGCCTGCTTTGATTGGTGTGAACCATTGGGCATGTGCTGGGGAGTCATAATGCCATGTGTACAAAAGGGGGAGAACCTGTGCAGACCATGGATGTCCCTGTGACTTCCTGATAGCTCAGCTATGGCTCTATTCCTTGTCTTCTCCCCTAACACTAGGCTGAATGGAGGGAGAAATGTCAGGTCTGAGTGGTTTGAGTTGCTCCTTGAGTACCACCCTCACTCTGAAAGTCTAGCTCTAGGAACTTGTGCTCTGGTGCCATAAATCCCCACTTTTCTGCTAGGTTATTTCTCCCCAGCCTTCCAGAAAGCAGCACATACCTGAGCCACAGGCATCCCAGTGTCCCAAGGCCGAGACAGACACATGGAGGCTGCTTCACACCAGGGAGTGGACTGAGATGCCCGAGGCATGTTTGCTTGTTTTATCCACCCGTTTGGATAAGGGCAGTGATTCTGACAGAGTCCAACACCCAGGGTGGTAAAAATCTTAAACAAACACATCTGTTTACCAAAAGTGAGTCTGTCTTCCATTGGGTTTGGCTAACATCAGCTAGCAAACCTGATTTGACCTCAGCCTTTTATTCAGGGTAGACACAGCAACTTGCAGCTGCTTCTGGAGAGGCATTTTCTGTAAATGGCTGGGTAAGGCTATCACTGGTGAAAGATTGTGTCATATGGCTGTCCATGGCAAGACCTGGCTGGCACTATGACACCTTGCCAGGAGAAGCTGGTTTTCTCACTGCAGTGGGACATGCCATAACAGCCCTGTGAAAAATCCTGTCTGGCTTTTCTGTGACCCAAACAGATCTCCAAGCTGATGGTTTCTAACCCAGCAAGCACCATGGCTTATGCCAGCCCCACACTTCAGTGGGAGCAGGTGGTACCCTGTGGCTGTAGCCAGTGTGCTTGCATGCAGCAAAGTCAGTGTTCCTCCAAACAGAGAAACAGCATTGTCATTGTAGCCTGGGTAAACAGCCTGCTAGTCTATGGTCAACTCACTTTGCAAGTCAAGATAAATAAAAAAAAAAATTAATCAAGTTCAGCAGTTTTTTTTTTTAATTTATACAGCAGGAATACCCTTAACTACTTGCCCAAGTAACACTTTCAATAAACAGCAACAGGAGGGAAGGTGCTGTGAAGGCTTTATCTTGTTCCTACACTGTCCTACTCATGCCTGTTGCAGCCTCCAGTCAACCCAGGTCACACTGGTCTTGTTTTTTCCTATTACTTTAAAGTTGCTAGCTTACATTTGTTTGGATCCCATTAGAAAAAAAATATAAAGCTACAGTTTAAACCACTGTCCCTAGAGGCAACTGTGATCCTGCTTCAGTAAAGACAAGCAGGTGTTGCTGTGACACCAGGTGATGCCTGTGCTGTTTCTCCACCACTGGGACATTTCCCAAATCAGGATGGTGATGCTTCCATGGCCCTCAAGAGTAGTCTGGCACAAAGAGATGAAATACACCTATGTTGCCTTTTCCAGAAAATGTGATTTATGATCAGGAAGGATCCACCTTTCAAGGTGGGCAAGCGCTGGAGGAAAGAGCTCCAGCAAGCTCAGCCAAGACAGCACCAGGGGCTGTGGTGCTCCATCCCAGCCCTATTGCTGCAGAGAAAGGGAGGGTGAAACTGTGTGAGACTTGGCAGATCTTCATGAAGCCATGGAGGAACTGCAGGAGAGAACTGCAGCCCCTAGATCTACTCTACAAATACCAAACAACCTCTGGATAAATTTCAGCTGAAAACTGGCTCTTTCATGCCCGCGATAACTACACTTGACAGCCAAACAGAGACCCTTTCATATTTAAAAATAGAAAAAGCAATTAATTATTGGAGTCAATATAAGCCAGGAGCTGGCAGAGTAGCAGAGCAGTGTCTGCAGTGATCTGACTGTAGCAGAGGCCACAGTGGCTTTAGAGCTCATGCGCCCGTCAGCCCAGGGGGACACGCCAGCATTCGGAATGCAAAGCTGCTCAAACACAGGCACAAAACAGAGCCATGCCCGAAAGCAGGAGGGTTGGTAGGCAGCAAAAACACAGAAGGCAGCCTCTGAATCCCCTAAAGAGCTTAATGGAGTCAGTGCTACTTTGTCAAACCCAGCCTGGCTCAGATTTGGGCAACTCAAGCTGAAATGCTTGCCTGTCTAGTTTACTGTTCTCCAGTGGCTGTGCACAGCAAGTGCCAGTGTGTCAGAGGCAAGCCTTGGAGGTTAGTGGGCAAGCCCTGAGAGCCAGAACCACTGATTTCTCTTTCTCATAGCTGGATAGTCTGGTTCAGTGAGGAATGAAGCATTGTGCTCCAAAGCCAGGCTCAGTTTTTTCTGTCTCAGTGTTTACCTGGACTAGACCATAATGTGCGGTGCTGATGGGACTTAGGGACTCCTGGCTTTGTTGCCAGGGACTTGATAGCATTTGACCTTCTGTTGACTCTGAGTCCTTTGGACATTGGAGAATTCCCCAGAAGGGAGCTTTCCTTATCCTCCAGGAAAATCCTATTAGTTTTTTTTTTTTTTTTACTATAAAGTCCAGTTCTTGACACTTGCTAGCTACAGGCTGTCCTCGTGGATTAGCAACCCGGTGAGGTAATGAAAGTCAGCTGCCTTAGACACTTCATTTTCTGCTGCAAGATACTTGCACATGACTGAGGTCACTGATGTTTGGTGAGCCCAAACCATATGGAGATTTTCAAGGAGAAGCAGGTCCTGAGCTAGAGGAGACTGTGGCTAGGAAACGGAGGTCATGCTGCTGTGATGTGAGTTGAGGAGGGACCTTTGAAGTGCAGTCTTTGGGCAGTTGCCTGGGCCAAAAGCAAACACTGCACAGGAGTTCCACTTTGCTAACAATAATGAAAGCAGTTCCTGGAATGATTTGCTTGTCCTGACAGCAGCACAGTTTGGTTGAAATATGCACAAATTAAAAAAAAAAAAAGAATAAAAGAGGAATTTGTAAGACAGGCCTCTCCTTGGACTGGTTGTTCTCACAGCCTCCTTTCCCTGTTCAAATTGGTAATTCCCAGCAAAGCCGCGATTCAAGTGCACGGTGACTGCTCTTTCAACATGATCAAAGGAATAATTATATGCAGTGGAATTCTCCAAACACAACAATCGCGTGTGATCTGCCCGGCATGAGGAACCGGCTGCGTGTCTGCAGAAAGCTCCCATTTGCTCCGCAGACAGGCAGTCCCAGGTTGCAGCCAGGGACTGTCCCTGCCTGCCACCACAGAGCTCTTCCTCAGCTGCCTTCCACTGTGTAAGCTTACTCCCTGCTTTTGGGCTGCCCAAGTCGCAGGGGGATGTGGAGGTCCTTTGTTTCTTTGTGTATTCAGGGGATGAAGGGGATATTTTCCTAAAAATCAACTACTGCTTGCTTAGTTTATCCTGGAATAGAAACTTTATTTATAGAAGCAACAGCAGCAACCAGCACCCTGGGCCCTAGCAACAGCAAAGTGAGCTCTTCAGGTCCTGATGGGAAATACTGCAAGGTGCTGTGCTTCAGCAGCAGATTTTGCTCATGGTCTCCCACTTTTGTACCTGTCCCATCTCTTCTAGGAGCTGCAAATCAGAAATCAGCCTTTTCTTCCTCCACTGAACTGTTTTTTCTACCCCTCAGCAGTCAGCATAGTGTAGTGTGTCCAGGAAAGTGAGAGCTTGTGGGGCCACATGGAGGTGGAACCTTTCTTGGAGTGGAAAAGGTTTCTCTGGTGGCCTGAAGTGGGCCAGCACCAGGCCACTGGGGCGTTTGAGCAATACGGGCTGAGCTGAAAGTCATTGAGCCACTTGACTCCAACATTCTTCTGCTACATCCATGGCTGTTGTTCAAGCCCAAAGCTTCCAACTTGAAGGATTTTTGCTGCAGCATCCAGCCACTCCATAGCAGTCTACCTGCGTCTGCTTTACCCAGACCACACAAACTCTGTAGGAAATCCCTGCAGCTGGTCATTGATAAAGCTCACCTGAAATCCCTGCTGAAGTGCATGCATGGGAGGCAGCCGTGCAGCTGCTGGTCCAGTCTGCATTTCATCGTGCATGTGTGTCCTGTCCCATCCAAACTATTCCTGGCATGGTCTTGTCTCTTTTCAGTTAGGCACTTAGGATGAGCATCTGAAGCCAAGATTGCCCATGTAATTGATGCCTGGACATAGAGTTTTGGAATGGTCTGAAACTCAAACAAATCACCCTATACACCTTGTGAAATAAGTCTCAGTTTGTCGATGTATACATAGTTGGCCTCATCTATTCATTTTATCTCTTCTTCATTCAATTATTCCTTAAATTAGCCACCAGGTCAGATGGGTACGGTTAAGATGCTGTTGACTGCTTGGTGGTCTACACTGTATCACCTTCATCAGTTTTTCATATCTTTTTCCACATGAGACTGTAGATTATCTAGATTGTTTTTGTTAATAAGAGACAGATGGGAATTGGGTGTCAAGTTGCGATTCTGAAGCGTAGGAGCTTTATAGCCTTTTTAAAAATGCATGGTATTAAAGATAATTTAAAACAAAATTAGTTTCTGGCATTTAACAATTAGTGAGGCAAAATAGATGGTTAATAGAGAGAGAGAGTAATTCTTTAGTCTGAATAGTAACCTCTGAACTCCAGGCTGACATACTTACATCTGGTACAAAAAGCCAGACTCTTGCTTGCTCTGAATCTGCCATGTTTGGCACTGCACAGCTCTCATTTCAGTGGATAGCATTGCCTTTTTCAATCACATGATACACAACACAGGAACAATATGGGAGGAGAAACACTGGCATCACTTATATATCTAGGACCTTGTGCACTAGACAAATCATATTTTGGAGGGCTTGCTTTGCCTGTGTTTGTTAGTCAAACCTTCAAAATTAAAAGCAAGAGGCATTCTTTGGAGCACACACAATTGTAAAATGAGCAGCACACACAGCTGTAAAATGAGGACTTTTGCACGTGGCTGAAGAATAACTATACTGGATCTGAAATGAGTATGTCAACTCCAGGATCCTGTCCTAGCTCTGGCCAGAAGTGCATGCTGGAGGAAAAATGTATGAAAACAGGCAAACATAGCACAGTCCTTTTCCTGATGCAGTTGTATGTCTGGGAGTTCCTCAGTCACAGACAGTATCTTTCTGTTTAATAATTCCAATGGACTTTCTTTCTCTCCACAAGTTTGTTTTAATTTCTGGACTCAGCAACAGCTGATGGCAATGAGTCCCACAGTTTAATTTGCATTGGATGGAAACCTGCCTACTTTGGTTTGCTCGATAAACCTGATGCCTGCTAATTGCATTTAATGCCCTCCTTTGGAAAAAAAAGGAGGGATGGGAGGCTCCAAACTCTCCAGGTGACAGGTGCCCCATCTGGCTCATGCTTTACCTCATGCAGTCACTGCATGGCTCAGCCTCCTGCCCTGGCACTGTCTGGTGAACTGTGATCTTCTCACCAGCAGCTTCCAGCAGGCAAAGCCCTTGTGCAGGCCTGCTTGCTGCAGTTCAGCAGGTGAATGGACAGTGACCTGGGCTCCCCTCTTGCTCCATTATGTCTTTTATCATTTCTAGCTCAAAGTCAAGTTGATATTGCCCAGGATTTCTTCATATGCAAGTTTTGCACTCAGTTAGCTATCCCACACCCCTTGGTTGCCAAATAATGCACAGGGCAGGAAAATGGGATGCTCAAGTGCCCCAGCTTGGGTCAATTGGAACAAAAAGATTATGCAGATCTGAAGTAGCCATTTTCAGGTGTCATCTAAGGACCATCACAGAAATCTTAGTGTGGCCATGTGGGGATGTGCACCAGAAGCTCTGACACCAACTGTCTGCTTATTTATTTACAGAGAATAATTAATGCTCTAAAGCTCACTGTCGGCTTCATTTTTTTCTTTCTTAATTTATATCTCTGGAGAAGCTCTTTTCTCATTGACTAGTAGGAACTGCCATCCTGATTTAAATCCCAAGCCAAGGTTAAATATCATGAGTTATGCTGTACCATGATATCACCCTGTTTAAACTGCCCCCCTCCTTTGGGAGGGATGCACTTCATCCACAAGTTTCATTTACTGTGTCTGAAGGATGCTTGTAAACTATATGAGAGGAATTGTTTTTTCTTTTCATTGGTACCAAAATACCATCAGCTTAATCTGGCAAAGTTCTCCTAGTGTGGACACATCTGGCAAAGCTGTACTGGTAGTGGAAAACCTCTTTTCACAAGCAAAACAAGTTCTACAAGTACAACTGTGGGTTTGTCATTGTAACTGAGATGAGGGGAGAAATGGCTCCAGGCAGGACTGAAGATCTTATCTCCCACGATCGGGAAAAGAGGGTGGATAGTGAGGTGGCAATGTTTGCTATTGATAGTAACTTATTACGGGTAATAAAAATGAGAGTTGACTGCAAAGACTTGGAGAAGGCACTCACTGTAGCGAGGCAATAAAAAAGCAGATAATTTAGATAAACTTAAGCTAAAACTTTTAGATAAATTTAGTGTTGTGCATGGGAAAAACTCCTAACTGTAGATGCCAGTTGTGATAGACTTTGAGTTTGCTGTGTCTGTTCAGGAATGAGATCCCTCAGTTGTAATAGCTCTGTGAAAACAGCCTCTTTTTCCTCGACAGAAGCGCAAAACAAATCAAACATCAGGAGTTATCAGGAAAAAGAGAAAAAACAGAGCTATACAAATTTGCTAGTTCTAACTTTCCATCTCAGAAAGGATGTATTAGAAATAAAAAGGCAGAAAATTTGTGAGGATAACCTGAAGTATAGGACAATTTCTAAGTATCTGGGGCTCCCTTGTCAGAAAAGGGAGTGAAAGAATAGTGTAGAGGTGCTGACAACCATGAATGCCCTCCAGCGAGTCTGCTGGAAATTATTTGGGCTGTTTCTTTTCACACAAGACCTATGGGACATCCAGTGTAGCGATGGTGGTGCCGGGCTTTGGATGAACAGAAGGAACAGTTGCAGTTAAACTGTAGAACTCACTCCCACATGAGTCTGTGTTGCTAACAATTTACAAGGTAAAAAGCAATTAAACGTATCTCAGGAAGAAGAAAAAAATTGACAGCCATGATGTGTAAACACCCCAGCTCTGTCTCAGGAGATCCCTAAACTAGAAACATCTGGCAATGGATGGAAAATACAAAGGATTTATTCCTATGTGTTTACTTCATTCCCATCCTCTTCCCCATGCACCTTCTGTCAGTCCGAGATGGAGATAGGACATTGAGACCTTTGGGCTGACTCATGACTAAAGTTCTTAAGTTTGTCATAACTTATTTACACCAATTTTATTCAGATCATGAGATGAGTCGTAAAGAATCAGAGTGAAAGTGAGATTCTCTTGCAAGAAAAGTAACCTATGTTTCAGAAGGATTACATTAAAATATTTTTTTTGGAAGAAGAATCCAGTGAGAAAATTGAAATTTAAAAAGCAGTCATTTGAGCATTGGAAAAGCTCAAATGCAAGTCTCCCTAATAATTTTCTGCTCCTGTCTGTCATCAATTTATTTCACATATGATCTTAGCTTTCAGTCATCTTTCACATTTTGAAAGTTCACATGATGCAAAAAACAATGAAAATATGTTGATTCGACTGGCTTGGTTTTTCCAGGTCCTGAGAATGGGGAAGAACACTTTAATTCCACTTCCCATGGACAGCCATCTGTCCCTACTCTCACCGCTGCAGTCACTCAGGGCTTCCTTCCTTGGATAGCTTTAGGAAGAGGCACAGGGTTGGCACATAGGGTGAGCCATCTTGCAGGCTGACCCTTGTAGATTCTTTTTTTCTAATAGAGAAAAAAACTGCTGCCTCTTCTCCAACCCTAAACTTTCTAGCCTGATGCCTGCACTGACAGGTATCCTGGCTGCTATTAAGGTTTGTTAGACAACTCTTAGGCTTTACCACACATTTAGCTTCATTTTGGTGCTGGTCAATAGATCATCAAGTTTAGAAGTGAACACCCAGAGTGCTTTCAGAAGAACTGCAGGAAGTAGGTAAGTAATTATTAAGAAGTAATTAGCACAGAAAGAGGTTTGCATCAAAGTAGGGACTTAAAACTTATCTGTAAGACTAGTGTTCCTCCTTGTAGATGCTTGTAAGGAAATGTGAAGCTGCTGATAGTGCTAAACATGCACATAAACCCCAGTGTGTAGATTATGGATTTCTGAGACACTTAAGGACAGCTGGAGGGGGCTGCACAACTGATACTATCACTTGCACAAATAGCTCACTAAAGAGCCATGGTCCAAGCAGTCACTGCAATGACTGGAAATGGAAAGTTAAAGGAGGAGTTGCTTTGTGTTTCTCTTCTTGCCTGACCCTCTGGCCAGGAGGAGCTGTGGTACTCAGGTGCTGATGAGAAGGAACTGGTGACACTTTCCACGAGTGTATGCTCCTCCCCGCTGCAGCTTCACATGCACAGGACAGCAAGCGCCTTGGAGACACACCTCTCCCTGGGACACTAGATGGCTGCTTGTCCTTCTCAGGGAGGAAGTAGCTTCCATTTGAGGAGCTGGAGAGGTTCTTGGCACCGATTGCAGAAAAGCATCCCAAACTCTGGATCCCGTTGGCAGAAAGGCCAGGGACAGCTTGAGCTCATGCTTTGGAAGTGCCGTCTTTTGTCAGCTTGAGATTTTCCAGAATTTCCAAGCAGAGAGAAAGAGACTGGTGTGAGGAAGCTATTAAAGGTATATAAAATAAACTTGGAGCGGGGAGGAAAGCGTGTTTCATTGAGGAGCTGTGCACTTTATTCAAGAGAAGGATCGGTAAATGCTTATTATTTTAACAAAGACTTCTTCTGTCGTGAACAAGAGAAGCAGATGTTTAAAAGACGGACAGGAAGCGGCTGTGACAAATGAAAGGATTTTTGATTGAATTCATGAGCTGTGTTTCCTGCCAGTAATTCATTCAGCTGTAGGCTAGATCAAAACATAATATTATGGTTTAATCAGCACGCTTTTTAACATGAAGCCAGGATATACAAGTTCTTGGTGCTACAGGTAAAAAGCCATTAGTACGTTTGGCTCAGAAGCTTCTTTTTAAAACATTATTCATTCTTTTTCTTTTAAGCAAGCAAACACCTGAGAGCTCTTAGAGGGCCGTGCTTTGTAGTATGCACGAGCAGGTGTAGAAAGGGTAAAGCACTCTCAGGGCATGGCAGATGAAATAGGCTGCCTGAAAACACAATTCCACTTGCACTGCAGTCAGAGAAAACTCAGTTTCCTACCAATTGCAGGAGCATTAGATCAAGCTGGTGAGTGTGTGTGTGTGTATATGCACGCTGCAAGTGTTAATTTTGATGTTTCCTGCTTCTCTCCCATCCTCCTAATGAATTCTATTTGTTTACAGCCTCAAGGAAAGCTTGTCACTAGAAATTTCCTTTTGAGTTTTCAGCTCAAGATTTCACAACCACAGAACCATTGCAACACAGTGATAAACAAGCTGAGGGAGGCAACTCTGGAGAATTGAGGCCTTTCTTTTTCACCATTTAGTTAAGTAAATAGTTACCAAATGTGCTGAGAGATAGAGAACTTTATCCCTAGCCATAATGAATATTAGCAAAAGTGGATTTTTTTCCTATCCAAAAAATTAGAGTAGGCACAGGAACTGCTTATCCTTACACCACTGCTTGTCAGAAAGGGTCAGATGCTGGGATGTACTTCTGGGACACAGCACTGGGCTGTAGGAGAGCAAGGAAAATGGAAAAGAGGGGTTGCAAAAGCTGTGTAAGGCTTAGGGTCACAAAATAGATGTACATTTCTCAGGGCAAACACAGGACCCGGCTGAAGCTAAGAAATGATAACCGAGATGTGCCCCATGCACAGATACCAGCTGCCCTCCATCCCCCTTGGCCAGGCTCTCGGAGGAGGGGTGAGGACACAGAGCAGCCTCTGCCAGGCTCCCTCCCCTGCGGGGCTGCAGTCAGCACCGCTTGGCTGCTGGGTGGCTCAGGGCCTCTTCCTGCACCGTGCGTGTCCTGTGCTGGCCTTAGTCTTTGGCTGATAAGCACAATATCCATAGATCTGCTGTGATTACCAGGCAGGCTTTCTCTGCCCCATTTAATCCTCTGTAAAGTTACTGCAGATGACTCTCTCATTATACCAATGTATTGGGGGAAGCCCTGCAGTCATGACTTCCAGGCTGCTCTTGGACAATGTGGATAAAGGCTGCTTTCTGGACCTTGGGAAGAAATTACACAGCACAGATTTTCTTTGCTGGAAAAAAAAAGTGCTTTGATGAACCAAAACTTCTTAAAAATACTTGTGAAATTTAGCAAGTGGTTTTAGTGACGGCAGAACAGCATATCTTGACATTTTTGAAATAACTGGTTTTTGTTGGTTTTTTTTTTTTTTTCTGGGAAACAAAGTTTTGTTTTGCAGTTTGTCTCAGTTTTGTAATAATAGAGTACAGTAAGAGACAAAAATCATTCCAGAGAAATTAAATTCAACTTCAAAATTTTAGTTTAAGTTGAATGTATATTTTTCTGTTCAATCCAAGCTGAATAGATCTTTTAATTTCTTTGAATATTAACAAAAGTGGATTTTTCCACTGCCCAAGTAGTGGAAAGTAATAATTATATAACAACAACAACAACAATACTACTACTACTACTACTACTACTACTACTACTACCAATAATAATAATAATTTTAAAAATATTTCCCTATTTCTGTCTAATTCAATGTGCAGCATAATTACAGATAGGAGAAAGCAGATCAGATGGGGAAGACCAGCTCCCTTACTCATGCAGAGAAGACACAACACACATTTCTGGATTTACACACTAAACCAGTTGAGCTAAAGAATAAAGACAGGGAAACTAAATTAACTTTCCCCTCTTCCAGTAGCAGAAAACAGAGGAGCTGCGTTATCTCTCAGGGCACAACCTGATCCCACATCAGAAGAGCTAACGAAGATGTGGTGGGATCTGCTGCCAGCCAGTTTGAAGCCACTCAAATCATAGAAGCGTAGAATTATTTTGCTTGGAAGGGACCTTTGAAGGTCATATAGCTCCAAATCAATGGCAAAAAGTGAGGACATCTTTCACTTGACCAGGTTGCTCAGAGCCCTGTCCAACATGGTCTTGAAGATTTCCAGGGATGGGGCATGCAGAACTCTGGGGAGCCTGCGCCAATGTTTCACTACTCTCATCATAAAAAAATTATTCTTTATAGCTAGAGGTTTGAGAATGGTTTGAGTTTTCCAGTCTCCCAGCAGAGGCACAGCATGCACTAATCCTCTCTGTGGTGTAGTTGGGGAGGAGGGTCCCCAGGTCCTTCTGTCCCATAAAACATCTTCACTGCCAAAATTACACCCAGTAAGTGGTGACTCCTTGGCAAGCAGTACAATCGTTAAATGTCAGCTACTGCTTACAGTTTAATTGCTTTTGAATTTTAGCAAGCAGCTCCTCATTCATAGCAAATTGGCATTTTGTACATTCAGGATTGTGCTATTAACTGCACAATGGAGAGGCTGGTTTTCTGTAAATATTGAGATTTGGTAATTATAACCCGACAGTTATTAACACTCCATGGCAGATAAATGCTTCAGCTGCTGAATGTGCTGTGAGCAAACCTCCTTCCGGAAGGAGCATCTTATCAGTGAGTGGAGGAAGGCTTTAGCTGCCATACTCCATTAACACCATGTTAATGAGCCAAGAGCCCACGCACCACAATGAAAACATACCCTGAAGTGTAGCAGATGGGCTCAGAAGCCAAAGCCACACAATGGGGAAACCTAGAAAATCATAGCTAAATTCAATAGAAAACAAAAGCTGGGCAGCTTGGCCCTCCTTGTAGTAAATACCCTGGAGTAACAGACATTCCTGGATCCTACTGGGTGAAATTGTAGCTGTGCAGGACCTTCCAATGATTTCAGGAGGACTTGGGTCTCAGCTGGTTATGGGCAGTATGTCAAAACTCATCTAGAAACCACTGCTGATTGCCTGAGCTCTGCTCCCACATCTCCAGTGAAATCCTTCAGCGATGCTCACAGAGGACTTGTGATTCAGTCCTTCAGATAACTGTGCTGCTTTGCACATCTTGTTGCTAGAGCTGCTTAAAATAAAATAAACAAAAGCAAGTTGACAAATGTGACTGAATCAGTGTGGGGGGAAGCACTAACACGTTAATCATGTAAATGATTAACAACTGTCTATTAGTCATATGTGATTGACACTTCCCCACATACTAGTAAAAGTGCAACAGCATCATTTGTAATCTTAATGAAGTCATAGCAGAAAAAGCCCTCACTCTTTGCTGGGAGGCAATGGCTGTTGTTTAGTTCTAAAGAATTTGTTCTTTTACAGACTAGTGTAAGTCTGTTAGCCCCTCCACCAGTGCTACATCACTGTACCTCACTGTGATTAGGGAGGGTGTTATGTACGTGAAACACAAAATTAGAATTAAGTAGCTTTCAGTTGTATATCCCAGAGAGAGCAAATGCATCCTTGAAGCCTTTGATGAAGCTGTGTGCAACTACTGTTTTTCCAGTGCTGTGGTTTGTAGGCAGGAGTGCTAGTATCAATACAAATGTTCTACACACCAGCCTGTGACAGTGTTCACAGGGGTTTTTGGTTGAGGGAAGAGACTAGGATCTGACTCCATGTTTCAGAAGGCTTGATTTATTATTTTATGATATATATTACATTAAAACTATACTAAAAGAATAGAAGAAAGGATTTCATCAGAAGGCCAGCTAAGAATAGAATAGGAAAGAATGATAACAAAAGCTTCTGTCTTGGACAGAGTCCGAGCCAGCTGACTGATTGGCCATTAATTACAAACAACCAACATGAGCCAATCACAGATGCACCTGTTGCATTCCACAGCAGCAGATAACCATTGTTTACATTTAGCTCCTGAGGCCTCTCAGCTTCTCAGGAGGAAAAATCCTAAGGAAAGGATTTTCCATAAAAGTTGTCTGTGACACCAGCCTGGCAAAACTTCCCCTATTGCTGCTTGCAAATGTAGAATGATCCCAAGTGGAGGAAGCCACTGCCTGTTTCCCAGGAGCTTTGATATGTTCTGGAATTTTTGGACAAGATTACTTACCTAGAATGTTGTGATGCAGTGGTTATTGAGAAAGACTTTTTGGTAAAAAATGCCATTTCCAGTCATCCAGAGGGATGCTGTTCGTATCTTGCATCCCTGCCCTGGTCTCTGGTGTCAGGTTGCCCAGGGAAGAGGCAACTGAGGCCTGCAGCTTTTACTGGTCGGTGATCTTTGTAAGATCCTCAACTCCATGTGTGCCTGCTCAGAAAAAGAGCAAGAACCAGGGAGCAGTCATAAAAAAAGGTCTTATTAAAAACTGGGTAGGGAAGGGCTAAGGACTCCAATGCACACCTGACCCTCCAAAGGGTCCTCGTGCTCAGGGTCGGTCTGGAAAGTGAGGCGCTTGGTAGAGTAGAACTTGGCCAGAGTTCATGGTTCCAGGTCTGGCAAGATGGGAGCACAGCCTCAAACACATGCTTCCAGTTTCCAGTGGCCAAAAAGAGATTTTGGTTAAGAATGAAGATGCTTGTATTAAAGTGATAGTTAGCTCTGTGATCTTCCATGTCAGATCTGCAGAGGGCAAAGACTTCAGGGCAGCTTCACCATGCTCTTCTGATACAGGATTCTTACCAGAGCCATTTTTTCATTAGCAAAAACTTTCTTTCCCTCCCTCTGCTACAAACAGGGCTTGACACCCGTTTCCCATCTATTTTCATTATAGAGGAGCAGTAATTGGTGCATCTGGGTGTTATTGGAGAAACGGCTTGGCTGAAGCCATAATGTAGTAATTACAGACTGAACTGAGCCATGCCAATGCATTGTAAATGCATTTGCCTCTGAGTGTGTCATACTGTCATGTGTCCTTTCACATAGATGGCTTTTTGAGAGAAGAGGGAGAAGAGAGGGGCAGTGTGGAAAGCTGACCACGTCTGATGTATCTTGTGCAAGTGCGGTAAACCTCAAGGATACAAAACCACTGCCATCACAGCAGAAAAACAGCAGTGTGACCACTGTAAAATGGACCTGTGGCTTGTGATCCAAGTGGCTTGTTTTCCTGGGGAATCAATTATCCCGTGCATGACGCTTCTGGCTTTCTGTAACTGCAAGGAGCCACCAAACCAAAATAGCTTATTTTCACTGTTTTGGGGATGCTTGATGCTTTCTGCTAAATAGCAACACATGACTGCTGCTCCACCACAGAAGCCAGTAATCTAATGCAAAGTGGGACAACAGGCTCTGGCAGCAGCCTGCTCTGCCTGAAGGACAGGGAACCAGAAACCTCCAATGGTCCTGTCTGTGTCTGTGCTTTTAGAAGGGATCCTAGACACATCTCCACAAACTCCCAGCACTCCTTCCCACATGTGACCCTTTCAGTGCAGGAGAAAGTGATGGAAGTCTCAGTGGTGTTTTACACCATTGGTTCATGGCACACCACAGAGCCATATAATCAGAGTAGCTGAGGTCAGCAGGGATCTCTGGAGGTCACCTGGTCCAACCCTCCTGCTCAAGCAGAGCCATCTGGAGCCAGCTGCCCAGGATAATGTCCAGGGGAATGGACCATGTCCCATTGCGCACCAAGCTGGTATCGTCTGCTTTGGGCCTTGGTGTTTGGGTACAGTTCTGCATAGCCCGGGTAGAAGTTAAAGTTCAGAGGGTTTTGCCTTGAGGGAGATACCAGTGTGAGATGCTGCTGCAGTAGCTGAGCTAGCACCATGCAAAACTGGACAGGTAATGATTTGGATCTTTGGCACTCTTGGCATGTCATTGGTATGCTATGGGTTTAGAGAGGTATAGGATTTCAGAATATAGGGAAAGATAAGCCTTATGGAGTCAGGCATATTTCTGCATCACTCTGACCTCCCACATGTGACATTTCCATAGTTCAGTGTACAGCCTTCACAGAGGCATACCACCATGAAGGGAGTTTTTCCATAGGGAGGCTCATTCTCTGCACCCCATGGGGTGCTAACACACTGCAATTTCTCCAAATATAAAAAACTTACATGCATATTTTGGGGCAGTGACAGCTTGTGTTTATAATCTTTCCTGTTTTCATTTCTCACATTAAATTGTCATACCTCTCATCTGTATTGAGCAAAATATTATCAAAAATGTCAAAATGGATGTGGTTAATCTTATCCTGTACATATGGAAAAAATTCAGAATTTCCAGAAAAATCCAGCTCTAGGGTAGAGCCAGGTGTGACCCAGGTGAAAGTGGCATTTGCAGACAACAGAAGACAGCGAAGAGCAGGGTGGCTTTGCTGCTGGACCACTGCAAACTCCGCACCAGTTGGCTATCCAGACAGAGACTGGATAGAACATTTTTATTTCTTTCTCTTATCCTTTTTCTCCAATCAGGGAAAAATCGTGTCCTTTTGGGCTAGGCTAAAATGGAGCAATCTGTTCATTTAGCTGCTGAGAAGGGAAATTAACTTCATTCTTATCCGTCTAGCTTATTAGCACAAATATTGCAGCTGCATTATCCTATCCCACATAAAACCCTGTACAGTAGAGCCTTTTAATTGTCTGGCTAATTGTTTGGCCTCAGAGCTGTCTATTTCCAATTGTCTAATTCTCATTAGAATGCCAGCTGACACTGAGTCCTCCAAAGCTGCCTTTAGCTGCTTTTAACCACTTCTGGACTAATTTGGTGGTGTTGAAAGCACTTACAGAAAAGCAACCAACAATAAGAAACACAGTGCAAACGTTTCTCTTCTCTAATGCATTCAACATTTTAAATCCTGCTCATAAAGGAGTTTTGATGCTGGTTTAAATGCGTGTATCCCGACAGAGTCACAGCATTGTTGTTAGCATTCAGAAGTGTGTAAAATACGTGGACTGAAAATCTAGGCACAAATGCTTCAGTCTTTGATCTGAAACATCTTCTGAAACCAATGGGTATTTTTCACCCTATGAATAAGAAATAAATCAGGATGGCAGGGTGCAGGCCTCAGTAAGAGAAAGGATTGGTCTGTATTTTGGTGCTTTTTGTTAACTCTGTGCTATGCATTTCTGAGGACAGTGTACAAAACCTGAATGAGACAAAATCTTGGGTTCACACTCTGAATTTACTGTCATATTTTATTGCTGTGTAGCCCTTTATTCATGTTATGGTATTTCAGCACCCATTTCAGAATCTTAGTCTGTTGCCATAGTTAGAAAATTTTCATGTTGTCTGTTCATTCAGTTGCCTTCTTTGAACAGCTCTCAGCAATCTAGTTAGAGTGATCTGAGACTGGCCAAAGCTTCTTTTATGTTGCCATGAAACTGAACAAATGCAGGCAGGTAGGAAAACTTTGTGAGGCAGGACTCCCTCAGAGTCATGTTCCCTATCACCTCACTGCTCTGAGAGAAGATGGGGAAAAAATATGTTCATGACAGCTTTCATGTGAAATTTTCTAACCTAAAACCTAGAGAGGAATTAAAATGTGTCCAGCTACTGAAACTGGAGACTAGAGGTCTCCTCTGGGCTTATTGACAGATTTAGCACTAGATTTCTTGATCAGAAGAAATTCTCATGGGAGAATAGCAGCAAAGGTGTCAGTGCTTCACTGGTGACGGATTTGCTGGCTTCCTGCAGATGGGGATGCCTCTTGCCTGACTACAGAGCCTTGGCCACTGGGAGCCACAAGGCTGCCTTTTGCTGCATCCTTCCAGTCTGTTGGGCAGAATGAAAGATTTCAGGGAACGTTAAAGCTTGGGAAGCTGTCCACAAGCTTTCCCAGCTTCTCTCTCCGATGCAGTGAGCAGGTGGGCAGAAATGAGGGAAGCTCCAGCAGCCTCCCTGTAACAGCATGCATGACACCTCTCAGCCAGGGCACCCGGGACACCCATCCCCAGCAGCCACACCGTGTGCTTTGGAGGCATTGCATTTGACAGCTGTCAAAAGGAAATGCTGCAAGATTTATGAAAATGTGTTCTTTGGTGAATTTCCTTCACAATTCTTGTAGAAAAGTGACTGGAAGTTGATTAAATCCCTGCGTGTTATTCTAGCCCATCCTAGGACTTGCCTTGTGTTCCTCTCCTGAACCTCTCAGCACTGCCATCCCCCTAGCTGTGTGAACCTGCCTACTGCATCACTATCTGCAGTCAAAGGGGTTAATGATGTTTGCTGCCAGCAAGGGCAGCTGAGCCCTTATGTCTGGTGTATGCAACTTCTGTTTGTGTCTTGATGTAGTAGCAAAATTTTACAACCAATTTCTTCTTATGTGAAAGATAAAAGGGGAAGGAGAGTGAAATTTCTCCCATATTGCAACTTGCTGGTCCTGGAGACGACATCCAGAGTTGTCACAGTTTAAAGAGCAACACAAGGCCATGGATTTAGCCTTGCAGGTCTTCCTCCCTTCCTGAGATGGGGCATTTCCTATATTTTTCAATGAAGTTCCACTACCCTGACAAGCTTCATTTCCCAAGCATCATTTTTTTTTAAATACTTGAAATACACTCCTGCCATGTATTTCTCTTCCTCGTTTCATTGCTTTCTAGAAAATCACAGTGTTCTTCTGTGACATCTCCTATCTCATTGAAGGGGAGTTACTGGTGTCTCCTTCAGCTGTGAACACAGATGGAAGTTATGGCTTTTGGGGCTGTATTTATAACTGTTTTTAAAAGCATAGCAAATGCCATCTACAAAGACTCCTGTTAGGCTGTTTCTTCCCCAGGCACCCCGCACTTCACAACTGCTGTGGCACCCAAGGCAGGGATCCTCAAGCTGCTTTTGTAGCTATTTCTGCATGTTGCTCAGAGATTTACCTGCAGGTGATGCTTTCTTCAATTGTACACTTCATGTGAGCCACATGGTTTCCACCTAGAGGAACCACAAAGACCACCACTCTCACTTATCTCACACAGGGACAGGTTAAAATGAAATAAAATGCTACATATTGTCTATTCTATGCCTTTTCTTCAGGTTTATGCTTGCATTTAGACTTCTAATTGCCATTAGGTCTCACAGCCTTATAAAAATTTTTGGCTCTGTCTTTTGTAGATTTTGTTTTCTTTTTCTATAACTCATTTTTCCAGCCTGAATTTTTCAGATATCCACAAGTATCTGATTAATTTTTCCTTTTAGTCTACATTCCTAAGGAAACAAACCTCATCCAGTCATGTTTCTTGTCTGTAATAAGTTCTGGGTAATTTTTCAACCAAATTTGATAGAAGGTTAAAGGTCTGCAACACATAAGTTCCTGCAGTTTCCATGAAAATTAGCCTGCTTAGAAGAAGGAGGAAGAAATTAAGCTGGCACTGGAGGAGAGGCAGCTGTCACTCAGTTGTCAGTGGCAGCAGCCAACTGCACAGCCAGCCATCAGGATCTGGCCACGGGAGTTTGTCCCACTAAACGGGCTGGCACTATTAGAGGGAATTGTGCAGACTGCTTTTTGGTGGTGGGGTTTTGAGGACACTGGGCATCATTCCCCAAGAAACTGGAGTTTACCAGAACCAATGCTCATGGAATGGCTTTATTAAATAGGAAGGCTAAACAAACACTTTCCTTCCTCCTGATTGTGTGTCATTTCTTTTCAAGCCAACGCTTTTGAAAACAAGAGTCTAATGTTAGCACAGCTTCCCTAGAAGAGTTTTCCAAGACTCTCTGCTCCCAGCAGCTCTTACTGAAATTAATGGGAGCTGCCGGGGCTCAGTGCTTCCAAAAATAAAAACACTTTGCCAGTGGTACAGATGCAGATGTCTAAATTTAAGCTGCAGTTTTTGAGCATCTGGGGCCTAAATCTATGTCTGAGCACTTCAAAACAAGTGGCCTGATTCTTTAATAGGTACTGAACAGCCTTACTGAAATCAGAACTTATGGGCTATATAGTTCAGCCTATATTTGGAAGTCAAGAAGTAGATATAGATAGCTGAAGTTTAGGCACACAAATTGGTGCACATGGACCCTGCACCTGAGAGCGGGGGTTTTCAAAGCATTCAGCCTTGGCATGAGTGGTCTTATTGAAATCGCTGGAGGCCAGAGGGAAAGAGTTAAATCAACACAGAGCAGTTCTGAAGGCTCCTGGCTCAGCATGCACATCTGTGTTTAAGAAAGATGGTGGAGTAAAAAATACTTTGCAGGTGCAACACAGCCAAATTAGCATGGTAGAAGAAACCATAGGTTTTTAAAATCCTTGGACTGGAGCAGCAGCTCTTGAAGCTTAATGTACACACATACTGGGGGCTTTTTGTATTTATTTTCCCTGTGTGCCTTGTTGTTTTAAGAAAAAGGAACAAACAGGGAGCAGTTGGCTGGCAGAGCCTGCAAACTCGGCGGGAGCTGCCAATGGGGCTTGCTGGGTCTTTGCAGTGAAAAGAAGGAGCTTGTGGAGTTACAACTGCTCTGCACACCCCTCCTGCCCCATCCTGCCCCGGCTCAATGGGGCTTTGTGTAGAGGTAGGGGCTGCCCGGCAGAGCAGCCTCCTTTTTCCCTCTCTGAGATGTAAACAGGCTGCTTTTAACCCTTTCCTAGCTCTGTGGCAGGATTTTAATCCAAGAATGTATTTTAGGATTCTTTTCCTTCTTCGAAGCGTATGAAAACAACAAAAACTAGAACAAGAAACCCAACCAAGAACTTCAAAACCACTCAAAAACCCTCACAAAACACCCTCCAAAAACCGCAGAGAAACCAAGCAAAGCAAATCTCACTTTCTTCAGGCCCTTATTCAGCACAGATTAAGCAAACAGTGTTTAGATGCTGCTGATGAGAGAGACGATTTTTAAGTTGAAAAGTTCAGTCCATAGCTATCAGAACCCAATCCAACACTCCATCCTCAGTAATGTGGGAGAAGTGTAATGGGTGAATGAAAAGAGTCAGGATTTATTTGATCAGAGGTGGATGATTTATCACCTTCTGTTTGACAGCTGCAGGATTAAATGTACTATTGAGTCAGAGGTGGCTGCCTGTAAGGAGATTTACCTGCGAATGTGCCCCCTGAGTGAAACAGTCTGGATTTACTAAAGATGCCAGATTTACCATAAGCAAATGAGAGGTTATAGAGGCCCACATGATTAAGTGACAAAACAGAGGTGGAAACTCAGAGGACATGAGGTGAAACACAATGGAATGACAGTTCGAAAATATGGACTGAAAAGCAGAAGAGGATAAAGCATTTGGGCAGGAGGCTTGAAAGGCTCTTAGGTGCAAAGAGGCAGAAGAAACACTGTTCAGATACCCTTATATAGCACTGGCCTTGAGTTTGCCTGTCCTCCACTGGAAAAATGTGGCAAAACATTGCCAAAGTTTCCTAGTGCTATTTATGGAAATGAGATAAAATTGAAGCCAGGTTTGGGGTAAGCAAAACCTCCTTATTACAGAGCTGTAAAACAAAAACCCTGGTTTGGATTAAGGACCTGCTGGATCTGCTTCTTCTAAGCTGGTCCAGAGGGCAAGGAATCCCATGAGTGTGTTGCTCTGCCTCAGAGAGCTGCCGGGAGCTGGCTGCCATGGTAATGCAATACTGCAGAGTTCTGGTGCTCCACGTGTTTGTTTAGAATTGACAAAAACTCAGGACCATAATCTGCAATAGTTTATTTGCACAGGCTGGGAAGACAAGGTCATTGCTGTAGTTTGAAAGCCCTGTAATTTAAAAGTTTGTACTAATGATTTGTGGATGTATGCCCACTGAAATATGTAAGGGTCCATGTGTGGAATATCCAATGTTGGGAAGTAAAAGCTGTGTCCATACAGAGAAGAGATGGTGCCAAAGTCAGAGTTCTGGAGACAGACCCTGAGGAGTCACCTGGAAGGGCTGTAAATGAGCACACCAAACCCAAAGCCCACGGGATATGCCCATCCCTCTGACCTACATGTGTGTGTCCATTTACCCAGGCTCTTTGCAGGTTTGGAGTGATCTGTCCCTTTATTTGAGTTCACATGCATGCATGCTGAAGGGACACATCTTCGGTGCTGCCTTCTGAAATCTGGCTCCAATTTCAGACCAATTTACTGTTCCGATGAAATGAACCTGCAAAACATATGGCCCAAATAGAGTTTGCCTAAGTGGCCTGCACAGTTCAGGTTTGATTTGTGACTTCTCTTTACATTCCCATTCACGTGGGAGTCCATGATAGTTCCTTACACAGGATAAACCAAAATCTGCCCACAGCTGCCTCTCATCAGGGCAAGGGCTGCAGACAGGCTCCAGGGTCCAGCCTTCGTCTGGGGCAATTGCTGCTACTGCTGCAGAGGATGGTGCACACACACCATGGGCCACAGAGGAGGCAGGCGCTTGTTCAGCTTCTGCCTGTTTGTCCTCCAGACAGACATTGCAGCCACTACAGAAATCCAGTCTGAGGGCAGGGGGAAAGAAGGGAGAGAGAGCAGAAAGAAAGAAATCATTAAAAAAAACCCACCATGATGGAGATTTGGTAGTGGTTTTTAAATCACATTTAGACATAAATCCTTTGAGTTCACAATTTCCATAGATTAGTGGCATCTGTGGATCCCAGATAGACTGTAATCACTAAGATTGTTCTAATCTTCCTATGGGAGGTTTTTCAAAGGAAGTATTGAATTACACCAATTCTTAGTAGAGCTGGGTTTTAACTTGCAAGAAAGTGCTTTAAATACAAATGCATACATTAGTGCCAGACCTATAAAGTCAGGGTATAATGCTTGTGACTTTCATATATCCTGATGTGTAATTTGTTATCTGGACAATAAAACTTCACAAGAGACACACATGTTCAGCTTCACCCACTGGTAAGTATATTACAAACCATCAGGCCCATGTTGTCACCTTTGGACTTTCTGTGTGACAGTCTTTTGAAGCACATCTCTGCCCTTTGAAGAGAGCACTGCTCGACTCAGGCACCGAGGTTGCCCTAATTGAATCTTGCTGCAGCATAGTATTTCATGTCATTGTCTTTATGCCTACTCCCAACCTTGCTCTCATCACATTCTGAAAGTAAGCAGAGTTGAAAATTGTGTGGTTGAAAAGAGATCTATTTGGTATGGAAAACTGTGTACAGAGACAGCAAAGCTGTGGTCCCTGCTTGTGACCAGAGCATGCAGACTAACATCAGTGAACATCAGCAAAGTAAACCTAATTCTGCTCACACACATGTAAATGCAAGATGGAATCACTTCTACTGAACACACTAGAGGGATATGGGAAGCTGGTGTGAGATGGAAATACTGATTGCTGAGTCAGATTCATCACTGGTACATGAAAATGAAATGGAATTACACCAGAGATTATATTGTCCCCATATGGGTTTTTATGCCTGGTAAATTCTCAGTTTCAATGGGTATCAAATTTGCGCCTGCTGTACTGGGTTGCACAGCTGAATGCTTTTGCCCCAGTGCTAAGGGATTAAATAGACAATTGAGGTTTCTCAGAAAGGATGTAGAAAATGTAAATCAAAAAGAGTGTCCCTGGAACTGGTTGCAGCGCTGACAGCCCTTACAATGCATGCTGCCTCCAACTGCTCGCAGTGACCGGCTGCAGTGGCACCCGTGCCGATGCAGACCAGCGTCAGGGCCGTATTTGGGGTGATTGGAACATGGCACTGAGAGTCCCCACAAGTCCCCAGCAGCCTGCTCCAAGGGGTGCCATCTGCAAGCTGGAAAGCTGAGTCCAATCTTCCCATGTGGCCAGTGTGGGAAGCTGCCAGGGGATATCCCTTCTCTGGAGGTGGGGCTGTGTTCTGCAGGACTGTGCCCCTCAGCTCAGTGGCTGCTTTGTTTATCATGCCAGACACCAGTGTGGGGAAGTGTTTGCCTTTGCATTACATTCAGATAACTGAAATATTAGGGGCCCATCAGGAAAGTCTTGAGGAGTCTAAGGCAATGCTGTTCCTGCCCTCAGCAGAAATATGCTGGAGGGAAGGCTCTGACCTTGAGAACAAGTTCATGCTGTGCTGTATTTCTCTATGATCAAAACGATTTGCTTTACCAGAGGGTAAACATTTTTGTTACCTTCTTGGGAACCAGTCAGCACTTCTCTTATGACAATGCAAGTTTCCAGTTCAGGGTTTATTTAGGGGGAAAAACCATCTTTTTGGTTTCATCTGGTTTGAGGTTTTTGTTTGTTTTGGAAGAACACTGCTTCCTTACAAGGGACCACAGAAATTCATTCTCCACAGCTGTGTGAAAGCCAAGCTGTGCAGGGAAAACCTGTTCCAAGCACTTGTTGATGTTCATGCAGGCTCCACGTTGTGTGTGATGGGACAAGCAGTGACCATGACAGAAGGCTGCAATGACAACTCCTTGCTATCAGTGTGATGCTGTCATCACCATGAGGTAGAGCTGGTTGCCTTAAGTAGATGAAATGAAGATAAGGAGTTGGGAAAGACAATGCCAAGCTTCACCACACTGTGCTTAGTAACCCTTTGCTGTCTACCATGCCATGTTGGTGTGAGGTTATTCGCTGAATAGATCTGTGGAGTGGAGAGAATGGATTTAATCCACCCAACCTGCAGTGATGTCAAGGGTGTTAAGGGAAAGATGGTGAAACCATGGTGTGGTTTCATGAGCCAAATCTGCAATTATACAGTTTTGGCAGCCACACTTAGTTATTTTACTTTCCTGTTTGAAATTAACATGGTTACAACCCCACTGTGCCCCTATGTTGGATTCCCCACAGTACTGCAGAATTTGGTGTGGGCTTTCTGTCCACCCTCCTGCCGAAGGATCTTAGTATTGATGTGGCAGCTGTTGATTGCATTGTGGACTTTGTGTTTGTCAGTGTGCTGTCCCCTCTGTCTCCCAAGGGAAGCTTGTCCTGATTTTGTGTGCAGAGCTTATCCTGGTTGCAGTGACAGTGAGACATTTCCCAGGGTCCATTAAACTGCTTTGGCTCTGAGGGGGCTTTCTCCAGTGTTCAGCTTCTTGTTCGTCATCGATGTTAGCTTGCACATACATCCTGGCTTAGGCGACTTGCCATGGTATAGCCCTTGCTGCAATGCCCATTCGGAATGGTTATCTGTGCTCCCTCCTAGCTGAAGCAGTGCAGCTTCTGTCCCCAGGTCAGCCCTCTTGGGAGCTGCTGAAGTGATTCTTGGAAGTGATGGTGAGCACAGGGCTTTTTAAAAAGCAGTCAAACATTTGAGGAGACATTGCACATCCTGGTTGCCTTCGGGTGGTAGCAGCCTGGAGGGCTGGTGGCGAGCTCCATGCCTCAGATAGCTGGATCTCCATGGCTGTGCTGTGGAAAAGCAGTGTGCTGCTTTTTCTGCACAAACACTTGACGTGTGGCTACTTTACCCTCATCTGTTATCAGCCAATCTGACAGCACTGGACAAACCTGAATGTGTAGGAACAGACAAGCTCTGTCCAGATATTTTTGTGGCTTGAGGAGAGGCTCAGTTCTCCATTTGTGTGTAACCAGTCTCAGAGGTTGAAGTCCTTCTCCAAGGCCTTCTTGCTCTGTGGGTCTTCTCTTTGTCACCTCTTGTTTATTTCCTTTTTGCTGTCAGCAGATCAGCAGGACACATTAACTGAAGCATAATTCTGGACTAGAGCTGGCTCCCATCCACTGGGTTGGACTGGCCTCTCTTCACACAGCCATATACACATGTCCAAAAATATTCTTCGACTTCAGCAAAGACATATGGAAGAAGAGCAAAAATATATACATGCAATAAGAGTAGCAATAAGACTGACTGAGTTGTCAGAGTTGTCACAGGCTTTGTACAGACCTCTGTCTCTCAGGAGGAACTACATTCACCACTTACATGGATCCTTTACCTTGATTTACTGGAGGTTCATTTACAAAAACAATATGATTATGAAATACAGGTATCGTCAAGTGGATTATTTTTCACAGAGGGGTTATTTTCTCTGTCTCTTGCCTTTCTGAGTCTAATACCAATGAATTAGTAGCTGAGAACTATCAGGGGGAATAGTGCTCCTGATTTTTCTCTGACATATGCTGTGGTGAATTAGAAATAATTCTGTGGAAGGCAATGAAGTGGTAATAAGTACGATAAATCTTGGTGAGTTAAGAAGCATATGATTGCAAGGTCCATTTTATATTTCACAGCACTTAGGCAAAAACTTTACTCCTTGCAGTTTCTGCTTGGATCTAGTTCAAAAGATGCTATGGTCAGATGTAGGCCCAAATTAGCGTGTTTGAAGCCACAACACCTTAGCTGAGCTGTGGAGTTTTCCATGTGCATACAAGCTCTTAGCCTGGGGCCAGAGTAAAAGACTAATCTCAACCCCATCTAATTACAGGCTAAAATATGACAAATTACTTTGCTTCCATCTTCCAGTAAGTGCAAGGTGAATTACCATGGCTCAACTGACCCATGGTGTAGGATCCAGCTCCAGATTGTAAACACATTGTTGCAGTGTCTAAACCCCTTTTTTATTCGATGGAGACCTAGGTAATGCAATTAGTAGTCAGGAGCATTTCACCTGATGTGACATTGCCTTTTCCTAAGTATGAATAGGCCTGTGTTCATCCATGTTAGCACGTTGTGCATGTTAGAGCCTGTCCAATCTCTGAGATGTCAGTTCATATCACTTAACTGCCATTGGGACCATTTTGGAAAAAGGCTCTATAGATCCTGGGTTAGGGTATGAAATGCACTGAAATAGTGAGATGTGAAATACTCTTATAAGGTGCATTCATCTTGGATCTGTTTCCTAAGGGCTGCATTATCAGTGCTTTGCATCATTGGGGACAAAACTGAAAGCAGCCTTTGTTGACTCACTGGATAAAATAAATCAGAGGCATATTGGAAAAAACATCTTTTTATAAGATTATACTCACATTGATCCTTCCTACCTGTGATCATTTCTGTTACTGTGAGATGATGTATTATTGCAACTTAACTCCATGTCATAGGGACAGAACTGATGTGATTGTTCATTGATAGATAGAGTGCAGAGAGCCATAGACCAAGCACCACAAAAAGTGAGGCAAGCTAGTGGGACATGATTGCCTGTACAAATGGGATCACCTGTTTAAATAGCCTGTGGTTGATTTCTTTCTCAAATCAAATTCTCAAATGTTTCACTCACACAGATCACCATCCCCAACAGACAATTTGAACACATATTCAAATCCTACTTTGGAAGTTAGAAGAGTGTAAGGATTTGAATGTGGTTTGTGGTGTGTTGGTGGTGGTGAACAATGGAGGATGACCCTGGTGGTATTCAATTTCCTAGCAGGAACACAAGTATATTGGTTCTCCATAAAGTTGCACGTGAATAAGCGCAGAGCAAAAAAATGAACTCGGATCTTGTGCCTTCTAAACCCTTGATTTAACAGCGGTTTAACATACCTGGCAACCAGATGAGAAGAAAGCAAAGCATGGCTTGTAAGGAGATGCAAAAAGCTACAGCACTTTCTCCTCTTGGAGAAGATTGCAGTGGTGGTGCCCAGGCTGGTGGTGATCTCTGCTGGTGAGTCTGCACAGCACAGCATGGAACAATGCTGGGAGCCATCTGGGAGCCATGAGAGTGTCAGGGGAAGCTAGTATGGAAAATGTGGTGGTTGAATCTTTCCATACATTATTTTCTAATTGAACATTATAATTTTTTTGCTGTCATGCAGCCTTGATGGCTACAGACTTTTCCCCTAGAACTCTCTGGAGGATCATTCTCTGAGTTCATTTGTTACTCACAGACAATATAGATCATTTCCCTAAAAACCTGGAGAAATTCAGCTAATATGTAGTATGTACATCGCCAAAGAACTGTGTTGCTCCCTCATGTTTGATGACTATGAATAGAGTTCCTTAAACCTTATCCCTTAGTATCAGTTGGCTGTTTGACAACTCCACTCTCTCATGGGATGAGTAAATATCAGTCTGTTCCCAGGAAGATTAACCAGTAAAATGATTGAGGAGAAAGAGAAAAACCAACACAACAAACAACTTTTCAGCATGTTGCACTTTTGATTGCCCTCCAGACTTCCCTTAGACTCAGTAGCCTTTATTTTTAAGGTACTTTAATTTGCCTCCATTCATAAAATCTTGGAGTATCTAAAAAAAGGGGTATTTTTCTCACCAAAACAGTTAATTTGAGGAAGGGTTTAGCACTTTGAATAAAAATCCTTGGTCTTCTAAGGAAGGAAATGGGTAAAAATGTAATCAATCTTTGCCTGCAACAGCATAGAATATGTCTGGCTTGATTGAAGTAATGGATTCCTCCATAATCTGCTTTGCAAAAAGAGCTTGGGCAGCACTGGTCCTCAGGCAGGGAGAGACTGTGACAGGTCTCAGGGACCTCTTGCACACAGAAACATTTCAGTGACTTGGTCAACTTGATGTTGTCTCACCAGCCAGGTTTCTGCTCATATGATCCATCCAAAATCTCCTGTGTGTTAAGAAATGTGAGTCTTGGGCAGTGCTTCACTGGGCTTTAGAACCCAGCTCACTCACTGTTGCTGATACTAAGGAAACATGAAACACTAGCAAAGTGCAGGGCTGCGTTTTACAGGCACTTGGTTTTCCTTTTGCACTTGCAGCAAAGACTGAGGATCCAGCCTTTTAAATTGCATTTCCTAACTGCATTTCATTCTACATGAATTAAAATACACATCTCTAATAGAATGAAGTGATCCATGGCTTCTGACTCTACAGGCTTCTGAGAGCCAGTTTATATAAAAATTGCTCTACATATAGCTGCTAATCTCTGCCATTGACACCAGCTGAGGACTCTTTACTTCATTACCTAAACACAATAATGGCATGTTCCCACTTCCCCAGTCATTTTATCCAAGAAATACAATCTACCCACATTCACCCTGTGCAAACTGGGGTTGAACTGGAAATGCCACCTACCTTGTCCCTGGTTGTTAGGAACTGCCTCACCTAAAGTAACACAGCTACACACAAAAGTATAGCTCTTGGGGTTTTTTGTTCCTTTGCATTTGTTTTGTTGTTTGCTTTTTGGGGATGTAGTTCATTTTGTTTGTTTGTTTGTTTTTATGGGAGTGCTGCTAGTGTTTAGAAAAATCGCTTTTCAGCTACTAGGTCTTTTGCAGTTGTAGCTAGGAAGGAGTTGGCACCCTGGAACACCAAGCTGAGTCATTTCTTCTTAGGTTTCTTCTCAGGATGAGACAAGTAGTTTCGCTCCTGAAATGTGTAAACCAACCTGGGACTCAAGGGAGTGCTGGGTTTTGAAATTAAAAGAAAGGAGAGAGAGGACTTGGGCTTTCCCTTGGGATGTAAGCTTTGTGTCAGTTAGGAAACCATTTGTATGACTTCAGGAAATGCCCCAGTTTAAGAAAGTGAGAGAGGTTCAGGAGTTAAATCTGTACTTTTTGTTAATTAAATGGAGTGTGCACATTTGGCTTTGTGAGAGGGTCAGGAACATGGATGTTACCTCTCTAGTGCAACTGATGGTTAAAACTGTACAGTCTAAACAAAACCACTCATGAGCGCAGGTGATTTCCTTCTGGTCGCAGCAAGGGTTTCCAACTCAGACTGAGAGAAAGCCCATACAATAGATATAAACCTCTCTTTTCATTGCCTCTCCTGCAAGGGAAAGCCCTGTCTTATCTCAAGGCAAGATCATCAACTTCTGTATCAGATACTTGTATAGCCTGCTCCTGCAAACCTCCAACAAGATTCCTAATCTTCTGAAGGCAACCTGTCCTGTGGTACTTGACTGTGTTTCAGTTTCCTCTGGTGCCTTGGGACCAGATTAAAAGAAATTATAGGCTATTACATTACAGAGAGTAGGTTTACGTGTGGTTTTACTCATTCACATACTTCACAAAATGGGTGCATTCACACGAAAACAAGGCTCACTAAAACAAACTGCTAAGGCATAAGGGTGTTTTTTTTCTGGGTGTATGCATTTACCTTTGTCAGAACATTAGAAAAATTTGCATTGATATCCAAAGTGATTATGATAAATATAGGTGTAAACTTTGTGATGAGGTCTCTCCATGTCTGGTAATTTTCTACCAGCAGCTTCCTTGTCAGTACTGTGGACTTAAGTAAATATGAAGTAATTTAAAAAATGGGTGCATTTAGTAAGTAATTAGTGGCTTTTAATAAGTCTTTCATGTAATATATATATATATATTAATTTTGATATGAAGCAGTTATGTGGAGAAGATAGCAAATGCCATTTAAGGAGAAAGGGGTGTTACTTACTTCAAGTGAAATACTTTTCATGTTATTCTGCTGCATTACACAGTTACTCTTAGGCACCCAAAAAATAGCAAGTATTTGCAAGAAAACATCTTCACACTGAGTTAGATTGTGAGTTAATTATTGATTGGAAATAACAGGAGGAAGCCTGTGACCCCTCCAGGCAGATCTGCATCTTCAGATCTGTGTCTGTCACCAGGGATCGTCTCTGGCATGTGATGGTGGAGAACCAAAGCCAAGTCTCTGTCCTGTCTCCTCCTTTCAGTAGGACAGCGAGCCTGAGGAGCATGGATGACCTATGGCTGTGCCATCTAAAAATGCACAAATTCTCATCTGTGAAGATGAGGTGGCAGACCCTTGGTGCCATCACAGGTGATGGGACCAGTGCCTTTTTATGGGATTTAGCCCGTCCTGAAATGGTTTAGGGTTACATTCCCCCTCTCTCAGGCTGAGCAAGGATACCAAGCAATTGATTTCACTTCAGCTTCAAATCACTCTCTAGCCTGGATGGCTAGGATTTAGCTTTGATTGTAGACTCAAAAGAGGGAAATTTAACCCTTGCACGTTCAAGAATGCAGTGTTTATTGAAATGAAGAGCTGAGCTCTCTTTCCTTAACATTTTGGAGCAAACTTTCTGTTGTGAGGTGATGGATGCCAGTGCAGAAGGACTTGGAAAGGACACTGACAGGGTGGTACCAGGATACTGTCCCACATGGGTGTTGTCTTGCTGGTGAGGACCACCCCAGTCCTGGTCCTTCTGACCAGAGGAGCAGGTCTGGCATGTGAGGTGTAGCAAGCACAGCTGGCTGGGTTTATTGACTTCATTTAGTCTGTGGTGAGCACAGGAATGCACCACAGGGACCTCCAGACAGCATTGCTCACACAGCTTGCATGCCTTATGAAGCCTTTTCCTGTTTCTTGACCCTCCTCTTTATCACTGTTTCTCATCCTTGTTCTTCTCCCACGTAAATCACCCAGCCCTCGTCATTTTTCCCCTTCTTGGTTGCATCCCACAGGGGCAGATGAGCTTTGCAGGCAGCATAAATCTGGAAATGGTACCAAGCTGCCAGCTGAGGAATAAAGCATCACCATTTTTTGATGCATGAAGCCAGACTTTGCTCACTTTAGTATGTGTCAAAGCATCTAGAAAATGACTCATTTTTTTCCAGCTCTCTACAGAAGCCACTGTTGGACTACATCCCTGTATCAAGTATTGGCCAGATCTTTCACAATATTGTTTACAGCTCATTTTTAGGCTTGTTTCATGCAGTGAATCCTTGTGTTATTTCAGACAGCAGCAGGTGAAGTAGAGAAGAGAGGAAAGGATTAAAACTTCTGGAGAAGCACTCTGCTGCATTGTTGCTCAGCCGTGCATGTGGTACAGCTAAAAATAACAGCTAATGGAAGCCAAGACAATCTGTTGATTTATAATGGGGTTTTTCCTTGGTTTATTGCTTGAGTGCCTTGCCCACTGAAATTTGACATTGCAGCCCAACTGCCATTAGAAAATCAAAGAATAAATAGTCTTCTCTTTCTTGCTATACAGGCCTCTGAATTCTCTTTTCAAGAGACATTATTTTCTAATATCATTCAGGCAAATTAGACAGATGACTTCTAAACTAATCAAAGCATTTAATTATCTTCCAGTGATAGTTACAAGATGATGTATATAGGCTAAGGACCAGTGTAAGGGATACACATTCTAATCTGACCTGGACCTAAGAAATTTGCCTTGTCTGGATTTATAGTTCTTTTTTTTAATTTGAGTTTGTATCATTGGTCTGCATGAAGAAACTTGGATATAATAAATGTAGGTGTTCAGGCTTTCTTTCTTTCTTTACAGATTCAGAATTAATCCTTAAGTCTGCTTTAGAAAAGGATTTGGTACTAGTAAAAGGAAAAAAAAAGCAAGACTATTGATCTCTTTGCATATTTTTTACTTTTAAAAGAACAGTAGATCGTACACTGAGAAAGTAATATTTTACATGGTTTGTAGAAAATAAATCTGTTTTATCACTACAATAAAAAAGAAGCCAGATGTTTAGAGGAACATGTTCCATATGGAAGAGGCTTAAAATTGTGGAACTTGCTAAAACCATGCAAAGCTGCAATTATGGAGAAAACAGGAAGGCAGCTTCCTCCCTGAATGTACACCATTTCCCAAGGAGGAAGCAAGCCTTTTTTCTCTGCTCTTTGTTGATTTTGAAGCACAGAGACAACTACTAAGTCATGACCATAAAAGGCTTATGCTGGCTGTGACATCAGTGGTAAAACCACCTTTCTTCCCTCCCCACAAGGACTCTAACTACACTTTTGAGAGACTTCTGCTTCCCCTATAAAAGGGTGGAGGATGCATGGATTTCTTTGTTTTGTGGCCAGGACACAATCTAATCTAGGGATATTGGCACTGTCGCTTTTATGAATGTATTTCCAGCTTTGGAGAAAGATGAGGTGCCTCCTAAACTTCCATGAAACGAAACAAAGAACCTCCTTAATTAGCTAGTTTGATTTCTCTTTATGACCCGAGCCCATTGTGCTGAGGTCTGGCCTGCTACATCTCCAAGCATGCCTTGCTGCCTGCTCATCTAGGTGGAAGTGTGCTGGCTGGCTTTAGCTCAGTAAGCACCTCAGGTTTATTGCTTAAAATGTTGTTTAAGAGGAGGAAGAACAACATGGCACTATACTATGGAGAGCCTATGATAGCATTTACTTTTTTAATGGATGCTGAAAGCAGCCTAAGTGCTGCTAGAGGAGAGCAGTGATGATCCTTTGCTTTCAGAGGATCTGCATACTTCTCTGCTGAACACTCCTGAATGAGGCTGGATGCTGATGTTGTCAGCAGTTAGTATTTATTCCAAAAGCCCACAGCATTTTGCTCCAGTACCCATGCTGATTCCATGAGAAATTGAGGCTTTGAATTCCCAAAGTGCACTGAACTTGTTATCATGCTGTGCTGGTTGCTATAACATGGGCAGTGCTGCATTTTCACCCTACCTGTAAAATCAGGCATAGTCTGCTGTTATCTAATTTGGTAGGTGTGAGGAGAGAAGGAAACCCACTAAATCCTGACTCTGTAAACCAGAGTCAAATCTTGTATTTAAAAGTGTGCCATGAAGCATTTGATTTATGCCTGTCATTGTAGTTTTATGTTTTGAGCAGAAAAAAAGGAGGCCAAATATGATGCAAAGTTGTTCTCTGTGCAAATATATCCCAGGGGGCCAGTAAAAAAAATCCCAAATTGGTTGTACTGCAGCTATCTTTGGTCTTTGGTTTTCTCTGTATCATTCTAACTTTGGGGACTTAATTCTTTGCCTTGTGAATACTTGCATTACCCCTTCATTTCCTCTATGACATCCTTGCTGGGCAGTTCTGACTACTGTGTTTGGAAGAGAGAATATTTTCCCACTTTTAACCTGTGCAGTGGATATCTTCCCTTATGATGGATTCTCTCATTTTCCTTCTAGGCACTGCTTGTTCTTGATTATGTGTTTTATTTCTAACCCTGTGTTTACCTGTCTTCTTGGTGGGCGTGTTCCTGAGTGCTATAGGAACCACCTTGCAAACTGGTGACCATAAAGTGTATGTGACATTATAGCAGAGATAAGGAGATGAATGAAAGTAAGACTTGATGCTCACACTTGAGGAAGTGTAAGTGGCTTTTTGAATCATGCAGTCATGAGGCAAGGTGTCATTTCATGAGTCACCACCAGCAGCATTCTTCTGTCCTCCACCTGGGGCACCCACTGGTCTCCCCTGAGGACATCCATAAACTGAATCTTTGGGGTCAGTGTAGGAGGATTTGGGCAATGATAAACCAGAAGATCCAATTAGGTGATTCAAGAGTCATCTTTATAATCACTCGTGCTTGCAGGAAAGGGTGGTGTGGTAGTGGGAAGGGGACAATGTGAAGCATCATCAACCTCAGCTCAATTTAACTAAGAGCATTTCTGTTTCCAGCTTGTTTCATCACACCAAGCCAGCTACGTTCATGGGATTTGGAGAATGTGCTGCTGCACTGCACTGGAAGTTTTGACAGTTCTTTTAGTGCCCATTAACAGGCTTAAGAGATAGGCCAGCAAGGAACCAGGATGACTGCCTCTGGAGCACAAGGCTTCAAAGCAAATGGCTTCCCCCTCCCTTTTCCCCCTCACCCCTTAAAGGGCAGCACCTCAATGATTTTGGAGTTATAGATTTTGCAGCTGCAGTGTAAAAAAAAGTGCTTCTTGTTGTAAGGAAGCATGAAGTATTTGTGAGATCAGAGCAGAGTGATTTATGGAACAGTGAAAGGAAAAGATGTAGCAGCTTGAAATTCTCAGGCATACATTTCTAGATGATAAAGCTTTTTGGTGGAGGAAATAGTTTTTAAAATCCCTACCTTTTATTCTTCCTTTGTGAGCTGGCTCTCTATACCATGCAAAAGAAGCAAAGGTCATGTAAACCCTTTTTTCTCCTTACCTCATCATCTCTGCCTTTCCCAAATGCATGTGGAAACATTATTTTCCCCTCTTCACCATTTTCATTTTTTAATCTTTAATATAGAATTAACTATAACATTTTTATTCTTCATATATGCTCCAGTATTAACATAAATTCATTCCTTCAAGAATTTCCTTCACAGCCAGTGGTAGAAAGAAAGACACATCAATTTTGAGCTCATGTTATTGGGGTTTTTTATAAATTCTGTCTTATGTATCTGCTGGCTGCCCTAGAAATTTTGCCTCTTTTATAAGCTAAAGGTTTGCCAATATTAATGTATATATTTAAGGCAGAATGAGTTAAAGTACTGGTCACAATTGTTATTGAAATCAACAAGTAAAAACTTTTAATTTTTTTTTTTTAATTTTTTTTTAAGTCTTGTTTTGCTTTGTCTAATTTAGATTTTCCAAATGAAAAATTGAAGTTTTTGTTTCACAACAGCTAAAATACATTAAAGCTAAAAATGGGTTTTGCATTAAAACTGAAAGGGTTTTAACAATTTGGAGGATGTATAATGCATACAAATTGAAGCCATAGAATAGTTTACCACATATATATTCAGATTTCAATACTACTACTTAACACTATGAAGTAAAACCATTTTTATTATTGATATATTTCTGGTGATTTGTATCAAATGGCACATGCACAGAGTTGGAATACAAAAATACATTTAGAAAGCCATAATAAGTTACCTGTTATTAAGGGAATATGATAGGTAATTAAAAAATAAGTATGTCAAAATTAATCTATTTTTTAAAAACTGCTTAATGTATTAAATAATAGAAAACATTTCTTTAGGGATGGGATTGGACACATTATTCCAGGCTGTCCTATCCTTCAGTTTGGAACTCATGGGTGAAAATATCTTGTATATAGTTTTTATTCCTAGACTAGAGAGAGAAATTTGGTTTGCTGGTTTTTTGTATTTCTCAAGTAGTGTCTTAGCATTGAGTGAAGTAGTTACTGAACTGAACTAAGCTAAAGGAACTGAGAGGAAGAAGTGCTTTCTGCACCTGCAGAACAAGTTGCAGCTGTCAAGTGCTAGTTTATCACTTCAGCAAACTCTTGTTCCAGGTGCTAAGCAAGTGACTTCCCTGAAGCCTATTGTTGTACTTTCTTAAAACTTCAGTAACAGCATGCACTGCCTGAAAGATATTTGTGTTTAAATTAAATTATAGAAATAGGTTGGTTCGGTCTCACATAAAAGATTTCAAGATTTCAAGCTTTTAAATTTAACATAAACTTGTTTATTCTTAATGAAATGCACACTGTATTTAAATTGGATTAAAAAAAGCAATGCTATCTGAATAAAGTGAGTGATAAGGTACCAAAATTCCCAATAACTCACACAGTTCTTTTAAAGAAGAGAATGAAATAACATTTTTCTTGAAAGTATTTTTTAAAATGTAGCTTAAGTCAATGAAAGGAATGTGTGAATTACTGAATAATTTTGTGTCTCCTTTACTTAGTTTATTAATACAGTATTATAATTTTAAGTAAGTTTTTGAAGTACTCAGAGGCCTCTTGACTATGATTTATAGATAAAAAAAAATAAAAATTCAAAATACTCTTATTTTGAGGAAATATATTGAGGGAATTCAGATGATAGTTTTAAAAACATTCCCCTCGCTACATGTGCTGAAAGTAAGCCCTAATTTCAGATTTTTCTTTGAGTCTTTTTTCCTTGTAAGAAGTCGTGAACTCATCTGACTACAACAACATCCTGCTTGTTACCATGGGAGGTACAGGCAAAGTGTATCTAACCTGGTCCTCATGTCGAGTAATGAGCAGGAGTGAATATTTAGAGCAGAGTGCAGGAAATCAGATGATCATTCCCTTGATAAACACTGCCAGTTTGCAGTAGTCACCAAGGTATCGAGACCGTCTGTGGACACCACCAGGTCAGTCCTGTGTGAACCTGTCTGTTTGCTTTTTGAACTCACTTCTTTTGGTGGTAAGTTCCCATCCAGCCTGTGAGCAAGATGGTTTAAATGGCATAAAAGAAACACTATACATTTCTGCTTTTCACAATGTCACTGAGAGATTTTTGGATGCCACTGAATATCTTGCATTAATTTTGATGGAAATCATAATACACAATCTGAGAAGGGCATTTGACTGGGAAGACAAGTATGTAATGACTTCAGTAAGCTTTGGTCACTTTGAGATTGTTGCATAGGTGATGCCCTTCTCTGAGTCTGGCTGGCAATTTTCCAGCATTATAACAGCCTTCAGAAGCACTAATTGGCATGTGGAGCACAGAGTGCGCTTTCAGAAGGACTGAAGGTTGAATTTCCCACTTTGTCATCTATGAAAGAATTATGGTGAACCAACTCTTATTTCCCAGTGCTGTGAAACACACAGACTATAGAGCAGCTAAAAGCACAAAGTTTTGGACGGCAGTCTGTAATTTCCTAAAATCTGAACCTTAACCAGAGCTTTGGTTTAGTTTTACACTCAAAGTGTGGGTCTCTTGCTCCAAGTACTGTCAACACCCAACCCAGTGAGCAAAGGCAGCAAGGAATTAGGAATCACCCAGTGTTTGTAGCACAGTTAATTACTTGTATAACATGTAATGACTTCCTGAGATCTAGTGAGAAGGCCAAGAGCAGTGACGACGGCTAGGCTCCCTGTAAATCCGTTTGAGTGGAGGAATGCATTCGTCTCCCTAGGATTGCTGGAGCAAGCAGAATTTTGTCTGAACTGATGGACAAGATAAAACCAAAGCCACTGGAGGTGCAAAAGTTATATTTGATCACATTTTCTAAAGCACCTGAGGAGGCAACCTGCAGTCCTGGCTCTCCAGCCATCTGATGGGGAACCTCTCTGGGGACAGCCTATGGCCCTTGCAATGAAATCAGGGAATTGGCAGTAGAGTGGGAAGTAGTGTGTGCCTGGGCTTTATCTTTGTGCAGGGTCAGGAGGGGCCATGATGGTCATTTACGGCTTGGAAGCCTTCCTGGAGCCTCAGCTGTGACCTCTGAGACTCCAGCCTCCCACTAAAGAAATTTTCCAAGTGTTCTAAAACTCCTGGAAGGGATGAGAAGGCAATTTGTCAGGCAGGTGAGCACACAATCATATAAACATCATTGCATTGCACTGGAAGACCAGCTCAAAAAGTGGGTTTTGGATGTCCTTGACTTAGATGCACCAACTACATATGCATGAGGACTAGCAGGAGTAAATTTAAACAAACAAACAAACAATTACCAGCTAATATAAGAGTGAAAAGTGAGACTAATTATCCTTGTACCAAAAAGTCCCAGGTACTCACAGGAAAATACATAGCATAAAGATCAGCCTCAGAAAAAGGGAGTACATTTTGTTAAAATAATAACTGTTCTTTCTGTTGAAAGGTAGAACGTATTTTTCCAAAGGGTCCAAAAATTGCTTTTGCTGTTATATAGCAGTGAACATCGGGAATAGCTATGGAATGAGAGTTGGTGTTGGCCAGCTAAAGTCTGAAGGCCACATTTTTTTAGCAGCTAAGGAAAATAAGTTTTATAGTCCAGGAACAGCTCATCAGTTCCTTCTCTGAAGCATAAAACATTCACAGGAATCAGTGGGGGTCCTGGCTGAGAAGGGAGTGGAATTCATGGTTGAGGTTGCAGCCCCATGCAACACTGGCGTGTAACATGCTGCAGATCTGCAGCTGGGCAGGCAAGGCCATGGATGGACTTCATGGCTCACATACAGATCCTGAACCATGGGATGTGGTGGGCTGTACAGACTAATGCTGTTGCACTTGGTCTGGACACGTGTTCCTACACTGCTGCCCCATAGATCTGACCACTGAAGAGCACTGGCTGATGGAAGAGCTGAGAGGTGGCCTATAGACTCAAAAATTATTTACCATCCATGCCTGCCAATGGAGGGACACACAGATTTCAGGCACAGGTGTTTGCAAACTGACCCAAAAGAGCCTGAAGAGCAAATTCACCCACTGCCTGCTTGAGGAGGGAATGGAGTCCAACCCACGTGCTGCTCCTGGCATCAAGCCTGCTTCTAGGGAGCAATGAGAACTCCCTCCCCCTTTAGCATCAGACAACCAATAAAAGGCTGTGAACATTGATTTGGAAAGAAGGAAGGAAACTAAAGAGAGACTCACAGTGAACACTGAGGAGGCTCACAGGACTTATGGAGAGGAATTGCCCCAGCTTCTAGAGAGATGGAGGGAATTTCATGGTACCAAAAGGCACCATGGGAACCCCTGCATGGTGCATGCTGTAGGATGAAAGGATGTGTCTGGAGTCCAAAAGGAGTTTTCTTTGCAGCTGTCAATGCAGTCCCTTGATTCACAATTTGGTTTTGTTTCTCTCTTGACTTGTTGTTTGAAACACATGTGCAAACTGGCCAGAGTTTTGCTTTTCATACTGTTCAAGCATGATAGGAACACAAAGTGCTGTCTCATGAGTTTTGTCAACCCGATTCCCTTCCAGAAATTTGCTCACATCTGATTTTGTTTCTTCTGCCCACTCTCTGTAGACACTGAGTTTCCAGTGTCATTTGCCTCCTACACATGCTCATTAACCCATTTCCCTCCACCTCTGATCCTACAATGCCCATTTTATCCAATTAATGGTAGGAAATAAGTGGGGGTTTTATGACAAGGGTGTGAAGTTCCGTCTGACACTTTGCATCTTTCCAAAGAACAATGCTTTCTCAATAATTATGCTCAGATGACCATTAAGTTGGTGCTGCCACAGTTCTCCCTTCAGTTTTAATGAATATAATAAACAGGAATGAACTTCTGCTATCTGCAGCTGCTGCCATTGTCTGTGAACTGCATGTTGCTTCAGAGAAGTTTATTTTAGCTTTAAACCTCTTTCAAACAATGTGCAAGAGTGAAAAAAAAGCAAAAAAAATGTTGGTGCATTTTTGTCAGCTCTTGCCTTTCGCAGATGTTTTTGGCATGAGAAATGCTGTAGGACAATTAAAAAGAAGTTTCGTTTTCAGAAGTACTTGGGAAGCAAGACTCCATTGAAGTCCCAGGGTTCTGAGATCACTCAGTAATTTGTCAGCTCTGGGGTGCAAAGTCTCTCCCTGGTTGTATGACCATGCAAATCCCAGAGTACAAGAGTACTGAGGTAGTGAGTTTTTTAGTTATATTCAGATAAGGAGAAAATCTTGGCCTGATGATTTCCTTGTTTGGGAAAAATCTCTTAAGCTTTTTTAAAATATCAGTCTACCTCAGTAAATGCTTTGCACCTAGGACCCTTCAAGGAGGTGTTTAAAAGAATGCTATAATAATTTCCAGCACTAAGAACAGACTTACGTGAGACAAAGACCCCAAGAGTTATGGTACGCGGTCCTTGCTGTGAGCACTAACATTTAACTGACAGCATTGCAAATGGACAAATATTTATTCTCATCTCATCAGAATTGACTCCTTAGTCTGTGTATTTTGACCTTTGGGGTTTTTGTGGGTTTTTTTGTTTGTTTGGTTTGGTTTGGTTTTGGGGGTTTTTTGTGTTTTTTTTTTTTTTTTAATTTAAACGTGTATTTTTTTAATTCAAGCAGATACGCAGAACCATTGCTGCATATACTACCTTTAGTTACCACAGTTAAATTGCTCTTCCCTAAATATTGTATTTCAGATACTGGTGTCTGTGGGAGTTCTGAAAAGTTCTGAACACTAGAAACATCATCATCACCATCATCATTATTATTATTGTTGTTGTTCTTGTTATGAGGTACATATGTCCTTTGCAGCATGGTGATGAAGGTTGTGTCAGCAAGTAACATTTAAAAGCCAAGTTTAGGGACTTATAACTCGCTGAAGAAATTCACTTGGGGCTAAAAGTTGGCTTTGCAAGCAGTTCTGTGGGTGTTAGCCAATATCTTTGAATTTTTTGGCTTCTCTTGGCTTTGAGTCACAAAGTGACTGAGACATGAGTTTCTTATTTTCTCTGTTTAAAAATGGATCTGTTGTCTTCCCTAATATAAGGTAGCCCCAAGTGTTAATGCTTGACCTAAAAGTAGTTATATGTTTCTCATTCAGGGGCAGAAAATTGGTGAATTGCAGCCAGATTAACTGAATAACCAAATCCACATTGTGCATTGTTACTTACTATTGTTTTTCACGAAGGTGGCTGACACATCCCTTTGCCTGACAGTTTGTAATACCATTTCTGCAGGACTCTCCATAAACACTGTAAGGTGTTTTGAGATTTAATAATTCCCTGAAGGGGCAGCATGCATGCATAGTGTTATTTGTCTTGCACATGCATGACAGATAAAAATCCAAACAGTTTCACCTCCAAATGAAAATCTTAGGTGGTGACCTGACTATTATTTGGTTGATTTGCACAATTGGTGGTTTTTGGGCTTTTCCACCACTTTTATGCCAAATAGCTTAAAAGCACTGAAGTCTCTGTCCTCTGAGGCTTTTCAAGGGTTATATTAAGGCTTGCAACTGTCTGGAAGGCTGATTCTCAAATCATTGATTTTTATGAAACACATGTCGATATTATACCACGGGCAGGTAGCTGTTCACTGTCATGGTACGTACATTAGTGTAGGGCTGTACATGCAGCCAAGTTACCATGGTGGTGTTGTCATCTGGAAACCTCACACCTTTTTTGTTTAGCACTATCATGAAAGCAGGTACTGAGTAGGAATCTATAAAGTTACTTAATTTTGCTTCATGGATGTATTTGAAATATCTTTTGATAAGAAGGTGTACAGAGGTGCTCAGTGTTCTTGTGGTTACAATGAGATTTCAGATTTACCCAAAACCCCTGCAGCATCCTCTGCCAGCTTCTACAGTTCTTTATGTTATAGTTCTCAGACTCACCCCCAGCTCTGCTATGGCAGTAAACTTGGGATTGCAGTCTGCTTTTCCGGAAACCACCAGCAATGTGCTCAGGAAATTGAGGACACATCCTCAGTTGTGGCTGTTCTTCAATAGGATCCCATGAAAATTGGTTTTGGTTTATGTGAGTTCTGTGATAGTTATCTTAAGGCCTCCTACTTATCATGGGGGAAGATTTTAATGATCCAAAGCGGAAGTCTGGCATTGGGAAGAAGGGACAGCTTGAGGGGACAGCTTGTCTTTAGGGAACAACTTGTCATTTGTTTGTGAGAACCAGTAGAGGTGGCTGGAGGAGGAAATTAGGAAGGCTGCACTTCCCAAAGAGAAAGGTGCCAGGGAAGCTCCTGCAGAAGGAGGTGCTCACTTGGGCATTCAGAAATAACTCCAGAAATTTCAGCTTGTAGTGAGATTGGATGAGGCTTCAGCAGTTGTCAAACTCCAGAAAGAATGCTTTCTGCTGCTTTTAGATTTTACTTAAATGAATATATATCTTAAAGATGTACAGCCTTTATGCTGTAGCACTGTCTATGATATCCAATCCCAGATAGATGATGGTTTTTTTCTAGACAGATGATTTCTATCATCTGTCTAGAAATGATGACCTGTCCTGCCTTCCCCAGCTCCATTTGCTATCATTGTTGGTAGACAGATCCCCCAGTCCTCTCTTCCCAAGCTGAAGAACACCAGTCTTCTTCCTTTCTATCCACTTCATTGCCCTTTGTATATATCCACGTCTGTTGGTGCAGGGGGTTGAGAGGGGCCAGATGAGGTAGCTTATGAAAACCTAAATTTATCCTGTGCTGTTTTGTGAAACGTTTACCCGTGGCTGTTTCCTGGGCTTTAAGAGAAGGCGGGCAGCAGTATTTGGTACCCACTAATTAAATGCAGTTTGAACTGTGTTGTTTGTGGTAATGTAGTGAAAATACGGCTCCTGCTGTGACATCTGCAGCTAGACAAGTGACACCAGCCAGCCTCTGGTCAAAGCAATGTTTTCAATTCAGCAAATAACAGCTAAAACACTGTAAAGACCTCAGAAAGACAGAAACAAATGAAAGACCAATTCCTATTATTTCCATAAAATGTTAAACAGGGCTGAAAAATGCATTTTTTCTTTTTTCCGGAAAGATGTTTTATGGACATTAAATATTCTTTGGGATTTCTTTACATTATAAAGAAATTTTACACTAATTATAAATTATTATATGTTTCTTTGAGAGAAAGCTTTTGCTATGGTGTTGAGTAGTTCCAATGTTTACAAAAGGAGAAGAAGCGTCCTTGTGGAAATTAGCAGATCTAAGGATTTGGAAATAATTGGTTTTGTGGTATATGAAGTTGTCTTCCTAGTGTACGTGTTGCTTAATTTAAAAATCCAGCATAAGCTTTGCACATAATTCAGTAAGATGTTAGAAAATGTAATTGAGGCTCACAAGTTAATTTTTAGTTTTTACAAGGGGCAATGGTGCCACCTCCAAAAGCACAGCGGAGAGGATCTCAGATTCCTACGTTCCCAAAAAGGAGGGCAATGCTGAAAAGAATACAGAATTCATGAATGTTGCAAAAATATCAGATGAAGTGGAATGACCTTCCCCACTGTTCAAGCTTAGATGAGTTTCTCCATGAGGGTTTAGAACTATAAAACAGCTGTATATGTCTGGCTGAGAATGGTAATGCAACCAAATGGAAGCCATGCCATTTAATGAAATCATACATTTGGTAAATGGGAGATCTATAAATAGTTTTTTAAGGCCTAAGAATTATTAAATGAGAATTTATACCTGGATATGTGCTCCTTCAAGAGCTCCAGCTGCTCAATAGCTTGTTTTGGACTACAGCACAGAACCAAAGGCAGTGCATTTTACAGATGTGCTTTCACCCTTTGCAAACACACTACTAGAGGTCATTGAAGAATGTTGCCAGCATACTGCCAGTATCCTGTGTGTTGTAGGTTTCCATGAGAGGCTGCTGCCAAGACAAGACACTCAGTCTGCTGTCTTACAGCATAACTACCTCCCAAGTTCATCCACGGAGGTCTGTGCTCCTCAGTGCGCTGGCAAGGTGGCAGCTGCCACAGAAACGCCTGTCACCCAGTCAGGTAACAGGCTGACCACTTTTCCTAACATTAATGTTCATGTGCCTCTCTCCCACCCAGCGCATGATGTGGGGCAGAGCAGTGGTGCTGTCCCACAGCCGCTACCGTGGAGCGCGTTCCAGCATTGTTCGGTGCTGAAAGCTGCCTCCAATTAGCCCAGCTGCACTTCCTTATTAGGAGCAAAGAGCCAGCTGCCAGTCAACGTGATGCTAACCACAGCATCCCGCCTGCCACCAGCCAGGGAATTTGGTGTGTCCTGGCCACATCAGCTCCACAGCCAATTGGAGCCCCCTTCCACAAGATTTAACCTCCTCCAGTCTGCATCTGCAATGAGCTTTAATTTCCTAAAGGTGTAGAGAGCTGCTAGGATTTAAGAGGTCTTTAGTCAAATGTTGTTGATGCCAAGGGGTTCTAGGTGCCAGCTGGCACAGAGCTTTTGTCAAGACCCAGTCTGAAGGAGCTAGTGCACTCCAGACTAGAAGTGTAAAGCACCTCTTAGGCTGCAGTTGCCTATTTACATTGCAGATTCCCAGAACTTTTGGAAGACTGACCCTATGTACCTGAGGGATATCATTCATGGCACTGACCTACCAGAAATGGTTGGAGAGCAGCAAAGCTGGGCATGGTCACCTGTTGAGCCATTCAGGTTAAACCCAGCCTGGACTGTGCACCAGCACCACCAGCTCCCTGCCCTTACATTAAGTGCCAAATGAAGTCCAGGTAGCTGAACACCCTGTGCTGAGCAGGGAGCAGGGTCTGGTTGTAGGGCAGGCACACCAGTGCTGCTCCAGTGCCACAGTCCTTGACTCTGGGGCTCTGCACACACATGAATCTATTGAATCTCTTACCCCTGCACAAATTATCAGAGTTATCAGTCAAAGCTGAAAGGTCCTCTTGCAAACAGAACCCCAGCTCCTACAGCACTCAGTAGCTTTTGTAATGTCAAACTCAGGCTGCTTGGCTGGGTCTCACAAAAGGGGCCTTGCTCCCCTTGCACATGAGCTGGCTTCCTCCTGGAGCAGAGTGATCAGGGATGCTCCCATCACAGCAAGCACCGACAGCTCCCTCACTGGAAAACTCATCTGAAAGCAAGAGCAAAATGCTGCTGGCAGGCACTGCTGGAGAAATGGCTCAATTGTGCACCTCTACTGGGCATTAGCTGGACCCTTTCAAGGAAATAAATGTTAGCAGCAGCATTCAACTTATGGGTTCCTTACCTAGAAAGGTTCTGCCACAAGACTATCCCATAGCCTGGCTTTATCTTCTGCAAGAGCCATGCTAAGTCTCTGAAGAGGTACTTGGGAGTTCAGCACTCAGCCAGGGCTCAGCATCCAAATCTACAGCAAGCTGGAAAGCACATGAAACCAAATTACTCAGATTTTCCCATCTGTGCACATGTGCTTAGCTGGTTTTAAATTATCAGTGTAAAGACCTAGTAGCTTCGTAATGTACACACAGAAAGATTCCCACAGATTTTTCCTTTCTTTTTCCTTTTTTTTTTTTTTTTATTGAAGCCAGATGAGTAAATTCATAGGAAGTTGTAACAGGACAAGTGAAATGTATACCCACATTCCCTGGGAATCCAAATGCCTTTAACACATACTGTATTTCATGTGAAATTTATTTTAGAAGACACCAGAACAGTGTAACTTTTTCATCATGGTGTTTTAAAGCTATCACTTTTGAATGAAATAAGGTGACAAGAAAAAAAAGAATATGTGAAAATCCCAGAACTTGATACCCCTTTCCCACATTCTAAGAGAAGAGATTAATTTCTTCATTTTTCCAGGTCACTTTCAAATTTATAACTAATTACAGAATAGCTTTAAAATGCAGCCCTAATTTAAACAACCATGAGTGAGAAGCAGCTGGAATGACACTTAACTGTGGAGTTGAGTGTCTTGTGCTTTTTCTCTATTTTGTCTCAGAAGTTTTTGCAATCCCATATCAGTTAAATGAAAACTGTTTCTGCTGTGGCAGGAAAGTGATATCTGGGCAACAGATGAGCAGGGACCATGCAGGTGGCTGGGGAAGCCCTCTGATAGCCTGTGGGGTGATGAAGCCACTGAAGAACAACGTCCATGCTGATTCCTTGGGCTGAGCAGACCTGCTGTTGGTCCCAGCAGACATGTCCACCTGCATGGTCACACTGGTGAGCAGCCTGGTGGTCAGCAGCAGCTTGCCAGTCCCAGCATTGGAGAGGCAATGGTACCAGGGCATCCTTCACCCAATTCCTGTCCTGGCTCCACTGCCTTTTATATTTAGCCTTATAAAAATCTGGGAGCCAGACCTCCAGCTTGAGTCAGGGGCTAATTTATGCTATCTGAGGGATCTGAACATCTCCACAGCCATTTCTTTGTTTGTGAAATAAACTGAGCTGAGCTTAATGAGATTTTGTGTGATGACTTTGGTGAGCTCTGCATTGGATGCAGTAACATTTAGACCACAGCAGGGAGGGCTGATGCAACTGGGCAGGCAACCCCTACATGTAGAGATGGGGCAGTTGTCCCTGATGGGAGAAAAAACCAGAAAAAACAGCATGTCCTTGGGGCTGGGCCTGCCTGCTCACACAGTTTGTGATAGGGGATAAATGGTCAAAAAGGCATGATCCTTCTCCTCTTGAAGACAGTGTGATATCCTGCACCTGCATATGAGTCTGGGTTCTCCAGGAGCAAATAGTTTTTGCATCCATTCTGAAATTAAATGATTTGTTACTCAGCTACATGATAGCTGTGTAAATGTAGATGCCACTTAATACTGCATGAGGTGCTTCTGCAATGTTTTGCCCATGAATTTGCTGGCTGCTGAGCTGTGAGAAATTCTGTGTCTGAGTAAAGTCTGCAGGGCTGGGCTTCAGGTGTTTTTTTGGTGGGATGGCACATTCCCAAAAGTGCATGTACAAGAGAGGGACTTGTCCCACTTGGTGTAGGCAGCTAGATCTGCTTTTGCTGGGCTCTCAACCCCTTCCTCTACTTACTGAAGCAGGAATGAACTTTAGCAAAGCTGAGTTCAGGCTTTGAGCCCTGGATCTCTTCCTTAAACATAGCTTTATTTGGCATGTTCAGCAAACACAGATCTGACCCCTTCTCCCACACCTTGTCCTTCATCAATGCTATTGCATATTGTGAAGCCTGATTTTGAAATGAGCCCTGACTTCCAAATGAGCTCAGTCCCAGCATGCTGACCATCACACACACATCCAGCAAGGATTCCCTACTGCCTTCGGAAAATAAATGCACTTAAATGAAGGGGAGACAAGGCAATGACACAAAGGCTTTAACTTACAAAACTATTTCTTTGCAGTAGTTGAGGATCATTTCTGAAAACTGTGATTGCAGTTAAGGCCCAAGTTGTGAGTATCTGCCCCACAGATATGTGCTCTGGTGTTGTATGGCTCTGAGTTTCCTCAGAGGCTGGGGGAATTGGTCCTTCTGCTTCCACAGAGGTTCCCATGCCTGTTCAGCACAATGTGGGGTCTCTCTGCATGGCCACACTCATGGCTGTGCATGGAATAACACTTTGCTGTTTGTTTAATTATGAGTTTTGCTCACTTGGGCAACTTGTGGTGGTCATTGGCATCAGTTGTGTTCCATGTGCAGGGAAAGGTTGAAGAAATGAAGCAGGAGCAATGCTACAGTAATCTGATTTTTCAGCAGTATCACTCATCTGTTCTCTTTAGCTTTACTCCCATGACAACTCTTTGCACAATGCCCATGCCCTCTTCTTTTCACATTCACTACTGGTTGGGTTTGCTGTACTACATTCCTGGCTCTAAGATCCATGTGGGACATTCATCTTGGGTGAGGGAGCTCAGCACCAGGCCGGGTCAGAAGAAAACACAGGAAATGGTGCTTTTCTGTTGGAATTTGCTGACTCAGCAAAGCTGAGCAGCCTAAAGGAGAAGCTTTGATTTCGACATGGTTCTGCTGGAATTTGGTGGACTCACTGCCTTTTCCTGTTTCATTCCCCTACTTCACCAGCAGGACTGACAGAACCAGCTCTCCTGGGCTATCTGAGGCCATGAATCCCAGCTGGACCCACAGCCCAGCTTTACCTCCTGGAGCATTTTGAAAAGTGTAGACTTTCCTTCTAAATCCCTTATGAAAGTCCAAAGAGCAAAATCCTGCCTGAGGCTGCCCAGCTCCTCTCCATGCTGTGCAGGATGGGGCCTTTCCCCCCTTCATGTGGGCTCTGGGCTCAGCCCAGCTTTCAGGGGCTTTGTGCCCTGGGGAGGCCGAGGTTTGGCAGGACCTCCCCGCTGCTCGCTCGGTGCCTGCAGCTCTCACACAGCCCATGTGACAGCTGGAATCACACTGAGAGCCTGACAGGGGCCCAGACCTCCCCTGAGGGGGGCAGCTCTAGGTACAACCAGGGGATGCTGGCTCCTCCCTTCCCCAACCTCTTCTCTTGCTGATTCCTCAGCTACCTTTGCAAACACTGCTCCAGAGGTCTTTTTCCTCTCCTTATGAAAATTACGGTGGCTGCAGTCTCTCCCTGTTGGAAATAAGAAAAGTTTGGGGTTGGAAGCATGTGCCCTTCCTGTCCTCTGCAAGGGAGCCCTGAATCTTGGAAGTTCCTCTCCCCACCGTCTCCCTGAGCAAGGGGAGACATTCATTATCTTTCAGGAGCAGTAAAGTGGCCTAAATGACCTCAGTTTCATGGCTATTGCCCCCCCCCCCCTTTTTTTCTTTTAAGGAGATCACCCATCACCCCAGTGTCTGTGCATCCTTGAGAGAAACCATCTGGGGTGCCTGCTATCCCACCAAACAGAAGTACCTGGTCATGTGCACCCCGGGAAGAAAGTACTGGATTTTGCTTTTAGAGATTTGCTTTTCATGCAGTACTTTCATCCCCTTGTCAAATGCTCAGAGCTGAGAAGGTCACAGGGCTTATTATATTGGCTATATGCAGGCAGCATGCAGGCTTCCCAGCAGAGCTCTGTCAGTGCAGTTCAGGCCTGACCATAGCTCCCCTGAGCTAAATCTGTCATTTACGCTTAGTTTTCTATCCATGAAAAATATTTATTGGGGCTTGAGTTAAAGTTGCCAGATGAAGCCTTTGTCTGGTAGTTAAGGGAGCTTTCTACGATGCAAACAGTGGTATTCATCCTAATACACTCATGGCATTCAATAAAATAAAATCTCTCCTAATACTGCAGAGGAGCTGAAATCCTCAGGTGCTCCCTGTCTAGCTTAATAACATCATCACTGAGTTTTCTTGGCTTGTCTTCTTGAAGTGAAACATGCCAAAATGCTAATGACAAGGGATTTTTAAAGAGTCAGTGATTTGTTATGCTGGAAAATGCATGAGTGTGGAAAACAACAGTTTTGGAAAGCTCACACAGATTGCCAACCTCCCTCAAAGTTTTAGCTGAGACCTTGTAAAAATGGACTGTCAAGGTTATCAGCTCACCGACAATAAACAGTTGAGGAATGCAAGGTTTTGTTGGGAAGATACAGCTCTAAAATATTTGCTGGAAAGACACTGGAGGAGGTTAGCTTTGGAACCTTCCAAAGATAAGAAGCCATAGCAATATTTATTGTTTACATGTAACTATCATCATTCTGTCTTTTACAAGGGAGGAATCATTTTGCAAGAATTTGAAATAAAAAGCTCATGCATAGATGGTTCTGATTAGGGACTTACAGAAAATGCTGCACATTTAAGGTTACAGCCAAAATCTGGTCCAAACCGAGACAGTCCAGTGTGTTTGTTTCTCTGAGGGTACTGATCTTCAGTGAACCTTGTTGGGCTGCCTCAGCCCTCTACCCCACTGCCCTAGGGAGATTGCCCTTCCTGGGAGATGAGTTTGCAGAAAAGAGGGTCTTCTCCCACTCCTGCCCTCAACAGCCTGATGAAGGTGAGCTCAGCCCACAACTGCAGACAGTGAGGTAGCTGGCCAAGGCACTGACCCACACTCCCCTCCATCAGCTGCTAGAGGGAAAGGATGGGGTGCCGGCAAGATGCTTCTCTTGCACCACCCCAGCAAGATTCTCCAGAGCCCATCTGCCAAAGCCCTTGGTGCCTGAGGTTTACTGTATAAAAAGGATTAGAGATTTCTACCTTAAAACAATTTCATTTCAACCCTTGTAAACCTACACTTTGTATATCAATACCCCTTTAAGAACATGCGGAGATTTGAGGGTGTTTTTTCTCCTTTCTGTCTTTTGCTTTGTGGCATGTTTGTTCTGAGATCACCTTCTAGGCATCTTCTATTAAAATATATGTGACAAGCACCAGATCCACTTTCATGCAGCTGTGCAGTATGTTATTTTTCATGTTAATGCACTGTTAAAATTCTACTGAGTGCAGTTATCTACAGATCAAATTTGCCACATGTGCTCTGTGTTTTTTGGCTACCAGGTCAAGAGCAACAGGGACAAGGAAACGATGCTTGTGTGTTAACTGTTCATGTAGCCTTCATGAAACACAGGCTGTCAGAAGAACTCATGCTTTGCCCCACCTGCCCTCTTGGTTTTTTGTTTTTTCTGTCAGCACAGCTGACTGCTTCATTGAGATTTAAGACCAAACAGACTGTTATTACATGAGACAGAGTCACTGTCTGCCACCAGGAGATGATTTAATGTTATGTGATACACAACCTTACTCTATGCCCCCCTACTGTTTTCTACACAAAATCATTCTCCAACTTGCTTTGCTGTCAGGTTTCACCTAGGAGAAAATTTGAGTCACTGACTACAGCAATGACAGCAACCAGAAGTAATGATTAAAGACCTCCTTGTCATCATTGTGCCAGATAGTTGTGGGTGAAAGGGGCTTATGAAGACACATTCAAACCTTATTTACCCCAAGCCTAGCAGCTGAATTCTGCCTTAGATAAGATGCATGCAGTATGCAGCAGGACTGCACACAGAAGTTGCTAACATAGCCTGAATCTCATGCTACGCTATTAAAACAAGGAGGAAATACTAGCTCTGGTGAAATGCTAGATATCAGCATGGTTGGGGTTTTGCTTCCAAACTGCTCCTAGAAATGCAGAGGGAGCTTTTAGGGTTCCAAAAAGGCCTCAAAGCAGCAACATATAAGCAATGCACCCTATCTCATATCAAATCTCTCTAACATCCACTGCTTTTTTTGCTGCTGTCTGAGCTAAGACCTACCACCATGTCGGATGTCCTTGCTTCATTGCAGACTTCTTGAGCTCACCTAATTATGAACCAAAGTTGCACTTCCTTAGAGTGAGAGGTTTGAAGTGTTCTTCATCAGTTTTGGCCTTTAAAGTGGAATAATTTCTTCCCAGAGCCTGTTACATTTCCTTTTTCAAGGAAAAGGGCATCTGCAAGCTATCTCCATCTTCTGGAGATAGATTTCTCTTTTGCAGCTATCAGTGCTCTGTTATTTCTTCAGGTACCAGGAGAGATCTTGCCTTTTTCTGTTTCCTCATTTTCTCATGGTCTTGGATTGACACACCAAAGCAGTGGAAACCATTTCCCACACTTTTCTATGACTGTGGATTGCTGAGTGTACAAGAAGATGCTTTTTCAGTTTACACTTGATTAAAAAAATCATGTCTCATCCATAAGTTAATTATTTGAGAATGTCACAATAATAAACTTTGACTTCTTAACCTTTTCCAGAAATGATGCCAAGACAAAATCCTGAGGCTGCTTTCTAGCTACTGATTAGTAGCTAGAAATCTGACCTTTTCTGTCTGTGCAGAAAACAGAGGCAGTGATGCAGCTCTCCATGCTGCTAAAGTCAGCTTGATTACAGGTCCATCTTTCTTTCCAAGCACCATGAGCCCTTGGGTGTTTTGGTCTGTCTCCCTTTTTCTTTTGAAGAAAGACTCAGACCTGAGCTAGACTTGGAAAAACTTCGGAACATCACTACTGCTCACAAATTAGTTAAGCTTCATCTTTGCCTCTGCTCACTTCTTACCAGTTGCCTGCTCACTGCTGTTACATCTAACCACCTTTGAGTATGTGTTGTGCAACAGGGATCGCTCCTTGGACACATGCTGTTTGTTCTGTCAGCCTCTTCCAGGAGAGAAACACCAGTTATAGAGAGCTTAGAAGGGAGTTTAATTACATGTTTGTTAAATGAACATGCCAACACGTACCTTAAACATCCTTTCAAGATAGGGTTGAAGAGTGGCATTCTGCCTGGGGAGCAGACAGTGGTGAGGTCTTTGATATTCAGTGATTGTTGGGGAGGTTTGTACCACCCTATGGACTGGACCTGGAGTACATGCTGTCTCCTGCTTTCATGTCTAAGGAGCCACGTCTTGCAGACAAATAAAGTAATCAGAAGGACTCAGTTTCACCCTAAGACACACACTCTGTGTAAAACTGCTCTGCAGTGCAGAGCTGGCAGCAGCAACTGCACTGAAGATCTTTGTTTATCACATTGTTGTGCTCTTATTGATTACTCAGCCTCAAAATTATGTGTTCTTCAGGAGTGATGGGGTTTGGGACTGTCAGTCAAAATTTATAATAAGTGATGTTGTTTTTATCCTGCTTCAGATAATACTAGGGAGGATGTTCCAAAAATTGTTGTTTGTCATCTATGTTTTACAGTTTAAAGGTGATCTCTTTAAGCTATTATCCCCCTGCCACTGTTGCAGAAATAGTGTCTTCTTTTTAAGGAGTTCAGAGTCATCTGCTTAGCACTGAGCTGATGACAGCCTTGTATTAGTCGCTGGAGGTTGCCTGGAAATTAACCCCTCCCTGTTTAGCTTGTCGTGGGCCTTGTCAGAGCCTCCTGGGGAGGTGGTCAGGTGATGGAGTGGTGCTTGGTGGGCCTCTGCTGGGGAGGATGAAACATCAGGGCTGTCTTGCCCAACATCAGCTTTTTCTGTGGGCTGACATTTGCAAAAATCAAGGTGCTGACAGAAAAAGTCCTGACAAAATTCACTGCAAAAATGAAAGCATCTCCCTCTTGCAGCTCTCTGCTGACTCCTGTCTCAGGATTACCAACCAGCCTTGGCTCAGCACTGACAGGAGCCAGCTCTGGAGCCTCTGGCTCAGCTTCTGCCATGCACTGTTCAGCAGCTGCTTAAGACCATCTTTGTTCTGTCCTTTAGGCTGAACACTCCTCCTGTGGTCCTGTCTGCAGCTTTGGGGCAGAGACAGGGGTTTATTGCTGAGGAATAAGAAAAGCTAGTGGCAAAATCTTGATACTCCTGCCACTGTGTGCTCAGTGGCTGTGACTCAAAGACTGTTGGCTCTAGAATTGCTCTTAACTGCACCTTGGGAAGCAGCATGATCTCTCAGAGTGCTGAGCAGCAACCCCTGACATCGGTGGAAACTTGTGGGGTTAGCATTTATCTGCACTAAAGCAAAAGGGAACAGAGGCCAGTCTCCGAGCGCCACAAATGTGAAATTACTCACCAGTTTCAGAATGCAATTACTTCTCAGCTAATCATGGCCCTTGAAAAGGCTCTGGATGCTTTTTACAGGCAAAGCTAGTTAAGTGATTTTTGTGTTAACAACATTTATTTTGGTCTTTAACATGTTTAGATTGTGAGTAAACCCTTAGATGCTATGCAAAATGACAGCAATTTATGGAAAACCTTTGGAATTAAGACCCAAACCAGTTTTGCACTACAGGCATGATGGATTAATCACCATTTGGTTCTGCATATAAGCAAAAAGTCTTTTAAGTCAGTTCTGTGCTGCAGAGGAAGTCGGTGGAGCCTTTGCTTGTAACGTGAGTAATGAATCTTGGCTGGGATGAGCATTTTGGAGCCACAGTTCTGCAAAAATTCAAATCCCCAAAGGAAGTACGGTAGCATGAAGACCTTCAAATAATGGATTACAGTAATCCCACCAGGAAGTGATAATGGCATGTATAAATATTTGCCTTAGTTGATTGCAAATTATATCCTCCTAAAAGATGTTTGTCACTGTCGTTAGTCATTAGCATTTTCTAAATGCTTTACCAGCTGTTGGGTCCTGCATAATGAGGACTCCATCTCTACCAAGCATGACCAAAGTGTCTGGATGGGATGAGATTAGTTTTTCTATGTGTTTTTATTTTATTGATTATCTTTTAATCATATAATAGTTTGGGTTAGAAAGGTCCTTAAAGATCATCTAGATCAATCCCACTGCTATGGGCAGCAACACCTTCCACTAGTCCCATCAAACCTGTGGTGTCAATCTGGAGTATTTTGCACATTTTGCAGTTGCAATTTTGGTATTTTTTGACCATGGAATGATATTGTTGCCATATAGAAGTCTGCATCTAACCAGAAGATGAAATTAGATTGTATTCATATGCAAAATAGGGGGATTCTTTTGCCCCATGCACTACCACCCCATTTTTAGTGGCTTCTCAGCTCTGCAGAGTCCTGGCTGAAGATGGGGATGGCTCTGATGAATGGGAACAACCTGTAACAGCAAAAAGCACTGGCAATTTCCCAGTCAAAGTCCTACCAAGCCTGGCTAACTCACAGCCTTTTACATCTTGCAGATTCCAAGAGGGATTAAGTCTTCATTGTCAGTCTAGTGAAGTAAGTTGAAACTCAGCTGAAGTTTTAAATCAAAAAAGAAAGATCCTACAGTCTTCAACAGAGGCAGCAGACTAGGAGAGAATGGGATTTAGAACAGAAGCACAGCCAGAATTCAATGAAGCTTTTATGCCATCCCTCCTCATTTATAGATAAATCCCATTCTTTCAGCTGTTTAGATTTTATCTGAATTAGGTTTATTTTGTAAACTAGTTTAGGAAAACTAGTGTAAACCCCTGTAGAGATACCCACTTTTTGGTTTAAGACTGGCTACAGAGGGTAAGCTGGCACCTGAGACCTCAGTTAAAGTGGTACTTCTTTGGCTTATCTGCATGGAAGATAGAGTGAAATAACTAATAGGTGAATTTAAAGTGTTTGAAGTAAAACCTATTAATTCCATGGGTACATGCTTTTGTTCATACATAAAGGAGCTTTCAGTTTGCTTAATTCAGTGTTAAAACAAGTTACAGTTACTTTATTTCAGAATTAAACCTTCCATATTAGTATTTAATGTCCTTTAACTGATCTACTTGAAATCCATGTCTGTAATTTGGCTTTGTTTCCAGTGTATGCAAACCCTTTGTGTGTCATCCAGTTCAGGTTTCTTGGAAGAGGTATGCAGAAAAATATTCTCACTAAGCTATGTGAAAATTACTTATGAATTTTTCAGTAAAAGGAAGTATAAGCCCCAGGTAGCCTCAAAGCATCAGACAGCTGGGTTCTCTCAACCCTATCAATTTATACCACTTGAAGATCAATCCCTTTGCCTGTGGTTTATAGTGCTGGTTTTGCATTATTCCCTCCTGGGGATAGGTTCCAAGCATCAGAAAAGCATTTCTGTTGTGCTAAGTATGAAGCATTTCTTGTCTTCTCCCACATTCAAGGGAAGTTGAGGGCAGATTTGCTGTCAAGGTAGCAACTTGTAACCTGCCTCATGCTCCTGAGAGGACTGTATTTTTTCCTGCTGCCTCTCAGGCAGGAGCTGGGTCAGATTCCTGCTCAGAGCTGTTAATGGGTGCACTGGGGCTCTTCTGCTCAGCAAACTTTCGCTTTCAGCAGGTTCTCAATGACAGGATGTGGTTTGCTGTGTAAATGTAAAGGAGAGAGGAGGATCTGGCCCTGTAGACTTTCAACTCTCTTCTAAAATACTCCAGGGTCTTTGGCCATGCAGTTGACCTGGCTTTTTTTGCTACTGTCATTTGTTAGTGTGGTGATGACTGAATGCTCATCAGAACATTTCCTACTGCCTAGAAATTAACTTGCTAATTCAGGGGAACACACATTTACCAAAACATCCTCTCCATGACAGTGACTATTGGAGGTATTACAGGAAAAGGTGCAAACAAACAAACTGAATAACCTTCAGGGCAGACAGTTATGAGTGAGCCTGCGAAACATCCTTGTGTTGAATGCTTAAACACATACCCACATTTATTCACATTGTAGTGCCACAGCAGAATTAAATCACTGAATCAGTAGCTATAGAAGATGCCACATTCAGAGATACAAGACTCTGATTCTCTTCTTCTTTAGAATTCAGAGGAGGAAGAATTAAAAGATAAAAAATAAAAGCTGGTGGAGAGGGGATTCAGGTCAGCATTTGGTGTTCTTGTTCTTGTGACAGGCATCAGACTTGATTGAAGACCACAAATGAAAACTGATGCTGATATTACTGATTTCTTTTCCCTCTTGTGGGCTGCAATTGCATGCCTGCATTCGTTTCAAGATTATCAGCACAAAAATGGGTATAATTTTAAAATCTCCAAAGTATATAAAAATAGCCAAGTTTTGGCATTTCTTACCTCTCTCCTTCAGTCTTTCCTTTCTCCATCTCAGGTTTTTATGCTCTACTGTCTTTGTGGTACTCTGAGCACCATAAGCCATGGCATTAGCCCGTGGCAGAGGTGCCTCTTTTCCTCCTTGAGCAATTAGTTATTCCAGCTGTTCTGCATTTTTGGAGGTATGGTTTCACAGCTTGTGTTGCACCCTTATTGTGTGAAAGAGTAATATGACAAAGCCTTGGACTCCAGAGCCATTCCAGAGAGCCAAGCCTATAGACATGGTCTGTCTCACATCATGTCCTGCACCTGATCTGGCTTAGACAGGCCTTACCTTTGCCATGGGCACCTGTTGAGACTGTGTGAGACTGTGGTGTTGACTTGCTTGTCTCTAAAAGCTTGAAATGTTCCTTCCTTCCTTCCTTCCTTCCTTCCTTCCTTCCTTCCTTCCTTCCTTCCTTCCTTCCTTCCTTCCTTCCTTCCTTCCTTCCTTCCTTCCTTCCTTCCTTCCTTCCTTCCTTCCTTCCTTCCTTCCTTCCTTCCTTCCTTCCTTCCTTCCTTCCTTCCTTCCTTCCTTCCTTCCTTCCTTCCTTCCTTCCTTCCTTCCTTCCTTCCTTCCTTCCTTCCTCTTTCTTTCTATTTCTTTCTCATTCCTGGCTCCCCCTGTGTGTGCCCACATGACATCTCTGACAACTTGTTGCTGCACCAAATGTAGTCAGTCCTCTAAATTTTTTCAGATAGCATAAAGGTCATCTGAATCTGACTGGCAGTGCAGCGTAGATGGGTGCTGCATCTACAAAGAGAGTGTGAGCCTGACCCCTGTAGTGATTTGCACAAGTCTGACCTGGGAGAATGGATCTGGGCTCTTTCAAAGACTGAGGTAAAGTTGTCATACAACATTGCCAGATGCTTTCCTGGCAAATACTGCTGTTTGTATATGAACACATCAGGAGAATCCATCAGGAGTTTATGCCCAAACCTTTGACATGTGGGTATTGTCTCAGGGAAGAGCAGTGATGAAAGGTGTATCTGCTCTTCCACAGTGGGAACACGCCGATTTGTCACTGTCTGTCCTGGTCTGTGCTGCACAGGTAATCTAGACCTGTCCTTCCCACTGCCTGTCCATGGTGCATCACTCTTCAGGCGTTTGGACAGATGCCCTGTTTCACCTCTGGAAAAATGGGTGGAACTCTTGTTCTCCACTCTCCAGTTCACTCATGTGGAGAGGAGGGGCTGAGGTACAGGATCTGCAAAGTGGACTTCATTTTCGGAGAGAGCTTTCCCAGTTTCCCCAGTCCACCTGGACCAGGGAGGGGGGAACTCCCATTGAGATCTGGGGAGGGATCAAAGAGCAGGGGTTTTGCCTGAGGGGAGCCATAGGGCAGCACTGCCGTGGGTGATCCAACACCTGCACATTCCCAGAGCTGGCAATCAAAGGCTGCATGGCCTCGAGCTGAGAGTGTCTACTTTTTGTTGTCAAACTTACAAGTTCAATTAGAACTGAGGGGTTTTGGTTTTTCTCAGATTTTTCTATTGATAACTTTTCCGTTCATCTTAGTCTCAAGACTGACTCAGTCAGATCCTGACTTTTTCATCCGCTAATAAAATTCAAATGAGGCAATGTTTATTGGGCAGGATTTGCAGGTGGTCTGCATCAGGATAAACCCATAGAGACAAGGAACAGATCAGTCCCATCATATTTCTAAAAAGTCAGGAAGTAAAACCTAAAATAAAACCTTATTTCCCATTCCCCTAGCTTTAAACCAGTAATTACACTGGAATCACTTGTAACTAAATTACAACACTGTCATGCAATTAGTAACATGGATGTAAAGCAATTTTCTTCCCCGTTGTTTAAAGTTTAATGATATCTTGGGCATTGTGGTTTGAGCCAAATAAAGCACTCTTGTCATATATTCTTTAGTCAATGCAAGTTTTCAACATCCTAGTCTTTATATTGCAATATTTTAATTATTGTTTACTTTATTTAATTGCTCTTTTCCTAAATATACACCCTTTCTCTTCACTTCAAGGCTTTTGGAATTTTTCCAATCAGTCCAGTATCAAACACTTACAGTCTTGTATTTAAACTTCTCATGCTTGTAAACTAAAACCTGTACAAGCCCCAAAGCCAAGGCTTTGGCTGAATGTTGTTCATAGCTGATTTTTTTTTAATGTATATGCTAATTTTTTAGGGAAGAGGGTCTCTTGCAAATGTAAGAATCTTATCAGAAAGTTATGTTTACATTTTCAGATTGGGATGAAAAGAAAAAAGTGAAAAATCTGAAGCTGATAAATGAAATTTCTTCGTCTTTTATTTTTCCCCCTTCCCCCCCGCTTTGTTCTTTTTTTTCCTCATGTCATCTCAATGAAAAGGATGTGAGAAAAAATACTGTGAAGACCAAAAGCCTTTCTATTTCATGTTGAACAAAAAAAGAGCTTTGTTATTTTACTGAACATAAGAATATTTGGGAGATCACAGTTTCCTTTTGAAATTATATATATATATATAAAGAAAGATCATGAGACAAGGCCCAAGCACTGAGGCACTTTAGTACCGATTGAAGCCTTTCTGTAATATTTTGCAAGATGTCTTTTGTTTGAAGAACTCAAGGCACTTTCCAGGGAGGTGATCTTTAAGACTCTGTCTGGTGGGCACCACACTCAGTGAAGTCCATGAAGTAAGGCAGAGAGGAGTGGCATTAGCAAGATGCTTGCACGAGTAGAAATGCAAGTGATCATGTTCTTAGCAAGGATTAGCAAGAGATGTGGTGGGACAGAGGCTTCTGTGGGTGCAAAGGACCCCAGCCTTCACCTGTATGTGTTATGTGTGGTTTTGCTTTGGACCTTGCTATTCTTGCAACTGCTCAATCCTGTGCCATGCACTCTGGTATGACCCTGCTTGAGCAGGGAGGTTGGACCAGAGGACCCTCAGGGATCCCCTCTAACCTGACCGGTCCTGTGATGCTGTGAAATCTTGTGCAATTGTATGGGTTAAACCATGGCCTTCCATGCTGGGAAGGCAGACCAGGACTGAGGGGGCTTCCAACCCACCTGTTCCCTGCACTGAGCTCCCCACTGCCTTCCAGGGAAGAGCTCCTGCATCTCATATCCACACTGACACTGCCCATCAGCCTCAATTCTTGCAGTTACACCTAATTGCAATATACCTGTGTTCTTGGTAGCTATATCTAAAATTGCAGTGGTTACTGACAGCTTTCAGGAGAAGCAAGCCTTAGAGTCAGTTTTGGCAGCAGTGTAGCATTGAGCAGAACATTGAAAGATGAGGTTGGAAATATCTTGATAATAAACTTTCTCATGAGATTTTTAGAAACCTTTGTGTCTTGTCCCAGCTGGAAATGCTATGAGAACATTTTTTCTTGGGGTATTTTGTCACTCTCAATTTCAGATAGCAAGTGGGAAAACATTTATTCTAACATCAGAGAGGTTGAAAAAATGGTCTGGTAAACTGAATCCTGGAACAAAAGGGAAGTTGAGGGGCTTTGATTCTATTTAGACTCTTTCCCTCAATACTCCACAGAAAGAAATCTGACAGTTGCAGAAATAAAAGGTGAAGAAAGCTGCCCAGACTTTGGGACATCTAACTATTCTTCTTGCTGGTTCAGTTATTGTACACTTGTAGTACACTGACTTTTATTTTGTCAGTCTACTTTTAGGCAACCCAAGTAATAAGTCTTCCCCTTCTTCCTGAAGACACAACAATAAAGTCAGTAGATTAAGTCAGAGTTAAGGATTTTTTTTCCTGATATCCAGAATATTTATTTTTTCTTTTTTCCTTAGCACTTGGCCTCATGAATGAGTTATCCCAGCTGAGATCAGCTCTGGTGGTTGCTTTGTTCTCCCTTGCATCACTCAAAAATTTCAGCCTGCTCTAACCTATTTCAGGGCAGTTTAGTGAAAATGAGCTTTTGGGCTAAAAGTGTGCAGGTAAAGAGTTACCATGACTCTGCTTACACACAGTAACTTGTCAAGTTGATGTATGCCTTACATGTGTCCAAGTTTTTAAATCCATTCCTGATGTTCCCTGGTTTAACTGGTTGGCCCAGTTCTCTTCAACATCTTCATTAAGGACTTGATGTAGAACTCAAGGGAACACTTAAGTTTGCTGGCAATAATAAATTGGGAGGAACTGTTGACTCTCTTGAGGGCAGAGAGACCCTGCTGAGAGGACCTCAAAATATCAGAGGCCTGGGCAATCACTAACCATATTAAGTTTAACAAGGGCAGGTGCTGGAGTCTGCACCCGGGACGGGGCAATCCTAGTTGGGTGCACAGACTGGGGAATGAAATCCTGCAAACCAGTGCCACAGAAAGAGACTTGGGGGTCCTGGCTAATGACAAGTTGAACATGAGCCAGCAGTGCCCTGGCAGCCAGGAGGGCCAATCCTGAGCTGGGGGCAGCAGGCACAGCAGGGCCAGCTGGGCAAGGGAGGGGATTGTCCTGCTCTGCTCTGCTCTGGGGCAGCCTCACCTCCAGTGCTGGGGGCAGTTCTGGGTGCCACAATATTAAACTATGGGAGAGGGTCCAAAGGAGGGCAACAAGGATGTGAAGGGCCTTAAGGGGAAGCCTTATGAGGAGTGGCTGAGGTCACTTGCTCTTTTCAGCCTGGAAGAGACTGAGGGGAGACCTCACTGTAGTTACAGCTTCCTTATGAGGGTAAGAGGAGGGACAGACACTGATCTCTGCTCTGTGGTGACCAGTGACAGATCTTGAGGAAACAGCATGAAGTTGAGTCAGGGGAGGTTTAGGTTGGATAGCAGGAAAAGTTTTTTCACTCAGAGGATGGTCAGGCACTGGAACAGGCTCCCCAGGGAAGTGGCCACAGCACCAGCCTGACAGAGTTTAAGGAGCATTTGGACAATGCTCTCAGGCACATGGTGTGATTCTTGGGGATGGTTTCCTTCAGGCCTTTTGCAAGATTTGATGATCCTTTTTGGTCCTTTGTAACTCATCATTTTCTGTGATATTATGAATAAAACACCCCTGTAAATAATAACTCTGTTCCCAAGGCATTTATATTAGCTGAGCACTTTACTTCAGTGCTCAGGCAGGCTATGTGCAGTTAACTCTTAATCTTTTCTCATACCTTGGTCCTTGTGTCTTCCTCATCTCATTTGCAGCTGTCTTCTGAATTCCCTGCAGTTTCCCTGCTCCTCTGGCTCTGGGGAGCACAGCACATTGTTTCACATGCTCACATCACAGCCCTTTCTGAGCACATCAAGAGCAGCAGTTTAGTTTTAGGTATGAGCACACCTTTGTTCACAACATTAGGTATGTTCACAACCTGAACAGTGCACTTTCCGTAGGCCTCATACCAGTTCTGCTATGGTCAGTTGTTAATTTCTAGACCAATGTATTGTGTATTGTTCTCCTAAGGTTTCCTCTTATCCTTTTAACAACTGTCCTTTTCAGAAAGATACACATCTAAAGCTCTGTTGTTGTGTCTCAGTTATCTACAGATCACATATGATCAATGAAAGGCTCTTCTCTTTGCCCTGCCTGCTCTGCAAGCCTAACCTGGGATCTCACAATGAAACTAGGATCTTTCTTTGGTTATACATGATTCCCAGGAATCCTGTTTCAGCCTGAGCCTGAGCTCTATTATCAATACAATTAAGGTGAATTTGAGCTGCCGTGTAAAGTTTTCAAAAGGGCTTACATGACCTTAGAGGCTGGGGCTTATTTTCAAAAGTGACTTGGTGCACTCAGAAGCCTAAGTGAATTAGTTCTCTATTAAACTGGTCCTCTCTTATAATTTAAATGCTTTTGAAAAGGGAATTTAGAGTTCCTTTGGCATTTCAGGCATTTCTGACAAGATTCCTAATGTTATTTAGGTGCAAGTGTATCAGACCTCAGCTAGCACAGAAAAGCTGGGAAGTACCAAGTTTAATTTTCAAACTAAAATTCGAGTTTAGGGCTCTAATGGCCAGAAAACTTACACTGGAAACTAAGACAATTCAATCCTGAAAGTAGTGAGAATAAATGTAGTCACAGACTAAGCAACTAGACACACTGTAGTGGCTGCTGTAAATCCCCATTCAGGGACACTCAGTGCAGCTGAAGGAAGTGACAAGACACAGCAACAAATAAGACACTCCATTATATTAGAGAACATTTTATTTGAGGCTCTGGCATTTTTACTCTGTACTTGCCTTCGCTGTAATGGGCTACTTCTCTTTGTGTTTCTTAATGTTTTATAACTATTTCTGGTAAATATGAAACATTTAAAATAGGCACATATTTAAAAATATTAAAAATATGCAAGAAAATGCACCATAGACACGAAACAGCAATATTGCTTATGGTTGCACCAATTTACTCCTGTTTGTCTGAGTTTTGCCTGGAAATATTATTAATGTCCTGAAATTGAGGTCAAGAGAATTTTTCTGCTCAAAAGTTTTATAGTATGTCAACTAAATGGACTATATCCCTCAATCCAAATGCAATTTTTAAATAATTTTCTGCTTCTCTGTCTTGCTCACTGTGGTTCTTCATTGCTTATATTCTCTTGTCAGACAATGTTGCTCACAAATAGCTACTGAAATGCTGATAGATGAAAGGTGCATTAGAAACAACCTTTAGCCCAAGTGGGCAAATTAATCTCCCACCGAACAGTACTAATTCCATTACAGAGTTCATCAGTGCTACCGATGTCTGCTTATAGTTGTCATGGAATGAGATTCACATCTGAACTCGAAGTGCATACTATCCTACACTCTTAGAGAAAAGAAACAAGTCTGTTAGTGATCCAGTCTTACACTGGAGAAAGAAAAAAACAGCTACTTCACTTTAAACAGATTTATCTTTTCATTTAGTTTCAAGGTTTTTATTGCACCCTCAGCTCTCCATCAATTCACACCAATGAAGAGAAAGTAGCAGAGATACTGAAGAAAAAGCACTGTCATACTTTTGTAGGCAAACAATCAGTTAACTGAATTTGTGGTTCAAGATGAGAAATTTATTTTCCGATTTCTTCCTCTGTGTGCTTAAACTTGCTTCTGATCTTACAGGATGCTCATCTTGGCATGGTTAGATGGCTTCTAGGGGCCAGTGTGACTGCAGGAGCAGGAGCAGGCTGTCTTATGGCAGTGGATCTCTGCACTCTCAGGAAGGGCTTGATGGGGTCTTTTGGGTGTGGTGGGATGGCATAAGGAATAAACCAGGTGGGATCTTGGCTCTAGGTCTTTAGTGTTGATATATTTTTATTCCATGAGATTAGATGGCATTGGGATGCCAGCCCCTCAGTTGTGATGTAGAGATCATTTGATTTTTTAGCAATGTGCATACTTCACAGTGGTTCTCGGTGTGTTTTTGTAATTAGGCATATTTAACTGTGCCTTGTTTTACTGCTGGAGGAAGAATCTCATTTGTCAGCAGTTTTAAGCTTTGCCAAATAAAGGCTTATTGGCAAACTGCGTTGAGCGCTCTGATAATAACCCAACTTTAGAAAACACACACCCTGCTGTGTTGTATTCAAGCCATGGTGCTGTTGAAATTAAAAGGGGAGACAATGCCTGCTTTCAAAAACTGGAGGTTCTTTGTATTCTAATAAAAGCCTAAATTAATGTTTTAAAAGGTTATTGCTATTTTTTACCAGCTAGCTGGCACTGTGTATAAATCTTATTTAGGCAAGGTCCTACATTATTTCACTGTTTTTAACACGTCAGCCAGTATCATACTGCCATGGATAATCAGTTCCTGAAATTCATTAGTCCAACCAGTTAAATCCCTTTTGTTTAGCTTTAATAGCAGGGTATTTCTGTGTATTTGGGAATCTAATATATGATGTACATTCTGACAACACCAGCAGGGACCACAAATATTTCTTACATAATCTAAAGGACATATGTTTGGCTTATGGCAAAAATAACCTCATCATTCCTGTGTTTTAGGTTGAGGTGTCCATGTGAGGTCCTTTTATAAGAGCAAAGTAATAGGAACTATGTATAATTTAATCTTGTTGGCTTTTAATACATTTCCTTCAGCTTTTAAAGAGTGCTCTAGGAAATGGAAAAACACACAGTCAGCTATGAAATTCTATGACACTGATGCAGTCAGGCTATAAAATATTCTTTGCATCTTAATTGCATTTTATATAGCAGTATAACCTTGTGTAATTCTTAACTCTATAAATCCTAGCTCTGCATCCCGCTCTGGCATCTCGGCGAGAGCAGCAGAGGAATGTTTCCCACAGTTCATTGTTCACTTCGGCTGTGTGGGCAGCACACAAACGTCAGGACTAAGCAGGAAACTTGCACTGAACTTTGCAAGCTGCTTTTTGCAGACAAAGGATTCTCCTCATCCCTGTGTGATCTCGCATGATGAGATCCATATCTGAGCTCTTTCCAAAACCAGCCATGATTTGACAGCCACGTGAATGACAGAGCCTGTTTTCTGTAGCTGGTTTACTTAAAGGTTTGGAGGGCAGTTTAGAGGAGAAGAGAAGGTGTTTTATTGGTGTATAACAATAAACAGGGAGAACAAAGCAGGGCAGGACAGAAGCTAAGTACCTATCAGGTGAGAGATCAAGCCAGAGCCAGAATAATCTTTCAGGCACCACCAACCATGTGAAACACTGACATAATGCAAATGTGCCCGCAGTGATGCTGGACACAGCAACACAGCAGATGCACTTACCAGTATTTTCTACCCTCTGATCGTCCTCTTCCAGTATGAGCTGCATCCACAGCCTGTGCCATGCTCACAGCCTTGCACTTACTTCCCCACTGTAAAACAGAGGCTGAAAAAAGAACACCCCTATGCAGAGACAGGAGACTGTGGTTTAAAAGTGAGGAAAACAGTGGGAGGATCACAAAGCAATGATGGATGTGATCTGTTCAACTCTGTAGCATATTTCTATTAATAGAAGGTTTTTAGAATGGATAGACAGAGGCATAACAGGAGCCAGTGGCTGAAAATTGAAGCTGGATAAATTTAGATGAGAAATAATGCTCTGTCTACACTGCAGATTACAGTGCAGTGTTGAGATACATAACATTAAGTGAGCTAATTCAGAGAGCAAAAGCCATCCAACAGCAGTGGCAGGGAGATCCCAGATTGATATTGCTCAAGGGAATAAAAGGGCCTGCTCAGAGGTCTGTGCTACTGCAGCCCAGCCATTCCCAGCTATCCAGTGAGCATTTAGCCTCACCAAGTACCCCAGACCTTGGCCCGTGATCTGTACTGGAGGTGCAGCCTATGTCACAGAATCACAGAAAGGTTTGGGGTGAAAAGCACCTCAAAGATCATCTAGTTCCAATCTCCCTGTCATGGGTGGGGACACTGTCCCCTAGTCCAGGTTGCTCAGACCTCTGTCCAACCTGGCCTTGTCAGGAGCAAGGGTAGCAAATATTGCAACATCTTATCAAGGAATGCTGAAATTAGTGAGTGGCATGTTGTGTCTTGCTTTGGACATAAGATGTAGACAGATTTTACGTGAAGAGCCCTTTCTGGTTTTGGGAATTCTGCATGGTTGCATAGAATGGATGTTGAGCACCTGTTGAGAAGGTACTCAACAGCTGGAGGTCATGCTATTTGCATTGTTGAAAATTTCTGCCACACCAGCTGAAAATTGGAATTTCCATGTCATGGTAAATTTTTATATTTTGTCATTTGGTTTCATTTTACTTTGGAAGATTTTTTTGGTTTCTTATAGTTCTGAAATTCTCTAATTATTTTTTCTTTTACTTTCCACAAAATATATTGCTTTTAACAAACCATTTCTACAATGGTAAATCCTTTCTGACTGAAAAATTTCAAACTCCCCACCACACTGGAGTTGAAACTCATGGGTTAATCTCCATGAAGTTCCAGAGGACCACCGTCTGCAGGAGGGACTTTTACAGCCTCTTTTAGAGAACAAAAATAAAGGGGAACTGACTTTAGCCCAAAGGGATTAATTGGTGCCCTTATTTCATTAGGTTATTTAAAGCAAAGATCTTATTAAACTTTCATTGGAATAACATTAGAAGAAGTCTGTAAGCTGCAGCTGTTGGGAAGAATTGAGAGGTCAGCAAATTACCAGTTGATAACAAAAAATAGTATTACAGTCGGAGAGAAGGAGAATAAAGGTGCAGAGTGGAGACTTGGGACCTTTTAATTCTCTGGTTTTATATTTGTTGGCTATGTAGACACTGATGTGCTGCTTGCTCCATGTAAAGTCTGTTGAGCTAAGAAAGCTCAACAGAAGCTGAGGAGACCTCACAAGCTTGGAGTGTCACAATAAGACAAAGTTGTTTATGTGGTTCTTCACTGAGGTTGTTTGGCTCTCTCTGGCCTAATTAGCTGCTGTGTTAGGGATGATTTATGTTGTCTTAGTTTGCCCTGTTGAAACCACTCTACATGCACCAGGCAGCACTAATGGAATAGTCTTGGCACCCCCAAAGTGACTGTGTGCACGTTGGGTGAGACCAGGGCAGCGTGGTAGAGTGGGGAAGAGAGCAGCATTAAACCTCAGCTCCAGATGCCTTACATCACTTACAGCCTCTGTGTTTCTGAAGCTGGAGTTTGTATTTATTTTGTATTAGACATATGGAAATTCAATTAGAAAGCCTTTCCATTGTGTTAGATTGAGGAAGGGGTGAATGATGGTTACGGCATGGTTGGGTTTGGTTAATTTTGGCCCACTTTCTCTGCTGTTTGGACCTGTGTAAAGCAGTATTTGAACCGAGGGGGGCAGGCCCCATACAAACAGCTCACTGTGGCCATGAGATGACAGGTCCACAGCACAGATCCTCTGCAGTCAAGGAAATGCACAGTGTGTGCTGAAGCCATTGGACACCTTGGCCAGGCCATGTTGCCTGCAGTCAGGATGCCTGAGTTCCCATCTCAGCCCTGTGACCTCATGCTTCCCCTTCCCTGTGTCCTTCCTCCCTTCCTTGTCCTTCTCTGTAGTGGTGTGGGCTCTGCTGATTATCTCAGAGGGTCAACAAAGCCTGGGCCCACCTGCCCAGGACCAAGGCACCCACATGGATCCACATGTGCATCCATGGCTGGTCTCTTCCCTATAACACTGTTCCCAGAGAGCTTGCACAAATACAATGAGGAACAGTTTACATTTGTGAGGATTTGGGGAAAAGAAAGGTTTAAAATGCTGTCCTATTGCAGCATCATTTGCCAGCTCTACTTGCAGTAAGAAATGGGAAGTAGCTTACAATCAAGCAAACTATTTGCTAGAAAAATCAGATTTGAAGCCCTAAGAAGTGCAGTTGAATTGATTGTTCTTCCTTTATGGGACAGGAATGCTAATGGTGTCATACTTAGATGCCAGTAAATGGACTTAGTGCTCAACTGCTGCAGCCAAGGAGGGCTCTGCTTCTCTCCCTTCCCCTGCCTGTCCCCCCACCACTCCCCTTCTGCTGGCACTGAGTGTTCTGCCCCCAGCAGCAAGCATGTTCAGAAAGCTCGATCAGCAGAAAAGTAGCCCTACAGAAAGGAGCCAAGAGCTGTCAGCTGGCTCAGATCTCCAACCCAGATCATCTGAGGCCAGAAAAATGCCAGTGCGCAAGGAAAAGTGGGAGGAGAGGAGGAGGGACCATTTTCGGTGGTGGTTATTGTTTAAATCAGAATAGTTTCCCTACAGAACCACAACCCAAGATTTGAAAATGCCAGAATGGGTACCCTGACTCTATTAAGTCTCCCAGGCTGTCTGTCTCTTCCTGCTCCAGGAGTTCAGACATCCTACATGCTCTTCTGCAGGCCCCTTGCCTGCAAGCCTCTGCAGCTGCTGGCACATCAGCAGATCCAGTCTAGAATAATTCTTGGCTGTGGGAATATTCCTATTTCTACTTGATTTTTTGTATACTTACATTGCATTGCAAATGCTGATTGTGTTTTACTCTGGGGATTATAAATCCTAACAAAGTACACTGAAATCATTGAGCTATTTCAGTTAGCAGTTCCTGGCCAAAAGAATTCTGGTAGGTTTTTTTTTTCTGTAAGTGAGGATACGATCAGTGCTTGAAATTTGGCAACTGCTGAAGACCTGTGTAGTATCATCAAAAAAAGAATAAAGTAGTTATCAAGACAGGGAAATTTGACTTATATCATCAAACACTTTTTCTGTGGCCTGTACCTATTGAGAATTTAGGCTCTCAAGCAGCACAACTTCAGTAATTGTGCTCTTCTGGTTGCCAGTGGTAACAGTCCATGTGCACACACTCCCAGCTCCTGACAGATACATGGAAATGTGACTTAGCATAACCCACTGCCACTGAAGTATAAGTTAGTGTATGGTGACTTGAGTTATACCCCGTTTGTGAGGGACTGTGAACACGTGCACACATGCAAACACACACGTGCGGAGTGGCCGTGACTGAGGCAACACATGCCAACCTGTCATGCTGCAAGAGCTGTTATATGAACTCCTATGGATATGTTCTACTGGAGGAGAACCAGTATATCCATGCTGGGTCTGAGAAAACTGAACTGTTCCTGAATTGAATTTTGGTGTCTCATTCTGTCTCTATTATAACAGAGATGGGTGAGCACTGGCTTCGTTAGTCCTGTGTGTTGCTGCATGAGGTACCACAGATGGGTAGAAAGCTCTGCAGCCACAGAGGCAGAATTAGAATGGTCTGTAAAGGATGGAAGCTGTATTGAGACAGATCCATCTCCAGGCTGAGTGTGATGTATATGTACGTATATATTGATCTTTATGAATCTACCGTTGAACTTGTATTGACAGAGGGTCAAATTCTTAGTTGATTTATAGTGAAGTGTGATTCCATTAATTTCAGCTACTCCCTGGCATATCTGCATTTCTCTCACAGTTGTTAATGTCTTGGTCCTTCAGGAACAGACTTGCTTACTCTATTGGCATTAAAAAACAATCCTTGTCCTTTATGTTAGCTCTATTTCACCTAGTCTGAAGCCATGGGATTTCCTGGCTAGTATACAGTGTGTTCCCAGAAATGCATGTGCACAGTGAATATGTGTGTTTAAGGCTCACACAGCTCTCTCAAAAAACTTCTACCACTGAATCTCACATGATCAATACATGCCTCTCCTCTAGGTTTTCGCATTATGCAGAGTGGTAGTAAGAGATATTTTTAGCATGTTTGAATAACTGGAGCTTGTTTCTGTTTTCATGGTTTGGGTTTTATCTCAGAAGACTTGTGCATGAGACTTGAGATTGTCCAGCAGATAAGTGAGAATTCCTTTCTCCAGAGTTCCTCCTAGTTTGCTTCTCCAGTGGTTGTACAGCTGGAGTTGTCATCTGGTCGAGGCACGTGCACAAACTTCAGTTTCCACCCAGGCAGTGAATTGCCCGTTCTTTAAGGCCACGTGTGCGCTATGGCACCGGCGACCTCCCAGGGCTGCTCACTCCTGCTCCCCTATACACCACACAGCAGGGTGGCAGGGGGCTCTTCCCACTGTGGGGAAGACAGCCAAAGGGCAGCTCTGACATTTCCCTCTGCCTCTTTTTTCCTTGATGGAGAAAGCAGAGCATTCATGAGTCAGTTCCCTAGTGTTGCCAACTTCCATCACTCATAAATCGTTAATTGGGCATGCAAAATCATGCCATTTGGGGCTTTTAGGGCTCTTGTGTTTTTTAACTCTGTGTCTTTTGCCTCCTAGGTTGCAGGAGCTTAGAGTGTCTTCTTTTAAAACCTTCCTTTGTAGTTCCCAGTTTAAGCAGGTAGCAGTTCCATGTCCAGCAGCAGTCTCAGCCAAACTGCATCTTCAAATATAAGGCAACAAACTGCGGTAGGCTGGACTATGAGGTTTCCTCAGCCACTGTTTGATCTCTTGACTATATTTCAGCTCCCAAGTCTGGCCTTTGAAATGTTTGTGTTTATAAGAAACCTATAAACATTATAGAAAGACATCCTGAGGAGAGTTTATGTGGTCCCTTGTATATTACAGTAAGCCAGAATTTCAAATACACCAGAAAATCCTATTCACTGTGGTCTGAAATAGCATTAGAATTGCCATTTTGCCATTCTACTACTATGAATCATTAGGCTGCAGCAATGTAATGCCCATTAGATCATCCAGTTCAGCTCCCAATCCCTGTCAGATTGTTCACTACAAATATTTTCCTCATAGATCTTGCATTCAGTTTACTACACTGTAGACTTTCCACTGCTTCCCTTGGAAAAAATTGGATCAAGAATACTAGGAAACATCAAATCACATTGAATATGTCATTTCAGATTGTAAACAAACAAAGCTAAAAATAATTTCAGGACCATGTACAGTGGAAAACTTCCACTTTCAAAAAAAACTACCAAAAGGCTACTCTGAGGAAGCCCTTTCAAATCTTTGTATAGTCGTAGGTTTTCCTTTGTCAGATATTTTTGTTTAAAATATAAGATAAGAAAGAATAGGCTAGAAGCTCAGAACAGTGGTTTCTCTTGGAGAGATATAGAAAATGAAGCAGACTTCTGGTTCTGGTGCTTGTTTATGTGTCACCTCCCTTAATGGTAAATAATTATAAGCAGAATCAAATGATAGGTATCTGCTGTGCTGAATTCCACTGTTTTGATTTAGTTACACTAAGCATGGAGGTTTTGAGTCTGATTTTTAGAACTCTCAGGCGCCAAATGGCATGCTTCACATTAGCCTGCAGTTCTGTACCTAATTTGCATTCAGTTATGCAAATTAAACATTTGACTTGAGTAATCACACACAAATCAGCATGTCTGATCATTTGCACACAAGCTTATTCACTTCATTTGCTCAAATAAAATATGTACTCCAACTAAGTAGAGAGCTTAGTCTGTAACTGTTTTAGTAACTGGCTTCAGAATTTCTGAAGCTGATAATGTTGTTTCTTAATAGGGCAGCTGCAAGCAGTTAATAGTATAGGCATCTTTTAATAAAACTTCCCTTGTGCAGTTTTGCATGCCTTTAGAATCTGCACATAGGGTTGCCTGAATATAAGGAAAGTCAAATGCATGGAAGTCTGTTAAAGCTGACCTTCAGTTGTATTTTTGTCTGTTGGTATGCTAAAAGCAAGTAGAAGAAAAGAACCCTGAGGAGTAGTTAGGACATAACCTGGTTTGGGCAGCTTAAGCAAGAAGTACATATCTACACATATGCTAGTTAGAAATGTGCAAATTTAGCCTTTTACTGCAGTGAAAGAAGCAAAAAATAAAATTACTTCTGTACCCAAATATTCATTCTGTCAGTAGCATTCCACTGTTCCAGGAAGTTGCAATAATATGGATTGCTATCTGATGAAAGAATATCAGCTTTTGGAAAAAATGTGAAATTATTTAGCAAATGAAGCAGAAAGTGGGGGTTCAAAACATTTCAAATACATTCAGTTCTTGAGGGAGAAGTGGTTGTTGGCACAGGCACAGAAAACTGTCTGATACACTAATGCTCAACAAATCTATGAAAAATGCATTTGATAAGCAAGGTCTTTTGAAATTAAGATGGTTTTATTATTTCTTTGTGTACAAAATTGGAATACAACCAGTTCTTGTAAATTAGATAAATAAGCAGTTTAGGAATTAATCATTAAAAAAGATTCAAAGAAAACAATATTATTCCTCTGAGATTGCTGTAGGACTCCCTGCAGGGTGGTGCAGTACCAAAGCGGCCTGCCTGCATGGTGAACTCTGAAGGCTGTTTGCTATGTCTTCTATTGCATTCAGAACTGACCAGGTAGGTGAGGTAGGCTGGGACACATGAACTGAAGAGAACTCTGTAGTGAATTACAGAAAGCTGAACTCTCTCTGAAATCACAATGGTGCTGAGATCTCTGCTTTTGTGTGTGCACTAGGATTCTTGGGGCATATTCATTGAGCCTTTGGTACACAAGAAAATGCATTCTCAGAAGCTTCAGCTCTTAGGCATCATCACGAGTCAGATGTCACTTGAGTTAACCCATCTGCATCCCTCTTTGTCAGGTACATTAAGCCCATGGTGGTCAAGGTGACCTGATTCCTGCCAAAGTAACTCATGGTCAGGGGAGGAGTTGCCAATGCCTATGTAAGGCATCTTTACTTAAAAATGGACTCTTGCCCAAAAGGTCCGAGGTGGTCATGGTAGGGACAGACAGCCCAAGAAGCAGTGCTGTCTCCCCAGCATCCACCCATGCCCTGCCACACACCTGCACAGACAGCTGCAGGGAGTATCTGGAAGACTTCAAGTGACAAAATAAAAAAATAATTGTAGTGTATAAAGTAAAGCTGTAAGGCAGTTTTGGTTGGCAGAGTCATGCAGGGCCTGAGCATGGCTTGACTTTGGGGGAGGCTGGGAAGGTGCCTGGCCAGAGGCAGGCCCTGTGACCTCAGACTAAACAGCCCCTTTACAAACAATGGGGGGGTTGAGAGATAAGTTCTGCTTTGTTTTGGTCTCCATGTTAATTGTGATTAAAAATAGAGCCCTCAGCAGTGGCAGAGAGCAAAACAAGTGTTTGGCATTGTTAGCTTTATCTGGAGAAACAGGGAGCATGAAGGATGAAAACATGAGGCAAGAGGAGAGACCAAGGACTGTGTTAGTCTGGACCACCCTCTCCCCCCAGCTCAATCTACCTGCTCATTTTTAGTGCAGAACAATAATACTTTTTTCTCCATGCTTTGTGCTTAAAGGAAAGTTTTAACCTGACAGTAGTTAGTGCCTGGAGATGACAATCCCGTTCTTAGTTCATCCATTCCCTGCCTCCAGTTCAGAATTGCACAACTACAACTAAGTAATTTGGTGTTCTCAAGACTTTAGCACTGGAAGTAAAATCTCAGCCCCACTGGATTTCCATAAGAACATATCCATCAGTTTCAACAGATTTCACCCAAGGGAAATAACATTCCAGCTTATTCTAAAAGTCTTGGCTGAGTTGATCTCTAGAAGGTGAAGACTGCAACACTGTAGACTCAGCCTCAGAACTGTGTAGGGGAATGCTTCTGACAGATGAGTGCTTACATTTTCTAGTGGTTTGTTTCCTGTGTGGATTAATTTGGGATAATGATGAGAGAGGAGTTTGGAAGCTTCATTTGAAACAGTATGGGACAGAAATACCCAAAAACAGATCCCATCAGCATTCATTAGTGTTTGTTTTATTACACCAGCAGCCGATGATACCTACCACATGAAAGCTCCATTTTCGTGGCTGTTATATGAACATAACTATAACAAATGACATTTGCAGACCAGAAGACATGAGATCTTAAAAAACTTTTTGTATTCCTGCCCAATGTATTTCTTAAGTGCTCACCCCCAAACAAAGAGCAGCTTGAGATGAACAGAGGGAGTGAAAAAAAAGCACAATTTTTCATTTAATTACATAAACAACACAGATTTCAAGTCTGGACTGGCTGAGATCAAAAGTTTGTCTGATTCTGTATGTGATCACTCCTAGTGGTCATTATTATGAGCAAATAAGCAAACACTAGCCTTCTCCACAATGCTGTCCCAGCCTCCAACCATCTGGGGCTAAGCATCAGTAAATGGAGTATTTGCATTCAATAACTTGAGTGAATTTTTTGTCAATTATTTCATCCAGTTGCTTTCTGAACCCATTTAAACTTACAGCATGAATGACATCCTGCTAAAAATAGTTCTGTAGCTGTGTCTCACATCAGGACCTCCTTTGTCTGCTTTTACCTTGCTATGTGCCAATTTCACATGATGTCCTCCAACTCCTGAACTGGAAGATTCATCGATTTCTGTTCATATTTCTCTCTCAAATTTTCCTTTCCTGGCGAGCAAAAATCTTAGTCTATTTAACTTGTTCCTCTATGGATGGTGGGTTTTGGTTTTTTTTCCTTTGAGAGTTCTTTTTTGCCCTTCTCTGTATATTTTTCTTTCTAGTATTATTTTTTTTTCTGTGATGGGGGTGGTTTTAGACACTGCCAGCATGACGTGTCTTTGCTTTGCTCTCTGTTCCTTTGCTGGCATTCAGCTTGCTGTCTGAGCACTTGCATTTCTGAGCACTGAGATGCTGTTATAGTGCAGTCTTTTCTGACCTTGGGATCTCATTCCCAAGGACTGAGTTTAGGTCTCATCACTGTAGATAGTGTAAGGACTGTTTTGTATATGCTGGATTTTATATTAGTCTATACTGAGTTTCATCTGCTCTTCTATCACCTAGATGCTGGCAATCTTCTTTTCTTGCGAGTTTTCACTCATAATTTGCTCTTACCCTTCTGTTCTGCCTTTTAAGCAATGTGAAGAGCTTCCCTCTTACCCACAACAGCCTAATTTCTTTAAGCATCTCTAGCAAGTGATCTTGTTGAGTGCCTTTGGGCACAAGCTTTCCAGTTAAGCTATGTCAAATGGATACCTCTTGTTCACATGCTTGTTATCTACTTCAAAATTCTTACTAGAGTTGTGAAGTACAATTTTCCTTTGCAAAAGCTGAGCTGGACCTCTCCAGTATATCCTACTTATCCCAGTGTCACCTAAAGCTATTCTTTAAAATAATTTTTATATATACGTTTTGCCTGGTATAAGCATTTTCCCTTGAATCTTTTTTAAAATGATGCCATATTTGCCACTTTCCAGTGTTCTGATGCCAAGATCATTTTCAGCCAACAGCTGCACGTTAAAGTTAGCAGTTTAGCTAAAGAAAGATGGAAGCAGAAAAAATAGTGATTTTTTAAAATTTATTTTTAGTTTCTTGGAAAAGGGTTTAGTTTTGCAAGTTTCTGAATGACCTGGCATTTTAGTTTGCTGCTAATGTCAACCTGTAACATTTAGTGATTATCTGCTAGTTTATCTTTTCCCTATTTGACAAATATTGTGATAAAGGACACTCGGCCAGTCACAGAGGAGAGTAGCTGACCTGTGCTGCAAGCACTGGGAAACCAAAAATGAAATGACAAAGACAAAAAACTAACAGTAATCTGGAAACAAAGCGAAATAAAACTCACATACAATAGAAAACTTGAAAGAGGCAAAATAGTCAATTTTATTTTGAGTTGTTCTCAATATTTTTCCATTTCAAAGTGGTTGCTGTTCTCAGTGAAAAACCAACTTTGCTGTAAATGTTTCTACCCCTGTTAGAACTGAGCTTGGAGGAAAGCAGCTTGTTCAGCAGTATCTGTTACTCATCAGGGATGTTGTATATTTAAACTGACGTAGGACTGTGCTACAGAGGCTGGAAACATTAAATAACGTGCAAGTTTGTGTTTCCTTGTGAACATAATTGCCTGACCTCTACAGCAGATGCAATTTGCCAAGATTTTCTTAACAAAGGCAGTGACCTTAGTTTACTACATAGTATGAATGTGTGTTCGAGCTTTGGCACTGGTGTATACCACATTCCCTTTCTTTCTTTCTTTTGCAGTTTTCCCTATTGTTCAGCTCACTCTATTTACTTGGGGCCCAAAAGAACCGGCACAAACTACCTGCTCCACCACACATATTGATCAGGCTGATATTGAATTACAGTTCCTTATTTTAAGAAGTTTTGTCAATGTGCAGTCCCGCGCAGCGTTGCTTATGAAATAAGGCCGTTACAAGGTCAGAGGACTAGCAACCCCATGGGATGGTAAATGGCATTGCAAACTATATACTGTTAATTATTTAACATGTCTTCAGATGAGTGATTTGAACTGAACTGTCTCATCTTTCACAGCTAAATACTGAAGATGACTCAAAAGCTTTTATGGCCTAAATCATCCAGGGTAATTTACCTCTGAAAATTGAGATGGTAAAGAAACAGAAAAAAAAAAAGATTTTACGGATTTGAATTATTGTCCCTTTGCATTCCTTCTTTTTACCAAACACAACACACCCAGAGCCTTCTCCTGTGTTCTAAAACACCCCCACCAGGCAAAAGACATTAGATGCCAGCTGGGTCACTTTGTACCTGTGCCAGCCTCTGGTGAAAAAAAATGTGTGGGTTCAACCAGCACCTCCCTTATCTACTGGATGTTCTCTTCCCAGCCACTAATTTTCATGAAAACTGTAAGAGTTTTGCTTTGCTGAGACTCCTGCCAGTCTGTCAAATCTGGCTGGAATGCACTCAGTGTTGGCAGGGAGAGGAGGAAAATGCAAAGACCTTCAGTGACCAAAATTCCAATGGCATGGTGCTCTTTTATGTTTATTGTCTCTGGAAATCAAATGTCCCCTGTGTCAATCACCCAGCCAAGAACATGGTATTTGAATATAACCTTCTATTTAAAAGTAGATTGTAATATGGGTGCATCCTGCAAGAGTTCACTAATGACAAGCTACTTCACATATAAGCTGCCCCTTAAAGCTCCACAATAGAGAGAAAAAATATCCTTACTCCTTTGCTTCATTTTCTCTTTATTCTTTAGTTCACCAGCATCTTGCTGATGAATGACAGCTTAAGTCCTCCATTATTCTTCAGACTAAATCCATAGACTGTCGATCTTCCCTCCTCATTTTCTGAGATGGGTCATTCCCTCTTTTCCTTCCATGTCCAACTTGGCCATCATCTCCTCTTTTCTCTCTGCTCTTCTACCCCTGTCACATTTCCTTCTCATCCTTATCTCCCTGCCTCATAATTTACTCTTTTATTCTCTGTCCTCTGATCCTCTTTGCTATCTTCTACTTGAATTGCACTATGCCTACATGAACTCCTCATGCCTTCTAAGATGCATTTCATCCATTTTGGTCAGAAAGGGGAGTTGAGGCCAGCAGGACTGCTTGAGTGGGCACCATATTAACTCAGGCTCAAGTTTTCCAGTGGAGTTTAAACAGCTGCTCAGCTTTGACACTTAATCCCCATTAATTTTGAGTAGGATTAAGGGGTCTAAATCCCTCTGAGCCTCTGGTCCCAGGTCAGCAACATTATCCATCCCCTCATTGCAGCACCTTAGCAAGACCCTCACAAAACTTTTGCTGTAAGTGACAGAAGTGGCCAATATATGTGACCACTTTTTGCTGTGCTTACACCATCTCGCCTGCTTCCTAATTAAATTGCAGTTGTGCTGATTGGTGGGGATGTACTTGTGCCTGAAACCATGAAAAAACTCCTGGGGGAAGAAGCTGAGAGGGGAAAAGGTCAGAGAAATATGGAAACCTGGGCACTGTGGGGATGTAAGACTGCCAGTTTGTGGATTGCCTGATTTTCATCCAGGTTCTCAGGACAATTCTGTCTCTATGCACATTCTTCTCCCTTTTGCTTTCTCCAGCACTACAACAAGGAGAACTGAAGGAAACTGTGAGTAGGCAGGCAGATTTTCCAGTTCCCTTTGTAGGAATGACCCACTTAACAGATACAATCAGGCTATTTGCTCTTTTTTGCTGCTTCCAGTAAGGGATGTTCAAAAGCAAAATGCCCATTCATTGGGATGCCCAGTGTCCAAATTGGCTTGCACAAAGGAGCTAATCTTGTCCTCAGCAATCCTATTTGTTCAGGTGCAAAACAAGTATCTGCAGTAGCTACCAATCTATATACAGATACGGGGGCCTTAAAAAAAAAAAGGAAATAAAAGAAAAAAAATGAAGAAAAGAAAGAAAGAAAGAAAGGAAAGAGAGAAAAAGAAAGAAAGAAAGAAAGAAAGAAAGAAAGAAAGAAAGAAAGAAAGAAAGAAAGAAAGAAAGAAAGAAAGAAAGAAAGAAAGAAAGAAAGAAAGAAAGAAAGAAAGAAAGAAAGAAAGAAAGAAAGAAAGAAAGAAAGAAAGAAAGAAAGAAAGAAAGAAAGAAAGAAAGAAAGAAAGAAAGAAAGAAAGAAAGAAAGAAAGAAAGAGAAAGAAAGAAAGAAAGAAAGAAGACAATTTCAGACAAGCCACAGGGAACTCATGCAAATTTCAAGTAAATTAATTGTGGAACAACACAATGTATGATTTTGGCATCCTAAAATGGAACATATTCCCTATAAAATGGGCACACTGTGCAGCTCTCTGACATTTCCAAATGAAACAATAGGACCACTAGAATGGAAAGTCTGCAGGAACAGCAGACAAGGAAAGGAAGTTTAGGTTGAACAAAGGTTTTGTTCATTTTTACAGCCCCTAGAGGAGAGTAGTGCTGTACAGAAGCTGTTAATGATGGGCTGGATTGGATGGCTGAAACCAGTGCCAAGATCTAAATGTGTTTTTACTCCAAACTCCTCCCCAGCTGTCCAGATACCCTGCAGAATTTCCAGCCGGTGTGAACCCCATGGGCTTCTGGATCAGCACAGAAAGAAAGGGTGGGGGGGCAATCCTATCCGTGGTTTGCACGTTACCTTCTTGCTTGATAAATGCAATTCACTTGCATGAAATAGCAAACCATTAAGCTTTGTCTGACAAACTTGCAAGTTGACCTAAAGTCTTGGGTTGTAGGAAGGAACTGTGCTGTGCTGAGGGCTTGCTCAGGTAACTATGGCAACTCTGCTTCTCTGTTAGGCTTTGAAAGAATTGTCCTTAAGTGAAAACAGCTCCAACCTACCATTGCTGTTTAATAAATAATCTGCCAGTGGAGGAGGATTCAGGTTCAGAGAAGCTGTGCTTCCTTTCAGCTAGGCTGGAAAATAGAAAAGTAAAATTCAGCAAAGCCTTTTTCAGAATTTTCATGACATGACTTTGTTCCCTGGGCATATAAACAAATTCCTCATGCACTCCCAGGGTTCGTTGGAGAGGTACAGGCTTTGGGACCTGCTTCTCACAGCAGGTAAATGCAGAATTAGAGCTTGTGAACTGCTTTTGCTCGTAATCTCCCTGCTGTACTTGAAGTAATTTCTAAGCTATATGTCATCATTTTAGATCTACATGGGAAAAATGAGATGGTTTTTTGTATTAGGCAGTGAGGGAAAGAAAAGGAGAGGAGTCTTTTGAAATTTTTTCATTCAAGACCATCAGGGGGAGATTCAACCTGTGTACTTCTGCGATATATCAATGTGCATCAGGGTCAAAAAATAACACTGCACAGTTCCTGAGTGGGAATGATGTTTACAGGCTTTTCTTTTACAAGTTTGGATTTTGCCAGGCACATTACATGAGAACTTACAATTTGTTCTTTATAACTAAGAGCCGTTTTGAATAGTAGCCAGGCAGTCCAGGCCAGGTTCTTCTTTTAGGCTCTGATGCAGCAAGGACAGGCCTTAGGGCCTGTTACAAGTTTTCTGTTGGCTTCAGTCAGGGCTGGGTCAGTTGGGCATCTCAGGGGCGTAAAGGTGGGACACCTTGGTGAGCAGCAGGCTCGCTTCTCCTGCTTCTCCCTGCAGCAGAGGGAAGGAGGAATGGCCAAAGCAGCCCAGCTTTGCCCTGCTGCTCAGGCATGTCCATGTATTTTGAAGCCTGAGGTGTCTCTGTTCCAGCACACATTTTGTACTTGGCTGTATGACCTCTTCTTCACGAGATGGGTTGGGCAGCACGATGTATTCAGAAGTGTTGTCAGATAAATAGACGAAAGCTTCTGGGGCCAGCTGAGTGACTTCCACAGAGAGGGTTTTACAGGCCTTACAGATACATGACAGGATCTAAGGTACCTTTCAGATCTAAGCATTTTAAAACCTGTCCAGTCTCCTGAGCAGCTAGGAGAGCTCTCACCCCACCTGGTGACCTCCCTTCCCTCTGTCCATGGGCATGCTCTCTGCAAGGAAAGCAAAGGCACTGAGGGCCATAGTGTGCCCTTTCCTCTCTCCCTGCCCTCTCACTGTGTGAATCCCATCCAAGTTTGCCTGCCAATTCTACTAGTCTCTGCCAGCATAAACAGTGGCAGAGGGCCACAGGGGCTGCAATTCCACTTATGAGGAGAGGAACAATAAGAGATCAGTTTGGTCCAGAAAACATATGGAAGTGGACAAAATGGAGGCATGACAAAAGCAAAGAGAGGATCTACAAAAATGGTACCTCTATGACCTCTCCAAAATACTGCAGAACCATGGTAGGGTCACCTCTGTATTCCCCAGCTGCATAGCCTGGTGGGAGGACAGCAGTTCAGACCCTTTGAATGTGGTCCCACAAGGATGCAGGGTCCAGTGTCATCGAGGAGAGGCATGTGCCTCAGCTTTGTCCATTGGGTGCCAAGATAATGAAGCCATTAGCAGCAACAGGCAGGAACCAGGACCTCGTCACCACCCCCGGACAAGGCAGGGGAAATGCCATGGACAATGCCAGGATGAGTGGGATGACTGAGGAAATGAAAGGAAATGTGTTCCCTGCTGAAACCTCCAAATTTGGAAGATGCCTTCTGCCCTGTCATATTGCTGTTTTCCCGGGATTTGTTGGTTCCTGAGCTGAAGATTAAGACTTGCAGGCTCATAGACACGCTCTGGTTATTGTCTATGAGACCAAGACGTGAAGTCATTAAAAATAACTCCTCTTGCCACTACCCAAATAACTCAATATGCAATAAGTAGGGTTGAGTGACTGTAACCCAGTTTGACCTTTTGTCATTCCAAGTACTGCTATTGTGAGGCTGCAGTTTCATGATTTGTGGGGAGCAAATTCCCGTCCAAACAAAGGCAAAACCAGAGCCAGGGTGTTGTGCACATCTCTGGGAGAGCAGAGTGGATTGGCCATGCCTAAGTTCTCTCTGAGCTGAGGCAGCCCCAAAATCACCACATTTCTGGGGAGGGCCTGTCACAGGGTATGGCTGAGAACCTTCCATACTCCTCTGGAGTGAAGGTTTATCACTGCATTCTATCAAAATTTGCACAAAGTGTGCCTTTGTAGGTGAGATAAAGTTTCCACTCCTGACTGAAAAAAGGGAGGAAAGGGAGAGACGCTCAGAGCCTAAGAATCCCAACACTTAGATGTCTTAATTAAAAGTAAGCTTTTCCTTTAGGGCGGCTGTGGTTAGAGCAGCAGGCAGAGAGACCTGACAGCACAGGCTAAATAGAGAGAAAAAAAGACTCTTTCTTTTTTTCTTATTTTTTCTTTTTTTCCCAAACATTCACTTTGGCCTCAGTCTGAAATGGCTTTGAAACTGCAGACACCTTCATGTAAATGTTCTTAATAAAGAAAAAAAAGTCTGCTGCAGGACATTTGTAATCCTTCTGATTTAGATATTTTAATAATGTGCGAGTTTATCTTGGAGGATGGTGGCTGACCTGGAATTAATGTCTCTGCCAATGTAAGGCTAAAAGCTCAGACAGAAGACTTAAATATAATAATATAATATGTGTCTGTATGTGTGTATGTATATACACACACACACACATATATATAGACATATATATGCATGTGCTATATAAACACATCTTTAAGTAATCATAAACGCCCTTTAAAAATTATTTCAGCACAAATTAAGGTATAGACAGCACCTGATTGGCTCAGTCACTACAGAGTGGTGCCTCATGATATAATCATTTCCTATTCTGGTGTGGTTAATTAGGTATTTCAATTTAATTACTGCAGTCAATAGCACTTTCAGTTGAGTGTCTTAAGTGTTCATTTAATTTACTGTCGATTTAATAAGGCAGTGGTTGTATGTAAAGCTGTTAACCATCTGGATGGGCTGCAAAGCCCATCTTTTCTCATGGGTAGCTGGAGCCTGATCCAAGACACACTGATGTCTACAGCAGTCTTTCTGTTAAATTCAGAAGCTCAAAACCTTGGCTCCTTGGGGAGCGAGGAGGTGGGCAAATGCCTCTGGCTGTGGGCTTCCTGGCTGGCCTGTGTGAGGGAGGGGTTTTAAGGTGTCATTTCTCTTCTGTAGGCAATTTCATATAGCAGTAAAGGCAGGAAGAGCAACGCGTTTACTCAGGGTTTGATAATTGTGAGCTATGAGACTGTGCCTTAGAGTTTTAAGCAAAATTTCAAGTGGTTTCTCACAAGCTTGGGTAAGGAGGTGATGATTTGGGTCACACCTAGGAAAATTTAAAATAAGCACACCAATTTCACAAACATCATGCAACTGAATGATCTATTTTACCCCTGTCTCAAGGTCTGGCAGAGCTGGTAATCCTCTCTCCACCTCCTATGAGTGAGTCACTAAGCTCATACTGTGGGTCAGGAAATATGCAGGTCTGCAGATTTTCAGATCACTAACCTTCTGGGAGAAAAAAGAGGCAACCACTAGATACAAGCATTGCCTCTCATGATTTCAGGGCCTCTCTTTAATAGGAACATGATTTGTTTAGGCAAAAGATGATATAGCATAGGGCTGTGATTATAGGGTCTGGCCATCCTGTCTTCCTGCACAGCTCTACTTAAAAATCAGGTCCTGGTGTAATTGTAAAATACCACAGTAGCAGAGATATACTGGTGCCTAATGATGCTGGCAGGTACCTGAGGGAATTTCCAGGAACACCTGGGTCAGGAGCAGCCAGACATTACATGTACAATATTCCTTCCACACAGACCTCATAATTTGGATAGATGAGAAGAGGAAAGAAGAAGGGGTTATAGGCAGAGGATAAGTAGCCAGATTCCACATCTCTGCCATGGGACAAGGAGAAGGAGGGTGTTTTGGTGTATCCTAGAGGAGGCCATGGTGACCCCATTGGTTGCTTCTCCCTTGAGCCAATGAGAGAGGCAAATGACTGGGATTAGCCAGCAAGCCCCACTCACACAAGGCCAGTTTTATGATGTTGCCCTGGCCCAGAGCCATAGCTGGCTGGCTGGCAAGCTGCACGTGACACAGGAGCCCCAGGTTCTTCAGGGCTGCGGGCTCCCATGCTCCCCAGGCTTGTAGCCAGCCTGGGTTTAAAAACAAGCAGCAGGAACGTCGGCAGGAACAGGACTCCAGCGCATGAAATCCAGTGAAGAGAAATTCTTCTGCTGCAGAAAGTAGGCAAAAGGCAACTGGAGATGAATAGGCTGCCTGACAGCTGGCAGACATGCAGCCTGTCTGCCATAGATGGTAATATAGACACTGCAACTATTGCAGCATCTAAAGGCAAAAAAAGCAATAAAAAACTTTAACCTCTGCTAACCAGGAAAACTAGCAGTGGTTTCAGATGCTGTGGGTGGAGAGGAGCCTTTGTGATGCTTGTGACAGGCAAATGGTCTAGAAATCTCTCCTGAGCTGTGTTTGGGACTGAGGGCCAGGAGCTCCTGGGTTCATACTCTATTTGTACTAGTTACACAGCCAGTTTTAAAAATTGTGTTACTGCTGTTATTATAATGATATTGCTATCACTACTGTTATTTTCTTTACACATCAATGAAGCCTGGACAGCCAGCCTTAATTTCTTACGTGAATGCAAACGGCATTTAGATTTTTGTGGAGATCAGACACCAGACACATTCCTACATTCTTGTCCAATGTTCAATATTTTTCCATGAGTCAAAGAGAACAAGAATGGGCATATTGTGTAAATGCAAAACTCTGCCTTTTTAAACTGACACGATGAATTTCAGCCCAGCCTCTTTGTCTCTCTCCTCTGAGCAGGGGCTTTTCAGCCTGCCAGATTTTGTTACTTACTATCCTTGAAAACAGAGGGAGGGAAAAGTCAGTCCTTGTTAATTCATTGTCCCAGTTACCTAGCAGTGCTTTATCCTTAAGGACTGCTGCACTTTTTTTTTCCCTTTTTTTTCCCTTTTTTTTTCCCCTTTTTTTTTTCCCTTTTCTGAGATACTGAAGAACTATGGCTTTCCTGCCAGCTCCATTGTATTGCCTCAGTAAAAGCCTGCAACACTAGAGGCACTTTAAAAAGGAGTGAGGAATCTGTTGCAATAGGCATCCAACAAAAGTTCCTGCTGCAATCCGTGCTTCCAGTAAATGCTGGTTCGTAATCCAGATTTCAGGCTTCAGGGCTGGCTTTTAATAGAACACTGGTACAGGTCAGTGTAGCTGCATCTGTTTGCAGCAACAGAAGATTTGACTCACTGTTGTATTGGGCTTCAGCACAGATTCACAAACAAGGCCATATATGCAGACAAATATCAGCATTGAGGGGGTCCCTCGAATGTGAATTTTGCTTGGGGAATGTACCTCTCTATTTTACAGTGTGTGTGAAATGTACCTGATGGATGACTTAAAGACTGAATTCATCTGTGCCTGCCACAGCAAGAGCTGCCCTGGAGGCTGCTCCGATTTTGTCCATATCCCAAGAAAGCCTTCCCAAAGGCTTCTCCCAAGTACTGACCACCATAGAAAGAAGAGTCTATGAGAACAAAGACTTTATTCCTAGACAGAAATAACTTTGATTTTTTTTAAGATATTTTAATAGGCTATAAAATGCTTATTTCCACACCATAAATGAGAATAAACATGCATCTACCAAAGCCAGCCTAGTCTAAGTAATATGCAAGAAAAGTTTCACTGAAGTGCTTTGACAGCCCTGAGCTTTTCATTGCTCTTTCTGACAGTGGAAAGTTGGTGAGTGCCCTCTGACCACATTTGACCCAGAGCTTCCTAGCTAAGGATTATGCAGGAAAGAAAAGCATACAAAGAGCAAAAGAAATTAATTAGCTTCAAGATTGATAGGCCATTTGTCCACTAGGAACCAGTCTGCTACCTCTAGAGTTTCAAATATAGTAGCTTGCTGTACAGCCTTTCATCTGTAATGATTTGTAGTCCCCATTAAATGGTACCATAAAGGTGAAAGCTTTCACATTAGTTATAAAATAGAAAATTTTATTTATCCTGGCTAGTATTTTCAAAAGTATGCTGGGATCCATATTTTGACACCTAAAGAGATGTCTGCTTTTCAGAGGTGCTGAATGTGCATCGGTGTCTTTTGAAATTTAGCTGGAAAATAGGGCTCGTTATTAATGTGTTTGACAGTGTCTAAATGCATGAAGAGTATTTTTCAAAAAAAATATATAAAGTCCTTGTCATGGAATCTTATAATCATGAACAGAGAAACAAAGTCCAGCAAAGTCCATTTAAAGACCTGTATATCTCAATGAACTTTGGATCAGGCTTAAGCAAAAGCATTATTTAGCAACTCAGATTCATCTGATGGAGCATCACTTTGCTCAGTCAACCCTTTGATTGTTTATGTCATTTAAAAACTACTGATCTGATGCCTTCCCTGAAGGAATCTCTGCAGAAACAGAGACTGACATTTCTCATGTACATTGTCATTTATTGCTTTCATCTCCTCCTCCTCCTCCCTCATCATATATGTCATTAACTTGGAGACAAGTCAAATTTATACATTCCCTCCATTTGCTCTACATTCAAAATTTTCCAGTTACATACCAGATCTATCCTAGAAGTGAATGACAAAAGGATGAGAAGGAAGGAACACAAATTGCTGACTAGAGGTAAAGAAAAACAGGGGAGCTGGAAGGGGGCCCAGGTAGGTTGTGCAGTCTTCATCCTTGGAAGCAGTCAACACTTGCCTGGACAATGTCCCGAGCAACCTGATGTAACTTTGTTGGTAGCTCTGCTGAAAGCAGAGCATGCAGTGACAGGACAAGGGGGAATGGCTTCAAGTTGAAAAAGAGTGGATTCACATTAGAAATTAGGAAAAAATTCCTGACTGCGAGGGCGGTGAGGCACTGGAACAGGTTGCTGAGAGAAGCTGTGGGTGCCCCATTCCTGAAAGTTTTTAAGGGCAGGTTGGGTAGAGCTCTGAACAACATGATCTAGTGAAAGGTGTCCTTGGCCATGGCAGGGGAGTTGAAATTAGATGATCTCTAAGGTCCCTTACAACCCAAGCCATTCTATGATTCTCTGGTTCAGGTCCCTTCGCAGCTCCATCATTTTATGGTGGATCCCAAAGGTCCACCATAAGGATCCCAAAGGTCTTCTAGGAAACTCTCCACTAAGGCCTCTGCCACAATACTTCTGTTTTCTTTCTGTGAGTAACATGGTAAATGAAACAGTAGCTAGTGAACTCTTTCCTGTGTTAGCAGCCTGCAGAAATGAAGTTTAAGGGACACAGCATTGGAGCTGTACAGCTGCAGAGGGTTTCTACTGCCTGACTCTCGGGGACTTACTCCAGGTGCCAGGAGTCCCTTATCCAAGCCAGCAGAGCAGTGCACACCTGATGTGTAGGCTTCAAAAGTGATGCGACTCTGATGCAACAAATCTTGGTTGTACTTTAGAGATCCCCAAGAGTCCTTAGCTGAGAGATTTTTACTGCATAGCCAAAGGAATGCTGTTTCTTGGGATGATTGTGGTACCTGTGTCCATTCTTGTAGGCATGTGTGCCCTTGTCACAGTGTGTTGTGTCAGGAAGGAGATGCTATTCCACTCAGTCATTTCCAAACAAGGAATTATTCTCATTTTGAATTTTCAAAGTCAACAATTACAATTGACGCTAGAAAAAGATTCAAGGCTGCTGTGGAGGAAAATATGACTTTGAGATAGGCTGTTTTATTTGAGAGGCCTTGAACTACTAACTTTTCAATGCTGTTTCTGTTTGCATGAGTTCACTCAAAGAGTGATCAGTGCACGTAGGAAAATAAGCCATATAGAAAGCATCAGTTATAATGAATCCACTTATGCCTCTTTCACAAAAAACTACCATAGCAGCCAAAAATACCCGAATGTGTGGTGACCCTTTGTCACTTACTGCCACAGCTGGTGGGGATGGGCTGCTGACTGCAGCTATCCCAAGCACCGATGGTCACTGGCATTGCTGCTCCAAGCACAAACCATAGTGGATTCTCAGCAGCTGGGCTTTGCCTCAGGGGGCAGGACAAAGGACCTGAGGGCTTCAGTGTGCAAACAGCATTTCCCCATCCCTGAGAAGGTTTAAAAGTTGTGCCTAGATGCAATCTCCTTGAATCCCTTTTGCCAAAGCAAATCTTTTTGCAAAAGACAGACTTTTGCTAGATGATCTGTACTACAAAATATTCTCATTGTTAACCAGAGAGAAAACTAGAAAACTTATTTTCACTTTCTTCAGAGATGTCTCCATGTATTTGACTTGTCTACTTGTGCAACCATCCTCTCATCCTCCTGTGCAAATTCACCCTCTCCGCTCTGCTTGTCATTTCTCACATTCCTTTTAAGCATGATCTTGTAAGCTTTTCAGTACCTGAATTGCTGGGGTTTCCTTTTACCTTATAGGTGTCTTTTTCTTACCCTGGACTGCTCTGGTCCCCTCTATTCACACTGACCTTTTCCAGCTCCTGAAGCATTCCTTCCTGAGTGATTCCTTGGTTCCAAACCTTTCCATTCAGTCTCTCTGGCCATTTTCGTGGGTTTGGACCATTTCAACCTTCTCATCAAGATGATACTTAAAGAAAGACCAAATAACAAAAACTCACATGAACACATGCCAGTCCAAGACAACAAATTATTTGGGCATCCTGTAACCTGCTAATGACCTTCCACAATGATCACAATTCCATATTGATCTTTATATTCCAGAATGACGTAGATACTGGTCAAATTAATCTCTCTCTTTTTTTTTTAATATATTTCAAAAAAATATATAAAGTCCTTGTCATGGAATCTTATAATCAAGAACAGAAAAACAAAGTCCAGCAAAGTCCATTTAAAGACCTGTATATCTAAATGAAATTTGGATCAGGCTTGAGCAAAAGCATTATTTAGCAACTCAGATTCATCTGATGGAGCATCACTTTGCTCAGTCAACCTTTTGATTGTTTAGGTCATTTAAAAACTACTGATTTTAGTTTTCCTCCAGACTCCTAAAGTATTAGAAATAAAAGAGCTGTGAACTTGTATTCTTACTAAACCTGGAGGCATCTCATCCATATCAATGACAAATATATTGGGGGAAGACACACAATCACCTTGACATGCCTACAAAAATCACCACTCCACCCCATTACTTTTTCCCCTGCACCACCAATCCTCAGCGACCACAGACTAGTTTTAGCCTTGATGTTTAATATTTTTCATCCCCTTCTAAATATGTCATCATCACCTTTTATAATTTAGCATCTTCCCATTTCCTAAATAATTATCAGTCCCTCTTTAGACCTTGATGAGCTATCTCGTGCAGTTCCTCAGACTCTATCCACTTTGGATGAGAAAGTGTATCATTTCACTGGGATTGAATTTATTGCTGCTCAAATTTGCTAAATAATCTCTTGATCTGCAGTTAATCAGTTAGAGTCTTAATATATAAACTTTCAATTTCTCTTTTATTTGTCCTTTCCATTATCCGTTCTCTTCATAGGAGTATCTCAAAAGCTCTTTAATTGTTGTTTCAAAACCCTCCAAAGCCCTCAAAATTTTTGCCTGTTTTGCTCAAATAGGTCCAAATCTCAGTGGGGTGCACTTGGCCTGTCCTGACACTGCACGTTTAAGCTGAAGATTTTGAAAAAGGCTCTTAAGTACTGATCTTACTTCATGTTCTTGATGGGGTGACTGTGCATGACGGGTGAGAGCCAGGGGGAAGAGGCTAATACAGGTCAAACCCAACCATCAAGTAAATGCAGCAATCTTGTAGGAGACCTCTTACTGCAGGCCTGGATTTGATCCTAAACATCACTTCTCCAATAAAGTTTTGGCAAAGGGTCAGGACTCCTTCCTTCTAACAAGAAGCCATTTTGCCAGTTGCTCGTTAAGTGTATTAGTTGATGCATGATGGAAGGCAGCTCTCATTGACATGGGCCCTCCTTGTCATGGCTGATGGAGTCTGATGCCGGAAGCATGACTGGGTAATAAGCTGAAGGGATCTTTCTTTTCCAATTGACAAGTGGTGACTGTATCTCCTGTGAACTGTAACGTACCCTGAAGAAGACCTCAAGGCCAAACAGTTGACTTGAGTGTCCTGTGTGACACATTGATTTGCGGGAAGAGAGAAACAGTCGAGATATTTCCTTATCTTCCAAGTCTGGATGGAGGGCTACTGTCTTCCTCCAAGGACTGAACTTTTGATAACAGTGTTGCAGAGGGGATGGGTGCTTAGACAGGTAATAAAAGCCCATGTGTGGGCATGGATATGTGCTTTAATGAGCCCACAGAGTGACAATTTGGAAGCAGCGCTGAGCAGAATACCAGGACCAAATAGCTCTCAGCTTCTTTCTTTAGGTGAAATCTGCTGTGCTATTGATCTCTAAGAGGCAAATCAAATAACAGGAGCCACATTTTTAAGGATTAGGAGCTTCCTGTGCAAGACAGTATGTGTTTTTAATACCTTAAGCTGACTTATGAAACTGGTAAACAGTGTGGAGGTGGTATTGGATGACCTCTTTTACATGCCTGATCATCCTGTCAGCATTTATAATGCATTTGATATTTCCTTCTCATCAGGATAGGATCAGTTAAGCAGTCCTATTTCCCAAAGCTCAGGTTGCATTATGCTTTGTTCCACATTTCATGGTAATAAATGTTGACATAAATTTCTGTAGATTTCACACAAAGTGATTGTTAATTTATTCATGGTTGAAAAGGAAAAGAAAGAAAGAAAGAAAGAAAGAAAGAGCAAGCAGAAAAGACTCCTCCAGAAGACAGATACACAGCTTGCAAGATAAAAAAATACAGATCTTGTATGCCTATTTGTTTTGCACACAGTAATGACTGCTACACTCTGATTAGCAATCTTGACCTAGTTAAAATGCTATTGTTTTTCTGTGTTCCTATTTTTTTAAAAGACTGTGACTAGACATGATATTTTATAATCCATCAGATGTAAAATCTGCATAAAAAATATAATTATTGTGCTTCAGCAACCTGGACCAAAGCCCTGACATTATGTTTCTAGGCAGTACACTGTGAATAATATAGATGCATTTTTAGGTTGGTATGTTCAGTTGGCAAGAGACATAATTTTTCCATAAGCAAAGGTAAATTGTGGGATTTCTAACATACTGATTGCTATTCCAGCCTTGTCTCAGCTAATGAAAATTAAGTGGATACTTGTCAGCCAAGAAACATCCTTATTTGTTACTATAAATTCGGTTTTAGTGGCACTAAACATTACAGTAATCAGGGAGGAAAATTGTGTTGCCTCTCAGTCAGCTTTATTATTGCCCGTGGTGCTTACATCGAAGGACCAGGCAGAGTCAGGAGACCACTGCAAGAGGTCTGTATGGACACCTGGATCAGGAGGACAGGCATGGGCAGTGGGGAGCTCTGGGATGGGTAGAGCAAACTTGTCACAGCAGTAAACCCTGCTCATCCAAGTGGTCCCTGGAGCTGGTTAGCTAAATAGGAGGGGAGTGAGGCAGAGTGCAGGAGTGCTGTCTCACACTGCTGTGCTCACCAACAGTGTGAGGCTGAAGGCACCTGTGCCTCCTCCTCCTCAGGCTCAGAGAGAGCAGTTGATCCCCTCCTTATGAACACAGGGTGGGTGGCAGAGGACACCTGGAGCTGAGCATCTGCAACCTGACTGGAGCAAGAAAGAGCTTCTGCTACCCCTGCACAGCTCTTTGCACCCATGGAGGAGCCACCTTGTCCTAGCCAGGGTGCTCTGAGGACATGCCAGCTCCTAGGTCTGCTCTCCATTGTGCACAGTGTCCAGGCCTCCACTCTGTCACTCAGTGCTGCATGAAAAATTAATGGTGCTTACCAGATCAGCATCATCAGCAGATTGGACTTTGTCAACTCAGAGTGCTAAAATCTCTCTGAAGACTACTGTCATGCGTGCATCCTCAGCCATGTCAGGTAGATACTGCAGTGAAGACAAAAGATTAAAAATAAATGTACTTGAGCAGTGCAGAGAAAGTGAGGAGCAGAAGGGCTGGGGGGAGGTCCTCAGAAGAGGATCACACTACTGAGATTTTCAGGAGAGACATCAGGGTGAACCTGATTCTCCTGGGTGTGGGAAGGAAGGGGAACAATCAGTGCCAAAGGATTTCAGATGTGTAGAAATAGTGGTGATGGGAACCTTCAAAACTGTCTGTAGTCAGAAATGGGCCTTGAGGGTGCCTGTGTGATTGTGGCATTAGTTGCTGTGGTGGCCCCAGAATGGCCCCTCGTTATCCCTGTGTCAGCCCCAGGGTGCCTCTGTGGCTTCGGAGCTGGCCATAGTGTGAGTCACCACCACCACCCTGCCTGGCTGAAGGGGTAAGAAGGAAAGGAGAGAGTCATCTGGTCCCCCTGCATGCTGGGAGATTCCTGCAACAGGGAGGCTCTGCACTGGTATGCCCTGGTCCCTGCCTGGAAAGGTGCTCCCCAGCTTGGCACAGCTCTGAACACCACAGGAGGTGATACTGCTGGCAGCAAACACTGCCAACCACTATTTTTAAATTGAGAGTTGCTGTCATTCAGAATCAGGCTCTAAACCTCAAGGGTGGCTTGCTAGGTCCAGCCTGGCAATGTAAAGGTGCTTTCACAGCATAAATAAGTATCATTCAGCATCTTTTCCTCCTTTGAAAGGATTTTTTTTCCAATTTTCACTGTTTGAATATTTTTCATATTTTCCCTGTAATTCTTTACCCTTTTGCTTCCCCGGCTACATGGAGTATTTTGTTTACAGTGTAGCCATTGTTTCCAGTGTAGTCAACGCATATTGTGAGAAAATCTAGGTAATCCAAAATGGACCTTTTAAAGTGGATCTGTTTGTGCTTTTTCTATCATCAGAGATCCCGTTCCACAGGAACTGCTGACACTGCCACACTGCCTGCTTCACAGTGTGGGCTTTCATCAGTAGCACCTTGGGAGTTCCATCCCTGTTGTTCCACCACACAATGAAAGAACACTGCAAACCTTTGTAGGAAATTGTGGGAGTTGGGAGAACAAAGGTGGGAGGATTCTTCCTTTTATGTCTTCCACTAAAAGGCTTAGTGAGGACTTAAGACTATCAAACTGTGGTATTTTCTCTGTAGTTTTCTTGGGGTATTTTTGGTGTTTTGGCCCAGTCTTAAGTGTCCAGCTATAAACATTTCAAAATGAGTCTGATACAGTACTAAAATCTCTGTACAAAGGCTTGATCTGCAGGCACTATGGAGTTACTCAGGCAAGTTGGAGGGACAGCTTGTGTTTTACTTGTCCTGAGAGCTGTGAAACTCAAGGTGCTGGATGGTTAGTCTAGGAGCTCTGTCGAGCACTGTGCTCCTTCTTACAAAGTGTTAAATGACATAAAGAGCAATTTCTAAAGGAAGTCCAACTGCTGAAGCTGTATGAAATGCACAAAAAATAAGATTTTTATTGAAAGAGAAACCTGATAGACTATTATTTCCCGCTGACACAGACAATTCTTTTCTTGACTATATCGGATAGACCCTGTGGAAAGAAATACAAGGTGAATACACATGAGTAATATCAGAAATGCATCAATAATGTGATAAAAATATTGTTTGATATGGATATTTTGGAGAAAACAATCTCTAAAATTTCTCATTGACAAGCTGTGCCTTTGCACCAAAACATTTTTTTGTTTCCATTTTCTGGAAAAATAAAATGAGCCAGAAAAAAAAATCAGCAAAAACCTCTAGTTTTATATTTAGTAAAAAAATTCAATCAAAAGAAAAGGTGAAGCAAAAACCTTTCTGTTTTTGCAAAAGAGAAGTTATTTGGTACCAGGACTTGATGAGCCCTCATTATTAGTTCAGTGGATTTCCTGCTGATTTGGCCTGGTGTCAGAGAGCATTAGAGAAAAAACTGCCTCTCTTAAATTCCTTTAGGACTCTGAATAAGTTTTAAATATAAAACTTATAAATATTATATATGTCCCTCTGCACAGGACATGGTATCACACCGGGTCGTTTAGATCAAGTCATCTCTAGAGTTTGCCCTCTGCTGTCCCCAAGCATTTTGTCCAGGAACAGCACTGGGCTGTCTCATAGAAATGATCTCCAGAGGCTCAGTTCTGACTTCAGAAGATCAATCATCCAGCACTGCCTTGCTGTAAGTGCATGACCTCACACTGACTCACCAGAGCCTGCTCAGCAAAAGGTCTCACAGTAACACATGCTGCCAGGAAATGCCTGTGCTCCGTGATGGTTCATCCAGTGCTGCCCACCTGCCTGTGGGATGGAGCTGGGCATGGAGGGCTTCCTCCTCTCCCACTTACTGTCATGTCACTCGTTTCCCATCACAGGGCCTTTCAATATTACACAGTTCAAGCAGTTTGAGATGTGTAACCACAAGCCTCTTTGATCTGAGGAATGTGCCTGTGTATGTTATAGGAACTTTTGCTTTATGTTTACTGACCCAAATCAATCCTAGCTTGCAAATTGAAAGAGATGGAGCCTGAAATCTGGCAAGTTGGTTGTTTTTTATTTCCTTCTGAAGAGTCTGTGTTTTGCTTGGGTAAAAAGGGCTTGAGTACTGACTTTTAGTCAGTAATCGAAAAATGTGATTGCTAGAAAAATGCAAAGATTTCAGTGATGGAACCCTGGTCCTTTCCCTTTTGAAAACAAAACAGGGATAATGCTGGGGCAGCAGTGCCCTACAAAAGGCAGCGTTCAGAGAGGCTTGTGATGGACGCTGCTCATCTTCCTGAACAAACACAGACCAGTCCCCTGAAGCTCCCCCCGACATATAACTGGTAACAGCTCAGTGCAGGGAGGTAGAGGGGGCTTCATCCCTGTGGGCTGCTCACTCCCGTGCCCTCTCCCTCCATATCCTGAACTCATGGGGGATGTGAAATCAGGACATTTGTAGCAGCCTTAGTGAAGTCCCCTGATTTCCCTGCACCTTTGCAGCCTCACTTGCTCTCATTCCTGCTTTAAGGTGTGGACATCTATTGACTGATGGTGTTGTCAGCATTCCAAGGGTTATGTGTGCAAGGTTTTGGGGAGGTGTAATAAGTTACTACTTGTTATTCTTTAGAAATGTACAGTCCCCTTTTTGGTGGGAGGATGTCATGAAACCAGGAGTCCTCCAGGCCATGCTAAGGGAGGGGTGCTTGATTAAGTGATGTGTCTGGAGATCAAGGTGCTCTGCCTGGCTCTGCTGCTGACTTGTGTGTGACAAACCACTTCCCAGCTCACCCACCTCACCCTGCTATCTGCTAGAAGCTACTTCAAATGCAGGTGAAAAGCAGATACTACACAGAGCACAATGTAACACCTGCATTTTTACGTGTCAGAAAGCTTGGTGCAGGTGCCCTGAAAATGTGGAGTTTTTTAAACAGCTCCCTCTGCTTCAAAATGTCAAGCAAACCCAAATTAACTCAGAAAGTCATATTAACCACATAAAACATATACATATGCAGGGGATGTACTCTGTTCAGCCTTTCTGTCAGCAACATATCTGAAAGCAAAATGTGCTGCCAAGTCATGTATTCTAATGACCTGTGGACTTCCCCATTTCCCAGGAAGATGAATTTGAGTGTACGAGCATGGTTTCTAATAAACACACTGACAGCAAAGATGATGGTAAAAGGAAGTGCAACTTACCTTTTTTTGTTCCAAAGGAAAGTACAGTGACTCATGTGTCAGAAGGAACATACTAATCCAAGACAGTCTGTGCTTTTTGCAGTGACCACCAAAACCTCTCCCCAGTGAGGGACACCTAGTGACAATTAATTACTCTTGCATGCACGCAGTCTGTAGACTTATACAAGAGGGATCAACATGTTCGTCCTTATGAAAACATGAATCTGTGATTTAAAAGCTATGCTGGAAAGTTAACTTGAAATATGAAATTGGTCAGAGAGAGAAATTACAAACTTTATTTTTAAGAGCTAAACTCAGTGACCTGATGATGCAATGGAAGCATATGTGGGTTTGGAGGAAATATGTATTTCTCAGTTAAACTCTTTTCAAGCAATTAAATTATATTCAGAATAAAATTTTTCACATCTAGAGTTAACTGGGAAGAGCTTTTACCTATAGGTAAGCCTGAAACTGAAGGGCATAGAGGCCACAATAGAGTATTACGTACCCATGGGCTTCTGTACATGAAACAGCATGATGCAAATAACGTGACTGGAAGATCTCATAAATCATTCTTCCTCACTTAACTGGAGAATTAGAGTTCCCAGTTCTCTCTGCCCTTCGCAGCTTCCTAAGGTATCACAGTGTGTACAGGCATTATTTATTATTTTCTCACTGGCACTCACAGGTATTTCTCAGATGGTGTTGTCTTGATGCCTCTGGGGCCATTGTACTTCTGCCCAAATGCAGAAAGGCAGAAGGTGAGCTGTGTTTCACTGCTTATTTTCCTGGCTGAAACAGGGACCATGTGTGCTGGCTCTGCAAGGGCTGCATGTGCACGCTTCTCACTGGGTGCCCCTTTGGACCTCTAAGATGAAATGTACAGGGCTAAATATAGGACAGCTGCCCTTGTTTTACAGTGATCTGTTATTTTATGAACTGTGTTCAAAGCAACTCTTCTTGAGGGCATCTGCATCTTACTTGAGGGCATATGTACCAAGTCCAGGCTTTTCAGCTCATGGGACTGACATCTCTGTTTTCTGTGCATGGGGTGGGAATTTGTGTGCACAGCCACAGCAGATGAGTGTATCAGGCAGACAGAGCCATGAACCTCTTTTCCTTCAGTAGACCTACAGGGCTGGCAAGCAAATGGAAGTATCACTGTAAATAGTCAAGGGAAAGAAAACAGAGTTACAATTCTCAGAGCAGTGTTGAGTGGACTGTATGTTTTACAAGAGATGTTTCAGGACCTAAACAACAAGGGCTTAATGTATTAATGTACATCTTTGGGAAATAATCTGGCATTAAGTACATCATGGGCCAGACCCTTGGCTGACATAACTGGACATGGCTCCAGTGAACTCATTCTCAGTTTGCAACAGGTTAATATCTAACATTTTTAATCATACACATCTCTGGCCAGTATAAACCTACATAAGCTAAGTATGCCTTGATCTTGTGTGTGCCATTATAATGTTTTCAAGGACTTTTGGACTCTACAAGTGTCAAAAATGTTTTTTTGGATCATATACCAAAATTGGGAATATGAAAACTGCACCACCGGGTAGGCACAAGGGCAGATTTCATGACTGCATTTGTCTCTGCTGTCTAAAATACTTTAGATCTGTCTGGCATAGCTGGATTGGAGTAGATCTGGAGCAAAGGGGCTTTACCAACTACAGCTCTGGCTACCTCCCTCCCTCATCACACCTGTGAGGGGGAAGGGGGTCTGTGACAAACAGGAGGCAGCAGTGCTCAAAAAATGCTGATGGCAAGGGTGATGGTGGCAGGGAGAGTCACCACTTAAAGCCTATTTGCCTACAGTTCTGCACAGCTTCATTGACCAAAAAAAGCCCAGAGGAGCTTTCTGAACTAAGCAATGCTTACTTGCCTGTTGCCTTGCCTTTCAAGCAATTAAATTATTTCTTTGGTATCATCTAATGATTGGTTTTTTTTGTCTCTGTTTCTTTCAGCTTCAAGGCTCCTTGAAGAGAAAGTTGGTGGTAAATCTGTCACCTGTCAACAAAAGGCCCAATGGTGTTTCAGAGAACTCTTTCCTTGACATTAAGAGGATAAGAGTGGGTGACAATATCCCAGTGGGACAAGGTGGACAACATGTTAACAATTGCCAAAGCCAGTCAATGTCAGGAACTATGACTGTGGGGCAAGGATCACAAAGAAAGGCCAGCAGCCTAGCAAACAATACCCATGCTAGTGGGAATGACATGTTTAATATGACTTTGAAAGAGGTAAAGAAAGAACCAGGAGAAACAATGTCCTGCAGCAAACACTTAGATGGCCAGACATCCCATGAGAACGTGTTCCCTAACAGATATGGGGAAGACTCATGGGACCAAATGATGGATCTTGAGCTTCAGGAACTGTTTAATGAACTGACTAACATATCGGTGCCACCAATGAGTGATGTTGAGCTAGAGAATATGATAAATGCCACGATAAAACAAGATGAGCCATTCAACATTGACCTTGGGCAGCAGAGCCAGAGGGGCCCTGTGAGATCTCTGCAGATGGATAAGATGGTGATAAAAAGTGAGTATGCAGCAGGCATGAATCAGGCTCCTGTGGGCTCCCCACAGATGAGGCCTTCTTCTACAGGTCCGGCCTTCACGATGGCTTCCACTGCCATGTCTGCCTCTTCACCCATCCCCTCGGTGCCTCAAACACAGGTGTCACAGGTTTCTTCTGCGTCCACTCGGCCATTGCCTAACTGGCAGGAGTTGTCTCATGCACAGCAGCTCAAACAGATCGCAGCCAACCGGCAGCAGCATGCCTTGATTCAGCAGCAACAGCAGCAGCAGAACCAGACAGCCAACTGGTCCACTCTGTCTCCATCAGGACCTTCCCCTGGACCCTTTGTGCAAGAGAAAATCCCCAGTCCCTCTTTTCGCCAGCAGCAGTTCAGCCCACAAAGCTCAGCAATGCTCGGGGTGCCAGTGAATGGAAACCAGACAAAAGGGATGAACAACTATGTTTATAAACCAACCACTCCCCAGAGCAATCCCATGGACATAATCATGCAACAGAAGCCTCAGGACCTCAACAGAAACTTTATCAACAGTGCTCAGCCACCTCTAGAGCAGCATCATGGCAACACAAAGCCTTTGTTTCACTTTAACTCAGAGCAAACAAACCAGCAGATGCCTTCGGTTTTGGGTTCCCAAAACAAGCCTGCTCTTCTGCACTACACCCAGCAGGCACAGGGTTCAGCTCCCGTGCAGCAGCAGCCACAGCAACAGCAGCAACAACAGCCACAGCCACAAACTGCTCAGCCTCTCCCAAACCAGTCTCTCCAGAGGCCACCTAATGTAACCCTAGCAATGCAGCAAAAAATGATGCTTCAGAAAATGCAGCAAAGCCAGCAAATCTCAGGTTTGCAGTATCCAGTCTCTCAGCAGCACAGACAGGTAAGACAAATTCCTCCTTATTTGCTACAGAATTGTTCTGGTCCAAGTAATAAAAAGGCTTTTCCAAGCCTGGCCTCATTCCTGCAGGAGATGTGTCCTAGTGGCACTTAATGATCCTCTCAGCATGCCCTTCTGCAGAGCTGGTGATGGCACATTTAGAACCTATTCAGGTGTATTATGGATGCACATTTAGAAGAATTTCAAGAAGCACATGCTCATAACACTTTTCTCTTCATTCAATGGAATGAATGCTATATATTATATATCTGCTATATATTATGTAGATACTTGTCAGAAAGGTGAGATAGTAGGGCAGATGCAAGTGTATTTTGGACTCCCATCTAAGTTTTCTAGCTTACAAAATTTTAGGCTCTTTTGAAAGTCAGAATTTTAATGAATTTCTATGTTATCTTAGATAATGTGTTTTACAATGTTAATTTTTATGCCATCATTTTTCTCAGGGAGGCAGGGTTAGGAAATTCTGTTTTTAGATATCTTTTGACTGATATGACAAAAAATACTGTTTGCACATTTGCTATTGCTTTGGCAAAGAAAAACCAAGGTTTATCTGTGAGCTTTCTAAACACCCATCACACTTCTGGGAATATTCTGTGGATAAAATACATGCTGAGAGATGAAGGAGAAGGTTGCCACAGATATGTCTACAACTATATTCCATGTAGCCAGCTCCCACTGTGTTATCATGAGACAGTACCCTGACAATATCTGCTGTTTTAGCTTAGTTGTGCTATGCCAAGTCCCTGTGCACCCAGATCTCAGATCCCAAGTTTCAGACCTGCCAATCAAAGTGAGAATGTGCAAACTTGCTGTACCCCAGAGTCTGGAAACCAGGTGCAAAACAAGTAAAACATATTTGACCTTGGAATGTTTAGGCAACTCTGAGTAGTTTAGGTGGGATTTCATCTCAGCATATTTGAAGATATGGAATTGCAGTATAGGTGTGGAGATGGGAAAAAAGCTATAAGAAGCTGCTTAAAAATGAAAGCCTGTTTTCCATGGACTCCCATAAGGCAGCACTGTGAACAAATCCTTCTAAGCTGGAGTTTCTTCACCAAACTGGATGAATAGGCTGATGCTTTAAAAAGAGTAAATACAGTTGTATGCCTGCACACCTTTCTCCTTTTAAATTTCCTGAACAACTAACCATGACTTACTCCAATAAGTCCCTTAGCAAGAGGTACCAGGTGAAACCTATGGGTAGGTGTGAGAAACTGCTTTGTGGAAAGATGCTGTAGAATGAGCATTTGCAGGATGCAAGCACAGTTTTGCTGTTTTATGGGAGGTGTCTGCAAGCTGTTCTTCTTCTTGAGCCACTGTGTGCTCTCTTCTAAGGTGCATTTCCCCATTCTCTTAATAGACTGGCAGACAGATGAATTTTAACTGTTCCTTCATTCAGCCATCATGAACCTTCCAGCAATCTGTCATCACAGGGGAAACAGGCAAGACTTCTGCAAACACTACTGTTTTTCTGAAAAAATTTGCAAGGTCACATTCTGATGAGGCATAAAAACACGAGAGCAGCTCTGCTTGAAGTAATGTTAACTACTTGCTCTGTGCCCTCTTGGGCTGCTGCTTAGGGGGGTCAGCCAACAAGATGGAACTGGGCACCTCAGCCCCAGTAGTACTTACAAGATTTACCATGAGTGTAGAAGGATTTCTCACCTGTGTGGCCTCAAGATCTTTGCTTTAGGAAACTTGTCCTAAGTGATAGTGTAACTTGAGATATTACACCAAGGAAGGGGTTTTGCCTATCATCACAGATTTCTTTCTGCCAACTAATTTTCCAATATTTCTTGTCATCTGACCGCTTCCCACAGCTGTTTCTGCAAGATGTGGCTACCTGACCCACAGCACAGCTGAGAAGCTTGGAAGCTTTTTAGACACAGATTATAGGGCTTTTGCAATAAAGATGCTGTTTTTCCATGCTCTAGAGAGATAACTGGCTTTTTTTTAAAGATCCCTAGCAGTTGTTCCAAAGTGCTGATGAAGTTCAGGATATCAATTATGTCTCTCTCAATTAGAGTATTTTGTAGTTGCTGGAACAATACTTAAAAATATAATTGGTCCATGAATTACAGAGTTTTTAAAAGGTTTGAATGTAACCATTTACCTGGCAGTATTTATGAGTCCTGTGGACCCTTTAGCACCTGCCTGCACTGCTGCAAGAGCCCACCAACCCCTTGGACAGGGCCTGCTTGCCACATAAATTTAGATATTAAATCGAGGGGGAGGAGATGCTGCTAGTATTATCTTCCAGTAAAGACAACAAAGGTCAAAACGACCTTGTGGATCGACTGCTGCTGATTTTAGCAATAGGGACATTACCTCATTTAGGCTGCACAGCCTGCCTTCCTGAAGGATCGTCTCCCACCTCTGAGTATTTCTACCCATCATTAAAAGTAATGCATGATTAATTACCAGCATTTACTAATTAACTTCATGATTAATATTTATTTTACTCATGCTCTATTTCTGCTTGAGGAATCAAGATTTGATTCTGCTTGGTATCATTCAGCTCCTCCCCAGATCATTATAGGACCATGTCACAACTCACTGCAATGCTTTGTAGCTGGTGATGTGAGGGCACATTCACAAAGGACTGCTGTGACACTGCTGTCAGAAATCACTGACTGCAACACCGTAAGTTCACATTTTTAGCAGAACTAACTCACCCTCTGGATTATTTGCTCCCCAAGCTTTAAGATCCCCAAAACCCATCTGAGCTTGGTTTTATCAGTTCAAACTGGTTAACTGGAAATGTAAGGCTTATAATTTCTCTGCTTGTCACATTCCCTTTGTGTCAATTGAAACAAACTTACAGAGGGATTTGCTAATTAGATGTCTTTTGCCTCTAGGGAAAAGTCATAAAAATGATGGAAATCATCTTGGTTTCCTGGAAGGTTGATCTGAATGAAGGGTTTGTTTGCCTCTCTCTTTTATTCTCCATTGTTCTGGGAAAGATTCCTTTCTATTGTCTATCTGAATGCAACATACACATACTAATGAAAAAACTCATAGAAATTCAACACTCTCTTTGCTTAGGAAGTCTTAGAAGCTCCAAATTCTATACAAGTTTAATCAGGTCCGTGATACTTCTACAGAGCCTCAGCTGAAAATCTGTAACTGGGCCTGGGTAAAAGTCTAACTTTACCCTTTTGAAGGAATGTAGTCCAGTCAATGAGAGATGCTTCTGAAGTAAGACTTAAGATTTTTGAACTGAAGACTTGGTGTTTTTAACTAGTCCAAGAAATTCCTCACACATTTTCCAAGTTTTTGATCAGCCATTTTATTTGTTGAATAAGATCTATTACTTTTCCGTGAAGAAGTAAAAAAATAAAAACAAAACAAAAAAACCCAACAAAAAAAAACCCCACAACAACAACAAAAAAAGCTTGTATCTACTAAATAAAATATTATTCATCCCCTTCTGGTTTTGACCTAAAGCCAAATTAAACTCAAGGATTTCAAGTTGAATTTTTCTCCAATTGTTTTCATTCAACTTCATTTGCTCAAGGGAGGGGAGAATAGAAGGCTGAGCTCATGAGAACAGGAGCCCTAAGAGAGCAAGGCCACTTCATCTGCTGCATGTGGGCATGTGTCCTATTTAGTCTTGGCTTTGGAGGCAAGGATAACACAAGGGATCGTGAGAGCTTCACCCTCCACTTTACATGAACAACCAGTAGTCCATATTTTTAAGGCTCTGGGTACATCAGTGTAGATACAACCCACAACAGTGTTTGCTTGTGGAAAACTCAGGGCCTTGTTAGTCCTTGTTCTTTAAGAATTGCTTTGAGGATGGGATCACCTTCTCCTTTTTCCTGTCTCTACACTCTTTTTCAATAACCCAAGAATTGTGATTAGTCACAGTTTAAGGGGTGGTGGTGGTATTTGCCCTTACTTGTCCGAATTGGAGCACACCTTAGATCATTTTTTTACTGGAACTTAACAGGCTCCTTTTACATCCAACCAGTCTTCCTCCCTACTGAATACTGAACAGTCCCTTCTCCAGTACCAGCTCCTAGCATGTTTTCCCTGTAGGATTACTGATCAGCACTGCACTAAGGGATGTGCCACCACAGAGGAGCTCCAGGTGCTGATGTGACTGCCCCCTTGCAAACCATTCCATTACACCAGCCCTTCCAATGCCCAGAGCTTAATATGCATTCATCATCTGAAATATCTCCAAGGGACAGAGGTGGTATTTCAACTAATCTGGCAGCTCTGCATGCAGAGATCCTGAAACAGTTTCTCCTCTCATTTTCTCCAGTGTAAGCCCAGAGAAATTTCATGTATTTTCAGGAGAGTATAACTGAACTCACAGCAGCATAGTTAGAAGCAGGATATGACCTTCTACCTTTTTTTTTTTTTTTTAAAGCATGGACACCATTTGGATTCAATAAAAAGTATGTGTTAAACTTTCAGATAGAGTACTATGTGAGGAAGAAGCACCGGGACCAAAAAGACATTTTATAACTAATGTCTTTTTTGACATTAGTTATAAAAAACTCTTATTACCATTCACTGCTGAGTAGTAACTCACATATCTAATTTAGTCCCTGAAATTTCTCAAAGAAAATTTGTCTTCTTTATTAAAAGAGTATTTTGCTAAACCTCTCTATTTACCGCTATGGAAGAAAACAAGAACACGTTTTGGTGAGGCAACTTCTCTCTTTTCAAGTGTGAAGGAAGTATTTTACAAATGTTTGTGAAATGAAGAGAGAAAACCTAGAGTAGCTTTTGGTAATGGGTACAAACCAGGACTTGAATTTTACTTAGATCATAAATGACAACGATTCCAGGCTTTTGGAATCTGTAATAATAGAAACTGTTCCATAGTGTAAGAAAATAACAATGTGACCTTTCTCTCAAAGCTCTCTATAAAAATAATATTTGGATGACAGCTTTTCTTGATATCTCCATTTTGGTCACATTCCCTCATACAAGGACTTCTGAATTAAATATTCTGGACAAAAACTTGAGTATGTCCCAATAACCACCATCAATTGCAGGGTCATAACTGATTTATGAGCATGAAACCAGAGAGAAATGTTGTACGTTCCTGTATTGTCATTATGGACAGTTTTCTTGGTGGTGCCTTATATCATTCATGCTCAGTTTGCTGAACAAAATACATACACAGTCCCACTGTGGACAGTCAGTCCCTGAGGATATGGTAATTCAAAGTCTCAGAGACACCCCAAGTTCCATAAGGTTTCTTGAACTCTTTGCATAAAGCATTTACACTGGAAGAATAGTAGTTATTATCCATGGTCAAAGGCTTCTTGGTTGGGGGATTTGGGAGGTAGATGAGACAGTTCCTGACATCTCTGTTGAGCTGCTTTTTGAAGGTACTTCCATGAAGGTAGCAATGAAAAACATCATTGAGCTTCTCTGGATGAGTTCTTTGCTAATGTCAGCACACTTGAAGTCTCATTCATTATCTATTAACATTGTGAAAGTGCCTGGGAGGTCCACTGAAAGGGCAAAATGAAATTCTGTGAAGAACTGTATAAACTCAAACTAAAAATGTCACCTGTTTCAAAGGGATAACATTGACCTGACTTCTATAAGATCAAAGATAAGATGGGTATTATGGAAAGAACTTGATAGGTATGAACTTTTCCATACCTGCGGGTCTTAAGATGTTGGTTTGAGAACTGCAGTGATCCAAGAGACCCTTCATAACTCAGTCAGTTGTCTTGGATGAAGGAGGGAAAAACCTGCTGTTAGAGACAGAGGGTACAATAAGGTTGTTAGCACTTCAGCCCTCTGATTGTACTCCACCACCACCTGGGAGGCATGGGCCAAGGTACTGAGTGTGTACTCAGAAGATGAGGATGGCTGCAAGGAACAAATGGCAACTGAGAAGATTGACAAGTGCTGGTGGCTGAGATTATAGTTTACAGGCCTGGGGTGGTAGCGTAAAGTGAGGAATCATCATCAAAAACAGGACGTGAGTTTGTGCTTATTAGATTAACTGGAAAGGAAGTGTAACAGGACAAGTCTGAGATAAGGAACTGTGAAGATGGCATGCTGACCAGAAGAAAAGGGGCCAAGGATGCTTCAGGTCTGATTCTCTGCTAGGAACCTAGTTAGCCTATCTTGATCTGTGAACTTGTCCATAAAGTTATGGTGTCCACCAGGGCTTCTTACCTGGTTGAAGTGAGGATTCCTGCTGTTGCTGTGCATGCATCTGAGGCCAGAGTCAAGCCCTGAGTCAACTTCCTGCAGGGATTTTGGAAAGGCAGCCTGGAAAAACAATATAATTCCACAACCATTTGGAGCTGGCATGGTGAAAAACCCTTTCCTGTAAGTTTTTACTTGTTTGCAGACAATTTAGGAATACCTCAAGAAGTCAAGGAACAAAAAAAAAATTAACAAGCCCCAGTTCTCCCTAGAGTCTTCCTATTATTTTAATTCCCCGAAGTGCTCAAGAGTGCTTAGTCCCAGTAATTTCTCTCTCCCGGGGTTCAAAATGAAGGAATATTTTAATGGCAAATATTTATTCCTCCACTCAGCCACTTTTACTGCTGGTGTTTTTATGGTGGAGACCTGCCCCAGGCCACAGATGACTGTTGTTAAGACAGCAACAGACCTAGTAATGTTCCTTTAATGTGAGTTTTCACGGGTGAGTTTACCATTTGAATGTGATGCTGTTCCAGAAAATCAGCCAGATGCTCCAACAGAACTATTCCAGAACCATCTGCCTGCTTCATTTGCTGCATGCCTGTTTCTGGTAATGTACACACACAGTGTAAGAGACAGGTTTTGCCCTGAAGAATTTATAATCTAAATAAGCAAGCCAGCCAAACCTCGAGATGAAGGAAATCTTACTGTATATTTTATATATTCTTGTGTATTTGGGGAAAGAAATAAAGAAGGAAGATGTCATTCAAAGCCGTTACAATCAATCCACTGGAGTTGAACCAGACCCAGTGAATCAATAGAAAGCATAGGAATTGAGTAAAAGGAGGGATATTTATCCCTCTCTTTCATACCAGATATCTGTATTTCATGCGAATCCCCTAAGCCTCCTATGTAACCAGTGAGGAGGGTGCTCTCAGAGTACCCAGGCGAGGCACGTGGTGGGGAATAACCTCTCTGCAGAAAACTCTCAACACCCGTGATCCCAGCTCTGCTGCTCTGCCTGAAAGACATGTGCAGACTGAAACTTGCTTTCTGACATTGAGTTATGTGTCAATATGTCAAAAGAAGGGGAGCACAGAGGCTTTGGACTCTCTTATGTGAGGTTTCACAGGGTGGAAGAGCTGATCTAAAGACTAGAAGCTTCAGAAAGGGGCAAGAAATCCTTCCCCACCCTAGCCTTGTGAGTACTTCTTCCTCTGGCACTTGTCCAAGCTCTCACAAGGCCAGCAGAGAGCTATCCTTTTTCTCTCCATGTAGGTTTTCTTCAGCTTGTGGGGGTCAGGCAAAGCCAACACCTGCACAAGGGAAGAGGCAGGAGTACCCAGGTGGAGGCCAGAAGCAGAGATGGGATTGCTTCTGCCAGGAGCAGTGAGCTGCTAAACTCACCTCAGGTGGCTGGTGATGGGGAACCTCACCTAAGGAGGTGTCTGGAGAAGGAGTGGAAGGTGAACAGCTGACTGCAAGAGGGAGACTGGGTGTGGAGGGACAGGACAGAGAGAGTCACAGAGCAGAAAGTTCAGTGCAAGGGAAAGAAACAGCCAGATGGACTGAATCCAGAGTAGGGCAATTGGATGGGATGGACAGAGCTGTAAGAGCAGGTGGTAAAGGAGTGAAGCCCAGAAAGAGTGAGGGTCTGAGGGTAGGAAGAAGCCTGGAAGGCAGTAATACAGAGTGCAAATTGGGCTTGGGTGAGAGGGAATGAGTGAGAAGGATTGGGAGCTCAGGAGGAGAAGGCTGAGAATGAGTCTGGGTGCAGGTGGAGGAAGACAGGACATCCAAGGGAAATAGTGTGGGAGAAAATGGAGCAGATTAGGAGCTACTGATACACATGGGACAAGAACCTACAGTCTTTGCAATGGGGAAGTGGAAGATTGGTAACACTTAAGAACTGTTTCTGTATCCTATGTCAGCAATAAGTGAAGGAGCGTAAGGCCTTCGTGTCCAGTAGTTCCCAAAGTGTTTGCAGGGAGTCTTCAGAACAGGGCAGGAAATCCAGCCCTGAGCCTTTCAAATTGCCAAATTGAAAGCACACAGTACACATTTCAGGCTGTGCTGTTCGTCCTGTCAGTCAGGGAGACAGAATAAGCAGTGTATTTGCCCCACTGGGAAGCAACTAATGCAACTCTTTCTCTGATTTTCTTCCTTCAGGGGACCCTACAGCTCCTCCACCATGTTCAGCTGCAAGTGTAGCCATTGCATAACCAACTTATGGAACAGAACAGAATAGAATATATAGAACAGTTCAGTTGGAAGGGAGCTACAATGATCATGTAGTCCAATTGCCTCAGCAAACCAGGGCTGACCAACATCTTTATAAGGTTTAAATACCTCTTAAACACTGACAGGCTTGGGCCATCAACCACCTCTCTGAGAAGGCTGTTTCAGGGTTTGAAGTTTCTTCCTACCTTGCCAAAGATATACACGAGGAGGAATGAGGGAGATTGGCCTTCTCAGGCCTTCATAAGAAGCGGTGTAATCCACCTTGGTTGAAAAGTTCCCTGTGATTGACTGATGCCAAAATATTTGCAATAACTAAGGTGTGAAAATGAGGAAAGATGGTATTTTTGTGGATCCAATTTGTTATGTAACTTGTATGAGGGAGAGGGACTGTGAGGGCTTTCTGTAATTCTGTGAAGATGGTTTAGATGTACTCTCACAGACTTTTCTTTTTCCAGTCTTTTCTATAATTTGCAGTGGTTGCAAGCCGGGCCACAGCCCGGCTCCAACTGAGTGATGAATTACTAAAGGATTTAGTGCTTTGGTTCTAGTTAGAAAAGCATCCAACTTTATCCATTGCAGAACTAGATTTCTCCGAAGGACTGTTAACTGCAATCCCAGCTAAAGCAGGTTTTGCTGGGGTGACTCCAGTCTTGTCTGGTTTCAGCTAGAATGGGGGAAAAAAAAAGAATTACTTTTTTCTTTCCTACTGGAACTGGTAAAAGACATGGAAAGACAGAGGGATTAGAAGAAGTATTGGGAGCTTCACAGCCTAAGTGCAAAACAGAGTGGGAGGAGGGAGGGTGGGAGCAGATTCTGGCTATCCATCCTTAATCCAAAGCCGCCTGCTCCTTCCCAGGCTGTACTTCACTGTCATACACTTGCAAATTCACTCCAGGAATGAAAACAGACTAACTTTAAGCTTGTTCCCAAAGCTGCAAATTTGTCCCTGCTGGGTGTTAATTTAACTGCTTCCAGGGCACCAGGATGTCTACTGGTGCTCACTGGGCTTGCTTTCTTCTTTTTTTTTTCACACATCTGGTGTTGTGAAAACTTCCAAGGCACCACACAGGAGAGTGATGAACTGACCACTTTTAACCCTTTCTGCAGCATGCTAAGCATGCTACCTGTCTCTCTTCATTGTTTTCTCCCTACAACAGACTCCATGGGCCTCATTATGCATGGGATCCATGAACACTAAAGTGGATCTTATGAGTATTTCACAGGCTGAGAATTGAGACTTTCTTCAGCTCCATCATTCTCTGTTTTTCCTGTGAACAAACTCAGCTTAACAGTAATAACTGGACTTCAAAAATTTCCAGCAGGAAGAAATTTATTTGGGGCAGGGAGAGGCTTTTTCCAAAATATTTCTTTTTCCATTTGCTTTTATCTAGTGTTGCCACCTCCCAGCAGGGAGGGCGTTGAGTGCAGTCATTTCGCTCGCATTATGGCAAGTGGTGGCCTTTTCCTGTTGGTTTTTGATCGCTGCCATTTGTTCACTAATGGCATTAACTGTTTATCTGCTGCATCAACTGAACCAGAGCAAATCCAGAACAATCTGGGTGTCTCATTTCCAGGCTTAGCTGTTGAACTCTGCCTGGCTTTTGACACTTGGTTTGCTTTCTGTCAAACAAGTTGTTTGCATGACCAGCTCACTTGTTTCACTAACATATTCCTAGCAAAGGCGTGCAAACTGGCTTTTTTTATCTTTGGCAAGGGCTTCCTAAAAAAAAAGCCAAAGGTACTCTTCCATTTTGGCCTGTTGTGCCATGCCAGCCTCATGGCACAAGGAGCGTGCAAAGTCCTCTTTTGCTGTCTTCCTCTCAGCCCTATCATTACTGTGAATCCTGCAGCTCTCATCCTGTTTTTCCAGCCCACTGACTGTCCCTTTTCAGCCCTTCTTCCTCTTCAGCACCCAGCTCTTGGGAGCTGAAACAGCATCGAGAAATATCTCACAGCCATGTGGGCTGCTGAACACAGTGAGAAAGCAGCAGCACTATCCTACAGGTCTATGCAGGAGACCCAAGTGTGCCACAGTCCTTGATTTTGGCATCTTCTCTTCTTCATGTAGGGCTTGGACTGCTGAGTTTATTTTTAAGAGAAGTAAATAACTCTTGGTCCACAAATTACAGGCTTCCTTGGTAAACGTGAAAGCTAGTTCATGGGCTAAGTACAGCTGTGTTGTCCAAATCTTGTTTCGTATTTGAAATTCTATCAAGGCCACCCATCCTTTTCAGAAGCACTTCTTGGTGGGCCAAACTCCAGGGCCCCAGGCTTTTAATCCTCCAGAAATGCTACCTGGAGTGCTGGACTCACCATCTGAAAATACTAAGGAAATTGGGTTTTTGGAGGTACAAACATTCATCTCTCTATTAAAGCCTGATATTTTTAAAGCTGCAAAGTAGGACTTATGTGTCCATAGCCAAATTATTTATGCAGATCTAGAGAATGTTCATCCAAAAACCATATAGCTTTAACATATCCACCTCTGTTTTTCTTCTGACAAGTTTTCCAACCAGTGCACCTAGTAACCATTTTTGATATTGACCATAAGTAAACTCAGGGTGGAAATTAACAGCACATTCCCAATTGTTTGGCTTTCCCGAGGAGAGTGCTGGTGGCCAAAAATCTTACTGCTTTTAAGATAAAATTTAAAATAAATGTTAGATATGTCATAGCCAGGCACTCAGTTTAATAATGGGATTCTTTTCTACTCCTCCGCTTTTACAGCAAAATACAGACTAGTCCTCTGACTGGCACCTCATATGTCCCTTTCTTTGTTGCAACCAAGTGGGGATCTGTGGAGACCACCTCCAAGTGAAGAGGAGTAGATGTCCCATGGGACACCATATAGACTTACAGGCATTTATTTATTCATTTAAATATACGGTCTGTTGTGAGGGTATCTTCCCTCTCCTCTTCCAAAAGAATCCAAATAAAATCAAAAGCTAGTCAGTTGGTACAGTAACTGTATATAAATTTGCACATGAAACATTAATTAAAGTCAAGCTGTGGAAAAATTTAAAAAGCTAAAAGAGCTTCGGATATTTGTGTGAAGATCACTGTGCTTGATACCAGGGAATATAGAAATGTTTGGACTGTTTGCTCAAATGGGCACAATGTTAATAAATCATTTTAATCACCTTCATTATGTTCTTTCAAACAGAGGAGACTACTATACAAAACCAACCCTGACAAAAGCAACATAAAACCCAGAGGCGGTTGTGAGGCTGCTAATTAGATAACTTTGTCTTGATATTTGCATTTGAGCCTATGGATCTGGACAACATAGTGTATTACTCTCAGGGCAACAAGCAAACAAAGGGCTGCTGCCCCATATCCTCTCGAATGACGTTTCCAAGGTGCCTTTTGCTCTCTCTGTCCCCCAGGGTAAATATTTGGAATAGTCATTATTGTGCTTTTCCCAAATTTTTCTTACATCTCTGGTATTTTTGTGGCAACAAAACAATGCAGAAGCTGGAATTATGCTATAAATATTACTTAACCAAAAAAAAAGAAAAAAAAAAAGAAAAAAAAAAGACAGAATGCCCAGATTTTGTGTTATTTTAGCCATGCAAATGCTACAAGCAAAAACTAAACCAAATTGAGTTCATGCACAAATATCAGTAGGAACAGTAGGAACAGGAACAGATAGTGATAGCAGAAGTAATGAAATTATGTAATATATACTAATTGTTTTCTACACACTAATTCATCCATAAAGCTTCTGTGAAGTGAATAACTATTAACTGTTCTTTAAAGGTTAAAAATTGAGATGGTGAGATCAACACTTCTTTTCTAACACAGCTGGTGAAGTGAAAGCATTTACTAGACGTGTGGTGCTTCTAAAATGGTGTCTTCATACAAGGTGGCTGAGTTGGGGAGAGATGAAGTAGATCAGTATTTGTGAAAACAGGTCGTCAATTTAAATGCATAAGTATGGCTTTAATTTTAGTCTTCAAAATAGGGTTGGATTCAGAATTAGCATAAATTTTGCAGGTTTTGTAAAAATTTTTCAAATTAAAATGTTTTGACCAAGTGCTCCCCTGTTAAAACTTCAGACAGGCAAAGATTTCTACAAATGTCAAAATATTTTGAGGAAACTTCCTTTTAAAGATTTAGAGGTTTCAGCAGCCAAAGTGGTCAGAATTTAATTTCATTAATATTTAAATATGTATGGCTTAAACCATTTAAAAAATTCATAGGTTTGCATTCTATGCTGAGGGAGGCTGTATCTGTTGATATTTGTCTATGATAGAAATGAGCTCATGCACACTACAGTAGAACCTTAGCACTTCACAAATGACAAATAGATGCAAGGTAAGAGCTACACTTCAAATGTAGAGCACAGCAAAAATTGATTTCACACCAAGGCTTCTGAATTTACATCTCAACTACTTCATATATGTCTGTTTACACAAAAGTAAATATATTTTCATGTGTGATGGTGAAGAGGGCAACTCTGTCTTTATTGAAATATTAGTAAAAATATTATTCATAATTGCTATATTCCATAAGCAACAGTTTAAAATAAAAGGTACGTTTAAATATTTTGATTACCTAGCCAATGCTCTCAAATACTGGGAGGAAATCTGGTTTTTATTCCTTGTTCAGACTCAGGTCTGCCTTTTTTTTTTTTGCCATCGGTTTAGGGTGTTACTGAGTTCCTGTGAGAAATGTCCTGCAGTGAATGAGAAGGAAACAAAGCCTGTACTCACCTCAAATTCCCTCCCCAGTTTTGTTCAATACAGTGCTGTAAAGGGCAGGAGTCGGTGTGGTAGAAGTGGGAAGTGTGCACACAAACACACATGTACATATGTAGACATCCTGCACCTCTAGGTGTTTGCATCCCAAACAACCTGTGGGTCCATCTCAGGCAACATTGGCAGGGAAGAAACATCTTCCTGCAATTAATCTGAGACTTTTCAGACAATGAGTATGAAAGAGGACGTGTGGCCAAAGATCATGAGTGACTTGGGGAAAACAAAATGGGAAGAAATAATCACTGTCTCCCAGCAGGAAAGTTGTAGGCACCTATTGATATTACCAGGCAGCAAAACAAGCAGGAGGAAGGCATCTTATCCCTAATATCAGGGAGCACTTCCTGTAGGAATCTTTGCTACACAACATTGTGGATACCAAAAGTCAGCATGGATTGAAACCTGGAGTTGGGCAAATTCAGAAGAAATATTTGTAGAGGGCAGTCAGACAGTATGATGCACAGGCAAAGCCACACTCAAAATGCCTACATGGCAGAATCTGGAAGATATATTGGATACAGTCCCAGCATATAGTGGCTCTGTTCCTATAGTCCCTCTTTGAACATCTCTTGATGACTCTGAGGGTGATCACTATAACACAGAGTTCTGTTTGGAGCCACAGAAGTAAGGCTGCTTGATCACAGCAGAAAAGATTACTGACAAAAAGTGTACCAGAAATGCTGCCTGGTTTGGGGGAAATCCCTCTTAGCCATGTCTCCCCCAAAGAAGTTTACAATCACCTAACCTATAGACCCTCACTGTGGCAGTATTTTTTTTTCACTTGATTGGTCTCAAATTGACCTGGCCCATTTTGGCCCAGCAGCCCCAGACCCTGTGAAAGTGGATGTACTGTTTGCTTTTCAGCTGTGGAGCAGGCACAGCGATGTGATCGGGAGCTGCAGGTCTTGGAAAGTTTTTCCAAAGATGGCAGCTCTAGAAGAGCTCAGCAGTCCCAGAGGTATGTGCACACTGCCATATGTGCTCTTTCTGCTGCTGTCTTCAGGGCAGGTTTAATGACTGTTTTCACAGGATGACACAAATATCCTAAGGAGCACAAGGAACAGAAGGGAAATGGTGATTTTCAGCCATTTATACCTTATCCAAACTGCAATGGCATTTCATGGAGAAGCCAAAAGCAATAGTGTCAAGGCCTTGCTTGCTTCCATATGTTTCTTGCAAGAAATGAAGGAAATTAGATTTATAAATGAATTATTGCAGGATCCTCTTCAAGGAGAGTATGTAAAGCCACCATAGTACTAATGTCTGCTTTTTGCATTATGTTCAAAAGATTTCTGTTGGTCACTAGGGTGGTCTGTAGAAATAGTGACAACAAAGCTATTTACTCCTCCCTGCCATCTCAAGTTTTTAAGCAAAACTTTTGTCTCTGATTCTGATTCAGGTGGAGATCCCCTTTATATCATTATGACCATAGGAAAGAATTTTTAATAGAAGAAAGCTTTAATTACATCTTCAGACCACTTTGGTGTAACAAGGACTTAGTGTTAATAAGAATCAGGCTTTAGGTGTTCCGAATGCTCTTTAAAAATAACATAACAATGTGCAAAGTAAACTCCAAGTTATTAATTCAAGAGTAGTATGAGCAGCAGCAGCAGTAAAGAAACCCAATATATCCATCAATCAACACTGTGGAAGCCTGTTTGTTTGCACTAGTTAGAGAGTGATGAATAGGTCCTCTGTGTAAAACATTCAGCTACAGTGTGAGAGGGCAATAAATTATGTTTGTTAATTTTATACTCCATACATATAAAAATCACTAAAAATTGTCACTACACTGTGATGGTGACTGAAAGGTTTGGTGCTGTAGAACCTTTATGCAGTGCTTTTTCATCTGCACAAATGAAGGTCTCTGGTATTTCCTGCATTTCAGGAATATGATATAAAAGGCCTGGAGGAAGAATTTTACCTACTAATCACTCAGGTTCCCAGCAGCCTCACTGAGCTATACTTACCTAAATATGATGCTTCTCACTTACGCTTATAATCCCCATTGCCTCAGCAGTCATAGGAGAGACAGGGATCTCCAGGGAATGAGTGACTCTGTCCCCCAGGAGGTGCCAAGAGGCTTACCCTGCTCTGGAGAGCTGAGGAAGGTGAGGTGGATGGCCCATCAGGGAGGTGAACAGAGAGGCATGAGCTCAGCCATGGGGCCAGCCTCTGAGCACAGTCCTGGCCTCTGAGCAACCAGAAAGGAGCATTGCGAGTTTGGTCCCTAGCTAAAGTGGAGAAGAAATTTAGACCTGGGCAGCCAGCATAGGCTGTGCAACCACATCTGCCTGGTATTTCACAGGCTGCTTTTCAAACTGCTTTCAAACCTGGGGTCAGTGGGCACAGTCTTTTAAGCCCAAGTTAGATTCCTGCAGTTTGTCTTTATCTGTGTGAGTTCTTTCCACTTCTGGCTGTATGCTTTGGCCAGGACAAAACTTTGCACACACACACTTCTGCTTCTCAGAAATTTTTCCCCTCCAGCTAAGCTGATTGACATTGTGTAGTGTATATTGAAGAAAGGTGCAAAGTCTGCAATAGCACTAAATAGTGCAGGCAGATGTATGTTTGAGTATTTTTGAAACCATTGCCACAGAGGAGAAGGCAAGTTTGACAAACCACTTTTTGGAAGCTTGCTTTGCAGCAGTGTATATTTCCCAAGTCATGGCAGCAAGAAAATGAGTCTAATGCATGAGATTGTTGCCATGTTATTAAACGGCGGTGTAAAAACTGTGCTTACTTTCATGGGAATGAGGTTCTTTGCCAAAAATGAGATGCCTCAGCTCCCCATGGGACTTCATCCTAGTATGGAAGGAATGGAGGGAGCTGCTGTGAGCGGTCAGAGCAGATAGCAGGAATGATCGTGTGCGTTTGTGCAGCCTGTTTGTAAGGATGGAGGAGCAGCTCCACCCTTGGCAGCAGATGCAGCAAGCCTGGCACAAGGTGAGGCTGACAGATCTGCCTGGCATTCCTGCCCTCACATGCCAGCAAATATTCCCCAAACCACTGCTTGCTCTTTCCACAGCTCGGGTTTTGCTCCCACTTATACCTGGGTGCAGATCCAAAGTAATCCCACTGAAACTCACTCTCACTTGCACTTTGCAGGCTGCTGTGACACAGTAGAGTTCAACCTGCACACAAAGGCAGCCCAGCACAGCATGGCACACTGGACAGTCCCTACAGGGGAAAACCAGGAAGGCTTCACTGTTGGCAGCACTGAGCTTCATCCCCCAAGCTACACAGTAAAAGTGAATGTAAAAACAAAACTAGTTTTGTTCGATTTGTTAAACACAATTCATTTCAACCCCCCTGTCAGGAAAAAGTAATTTTTTTCCCTAGCTATTTTTATTTTATCAGAAATGGGGAAAACTCATTAACACTAGTGTTTTGAACTGTAGTTTAATAGAAGGCAGACTAACACAGTTCATTAAAATATGCATGTTTGATGTTTGAGGCAATGTTTGCAGAAATCCTTGGGGAAAGGATACTGTGGAGCTAAAATGATGTTTTTCACAGCCAAATGGCATAATCTCATTACCAAAGTTTTGTGATGAAGATGAAAGCTACACTTAGTAATTGCAAGGGATAAATAGTTTTCTCTCCATAACTGCCCTTATTACTCATGGATAATAGATCCAGTGTGGACTGTTACATTCTCTTCTCTTCTCTTCTCTTCTCTTCTCTTCTCTTCTCTTCTCTTCTCTTCTCTTCTCTTCTCTTCTCTTCTCTTCTCTTCTCTTCTCTTCTCTTCTCTCGTCTTCTTTCCTTTACCACCCACTTTGCTTATGATTCACCAGCAGTTTCTATGGACTGGATGTAAGGAATGAGGGAAATTTCTGTTCTCCTATTTCATGGCAGAGGAACATCCTGAAGAGGTATATTTGCAAACATTTAGTGGTGATGCAGATGTTGCCCAGGGGGGATAAAATTTTAAAAACTGAAATACTTTTCTCTTATAGCTTTCTGTCAGGCTGCTCAGCGCACTGCTCTGCAACGTCTTCCAGCTGGTGAGCCCACATTATTTCAAGGAAATCCACTGACCCAGTACAGCAAATAGAAACCTTGTTTTCCTTAGTTACCTTTCGACCCTCAGAAGTAATCTGTGGGCTCCTGGGCATCTGATCTTATGCGGAAAACAGGATTTAGGAGATCTGAAGGAGAAAGGGTACATCTGCCAGTAAAGTACAGCTCTTATAACAATTTCTCTGACCACATTGTCTTTGGAGAGGGAAAAAAGGGTCCTTACCTTGCTTACAGGATATGGGAAAAATCCTTTTTTGCCTTTAGTTTAGTGCTGCTGTAGCAGCCGTTGGAGTGGGCTTTGGGCTGTGTTCTTACACAGAACTGAAATGAAACTGCACAAGTCAAAGCACTGGACCTGAGTGTGATCTGGCAGACATGAATTTTACATGTCCTGTTGGACATTTTTTTGGGTACCTACTGGCAGCTTTGGTTCAGAAAGAAAGATTGATTGCCCTGTGGGCTTTTTTCCTGCTACTTTACAGCTAGCTTGTCATATCTGTAACTGAGGCCCTTAAATCAGGAACTGACACCATTCCCATGTCCTAAATGATTATATGACCCTGTAGGATTGAGTGATGTGTTAATCTTTCCTAATTATACTATAGTGTATCTCTTGTGTTCAAACACAGTCATGAACAGGGCTGGTTCTGGTCCCATGGATGTGGATGGCAGGAAGCCAGCTGGAGCTGCACCAGGTCCCATTTGCAGCCCAGTGACCATGTGTTTGGGGGGAAATCAAAGAGCTTAGGTTCATGGAAGATGCAAGAAAAAAGATGCTAGAGCAGGATAAGATCTAAAATGATGTTTTGAATGTTCTGTCTCTTTTGCAACATGATTCCTCATTCATCATGCAAATTTATAATTTTCATGCAATTAAAAAATAATTTCTGTTATGAAAGTGTGTTTGATTAGCTTGTACAGTTGACAGCTAATAAAGCTGTGTGGAATACTCACACACAAAACCTCTCCTCCTAGTGGGAAATTTCACTTTCTACTGAGGAAAAGGCATATTTCCCTTACTATAACCAGAGAGGGAGGATGAGAATTTGTTCTTGTTCATCTTGTTAGTGGCTGTAACCCAAGAACTTTACATAGGTGATCCAAATGTGTTGTGTCATGACATAAAGCCATGACTCAGAAATGTACCCAGCTGTATCCTCACTGATGCTGCTACAGTGACCATGTACAAGGGCATTAAATTTGTTGTAGAAATCACAGACACTCCTCCCTTTGAAGCTTGTGATGCTCCCAAAATGATGTGAGAGTGCCACAGGGTCAATAAAGAACCCAGACCCATGAAATGCAGATACACAGTGGCCTGCTCCACAGTTCCACATGGGCCAGCACAGCAGTCCCAGCTGCAGGAGTGGGTGGTTGCTGCCATTCCCTCTCCTTCTTGCTGGTCACAGAGCTGGCTAAAGCCCGGGGGTGGACACATCTCTGCTGTCAGACAAGCACTATTATCAGCTTAGTTTCTGTCATTCAGCAGCAGCAATGCTGCCATCAGAGTGACTCCTGTCAGCATACAGCGGGTCTCCACTGGACACAATGCTGGGGTGTCTGCTGCAAGAGAAACATCCTGCTGTGGGCAAACCTGGGAGTCCTTCTGCCATCCTGAAGGAGCTTTGGGGCATTCCCTGGTTGTATCACCCTCTCCTTTACACAACAGAGGGATTTAAAGGCATCTTAACATGTGTCCAAGTCAGCAAAAGTGCAAGTAGTCTTCCCAAGCCCTCAGCATGCATGGTGGTAGCCAGATCTCCAGAAGTGATTAGCAACTTCTGAGGCTGTGCAGTGGAACTGACAAGTGCCTGTCTAGGACCTAATCCTGCTCAGATCCACAGGACTCCTCACTGGAACAATGCAGGCCACTGGGTCCCAGCACCTACAGCATCTCATCAGTGTCACAGAGATGCACAGATGTAGCCCTCACCAGTCTCATGAGCTTCTGTGTCATGCCTTCCTGGACACAGACCTCCATTTCAGGGACTGAGGTGCCTCTGCCATATCTCAGAAGAACCCATGCTTGGCAGAGTTTCTTGGATGGATTTGTAATCCTTCAGGGCCTGTCTGCACAGTGGGCCAGAGGGTCTGGGACAGAAAACAAGCCCCAGGGAAGCTGTGCTAATAGGGATGCACCACCCTGTGTGCTTGCCTCCTCCAGCAGCCTGGGCAGAGGCCATGTCATGGCCTGAGTTGGTGCTGGGAGCCATCTCTGTGACTTGGGTCACTGCTTTGAGCCTCCTCCCTCCATGTGACTCAGGCACATGACCAATACACTGGATGAGTCCTGCATGATTCAGCTCAGCAGAGCTGCTAATGATGGAAGGGGCACCACATGAGAGCTGTTGTGTGTTAAAAGGTTGCAAAAATGATAACTCTGACAGTACATTTTTTTCATGAAATTGCTTAGGCAAGCTGGAGGTCAGGTATTCTAGAGCTCTTCACTTGACAGCTGTCTGTCAGATGCATGTAAATTGATTTTAGCAGTCAGCATGCACCTGCCATCTCCACCTTTTCCAAAGACTTCAGTGCCAAATGTCAAAAATGGGGGATTTTGAGAATCTGCTCCAGAGCTGCTGGTGGTTGTCATCCTGGGTTTGATGTTCAGTAGCTACAGTTTGAAGGGGTGGATGAATGATTGGTTCATGTAACTGAGAACTGCCACAGAGGCGTTAGCTACAGACTGCTTGCTGCTGCCTAAGCACCCAGTTTGGACTGCACTGAAGTCCCTTCAGAGAAAAGTTTGGACTATTGACTGATTCCTTCAGCTAGAAAAGTCCTGTGATCCAAACTGACAGGAATCTTGAAGTTGAAACATAAATCAATCCCAGCCCTTGGCATCAGGTCTCTATCAAAACATGATACAGTCACCTCTGGAAGGAGTGACTCTATCCCTTCTAGTTAGACTGAGATCTGTCAGAAGCATAGGAGGAGAAAAGTAGGTAAAATAATGGAGCAGGAGAATAAAATGAATGTCTCTTTTGTCTGAATTTCCATTCTTTTCCAACTTCTAAAGGTTTTGGGGAACACCATCAAAGATAAGCCTTTGGCTCTATGTAACATTATTGTGATACTCATTTTGAGGCCAAGTGTCACTGGTTATGGAGAGAAAAGAAGGGAATGCAAAAGATACCTTCTTACTCAACTGATCAGTCCCTGGTGTGCATTGAGTCATAGCTGCTTATTTCACTGACAGAAACAAGTTTTTACTCTTTTTTTCCCCCTTCCTATTAGCAACACATACCACTGAAAGCTAAGGGAGGACTGGATGGCTCACACTCTGGCTCTCAGGTCACTAACAACAGATTTAGCTACGTTTTTATTGCTGCAATGATGCACAGACTAGAAGAACACTTTCAGACCGCAGGTAGTGTTCACATTCCTGGCAGCTGGAAGAAACAAATGAGGGATCTTGCAATGGAAAGAAAATGTGAGCCCAGCCCTCTGCGTGTCCATGTTCACAGCAAATGCTATACAAAAGCATGGCTCTGAAAAACCCCATGGACAGATCAACAGACTATTTGGAAAAAGAAAACTGTGGAACAAGTCTGACCCTTCGTAAACCCTAAACCAGCCCAAGCCCTTTTTGAGAACAGAGATGTGGTCTTGGGGGACAGAAATAAAGCTGGAAGGGAAGGCAGTGGGACACACCAAGAGGCCATATAGAAAGCAGGGAGTTTTACTGCCCCAAGGCCAAGTGTTCATTCACCACACCAGGCATCACTAGCTGGGACATGCTGTGGGAGGGTACCCTATGCTCCCTTCCCAAGAAAATCTCCCTGGCTGAATTTGGGCTGTGTAAATGATTTTGTTAATGATAAAATAACTGGTTGGTTGATTTGTCAGTTGAGGAAGTTCATGCCAAGGAAATCCTGTTCAGTCTCCTACATGTGCCATGACTCTGCATTAAAAGCCTAAGGGCCAAATACTCCAGTCTGTCTCCAGTGTCAGAAAACAAGATTTAACCCAACAGGCTTGCTAAACTGGGATTATGGCAATGCATTTCACACTATTGTATCTATCTCTAGTATTTGTTGCTAACCAAAACAGATTTCATTTAACCAGGGAATTAAGCTGGAATAGTAGGTGCCAATTTTGCATGAACCTTTTATACTCCTATACTCATTTTCCTACTTCTATAATTTCAGATTTCTGTAAGTTTATTACATGTAGATGGATACTGGTGCCAACAGTCTTTTTTCCCTCCAGTTTCTGCAGAGCTTTTCACATGCATGCTATGTACACTTACTCACACACACAAGGAAGCACTCCCAGTGGAGCTGCTCTGAGCGTGCTGCCAGCACATAGCAGAGGTGAAACCACCAGGCTGCAATAAAAAGTTTTGCCCTTGAGGCAAAAACAGGGATGGAGACAAAAAGCATTTATCATTTCCTGTCACTGTTATTGTCTCATGGTTCCTCCTCAGCTAATGCCAGACCTCTGGCAGTGGAGCAGGGAGGGATGGGAGAGCTCATGCTGTGCATCCATTGAATTAACAGTTTGAAGGAAGGGGCTTCCTGTAGCTCCTTAAAGAATCAGTTAGAAGTGAAGCTCAGGCAAATCTACTCTTTAGGTAGGTCCCCTTGCAAGATAGGATTTGACTTGTGAGTTATTTAATTTAGTTTAACAAAAAGGTTTTAATTCGTTCAAATAAATGTGTTTAAATCTGCATTATAATCCTGCAGACCCATTGGAGTCAATTGGAACCCTTACAGTGACTTCAATTATTTTGGTTCTATAAAACACCTTTTCTAATTATATTTATTTAATTTATTTAGTTGTAGTAAAGATTTCTGGCACAGGAAAAAACAAATCTCATAATTTCTGAATTTAAATCTAATGCTCACTCTACTCCTAAAAGCTATATTTCAATGAAAGACTTCATTCTATCAACAAACCAAATAAAGCATCCATGATGTCTGAACTCTTCTAATACTTATCAAATGTAGGTGCAATTTGAATAAACAATAGAAATGGAATAAAAATTCCTTTCTATCAGGACTAGAATTTTAAGTCTTCCTCTGCATTTTTTTCTGCATTTAAATAACAAGCATTTAATCTAGTCCTGCCAAAACCACTAAAGAAAAACCCCCAACAAAAAAAAAACATTTTGAAATATCAGTGTCACCACAAAACATTGATAATTTGAAAACAATATGCTTGACCCTCTCTAAATGTGCAACCTCACTCCTACGCTTTTATTTTTGTAGCATCCCAAAATCTGGCAAGACACTTATCTCTCCCATTGACATCACTGAATCATGGATCAGTGCACATAGGCTGGAAGCTTGTGATTAATATCTTCATGCTAGTATTTTTACACAGAGCTAACTTTCCCCTAAGAATAATCTAACTACTATCAGAATCTTTTGGTTCACCATATAACTTGAAGTAATTATTTCAAGTTATTTCACACTTCCATTGTAAAAACAGATAAAGGCAAGCCAGATCGCAGATGTGCTGTCCTCAGTGCACTCAATGACAAAGTGAATGGCAGTCTGTGCCTAAAAATGGTACATGTTCTTTTCTCATTTGTAAACTGTGACATGCTGTTGTGATATTTCATATGTATGTAATAACTAGAACTATTCATGCATATATTTCTTTAGTGGAAAGTGCCTCAAAAACACTTGTTTGGGGCAAAAAAAAATTGATGTTACTTTTTATCTATAGAAATCTGCAAGACAAGTCAGAACAGTTCCAAAGATTGCTCTTCATCAACTTTAACTTATTTGTTCTTCAACCAGATTTCAAGGCTTTTCCATTTTGAAACAGCACTTTTACATCTTCAGCCTGACCTCTTGGCTTGTATTTAGTAACCACAGGAGTCCAGGATCTCTGCTTGGAATGGCAAATAGAATCACTTTATTAAAACTAACATTGAGGTGACATCAAGTTGAGGGGACAATAATTTCTTAAATAGCAGCAAGTTGATCTCTTGCTATCTGTTGTCTGCCTGTGGCCTGACCAGATGCTCTTGTTGGGCACTGCTCTGCTATTGCAATGCCCTCTCTGGTATCTGTGTGTTTCCCAAGCTATGGGAAATAGCTTAAACTACTTGATTTTTCTTACCCTTGTTTTGCACTCCTGCTTTTAGTAGCAGAAGTGGTCCCAGGCACTCTGCAGTTCTCAGTGTTTTGCATTTTTTTTACTTCTGTTCTTTCATATTCTTGCTGTGATGAGGGAGCAGGGTCTACCTGCCAGCCATGTATGCCTAAGCAAAACTATTTTGGGCTTTGAAGGTTGAGCCAAAGACAAAGCATTCCCAGTAAGATCTGTTTCATATATATCATGTCTTAAGTATCCTTTAAATGCTTCATTAATTCTAAGGCATTAGTACAGCAAGGAATAACTTTTCACTTAATCATTCATGATCAAGAGGTTTCTTATAAACTGGATTCACCCTCTCATCTCCAGACTTTTTATTCTTCTATCTCACTCCTCATTTGAAGTAGCAATCAGCTACTTATCCTGAAAGCAGTTCTTTCCAGGCCAAAGGAAATGGTATGAAGCTGCCTTTTCCTTCTCCCCAGCCTGCAGCCAGGACAAGCAAGTCCAGAAACTCACTGCTGAGTGTCAGACACAGAGTCCCAACAGGGACAGATGTGTTCAAGCCCATGACAAGAACTGAGGAGATGAAATCTTTCCCAGACTGCAAATGTCTTGTTGCTTAAGAAGAAGAACTGATCTCCCCTTTTACTGTCAAAACAGAAGAGAAATCTGGTGAATTATTTTCCATAAAGTTTGTTTTATTACTTAGTTTGCTGGCTGGGTAAGAAAATTCTTATGAAGCTCACAACTTTTTTTTTTCAGTTGCTTTTTGGGGTGATGGGACCCCATTGAGTCAGTAGATCTCCTTCATCACCCTTGAGCTAGAAATGCAAGGAAGAAAAGAAAGAATTAAAATTCTGTACAAAGGTCAGAGAAAGCTTAAAGCCTGCAACTTGAAACCACTGGCACGAAGCTGCAGCACTTCATATTTCTGCTGGGAAGGAATCCTGCTTGTGGAATCAGAATAAAAGAAGTTCTTGTGAATCTCACCAGTGAATGTAGTGATATATACAGGCAAAAGTATATGTGTATGTGTACGCATTATTCGTACATATTTGTTACATATATGTACATGAATATAAAGAGAAATCCTTAGGTGCAGTTTTCATTTGAAATCCTTGCTTACTCCTGGATGATTAGAAAGGATAATAATAACAATAAAAAAACCCTCAAATGGGGATTAAATCCACAAGAGAAGAAGTGTTCCATTTATTGGAGCTTTGCTTATCTTGCACAGAGTAAGGGGATTATGCGATTGCTTTTGTGTTCTGAACGATTGTGGCTAGACAGTTTCTGACATAATAGACTTGCCTACTGAAATAGAAACATTACTGTGAGATGGATTTGCAGCTGGCTGCAGAAACGCGTTTGTCTGAACAGAAATGTCCCTTGTAACTCACTGAAACCCTTGCTCTGAGCGTGGAAGTCGGGCCTTTTGGGGAGGATATACAGTGACACGCTTGTGTTAGGATCACAAGACGCCAGAGCCTCTGGAGACACTGGGGTGGTGTGCTTGGAGAAGGGACCTGTGTTCATGAGCCCTTTTCAATTGACAATGCAATGCCACTCTCCCGGAGCGGCGGCAGGCTGTATGAGGAAAGCTGGCTCTTGGGATGTTGCTAACTGAGGTAACGGGCACTGAGCAAGGAGCTGGATTTGCAGGAGCACAGTGGAGTTATGTGGTCAGCTGTCCCCAGGAGCAGGCTTTGGAAATATTTCTATGCCAGGGTTCCATCTCTGTGGACAAACAGAGTACAGATTCCTTTCTGATAACCATCATTAGCTTCAAATACTGCTTGGAAGGCTTAGAGCTACAGACTCCCTGAAGACCCTACAGCTTTGCTCTGCATACTCAGACTGAGTGGTGTGCTGTCCTCCAGGGCTGCTGTCAGCGTTTTTGGGATTGGTAACGTGTTCCTTGGAAGTCTTCAGTCCTGCTTCGCTCTGGTGTTATGATCACAAAGGGCCTTTGGGTGTTAGACACAATTTTTGGCACAGCAGAGGTGAACCTTTGAATTCTTTTTCAACCAAGGACACTACTTCCCTAGGTGATACTGCAGAAAGCAGAGCAGGGGCCGGTTCCTCTCTCTCTATGGCCCTGCTTTTCCTGGGGTCACCTCTTTCTCCACCTTAGTAGCTCAGCAAATCCCATGTGACAGAGGAGGTGCTCCCATCCAGCATGGCTGGGCAACAAGAGAACCAAAAGCCCAAGTTGGGGCTTTTGAAGCTCTCAGTGTGGGGTGGGGGCAGTTGGCTCCAGAGGAGCAGTGCAAAGCCAGTACAGAGCACATGGGAAAAATCCTCCCCTCTAAATCTGAAACACTGCACCCAGGCACAGTGCCAAGTCAGATCTTTGGGCTGTGCTTTGCTATCCCTCCCACCAAATCTTGCTATGTCCTTTCTAAATGTTTCATCAAAATAAAGCACGATCCCAGGGCCTCCCCTGTGTTCATGACTGGCAGTCCCCAAGAAAGGGACAGCCTTGGAGGGATCTGCTCCAGGATGTAGCTCCTGGGGGGGGTGATTGAGTGTGTCTATCCTTCTCATGGATGGGGTGCACTCATGGGTCAGACCATTTTGTTAGGCAAGGCAGCCCAAGCCACAGGAGTGTCAGAAAGGGACAACAAAGGGTTAAGGTGTTCAGGCCATCACAGCCACATCAGAGTTTACTCTCCTTTCCTGTTTTCATTAATCTCTGGCCACTTCCACCAACCCATCCACTCCCACCCCTTCCCATAACCTGGCCACTTTGTTTGGGGAAGAAATTAAGTTTCTTCAGTGTTGATCTTAGTGTGGTGTGGGGCTTTTTTCCCCTTTAAGATTATGTCACTTTAAAATCATTTCACTTCTAAAAATGACAATAAACTTTACACTTTCCTGCTGTAAACAGGCCAGTGCTGTCACTAGTTTGCCCGTTCTGGGGGATTTATGGCCCCAAGTCTGATGTGATGCAATCCTCTCAAATGAAAAATCATCACAACTGAGCCTGTAGCACAAAGAGACGATTTAAGAGGAACGGGAATAATTAAGGCTGCCCCTTAAAAGCCCAGCACAAAGGCATTTCTCAGAGCAGCCTGTACTCTTAGTGAATAGGCAGAAGGGGATCTTAGTTGTCCAAGACTGAAATCCCCCATGGTCTCCACCACATCTGCGAATGAAGGCAAACCTGTGTCTTTGGATTTTAGCCAATGCCTGGGGGGAAAAGAGACTGAGATTCTGGTGGTTTTCTTCCTTCCTGAGCCCTCCAGACCTTGCCAACAGTCTTGGTGAGGGCTGGGTGCTGAACCTGTGCTGGTAGCAGCACACACACACCCCCACACATGCACAGCCCACACAGCTCTGGATTACCCTGCTCTCATTTGTTTCCTCAGTTAGGAACTGAGAGCCCCACATATTTGCATAAATAGCAGATAGAACTTCACTGTGGCCAGGGCTGTCATCTCTTGCTCAGCAACTGCTCTCATGTGAGCCCCTGGCTTGAGCTTGGCATCCCTTGGATTTAGGGTCTCCTGTTACCACATCTCCTGCATGAACCGCTCACCTTGTGCCAGTCTAGGGCAGGAGTCTTCTCAATGTCTCAAAAAAGCCCAAACCAAGGGCTGTTGAAAACCTGTGGTTTCCCAGCGTCCAGGGGACTGAAGCCTTCTGTGTTAAACCTCCCAGACATGTCTCTTCCCAAAGGTCCCTGCTGCAGCCTGCCTTTCTCTCAGAGACCCAGGCACCAGGTCACCACCTCCTGCTGTTCTGCTGGGGGATGAAAAAGGGTCCTGTGGTGCTCTAATCTTCCCCTCTGTCTTTTGCCTAAGGCACAAAACTGCCTATGGAGGGGAAAATTGCCCAGCAAATGAATGTCCTGCCTACTTACTGTTGGCTTGAAATTTGAAATTTGAGACCAATTAGAATTCAAACTGGGCATTTAAGAAAGAGAAAAAGCCACGTTTTAGCTAAAATAATAATTTAAGTTATGTTTTGAAATACCCCAGTGAGACCGTTTCCCCAGAAATGCAGGGGATTTTAGAGTACTTTAAATGAGGGTGCTTTGAAACTGGCACGTGTTGCATTAGCAGCCCTTGCCGCTGGGCTGCTCTCTTTTTGAGAATGAAATTCATGTCCAAAATGTTAAAGGAAATTGCCACTCCAGCTAAATGACAAGGTGGTAGTGTCAAAAATACCAAACTTCAGTTTATCTGCCCCCCTTCAACTAAAAAAATGATCAGTGATTGCAACAGGAACAGGTTCTGGCTGCGTCAAGCTTTTACTAAGTCTCACTTTTTACCTAAGTGACTGAACAGAAAACCAACAAGCATGCTATAGAGACCCAGCTTTTATTTTTGCAGGATTTTGAACTAAATGATACAGTTTTCATCTTTAATTTCTGTCTTGGCTCTCTCTGTCTTTCCATGAAGGAGACTTCTGATTATAAAAGCCTTAGGTCAACTTGCAGCTGAAAGCACTCTAAGATCACCATCTCTGCAGCATTGTGAACACAAGTGGTGTAGTTTACTAACAATAACAAATATAAAAATACGATAACATTTCATATGAGCAGGCTTCTTAAGCCTTAATGCAGGGGGAAAAATTGTCTTTGATTCAGCTCCTCATTTACTATCATTTCTGTATTTGTTGTTTTATCTGCTTCTTAAATCCATTTCTGAATGTGACTCACTGGTATTCTCAGCAGACTGCATTCAGGGGGACCATCTTGTCAAAAGTTAGATCTGAGAAAGTGGCTCATTTGCTCTACATGCTTATCTCATTTTCTGTTTGCAGGGCATAGATGCAAATCCCAATAACAGATAATTGCCTTGCTTTATTTTACCTGGAGGCATGTTTTTGAACTTTGGACTATTAATGTAGAATTCTTAGCAGTTCACAGCTAAGTTGGGAGAGTTAATTCATGTGTGGACACATGAGCCCAGTAGTATAATTTCTGTTTGTCCATTTGGTAGCCATTTCAGGTTTTCACTGGTCAGCAAAGCAATGCCAAGAGATAGAATAGAGCTGGACTTAGCCAGCATGGTGTCCCAAGAAGAGGTATTGCCCTACATTCTTCTTGCAGTGCATTCCATCAGTACATCCTTCACATTTTTCCTGAAACCTCTCCCACCATCCTCATCCAAACCTCTCCTCCTCAGCTTTCTGTTACCTGTCCCTCCCTGTTTATTTCACAGCCTACAAAGGAATTGGGCTCTGAGGAGCATTTGGAGCTGGACCTGCAGATGTGCAGAGGTGACCGTGCTGCTATGGCTGTACCAGTCAAAGCTTTATTCAAATCCTGCCTATCTAAACTTACCAAACCATTAGGACAAAGGTCTTGGTGTCACTCAGTCATGCTCACATTGTCCTCAGAGGTGAAATGGAAATTCACTATGCTGCTGTATAGGGAAGGACAAGGAAGTGTTCTTCTACTGCATGTGTTCATGCAGTGTCTGGCTGAGGGTTGAGGGTTGCAACCATTCCAGTTTTCCAGCATCTGCTTAAAAAGGGAAGGTCTTGTAAATCAGCCTCATTGGCCTTGTAATTGTAGCTTCCATTTGGCTTTGCCAAGTAAAAGATCATACTCCATTTTAGAGTTCCTGTTGTAATAGATGCAAATTATTTGCACTCTTTGGTTGCTTTTCAGAGCTGGCCGACAAATAAACATTGGGTCTTCTCCAGTGGTGAAAAATCCATAATTGTCTGAACATTGAGAGAAACATAAGTAGCTTGAGCTGCAAAACAAATGTGTAATGATGCAGATTAATTTCTGTTTGCACTTTCCTTGGTCATGTTTCCTGCACAGATAGAATGTAAAACTGATCGTTCCAAAAGAAAGCGGGTGCAGGCTGTGTCTTTGGGCACATGGTGAGCTCAGGTAGAAGTTGGGAGGAGATGCCATCTGCTGGGAAGTGCGGACATTGTCAAAAGGAAAAGCCTCGTTGGAAGCAGCTGTGAGCAAATGATATGGAAGATTAAATTAATGCTCTGTGTCTAGCCACTAGCTAGGGGTGAATCCCACCTCCCACTTTCTCCGCAGCTTGGAGTGCTGAGGCGGCTGCTTTCCTCCCAGTGGGATGGCTGTCCAGCCCTTGTTGGCCAAGCAGCTGCTGAATCACAGCCTCCACTGCTGTGCGTGGCTCTATGAGGCTGGGAAGGAGCATGTGGGGGGGAAGAGAGAAAGAGGTCAAACAGCAAGTTTTAAGGCAATCAGTAGGAGTTGGTGTAAAGGAAAAGAGAAGGTTAAAAATCTAGAAATTTAAGTAAGTGGAAAGATAAATAAGTCTGAAGAAGCTCTGGAAGGGAAAGCTTTTAATAGCAGGAACCACAACAACAATAATTGTCATCATTGGGGACTGAAAAATGCATGTCTCTAATCCAGCAAAATGTTGAACTTCCTTGAGTGATGCTACTAACACCTTAGTTAAGCAGTTAAGCAAATGCTTGAATGATAAAGATAAATTTAAACCAAAAGCAGGAAACAGCATGTCAAGAATAAAACTGTTAATTGTTTTTTGATTTAATCCTCTCATTCTCATTACTGCTTCACTCTACAACCTACTGGGTTTTCACTGTAACTTTCAAACTTTCAAGGTGGTTGTAGAGAGGAAGGTAGAGTTTAGCGCGTTTTTCATTTCTCCCCAGTGCGTGATTGCACTAAATGTGTTTTTAATATTGCTTTTTACCACTTTGATTTTTTATTTTGTTATTGTTGTTGTTCACATCAGAAAACCACAAGACAGACATTAGATATGATTTATCAGGAAGTATCTGGGGCTATGCCAGATGATTAAAAAAGAAAAAGAAAACAAGCAGAACACACATGGGGGCCCATCTAAATAAGAGTCATTGAGCTGCAGTCATTAAAAAGAAGTTCTCTGTAAAGTGGTGTTGGATGAGCTGACAGTAACAAAGATATCTGTATCATTTTGTCCTAGGAAAGGAGGAATGCACATATTGATGGGGATTCCTTCCAGTATTTGAAGGGGACCTACAAGAAAGTCAGTCAGGGACGTAGTAATCCCTTGCAAGAATCATTAGAGACTTGTATGGTTCAAGTTCTTCAAAGATCATTTCTCAAAGATCTAAGGGAGATAAGGTGATGAAAAATAATAGGCAGTCACAGAGTGGCTGGGTAGAGGGGTGCATATGTGGCTAGCCAGGCAGCCAGTTGACCAGGGATTTAAGAATATGACCTCTGGATGACCTATGTTTAATTTGCTTGAAAGTTCAAATCTATTCCCTCTTACCTGGGTCCTGAAACTGGCCACTGAAGGATTTGCATCTTGCTGGGGCTTTTATGCTGCTCTCCATCAGGGGTCACTCCATGAAGCACCTCACCTTTGGGCAAGGGCACACCTACTCCCCTGCTTGAGGTGAGGGGGTGCACCTGCTCCTGCAGAGGAAATCTCTGCTATCAGAAGCATCATTGCCAGCTCCTCTCAAAAACAAGGAAACATTGTTTGGATGATTTATTCCAAAAATATGAAGATGGTAAAGTAAGATCATTTTTAGTGTCCTTGCCACCATAAATTTCACAGGAGCTCCAGATAGCAGAACTCTGGGAAACTAAGGGATCGTTCCACTTCAGAGAAAGGAAGCGGATTTCTGGGAAGAAGAGGGAGGACAAATTTGTGTCTCTTGAGATTTAACTACTACTGAAATTCAAAGCTCTCCAAGCTTCCTGCATTTAGTTTTCATATTTGTAACGTTTTCTTTGTGCTTGTCCCCACACTTTAACACCATAGAAGACAAAAACACCCAAGGACTTCTTTGTCAGAATGTAATAATACAGCTAATGTAATTAAATTAAACTATTACAATACTAATTACAGCTCAAATAATAATAGTAGCCAGAAGAAGAAGTAAGGCTGTAAATGCTACTGTTTGAAGAATTCTGTGGGTACTCAGAGTCCATGATCAATATTGCTGTTTTCAGTGCTGCAACACTTCATCACCCTCCTAGTGAAAAATAAGGTACCCTCTACAAAATGTGCTAAGTGACATGTGAGTCAGTCCAAGAGCCCTGAAATCCTGTCTGGAATGCCAGGGGAGTAGTTAAGCAGCTGCCTTCTTGTTGTCATAAAACTTGATAGCTTTTTGCAAATATGTACAAATAATGTTCTGTTTACTTTCACTGTGAGCACATATACTGCCAAAATGCTCCAACAAAGTTTGGTGCTAATTCTTTCCCATCTTCATTTCATTGCTTGTCAATTTTGCAGGAGATGGAATAGACAGCATTTAGGACAAAACAAAGTAGTCACAATCACATTGTCAAACTTGATAGTTTTTAAAAATAACAAAGAGTCAACATCTGAAAGTAAAAAAAAAAAGGGATTTTGTGGGACTGGAATAAAAAAGGGGGAAGGGTACTGAAATACCTTCATTCACTATTTAAAACAATTGCTCCAAGCAGGAAACTTGGCACTAGAACCTTTTATTAAATCAGTTCAGAGGGATCTGTTTTCAACAAATGAGATAAATGTCAAGTTGAAGTCTTTAGGCACTCAAAGTGCATCACATTTTCCTTCCCCAAGAAAGCAGAACAAAAATGTGCACAAATGAAATTACTTACATATGTAAAAATCACATTCAGTTTAAATAATCTTTTCTTCCTGCCTGAATGTATTAACAGTGTATCAGAGCTTAATGTAATCTTTTAAGAGTGTGATTATTTGAGAATGTTTTGATCCCCTCTACTTGTTATTGTTAACCTACATCACAACAAACATGTACACATGTATTTATCTGTATAGCATCTTTATTTTGGTCACTGTAGTTCTGGGTGCTTCCCATGTGTATGTGGAGAGGGACATTAGGGAAATCAATAGTAATTCTTTACAATTTTTTTTGTGTTGGTCCATTTAGCAACCTCTCTCTTTTTGCTAATTCTCTCATCTCCCATTATGTGCTTTTCCACCTCCTGGATATCTGCTTTTCTGCTGCCTACTCTCTGTTAGTGCAGCCTAATGCTGCCATGTGTATTCATTGTGGTGGGCAGGAGGGAGGACCTGGCATGGAGACAAGGGCATGCTGCTCTCGTCTGCAGCTTTCAAACTTCCATTGCTGGTTAGTCCAGGGCTTTTCTGGCACTTCAGTTCTTTGCATTTTAGTAGAAGTATGGCAACAATTTTAGGAGCATATATTCTCTTTTCTTGGAGAGAACAGACTGAGGAGTTGCAGTTTTAGAAAATGCTAAAACACTTCTGAGTTTTGTGAGGTCAGAAACTGTGGGATAACATCAATGTCTTCATGCTAATTTAGTTCCCTGAAGATCCCAAAGTGATACCTAGGCAGCCACAGGAAATTAGAAAGTTTTTACTTCCACTGTTTTTATTGGTGTACTACCTGATTATGGCTTTGCAAGACAAGGAGAGAGGGTACAAACAACTTAAAGAAGCGTAAGGGTGCTGAGGGAATCTTTCAATCCCAAAGCACTGAGATTTGTAATCCTTACTCAAGCTAGGGAAGGCTATTGTCAATAGTCCCTTGATATTTAAGCTCTCCAAGCCACTGAGTCACTGGGCCTACTCGTTTGAGTCATTACAGAAAGGGGGAGTGCTGCTGTTACACAGAGGACTTTAGCAAAGGCCAGTTTTCAGGGAATATCCCACTGAACAAATCCTCTCCCATCTAAATGTGGAGAATGTTCAAAACTCAACAGGGTCGAGCAAGAGAGAATTGGGGAGGGGATAGCAGGGGGGTGATGGAAAGCAAGGGTGAGCACAGTGGATCAGATGACTTCTGTCTTCTCCAGGGGATGCTCAGCCAGTTTTCCATTCTTGCTTCATATGATTCACACTTTGCTCTCCCAGCATTACTGATGGGAATCTCAAAATATCAGAGAAATGATGAAAAGAAAGCTTTTTCCTTGCCAGGTCAAAACATCAGCTATGGACAGCACAACTCCAGGAAAAGCCACAGAAAAGTATAGTTCTGGTGCCTTGCATTCCTGATTACAGAATTTGATAGGGCCATTTAGTAAATCTTCCTAAATGAGCTGTCTGGCAACCAGTAAAAAGGTCCTGCACTCTTCCATGCTGGGAATGTCTGGCACAGGTGTTTGTTAGGTTGACCTTGCCCTCTGGTACAACAATGCTGGGTCTTGTGATGGCCTTGAAATACGGAACTCTGTCTTTTGAGGAAAAGCTCATGGAGGTTTTAGCAAATCAAGTTTTCCTTTCTATTACTATCACTGAATGGTTTCTTTGAAAGATTATTTCTCCAAGAGGCAGAAGCTTGCTTTCCAAATCTTTCAATTTCTTCTATAAATCTGTAATCTCTTTTTTCACCTCTTCCTCTGGATGTAATGGTGCTCCAGCCTGATATATCCGCAGAGGGAAAAAAGCCTATGTCAGTCTTTACCTTTTCAGAGATTATGAAAGTGACCCTGCTTCAGTCTCCAGTCCATGTCTTCCCTGCACAGATACCAGCTGTATGCTTGGTTTGGTCCCCAGAAGATTACAGGAAAGGTCATGATGACAGGAATTTGTCTATTATCCTTTTCTTTTCCTCTCTTCCCAAAACGTGCCTGTGATAATAAGGAACCTTAAGGTAATAATTCAAGGGTGATAGCTTTGTTTTTCCCCAGGATATGAACGTTAGGATTGTGGTGTCCATTGTGTCAGTGCCTCACATGTTGGCTTCCAAGTAGAAGATGAGGAGAGAGAGTATTAAATGTCTTGCTCCAATCATACAAAAGCTATGGGCATTTGTCCTCAAAGGGCAACTGAGAATTTTCAAGCACAGGCATCCCCAAGTAGGCAGAAAGCCAGCATCACCAGGTTTATGGTGATGTGTACACACAGGGCTGGTTCGGGGAAAGGGTCACTCAAGGAGGGGCTTGGACAGAGTCAGTAGGTCCCTGCAGGACCATTCCTGCTGGTGTAGGATTGTTTTGGCATTTCTAAGTAACAGAACATAGGATGTTGGGATCCTTGGGTCTTTTCCCTGTGTTTTGGATGTGGTCTGCTGGTTGGTTAGAGAATGTACAGCCAGGAATGTTAGTTGGAAGAGTCGGTGTAGGTGGATTTTGGGTCTGTTTTAGCGTACACCTGTTTTCTTCTCCCCATCTTGCTTAAAAAAGAACTTCCATTTCCTTTTGGCTGCTATGTAAATACGGAAATGTGGAGACTCTTATCTAAAAAAGTTCAGACTATCAATGGGCTAAGAGACAGTCAAATCAAGTTAGGAAAAAAACTGAGTGAATAAATGGTCAGGTTCTTAATAAAAGTGTTTTATCATTTGGATTAAAGCCAAGATCTTTGATGTGTAACAGACAAATACATCTATTAAAAGTGGTAACAGAGTGAAAAATTTGCTCATAGGAGAAATTACTCAGTGTAAAACTAAAAGCCAGCTGTAAAAAAAAAAAATGGTTCCTGTCAAATAAATGACTATAAAATGCCTAATGTCTAGAAATACAGAGTAACAGATATGGTTAAAAGAAACTATCCTGTGTCAATGTACACAATCCTGAGCTCTGGCTTAACTGCCACCGCTCAGAGATATATTGGGTTGTTATGGGTAATTCTCTGAAAATATCAGGTCAACAGTTAGTGGAAAGGCAAATAGCAGGTACAAAATATTGGCAAGGGACTAGAAAGCAGACTACAAAACATTATTACCCCAATGTTTCAACCCGTGATTCACGATTCACTCCCATTTTAACTGCTGCAGTGCTCAGAGAAAGGCAGCAAAGGCGATCAAGAGAAATCTGGGAGGGCCTGATGAAGGCATGCAGGTATGATTGACATGAAGAAGTTATATGAGGGGGAGAAGCACTCTATTTGCCCTCTGTTTCCAGCTATTTATTACCAGCTGCTGTTGGAAACAGGATACTCAGGTAACTTGGAGCTGTTTGCTAGCCCTTATGCTCATTTATATAGAATAGAATAGAATAGAATAGAATAGAATAGAATAGAATAGAATAGAATAGAATAGAATAGAATAGAATAGAATAGAATAGAATCTGGGATAGGAGAAAGCAGTTGCAACCCACTATTACTCATATGGGGAAACTTGTACTAGATCTTGATGTGTTGTGGATGGATCACTGATTTTTGCACAGAATTAAGGGCAGCAGAGTAGGTCAGACCACAGTTTCTGCTGAGGCACCAGTTACAATGAAGAGAAACAAGATGAAGTTTGGCTTGTGGGCAGAAATTTCCCAGAATACATTGGCAACTGGGCAGAATCAGTGCTTTGGCTTGGCTCTCAAGCATACTGGCTCTCCATTCCAGCAAAGGAACAAACCTAGACTGTGTTTCGTAAGATGGGTCAAATTCCTCAAAATGGACCTGGTTCTAAAGTATCTGCTAGTCCACGACTGTGCCACATCTAAGGATTGTAGCACCTCTCCTAGACAGGAGTACAGGGAATCACATTCTGATGCTTAGTAAAGGCAATTCAGTTTTGTAAAATTGCCAGCTACCTATCAGTAAATCGGAGAAATGCAGAATTTACAGCATTTTGGTACGCCTTATTTGTCACTGTCAGTGATAACACTCAGGCAGAGCTAAGGAGCATCATGAATAACTGCTTTGTCACACCAATATTACTAATAAATGCTAACAAATTTCGGATGATCACAAGCACTGTTGAACCATGTCCTCAGCTGAGTATTTCAGGTGTCTGAATCGCAGCTGCTGTGATCACCAATGATAGGTGATCCGAAGGGACATCAGTGGAGGCGAGGCTCCCACTGTTTTTTCCCAGTACCATGACATTGAGAGGCCTCACTGTACTGGGGCATCATGGTTGCCATGTAAGGGCAAGTGGTAGGATGAGACACAGTATGCACAGCAAGGCTTTCATTGGTGTTGGTCTCAGATTTGGGGTAGATGTGCTCACTCACAGCACAGTAACACTGCAAGAGTGGCTCTGATTCTGGTGGGTGTGGTTTGCTTAGCAGGGAGGTTCACCTCCAGGCACCTTAGGGTTAACTTGTGGCACCACTTGAGGCTGGCAGCAAAGAAACTCAGGCAGAAGCTGAGAAACTAATCTACATGCTGGAAACTGTGTTCTGGGAACATTATCTCTACCCAAACTAATTTTCCTTGTTTCTGAGCCTGCTCAGAGGTACCACAGCATCTCTCCAAGGCATAACATTGTGTAGCTCTCTGATAGTACCTCGAGAAATCACATGGATGTTCTCTGTAAAAAATGGGAAGGAACTAAGGGTCCTTGCCAACACACTTTAGAACTGACTATGTCTTAATTTATCCATGACAGAGTGTCTTACTCAGTAGGTGAGAATTTAGCTATGAGTATATTGAGTGGCAGCCAGCTTGGAGCATGACTCTAATTTACTGTAACTCTTGCTACATTCTGTCTGATCATTATCGTGCTGAACAAAATGTTTTTAAAGTGCTTTTATAGGGTTGAGTGACTTGTTCAATAATTTATACCATTTTGGAGGGATTAGAGGATGAATTTAAGTCATCAAATAATGCCATTATGGCTCAATGACTACATTCTTTATCAGGGAAAAAAAAATCAGTTGTAATTATGCTCAAAGAGACAGAGACCCTTTATTCAGCAGTTCCCCCAAGAACAATGATATCAAAGATGCTGATAGGTCTCTCAGCTGTAAAGAGGGCTGTCCTTCTTTGTTAGGAAGGAATAGATCAGCTGCTGTCTGCTTATCTGTGTATCCATTGTGCCATTTATGCCACAGATTTTCAGTGTGCTGTGCCTTTAAACATCTGCTCCTTGCAGAAGCCAGATATCCCTCTGTATGCAGAGCTGTGCAAACTCTTGGGGAGCCCATGGCCCCACTTAAGCTGCTGGGAGTTTTGCCCCTAATTTCAGCAGAGAATTTCTGTCCAAGTTCATGGAGCAAAGAAAAAGCAAAGTCCTTTTGGTGGCTATCTGGGACCTTTACTTACACTAGATTGCAAGGTGTCTGCCTGACCCTTATGATTAATTTAATGTTTCTTTTCCATTTTGTTTGTTTTCATTTATTTAAACTGATAGCTGCCCTGGCTAGGGAACCACTGGTATTTCAAGTTCTGTTTTCCACCAGTGGAGTGAGCACTGGTGAGCAAGATTTCTTTGGACCCAGATTATGTCTAATGCTGTCAGACTAGCAGTGTAACACAAAGTTTTCATTTTTTTCCTTTAAGATATCCAGTGAAATGATGAAATCCTGCTCATTTGACCTCTGAGCTGGCTTTTCAGACAAGCTTTTAGCAGCTTAGGAAGACTTATCTCAGAGAGGAAAATCAGGTCATGCAGTGTGTGTGGACAAAGACTAGATAACTGATTTGAGCAAGGGAGAATACATTAAATCATCCCTTATCCTTGCAAAAGGACTGTGTGTACAAGGTGAGCACTGGCTGCAGTCACTCCCCCAGAGGATTTGAGAGGTGCAGGCCAGAAGTAAATATGTCTAACCATGAGGGTGTTTGGATTTGTAGTTCTCTGCACGTTGCTCTCCATGTCCCACACTTATTAACATGTCTGTGTGACAGAGCCTGGTCCAAAGCCCAGTGGGATCTTTCCAATGCATTTGCATTTGGCTCCTAACTCTGTTACTACAGACTTGGTGCCCGTGTGCTTTCTTAGTCAGATTTCTTACCATCAGATGAGAATTGTCTCATTTCAGTGTATGCCCAAAATTAGCCCCCCACACTCCTCCAGTCAGCAGGAGAAGAGAGGCACCTCCAGACTCATCCCGTTCATTTCAGAGGCCAGACGTGGCCAGTAACCCTCTGGAGATAACAATTTGCCTTCACTGCGAGAACAGCCAGGAGAGCCCTGCTGACTGGATTCGGTACCAAACTTTCTGACGGAAACAAGCCTTTTTCTGGCTCCTAGATGGGATAACAGAGTAAGTCCTGTCCACTGCATGTCTGGGAAAGCAAGGACTGGTGGGCCCACTGTAAAGATGGCTGTCGGAATCACTCAGCACTCTCCTGAATTCAGATGCCATAGTAGTTGCGACACCTAATTATCCATGTATAGTAGGTGGTCCAAACAGGAGCACACAGCAGAGCAGCAGATGGGGGTTGCTGCTGTCAGATTAGATTGAAGTTAGATAAAGCTTAATTAACACTTTATTTTTGTAAGATTCAACTCTGATTAGTCACACAAAAATATTACAGAGAAGCTGGGCAGAAATCAAGAGGCATAACTAACATTATTAAAAATCAAGGAAACATTTTTATAGAGCAAGACCTTGCTAGCAAGGGGTTATTCCCTGAATTTGACGCCTCTTTTGTCTGGAGAACAAGATGTACATGGAAAGAGTTCTTTAACCCACCAACCAACTACTGTGCAACCCTGCCCTTTCTAGCTCAAGCAATCTAATTTACATAATCATACATATTTCAACACTCATTTGAGGTACTTTACGTCATTGGTTAAAATTCTCATTATTTTCCATCACTTCTAGATTTGAGGAACGCAGTATTTTAGAGGTGTTTTATCAAGACCCCTACTAACCTCCGTACAATTTATCAAGAGTTTTGGTGTCAAGCCCCACAAGCGTCATCTCCCAACTCCTTGCTATCCAGTATGAAACTTATGTCATGATATTTTGAATATTCTGAACCCATGGCTTGACCCATCAAAAGATTTTTGACCTTCCCCTAATTAACAAAGGTATGTGAAGTCTTCTGTGTCAGAGTCTCCTTCTATTGTTGGAATCCACATAGTGTCCTGGTAGGCTTCTCCTGCCTGTGAGTTCTAAAAACTTACCAGAAACTTTTGTGTGGCCCACAGGGAAGGTCGCTTGCAGGAATAGCCTGCAAAGCAGTCATTGGACAAAATGTTTTTCTGTGCCAGATAGTACAAACCAGTGAGCCAAGTAAATCCCATTTAAACCTTATTTTTAAGTTAAAGGAGACATGTGCTGTCTATGGTCCAAGAATGAATCCAACTTTTGCTTTTTAGGATGGGAAAAGGATGTCACAGATTAAGATAGTTTTGCTGTAGAGCAAATATGCAGGTTTAGAATAGCTAAAATCCAAAATAATCCAAGCTTACAATAAATGAGCGCTTCTCCCTTGCCCTCTATTGTTGTCCAACTGCCAGGACTGCAAAGGGATGACCTCTACAGGGAATTCAAATCAAACCAAGCCAATTCCTTTTTTTTTTTTTTTTTTTTTTACCTCTGTGGTGTCTAACCAACTATTTGCAGAATGTAGTACAACTTATGTAGCTCATTTAGTTCAGCTGGTTTCTCCTTTTGCTTTCTCTCCTTGTAAGCACAATTAAGTGGTCAGCTGGGTGCTTCTGTTGCACTGTTTTGTCTGAGCTGTCTGGTCCAACACAGCTCAATGGGCATTGCAGATGGCAGTGAAAGCTCCTTACTGTACTTTTTATCACCTCAGCTCTGCCACCAGACAGTGAGAAGGATACACCCTGGCCCCTAAAAAGCCTGAAACCAATACACAGGGTCTTTTCTTAGTTTATGCGTTTATTTAACTGTGTGGCTGTGACTAACCATGTGAAGATGAGGGCAGAACTTACATCTCCCCAATGTCTCTTCAAAGCATTGCCAGAAGACAGCACGGTGTCCCCCCTCAGCAAAGCCCAGGGCTTGTCTGGCAGGGCAGACAGTGTGAGTATAAAAGGCTATCCAGAGCCCCCTACCCCTTGCTCTCTGGGGTATTTACCTTTGCCATATCTCAAATGTGGGAAATACCACAGCAAAATATGAGAGTGATTTAGCAAAGGCAATTGCATTTGTGCTTTCCCTTGCTCAGAGAAAGAAAACAGGACAGTGATACCCTGTCCACCTGTTCTTTTTCATAAGAGAGTAATCTATTTAAAAACAGGGATGCAAAACAGGTTTTTACTGCTCTTGCACAAGAATAATACAAAATGAGCAGAAGTCGTCCAAGAAAGTTTTTGTTGGCACCAACCTTCCCATTCTCCGGAGTCGCGCGTTATCTGATAGCTGGCATACGGCAGGCTCTGGATAGTCTGTTATTCTTTCCCACGCTGCAAGATTTGGGCAGTAAATAGCTTAAATAAATGCCAGAAGTATAATTCACTTTCTACTTCATCTGATTTAAGGAAGACTTTCCTCAGATAATTCCTCCCAGGCATGCTGTCCAAGGCAGGACTGGTCCCTGGTGGATCGAGCTACCTTGACCTCTCTAGCTGGCTCCATTTCAGCTTTTTAAAGGTTGGAGATAAAGAACAGAAGAAACAACTTGCTACATCCAAGCACTGTTGCACTTTTCTGTGAGCTCAGTGAGATGCCAGGTGCTCCTTGAAGGGCCTGTGCCATTATACAGCATTAGTGGCCCTATGTCACCTTTGAAATAACCTTTTACTCCTGCAGCAGGTAACCACCATGCCTGGTAATTCTCCCAGAGGGGCAAAGAGGCAGCAGATCAATTCTCATGATGGAGATCCTGGCCAGGCAAAGGGCTAAACTCTGCAGGACTGAAAGCGGAAGTGGAGGAGCTCTGTCTGTCTCTGTTACCCCTCCAAGAAAAAGAGTCTTAGTACCATAAAATTGTTTGAGTTGGAAGGTACCTTTAAAGATCATCTAGTGCAACTCCCCTGCAATGGGCAGGGACACTTTCCACTAGATCTCGTTGCTCAGAGCCCCACCCAACCTGACAGTTAACATTTCCAGGCCTGGGGCATTCACAGCTTCCCGGGGGAACCTGTTCCAGTGATTCACCAATTTAATAAAAAAATCTCTTCATTATATCTAGACTGAATCTGCACTCTTTTAGTTTAAAACTAGAAGTGGGAATGGAGATTGCCAGTGAAGACTGAGGCAAAAGGTTGTTGAGTATTTCATAATCCATTCTTAGCAGTTTGCTGGTCATGTTCATTGAGGGGGTAAAGATTTCCTTATCTTTCCTTTTCTGGCTGACATAGCTGCACAAGCCCTTCTTGTTACTCTTTACATCCCTTGCCAAGTTCAGCTCCAGCCACATTGGCCTTCCTCATCCCATCCCTGCACAGCTGGGAACCATTCCTGTACTTTTCCTGGGATCCCTGTTCTTGCTTCCACTACCTGTGCAATTCTTTCCTGCCCTTTAATTTGACCAGCAGATCCTGATTCATCCATGTTGGTCTCCTGCCTCCCTTTCCTGATTTCTTACATCTGAGGATTGAGAGCTCTTGTACTCTATGGAAAGCCTTCTTAAAGATCTGCCAGCTCTGTTGTGCTCCCTTGTCCCTCAGGGCAGATTATCATGGGGTCCTATTGACCAACCCTTTGAATGACTGGAATTTTGCTTTCCTAAAATTCAGGGTCCTAACTTTACTCTTTGCCTGACCCAGAGAAGTATTTGGAACCGCTGGGATTCCTGGGAAAATGACACTGCTTCCTACATCTTGAGATCATAATGAAAAATTAGTCAAATCCCAGGAGTGCTTTTTAGGAAACCTAGTATTTTCAGATTTTAATGAAACTGCTGTTGGCACAGAGAGATGAGGGATAGGTAGATTAGTCAAACCCTCAGGGTGCTGCAGCCACTGGCACTATTTTATCACACTCATCAAGACAGCGTGAGGGGATGGCAGGAGCTTAGGTTTATGTCAATTCCTGCAAATTAACTCCCATCAAATTAAGTTGTTTTATAACAAAGACAGTGGTTGTTATAAAGGAAGGAGAGGGAAGACCACAGTTGACATTGTGTGATAAGGACTCATTTAAAACTGCATAGATGGGCAGGCAAAGCTGCTCTGTTGAACCGTGCGTTGTGCACTTGCACCAGTGCCATGGGCTGTCCCAGTTGGAAACCATTTGGTTTTGTCCCACTCCCTGCTTCTGTGCCCAGTGACACTTGGCTACCAGCCCCAGATGCTGATTTTGGTTAGCACCAGTCATTGTCCTGGGAAAGGTAACGGGGTACAAAGAGATCCCGTCCCACCTGAGGCACCTCCCTTCTGCAGCTGCACTCAGTGCAGGGAGATGCAGGTCAGAGCCATTTTTCACACATTGCTTTTCAGTGTTGGCCATTGTTTGCCATCAGAGTTCAGAGCTGTTGGTGTTAGAAGGCTGATCCCAGGAGGCTCCAGTTTAAGGATGCTCATGTTCTTGCTGTGTTTTCTCAGCAGGAGAGCTTTGATCTTAGTATGTGTCTGACAGTCATGTCACCCATGTTGTGCTCATTTGAATTAAGTGTTTGGCTCCAGTGATGTGGTTTTTCTGTTGTTATTATTATTCGGTGTGTTTAATTATTTTTTCTTTCTTCATTAAATATTTTGTTCAGGTTGCCTGCTCCCTTCTCCTGCAGAAAAATTGGCATTTATGGTATTTGTTTTGCTTTTTTTATTGCTTGAGGAAAATTTCCATAATAGATCATCATTTTTTTCTCTTTTTATTTTTTTTTTGTGCTTGTTAATTAAAAGTGACACAAATTTGTTTAAACTACAGACAATTAATAGGGAGGGTGAATCATATATGGTATACCTTATTCACTTGGCTCCATGGAATCCCAGCAGTCCAGGTCTCCACAGCAACCTCTGGAGCACGCCTCCCTGTACGGTGCCCACATACCCTTTGGTTTACTGTGGCTGTCACAGTCACTGCCAGGAGGACACATGAGGATAAGGCAAGATGCCAGAGATGCCAGAAGAGATACATATACCTAAGCTTGCTACCAGTGTCCTTCTTAGGGCTGCTTTGTAAACGAAACGTTGAAATATAAACCTGTATTTATGAGAGGGTCACCTGTTATGAATTACCCAGCACTTCCCCTTGCAAGACTCTCGTTTCCATTGATTATGGCTTTTCTAAGTGGGCTGAGATTTTCTGTATCGACCTCAGGCTAGATGATTTTTGTGAAAGATAATAAACATATGGCAGTGAGACAAGAACATTTATTAGGTGAATTAAGTATACATATACACAGATAACATATAGTAAAGATACAGACAGATAATCACAAGTGTCTAATTCTACCAGTTCAGGAAGTTTTCACTGCCTCAGCTGGAAATTACGACTCTTTTGTGGAAGCACAGAGCCTGCAAGCATGCACGTACCTTGTCTTGTAGTACTAGGCAAAACAGGTCCCTTCACACAGCAGCTCTTGTTCCAGCTGGAGGAGGGGCAGTTTCTTAAACCTCCCTCATTTGGTTTCCTGCAATTGTGCGATGATAAACTAAAGGGCTAGGCTTGTTGTAGTGTAGATATTGCATATTGCAGCCATTGCAAGTTGTAATGCTGAAGTAGAACAAATCATTATGTGTTTGATTTTGTCCAAAACCAGATAGGACTCTTCATCATTCATGCTCATTGGCAAACTTATTTCAGAATAAGAACTCAAGAAGCATTAAAAAGCAGAGCTCCATACAGAGCGTGGGATAGTCTTTGCACAAGTCCAGCAATGGAGGCTCTCTAGTGGTCTCTCTGAACCAGGTATTTTGTCCAAAAAGTGTAAGATGAGGTCACTGCAAGCCAAGAGTGCCACTGTGCCCCTGTGGCTGGATGGAGATCTGGGAGGAAATTCTAGCCCCGTTGAAGTCAGCTGGAGTTTTGCCATTGGCTTTGATGGAGCCAACATTCCTCTTCTGATGCAGACATTTCACAATAACCTCCTCTGTTGAACTTTCAACACATGCATGTTATTTTCATTACAAATAAACAAAATATTTCTAAAAAGGACACCTTCATATATACAGTATGCCAGAAGATTACATTAAAAGTTCATCATGGTGCACATGGTAAAACACTAATAATCCATCCTTGATGTCTCTGGGAAAAATTCTGACATGAACAAATCTCCTTTAGGTCATTTTGCCTGAATATACAGCAATCAAATTTACAGCTGAGGGTTTATTATTTTTGCAGAATGCACACGCATTCCGAATTTGCCGTGCTCAGAAATGGAGACAAGACATTCATCTGTGTCCTTGGCTTTGGGAAAAGACATCCCTGTGTGTCCGGCCATGGGCCCTGGTATAGAGCAGACAGGAAATCTGCCAGACTGCCTCGGCAGGAGGCTGCCTTCAACACGTGCAGCAAGGAACAAGAAATGTCTTAATGATTAATCACTGTCAACCTTTGTTCTCATTAAAGACTTGATTGTCAGATAAGGCTGGTAATGAGGCGCTGTTCTTGGGCCTGTTGCTATGTGATTGTGCAAGGGCTGAATCTAAGCCTTACACCCTGCAAGATGAAGCTCCCACTTTGCCCAAGTTTAGGAGTTGGGGTTGGAAATATTGTTCCAAGAGTGCCTGCTAGTGGCTATGGGGCTGTGCAGCTCTCTGGCAAGGGATTATGGCAGGGCTGCAAATAAATCTGAAAATATGTTCGCAAGGATCTTGGGTAAAAGCAGCTTCCCTGTTGGTGTTGAACAGGCAAAGTGCTATATCAGGTTTCTATTAAGAATTGTACAAGTAATTAACTATCTGCCAAAGTGAGGATTGGCTCCTTTCAGGGATTTGTTCACTCATTTTTATGTTTGAGATTGTGCTCAATTCTACCTATTTCTGAAATGGTTCTGGGGTGCACTGAAATTTCAGTGTGCAAAAAACTGTATTTTTGAAAAGCCCAAACTCCCTGGATCTTCCAGTGAGAGCTGCAGCAGTTGGGTTTGCTGAAATACTTATCCCTCAGCATGCTGAATACCTGCTGCACCACTTGATGTCCAAACATACCACTCCAATGGGTGACTTACACCATGAGGATGCAGAAATCAGGTGTGTGCTCCCTACAGTCAGGAGCAGTTCCAGTTTGTGTCTGAAGGGATTAGTCCACATTTCCTGTTTGGGCTCCACAATTCAGTCTGTTGAAGGAGTGACACAGCATTTGCTTCTTTTCCCTGGCTGGATGAAGGCACACGTATTTCTGGCAGACAGCCTGGGCTTGTGAAATTGCAATGCTAGTGTCCATGTTTCCTTGTGTATGTGCCTTGGAAACATGGTTGGCCCTGAAATTTTTGTCCTGAGAGCTCAGATGTTCTCAGGAGAAAAACATAGGAGATAGTCCCATGAGGCTGAGCCAACTTCTTATAAACACTCCACAAAATTACTGAAAGGAGCTATTTTGCAGCCTTCACACAGCTGTATCTTTGGATATTAGACACAGAAAAACCAGCTCTTAGGATCTTGCAATGTTCAGGTTTTTCAAATGCTGTTTGTACATATAAAAGCAATCTTCCTGGAATGCATAAAAATATTCTCTGACAGATATTAGGGGAAATTCAGCCTATGATAGTATCTTTCACCTGGTTAATTTGGGAGGCTTTTAGATCACTCTATGCAACACCCTTAGAAATTCATCCACTTTTGCTTGACAAATCATAGGGTGTTCACACTCACTCTTCCAGGCATCTTACTCCAGTGTGACTAGAAGCATCCAAGATGAGGAGTATAAGGGAATGTCCTTATCATCTAATCTGGGTTCCTAAGTCAGTTGTCTAAATTAAACATCTGAAGCCTAATTATACAGCCCCATCTCCCTGTATAGTGAAGGGAGAGCTACAGCAGGCAGTTTGGAGAGAATCTGCTCTAAGGTTTTTGTTAGAGACCTATACTTCAAGGAGGCTCACTTTTATGCTGTGTATTCCAGATATGAAAAAAGGTTGAATGAGTTTGAGTTGCTCAGGAAGGTACTGTTTTCCACTCCCATCAAGCTGAACAAGCAGTAAGGCAAGGGAGAATCTGCTTGGCTGTGTTTCTCCCCAGTCTGTCTTATTTCCTTATACACAGATCATATCCTCAGCTGCTGCAGATGAGTTTAACCTCAGGAAATTCTTGGTGCTCTCACAGTATACAGTGGCATAGAAAGCAGCCCTCTGCACTCCAGTCAAGAGTGGGAGTTATTCCTAAAAGTATGAAAACTCTAGCTTTTTCACTAGAGCTGAAAGAGTTCTTATTTGACAAGTGCTCTGCTGTGGTCCTGCTGAAGTTTTGTTTTCTTGTCTGAGGCAAGGACATAAGCAGGCAGTGCTTGGAGTTCAGACAACCATGAAAAGGCCAGTATTTAGCAGAAAGGGGTGTATCTGTTTCAGCAAAAAAGAGGGGGCTCAGAAGAGGGCTGACAGGTATTATGATTGGCTGTTCAGCAAAGCACCCTGTGCTCGGCTTCCTAAAGTTGCATGAGTCAGGCCAGCTCTTCTCAATAAGCCAAAGTGCTTGGCCCAGCAGCTGCAGGAGAGCCTCAGTTTGTGCCTGTGGAAAGGAGCATGCCAGCTGGGGCTGTGGAGGCTCACATCAGGGGCTCACAGGGCTTTTCTGAAACACTGCAAAACTTGGTTGAACCATTCCCCTTCGCCTCCTCCTCCTCATCCTTCTCTTGTCCCTCTTCCTCCTCCTTTTCCAAGCGCTCAGTTGTTCAAGATGGTTTGCAGTCAAACCAGAAAGCCCCTGAGAAGCTCACACTGTGGGGACAGCCACTGGTCCCTTGAAGAACTCCACAGAAGAGCCTTTTCCTTCACCATCCTCACTCTAAGCCTGCAGTGAAGAGCTGCACAAGCCCATGATGCCAATTAACACAAACTGCTTATGAGTGAGGACATCATGCATAGGTTCAGTCACCAGATGAACATGACTTTGCACATCCTTTCCCCTGGAAGCAGCTTTTTGTAAGGCAGGCATCTGTCACTGAGCAGACTTGCATAAATGGATCTGAAGACTTTTCCTTTCTTCTTTTAATTCTTTGTTTCTTTAAGCCATAATTGATGCAAGAGAAGAGCAAAAGTCAGAGCTGTCACTCCCAATCTGATGCAGGGCACAGAATGAGTTGCCCCACAGAGGAACAGAAAGGTGGAAAAATTCCCCATCTCCTTTTGAGGGAAAAATCTGCAAGAAGCAGAAGCTCATCTTGTGGCACAGATGTCAGGGCTCCTGGCTGGGAAGCAAACAGTCTCTGTGGGCATTGTGGTTTCATACAAAATTGACCATTGTTTCCCTTCTGTCCCATCAAAATTATTCATCAATTCAAAGCATTTCCAGGAGAAAGAGGGGAAAGGTTTGCACATCCTTTTCCAGCCAACTGTCCTTAGGCCACTTCTGAACTAAGAATGTAGAGACATAAGCTTGCAAAAGGCTTTCAGAGCTCCTGACAAGCTCTGTAGGGAAAGGAGAGGAGAGGAGAGGAGAGGAGAGGAGAGGAGAGGAGAGGAGAGGAGAGGAGAGGAGAGGAGAGGAGAGGAGAGGAGAGGAGAGGAGAGGAGAGGAGAGGAGAGGAGAGGAGAGGAGAGGAGAGGAGAGGAGAGGAGAGGAGAGGAGAGGAAGAGAAAAAAGGGTGAAAAAGAAAAGTCTATTTTTAAAAGTTCATATATATGTGTTAGAAGCCAAGACATCTCTTCATTTGTAAGAACACAAATCAGCTGCAGCAGGGATAGTGAAAGGCAAATTTGGTCTTAAATGCTTTGTTTTACTGCTAATTTAAACATTTGAACGTAATGTTCTTTATGATGCTTAAGAACAAAACCGCAGTTGTGCTCCCAGCTCTGATGAACTCTCACTGTCTGCCTTTCTGCATCTCAGAGGTTTTATATGGCACTGTAACATCAGACAATGTGGTGCAACACATCTGCTTTGTATGTCGAGCATCACTATGCTGAAGCTTCAGCTCTGGCAGGGCAGATGGAGTTTTGTGGTGGTTGGTGAACACTAATCCAGCCCCAGCTGGCACCAGGGATGGCCCTAAAAGGGCTGTAGGTCATTTGCAGGGCTGGAGGAATGTGGAACATGCACGAGCAGCGCCAACAAGTAGGGCAGAAACTGGGGGTGAGCCCAGGTGGACATTTGTACCTGCTGGGGTGTGATGCTTCCAGCCTGTCCCTGACACCTGGCTGGCTGGCTGCAGGGATGTGCTCCCCATCAGGTCACCTCCTTGGGGGCAAAGGGGACAGGTTACTTTCCTCATGCAGATGGTGACACCATGCAGGCAAGCACTCGGGGCTCCCCAGCTCGAGGGATGCTGGGCTGCCTCTGCAGCCTGCTCGGTAGAGGTGCCCCTGGGCAAGGGGACAGGTATGACCCACTCCAGATTTTCTCTGGTCAGGGCTTTCTAAAGTTAAACCACATGAACTGCAGCATTGGAACCCAGGAATGACATTAAAAACCAGCTGCTCTAGATGTGTGGAGTTGTAGTAGAGCTGCTGCAGTAAAGCTGGGCTTAGAGCAGGATGAAACAGTTTTACAGAAGCAGGGTAACTCCAGCCAAACCTGCCCTTCCTCTCAGGGATGTCAGAAGGCACACTTTGTCCTGTTCAGGGGCAGAGCCCCATGTCCATGACAGCAGTGTAGCCCTTCTGCTGTCTGATTTGCAGGATGGAAGCGCAGGGTGAGAGCAGGGCCCGATAGCACTGGTCCATGAAGGGTCAAACTGCTGTGCAGCTAGTCTCCTGATTTATTAGGAAACTGTTCTTCCTTCTCCCATTGCAAGGGGAAGATCAGCAGGCAGGAGAAGTAACACATCGTAGATTCATAGGCTCGCACTGACATTTCATGAACGGCAGAGAAAGGACCAAATGCAAAAAAACCCCCAACCTGGCTCCAAGCTGATGATTTACACTGTTTTCTCAGGGTCTGTTTGCCAAGCAGCTGGTGCTTTGTGCCAATGGCTATTACAGAAGAGCTTTCTTTGATAGATACTGTGAATGAACACTACACAGTTTATCTTAAGACAAAATCCCCCCCACTGCTTATATGGGTTGGTAGGGAATGAGGGAAAGAAAAACTTAGGCTTTGTTGGTTTTTTTACGTAGGACTGAAAGCACATTCGGGGGAGCCTGCACTATCTGTGCAAAAACACAACAGATGAATTCTATTAATGGATGGAACATGTGCCTGGGTTCAAGCTAGAGTTGTCATTTGAATATAGAAGTCAAAGCCAATTTATTGTAACATATTTTTCTTTTCAAAATATTTTAGGAAAGACAAAAAAGTTTGCGCAACAACTTGGCAAGCGGGTCTGTTGAGAGGAGGTATTTTCTATCTTGCAGCTAGCATAAGGGCTGAAAAATGTGGCAGTGCCGAGCAATCCTAGATTCCTTCTGGAACTGAAAGAAAGTGTGCAGGATATAATTGTGTAAGAGCCCAATAAATTTGAAGGGTGGGTTTGTAACACTGCCTTGGGGGCTGCAGGTGGCTCCAGAAGAAAGTCAAGGTTTTTATTTCAGTAACAGTCTTCAAATACTTTATCTAACTAGCTACACACTCATGTAGCCCCATCTAGAAGCCAGGGAGTTATTTTAAAATAGAAATACCCATACAATCATTGTGCTTCTTCCATGCCAGATGGTAGAAAGATAAGTGGGATCAGTCTGTATGGAGTGTGTTACTGGGGAGGGGAGGGATGCAAAAGCTAAGGCACAAGAATGAGCTTTCCTGGAGGTTGCAAAGTGCTAAACATCAGTGCTCTGTGGTCGTCAGGGCATGGGTAGGCTACATATGACCAATCTTTGTTTCGATGTCAGCCCATGCTTGCCCAAATGCCCCAGGGGACATGGCCATGGAGCAGAGCTTTACTAGGATAGCAGCCCAGATCCTGGCCACTCGAGAGAGTGTACGCCTCCCTGCACAACAGGGAGCATCAGACTCCCGCTGTGAGGTCTTGTGTTGCAAGGCAAAAATGCTGCTGCCTCTTAGGTTATACAGAGTTATGTGGTTGGTTCTTATGGTGAATTGCAGCCAAGTGGGGTCAGAGAATGGATGTGTCTCCTGACTATTGTGACCTCTTCAGTGTATCCCATTTTCTTTGTAGCTGTGTGGCTAAGAAATACGTGGGTATTGAGTGATCCAACATAGGCTAAGTATTTTTGTGTGTGTACTGAGAAAGCTACATTTGGTAAAGGCCCAAATACCAAACACTGCTGGAGCAAGTAGGCAGAAAACACATTAGTGCGAAGGGAAATAATGGCCAAGAGAAAAGGAGCAGCATACTGTCATCCCATGTACATTCTCTTCTTGTATGAGCATGGTTTGAGTCCTCATGTTCCTTCCCCACTGCGCTCTAAGATGACTTTTTGCCATCCCTTCATTATGGAGCTGCACACTGGGAGCAGGAAGCAGATCTAGGTCCCTCACAAAGACCAGAGAGAGTCTTCAAGGTCCTTGCCAGTAACACATTTATTTTACTGAGGAAGTTGATACACTCTAAGCCTATTTAATCGTGGTGCTAATGGGATTCAATTAGCAGTCTCTCAGAGACTGCTCTTGTCAGGGAGATGACGGGACAAATGAAAGCAGTACCATTCACCCCACTGTGAAGTATTAACTTCCCACCTCTGTATTTTCTAAGAATAGATGCCACTTCTACCAATAAGTCTGCAGCTTCTCACTGCTGTTCACCAGATGGTAGGAACCAGCAGACACTGAGTTAGTTCCCTTGTGGTCAAACAAACTGCTGTACAGCCCAATGCACGTTTCCTGAAAGATCCCCAGGACAGCTCTGTTACTTCTGTTAATATTTCCCAAGCTCCTGGTACAATATTGAGGCTTTCCACTGGAGCCACCTGGCACATTTTCAGTCTTTCCTGAGGGATGAAGTTACTCAATCCTCTTCTTACTTTGTCATAGCCTTTGTATTGGTCACTTGTCCTGAGAGTCTGTGGGCTGTGTCCTGAGCTTCAGCTAATTACATAAAAAGGATTATTTCCTTTGCTTGACGCTTGTTATTATTTTCATCCTTCATGAACCTTCTCTTCTGTTTCAGGAACAACACTCTGTGGTAGGCCAGGGAGCTGGCCCCACTCCAAGCTCCAGTTCTTGCTCAAATCCAAACACTGGAAGTGGTTACATGAACTCATCCCAGCAATCATTGTTGAATCAGCAGCTGATGGAAAAGAAACAGGCTCTGCAACGGCAAATGATGGAGCAAAAACAACTCCTTCTACAGCAGCAGATGTTGGCAGAAGCTGTAAGTTTACTAATTTCTTATTTTACATGGAAAATATTGTCATAAAAACAATAGAAAAGAAAGCCCCCTAAAACTTCAAGGTTGTTTTGGCAATGCCTAAAACTTCAAGAGTGCGCCTTGTATTTTTCAGCACTTTTCTAAGCCTTTTTGAAACCTTCTTCAATCTATACTGAACAAGTTTCCAAGCTCCTACAGTTTCATTACAAGAACAATCCAAGCATATGCTTGGTTTTGAGACACAAGAATATTGTCAGTGGTTTTCTTTGCAAAATAAACCAAGGTGCACTGCTATGCTACTTCCACCTCAGGGGAAAGTTTACTTCCAGGAGCTGTCACCCAGGCAGCATAGTGTAAAATGCCTGTGTGTGAACAAGGATCAGGTACCTTGATTTTGGGGTTCAACACAAGTTTGTGGGCTTGGCTGGGATTGTGTATGAGTCCTATTTTCTGTGGTTTTATTTTTGCATTTCTAGGTATCTGTAGCCAGTTCTCTGTCCTTTGGTATCTGAGAGACTACTTGGGATTTTCTGGTCATTTTAGGAGACATGGGAGATTCTAGAAAGGAAATATTTATTGACTTTTTGATTCATGCAGAAGAAAAAAGAAGTGCAAAGTCAGCTCTCTGTGCTGCAGTTTTCGTCAGAATTTTTAGCAGAGCAAAAACTTAACTGCTCTAATAACTTATCTTAAATAAAATTGAAATTTAATCAGCTTGGATTTGCTTTTGTATTGTGTACATAGAAATGCACATAAAGCTTGCCCACAGTTTTTACATGAATTGCAGGGATTTCATGGGAGTCTGTCTTCTTCACAAGGATTCAGGTTGAGCAGGATATAAAAACAAACCTTACAAATCTTAATCAGACCCCTCCCTCCCATCATGAATTGTGGAAATGCCCTAAATAACACAAGATTGGCTCTTCTCCCAGTGGTTTTAAGTGTTCCTGGGAGAAGAAAATACAAATTTTTCACTAGAAGGTCCATATACATGCTGTTTTCAGGCAGATTATCCCCAAATTACTCTGATGGACTTACATCATGAGCCAGGGCCTGACTCTTTCACACTGACAAGCTGATTTGCCATTCTGGCAGCTGAGGACAAAACCTGTGCACATTGCACAAGAGGTGTGATGCTGTCCCAGCAGCTGTCCAGTAAAGGCACATGTGCACCAAACTCACAATTTCCTGCCATGGGGGCACATATCCCAAGGAACCACGTCTCATGGGTGAGCAGGAGCAGCAGATCACACTGATGCTGATGAGACATTTAGCATTGACTCTGGTGCCTGCTCTTTTGAGATCTTTATGAGCACAGGCCAGTTAGTCAGATTTCAGTTCAAGGACTTGGCTATCTCACCAGAGACATGTCCCTGCGAGCTCAAAAAAAAAAAATCTCCCTAGCTAATATTTTTCCTGCAATCTTTCCTTGCTGTCCTTGCCCCAGTTCTTGTACTCCCAATGTAAGAGGAAAGACCAGCAACTCATACAAGGAAGCACAGGGTAATGCTGAGTGGCATGAAAACAGCCAGCCCAGCACCATCCTTGTCCTTGTCCTAAACCAGGTGTATATCCCTACTGCTGGTATCCCTAGTAAGGAGAGCTGGGGGGAGCAAAAAGCAAGGATTTTACTGGGTTTTGTGGTCACCCCTACAGTGTAGGATGACAGAGTGAGGGAGGGCATGGCTGTGGATGGGTTTGACAAGCTGAAATAGAAATATACTTTGTACTGCAGTGCAGACATGGACATTGTTCTCAGAGGCTGAGAGGAAAGTTGAACCAGACTCAAACACAATGCAGAGATATTTCCATATAGACTTCAGTAGGTGATGGCACAGTTTCACATGTGACTGTCCTGTGGACCAGACAGGGTGAAAGGAAGGAATACTTCACCTTTTGCATAACTGAGAAAAGAAAGAGATTGGCAAAACACAGAGACAGGAAAGCAAAAAGAAAAGCAAATTAATGTACTTCTACTCTAATCCTCTAGGAGAAAATAACTCCACAAGACCAGCTGAACAGACACTTGACAAGACCACCACCAGATTATAAAGACCAAAGAAGGAATGTGGTCAACATGCAACAAGCAAACCAATATCCTGGTAAGTACCCATGGCCTCAAAGCAACTCCTTCCTTTCTTCCTTCCTTCCAGCTAGAAGAGCACCCATAAGAGGCATGCATGCATGGGATGACTGGGGCATGATTTTCAGGATATCTGCTTCAGTCACTGCAGAGGCAGTGGGTGGTGGCTGTGCCCTCCTGTGCTATTTACCTCATCGTCCTGCACCACTAGAAGTGCTGGTGTATGATCTGGTGCTTCATCCAGGCTGATACTGTCTCTCTCAGACATGGGGAAGGAGGAGTTGGTACCCTTCCCATTAGCACTATCTGGGGCAGATGTGCACCCACATACCTGATGCAGAGGGGTCCTCTTGACTATGCAACCTCACTGTGTTCAGATGCTTTTCTCACATATGTGGTGCAACTTGGTTCAGAGACTGAGATGAGAACCCTCCCTCCCTTCAAACAGCAGTTCATGTACAGTGTGAGGACCCTCACACAGGTTTTTAAGTACCCCACACAGCACCATCATGAGTGGTACTTTTGGTGTGTTTAACAGGCTGTGGTCATGGCCTTAGAGCTGCTCTACATGCAGCATTTCAACAGATCAGTCAAACAGTAGAGTAAAAGCCCTTGCTTTCTGCCAGAGCTGCCCAGGGCAGGAAATGCCCAACACTTCAGGACTAGTCCTTTGTTTCAACTCTTGTGCCCTGACCTGCTAGGTCGAGAGTCTAGTTGTTGGAGCACAGGATTGTTTGTTTGGCTTTTCATACTTTCACCTTGCTGATTGGCTGAGGGCGACTCAGAGAGCAAAGGCAGAGTAAGGAAAAAATGCTGAGGGGAGAGGAGGTGGGGGAAATGCAGCAGATGGGACCAAAGGATGTTTTCTATACTGCAAAAGTGTCTGTGCATATAAGTATAAAAAGAATTCTTTGCCTTCTAGTATATTTTTGTATGCAACATGCTAAAGAAAAAGGAGACTTTTTTTTTTTTGTTGCTTTTCCATAATTATTGGCTCTGCAGATTCAGCCAGTGATCTGAGTCTTTCCTTCTTACCTGTCCTTCGTAGCACAACATTTTCTGCTTCTATTACAATTTTAATGTGCTCTGAAGTGCAGCTTACTCACATGCCACCCCTCTGCCCAATCTGCTGACTATGTAGGGATGGGCCAGGTTGGGCCACTCAAGTAGCATTCATGCACTCCTTTCCTCTGCTTACAAGTTCTAGCAGTGATAACCTTGCTGCAGCCTGGAAACTGCTGCTTTCTAATGGACCTGGGGATTAATCTTCTCCAGTAAAGTGGCTCAAGCATCCCAGTGTAATATCCCATGGTAAGGGCCCTGCTCGCTGGCTTGGTATCTCCTGTATTCCCAAAATAAATGCTTTGGCAAGCCCAGCATTTTGCTGAGGAATCTTGTGATTTGGTGTGTTGTTTAAAGGTTTGTTCCTGGAATCAAATTATTAACTGAGACTCTTGGCTTTTACTTAAAAACAATCCATTTCTAGCCTGAGACAGAAAATGGAAGCAAGTGCAGCCACATGTGTGAAAGGCTCCAAAGTGAGTAGATCACCATTGTTATGTGGCAGCTCTTGTTGCTGTTAATCTGATGGAATTTCTGCCAGTCTTGTGATATTTGGAGTCGCATCTCCTCGGTTTGAAACATGTGGGGATGGCAGCACTTGTCCATTCAAATCTCAAGTCCCTGCTGAGTGAGCCCCGGGAGGACAGCAGCCTTTCATGCAAGCCTGGGAGAAAGGGCTGTGCTGGGAGCTTCCAGCAAAGCTACCAGAGGGAGTGATTAGGAAACTCTTGCATAAGGGAGTAACAGTAGGGAAACTGTTTCCTTTTTCTGGGAATAGCTTTGCTCAGATCAGGGAAGAAGAAACAAAAAGCTAAATAAAATGGCACAGGCTGGAGAAACTTGGTTGAGTATTTTATTTCCCTATACTTTTCCCCACAGTGCCATGCCATGGCAAGAGACCCCCAAGAAAGGAGCAGGTGAATTGGGTAGAAAAGCTGTTTCTCCAGATTGCTGTAGCCTGGGGTGCCCAGCTGCTGTACAGAGTGCTTCTGGGGAAGGCATTTCTTCCCATCTGGAAGAAATAAGAATGGAAAATACTTGCGTTAAAAATAAAAGCATAAAAATAGCAAAACAAAGAAAGAGGAAGCTTCGTCTTTTGGCAAAAAGTACAACCCCTTCCCAAACACTTGTGTTTTTCAAAAAGTGTAGCATTTGCAGTGTGATGGTAGCCCTGAGGTCTGCTCAACAGCTGGCAGGGTCACCCCATGAGGGGCTTCATCCCAGTGGCAATGAAGTGACTCTACAAACTTGCAGTTCAGCTGGAGGGAGAGAACCATCTCTTGAAATGCCACTGAATTCTCTCTTTAATATGGGCTCACAGGAGCAAAAAAAAAAAATCAGGGACCCATCCCTATCATCCCTAAAAAAAAAAAATAATCACAGAATCACAGAAAGCTTTGGGTTGGAAGAGACTTTAAAGATCATCTAGTTCCAAACTTTCACTAGACCAGGGTAGTCAGAGCCCCATCCATCCTGGCCTTGCATACTTTCAGGGATGGGACATTAACAACCCTTTCACTAGTCCAGTGTTTCACCACCCCTGAGTAAATTTCTTCCCTATGTCTAAGCTAAACCTCAATTTAAAGTCATTCCCCCTTGTCCTGTCACTGCATATCCTCGTAAAAAGTCCCCGTCTCTCTCTCTCTCTCTCTCTCTCTATCTCTCTCTCTCTCTCTCATAGCCTCCTTTAGGTACTAGAAATTACTAGATCACCTCAGAACCTTCTCTTCTCCCATCTTAACAACCCCACCTGTCTCAGCCTGTCTTCATAGGAGATGTTACAGTAGTTCCAAAAATTCACAACCCACCAGCAAAGCCAAAGATGGGGCTAATCACGTGGTTGCCAGCTGAGCACTGATTGTGGGAATGTGATCGTCCCTGTTGGGCTAAAAACAGGTGGACTCCCCATAGCGTACCCTGTCCCAGGGGCTGCCCAGCTCAGGGACTGAATTTAGGTGCTTAAGTTAAGACAACACAGTTGTTAGGATAATTAGATCCCCTATAGTCCCACTTGCAGCCTGTTTGTGGAACAGGCTGCCTTCCAAACTAGGGGCAGCTTCTTAATTTAGGTATCTATGTCTATATTGATTTGAAACAAGCACTCTGGTTGTGGAGTCACACTCAGTGTTAATAATGATTTGGGAAGAGTTATTTTTTAAGTCCTTAAGGAAAGAAATGAATCCTTTACATCCATTACTAAATGGAAATAGTATATGTATAAAAATAATGCAGAAAAAGCAGAAATATACAATTTTTTCTTTGGTTCCAGACTGTGGGAGCTGAACATCATTATGGTGAAATTTCAACAGGAACAGTATATTAAATAGCTGTTCCTAAACATAGACTTTTTAAATATGTATGCCCGTGATTTGTCTAAAAGAGTTTTAAAAGAGCTGGCTGACAGGTTCTCCAAATTCTTAGTGTCACCTTTTATGTAGTCTTGAAACACCAAGGGAGACTGCTAATGCCATGATAAAAATTAAAAGACTAAGTAGGTAATTGCAGCCCTAGTAGCCTAATGCAGAGTTCAGCAAAACTACTGGGGAGCAGGTACAGCCCAAATAATAAAGAATTAAGGAAGGGGAAGATTTATTTAATTTCAAGCAACATGGGCTGATGTTAGAAGAATCTTTTTAAACTTGCATGGTATCTCTTTCAATGAATCCACAGCTTAAAGGCAATAGTTGTTCAGGTTATGTCCCTTAAAGCATCTGACTTCTTACTGCCTATTTTGGTTAAGAAACCTGAGTGGCACAGAATTAACCTAGCTCAAAAGGAAATGGCTGACAGGTCTTCAGATATCACCATGGGCAGGCTCTGTGATTGAAACTGGATAGGCAAACATTGTCCCAGATGATGCTGAACTGGAAAAATAGAGCTTACTTTACATCCACAATGGAGATGTGCAAAAGTTATTGCTGTGACCAGCTATGATGTACAGCTCTGAAATCAACATCAAAAACTGCCACATTCTGAAGGGACTTCCAAAGGATCAAGGGACTGGAAAACATGCCACACACTGAGACTGAAGTATCTGGAGAATGCTGCAGGCATGACACAGTCTCGAAGCACTGTGTAGTAGGAAGGAATTTATGATGGACCAACTAATAAAATTAGTCACACAGACCAATATATAATAAGATTTGGTGATGAAGCTGAAGTTAGTCAAATTCCATCTGGTTTTGCCATATGTACAAAGGATCTAACCAAGGCAATGTCTCATGCCCAAAAATTGCTATTAGTTGCACCCTATGAAACAGCAAATCTCCTCGTTCCTCCTCTGGGAAAGGCTCAGAGAATTCCTGAAATGCAGTGGTACCTTGGTAGCAAGCTCATTTGACAGCTTTTCTCACACTTTGAGGGCCACCCAAAGATGTGTGAGAATTTAGCTTGTGCTGTGCCATGTGGCACAGATTTCCTCGGCTGACCCATACATTGTGTGAAGAAACATCTCCTTTCATTTGCCTTGAACCTGACCTTTTTGAGCTGTGCTTCTTGTAGGGTTTGTACTGGAAGCAACAGTAGCAAAGGGAATTACAATGTGGAGCAGCTGGTTGTGTGCAGAAAGGATTCTTCACAGTGCCATCTACACTGGCTGAGTTTAAAAAGTGGTTGGACTTTTTCAACCAGTCTCTCAGGGATTAATTCAGTCCTGCACTGCATAAGCACTCAGCTTTCATGGTATAAGTGACCTACTGTGGCCTCAAACTATGGCAATGTAGCCAAAGAAGTGAGCTTGTGTTGAGGTTTGGCAGCTGAAGGCAAGAAAATTCTCTCTTCTTGTCATCCATTGGCAGTTGTTAAGTACAGGAAAATCCTCCATTGGGCCGAATCAGCCAGGAGTGATCAATTCCTGCCAACTCATAACTTGTAGTTATATAGCCATAAGCCCAGCTGGGAAGAGAGTTTAGAAAGGGCAGATGTGGGGCTCACCAGGCACAGCACTGGGTCATGTCCCCATGCCTGCTCAGCCACCACATGGGAGGACAGGTACGTCACAGACTGGACTGAGCTCCTGCCCCAGCATACGGCTGCAAATGTGTGAGAGGCACTCTTGGCTCCTGCTGTCATCTGTGACAGACATTCCCAAACAAAGGATGGATACTGCTGCTGTAAGTGTTTAAGAAAGGTGGAAAAGAAGCCTGATTAAAGTGCCTCTCACTCCCCATTGTCTCTAGAGGAAGCCAGGATGAGCTATGCCCTGTAAGGAAAAGTTCTTGATCTCTGATCAGAGAGGCTTTGTCCTGACATGTCTAGTGCTTCTGTAAAGGAAGGCAGGAAAGTCTTCTCTTCTGCCCAGTGGTTCTGTCTGTCCTTCCCTGCTCCAATATTTCTCTTACAATGAGCATCAGTTTTGGCTCATGTGCTCTCCTCTGAAGGTATGGAAAAACCACAGGTGGCTTAGTATAGACCAAACCAGCCTTTGGATGATAGGCATCTTCAAGGCCTTGAGCAAGTTCATGTAAGTCCTCTTAAGAGCAAGTGTCTTCTTCAAGAAACTCTGCTCATAGAAAACTGGATTTTTGAGCTGTTGGTATTTGAATGACACCACATATTGATGCACCCACGCTTGTTGTAACACTTTGTTTTCTTCTTTCCAGGTGGTTCACCAGCTGTGAGCATGAGCTCCAACAACATGTCCTTATCCAACCCAATTTCAACTCATAGCATCATGCCCCAGAGCTCCAGCCTCATGTCCACCCCTGCTGGAACCCGAATGCCTTCTGTTCCTGCTGCTCGGAGTTTGGGCTGCTACGGGAACCTTCCTTGCAACCAACCAAGCACATACAATGTGACTTCAGGAATGAACCAAATGCAGCCACACAGAAACCAAAATCAAGTTCTGCCCAGTCAGAATAACCCCATGGTGTCCCGACAGCAAACCATGACCCAGGGGAACAACGGGGCAGCTTTTGGGACGGGGTCAGTGGTCAACGCTCAGCAAATAAGGCCAGGCTTGACCCATGGAGCGACAGCTATCCCTGCTCAACGGCCGACCAATGTGATGATCACGGCCACTGCCAATGCCCAGAACTGGGCCCCGCAAGAGGCTGCAGTGAAGCAGCAGGATGCACTGAAACCTGCAGGGGTGCGTTTCCCCACGGGCACTCCATATCCTAACCAGTCTTTGCAGCGCAGCGTAGGCAACCAGCATTTTCCTCAGCGTGCATTGGCACCTCCTAACCAGTTACCGGCGGGAGTCCAAATGAGGCCCCCTCTAAACCAAATGCACCAGACTCTAAATGGACAATCTGCTGGCTCGCTACGAGGGCTCAGCATAAGACCCAATCAGCTGAGAGGACAAACTGTGCCTGCCTTGAATCAGCCAGGAACAAGTATGACACCGCCATCATCTCTGCCATCAACTGGTTTCACAACCACCAACCAAACCTCCCGGGCTTACCAAGGAAGTGAGCATGGCAGTGACCTAGCATTTGACTTTCTGAACCAGCAAGGGGACAGTATAGGACCTGCGCTCAACAGTGACACGGATTTTATAGATTCTTTACTGAAAACAGAACCAGGTAATGATGACTGGATGAAAGACATCAACCTCGATGAAATTTTAGGGAACCACTCGTAAGTGACAGTACCAAGAGGGAACCAGAGGAAGAGGCAGCAAGGACATTAGCTTTCTCTTTAGATGCCAACAACCTGCTTCATTAATTTACACTCCAGTAACTGGGCTGTCCTTTAAAATACAACATAGAGCAACTGCCCTGTTTGAAGAGTAGCTCTAGGAACAAAACTGAAGTGACAGTCTAAGTGATATTCCTGCCTGCCACAAAGGAGTGAAAACATGTGAAGGGTCTGTTCCCCAGACCTGTGCCCAGCCCATTGCAAACTCATTGGTTCTTCTCAGAGGAGCTCCGGGAAAAAAATGCGTTCAGCTTCCCACACATGGAAGCACCAGACAGTGGTATGAGCTGTGGAACATCAGTTCTCTGAGTGCAAGTAAGGCCCCAAGTGCTCCACAGCTCTTCAGTCATCTTGTTCACAGCCCTTTACTTCCTTGGGATTTCTCAGCCCTGACAGCATCAAGCCCTGTGTAAATCTCATGGCATTACAAAACTGTTTACTTCTGCACAGTACAAACTTACATTTGCCTTCCCAATGACTTTGTCATAAACCTTTTGTAGCACACAGCAGGGTAAGTGGTCTCATCCAAGGGAGGAAGGAAACAGATCATCCAGCGTGTTATTTGGTGTGCTCTAGCATTTGCGTTCTCCCTTTCACCAGTGTTTGCAGTGAGTATTAGAGGATGCTGCTGTTCTGCCAGCAGCACAGTCATTCTGGGCATTGAGGGAAACATAAGATGAACTACTTCCAAAGCTCAGGATCCTCACTTTGCCACCTTGCCCTTCCCCAAGGACTCCAGTGACTTAATAGAAACTTGAGTGAGAAGGGTGCTCATGATTTGTCCCTGACTACTCTCCCAGTCCAGCTTAGAGAAGTGCAGATACCTAAAGTGGCTCAGCTAAGCCACTGTCCCTGTTTTCATCTCAAATCACGGCAAGTATCAATCAGGTATCAATCAGCCTGATCTTCTTCTCTCAAACAGTTTTAGCCCAGATGAAATGCCATCATCTACCTGCCTGGGGGGAAGCTGCCATTTTGATTGCACAGCATTTTGGTTCCATCCTGTTTTCTCCTTTGCCATATGGGGAGACTTGAAAGAGTCCTGCTGATGGCCCAGGTCCCCACAGCCTCTCTCTGGAGTACAAGAGGCTCTGCCCCTGAAACTAGCATGCACCTCAATTATAACTCACAGCAAGAGGCTCCATCAGCCACATTTGTGCTTGTACACGAAACAGTTCTGGGGATTAATTCTGGGCACTGGACTCAATCATTTGTTCTGGGTTTGGGGATGGACCAGCTAATTTTGTCCTGAGCAGTTTCTGTGCATAGAAAGAAGATATACTGGGGCAAGGACCATTCCCATGAGCAGTTTGCAGCCACCTTGCCTTGAAGGCTAACAGAGCAGAGCAGTAAGGATGCAGGCTGTCCCACACCTGCCAGGGAATAGTCTTGACTATATTAAATTCTTTGCTATAGGCTTGGTCAGTAATGGCATCAGAAGGATATGCTATGTCACTATAAAGCAGCTGCACAGTGATTCAGACAGGATTCATGGATGGGAACAGATCTCACAATTCAAATGAAAGTGCTGTTCTTTCAAATGATGGGGTGCAATGTGTTTCACAGCCTCCTCTGAATTAGCTAAAACTGGATGTGGCAAAGGAATACAATGCCTACGTTCCCATGCCTTGGTACCAAGAGGCATTGCTCAGCCCGTGCAAGTGCTTTATTCATCCTTGTTAGTGGCACTGGGATGAGTAGACTATTTGACAATAGCCTCTGCACTTATGTGACCTACTTCTTGTGAGAGGTTTTAATAAGGCTTTTCCAGTTATTTCACCCTGTCATTTCAAATGGGCACATTTTTTCAGGATGTTTCAAGAAGCATCGTCACACAAATGAGCACCAGCACCTCCACAATAGGTGTAACATGGGCATTTAGTTAGATATGCCAGTAGAGGCTGTTCATTCCCAGAGAAATAAGAGGGACAAGAAAGCCTGCTGAAGAGTCCCTTCTGCCAGCCCAGCAGTGATCATTGCACACCTCTGCATTGTGTAACGTGGTGACTCAGCTGCCCAGAAAGCTCCCTCTTCTCCCCAAGTTTGGTCAGGGTGCATGTGATCCCTCTGATATATCAGTATAAGTTTTTTCAAGCCTTTGAAGAGCTTTTCAGCTCAGGCCACTGGGGTCCCACCTAAGCTTGGAGAGATACAGATGCGATATAACAAACATGTCCCGTATAAATTGTGCAAAACTAGACTGAAGCAGCAGCTGCATGAGTTTGAAGTGAAAGGAAGATTGACTTCTCTGCCTCACACACTGCCTGCCCACGAGCAGGTCAGCAGTGACTGCCAGCACACTGGTAGGGACAGACAGCTGCCATGGATGCCACTGAGGCCAAGGCTGAGTTAGCATCACCATCAGCAATGGGCACTGCAGTCTGGTAACTTCAACTACCCTCACATGCCATTGAAAAAGCCACCACTGGTTTCTGTATTAGGGCCAGACTGATTTCAAGGTCCTCAAATAATGCAAAAAAAAAATTGTTCAGCCGAGGAGCTGGTCCCAAGGAGGCAGGAGTTGGACTCAATGATTCTCGTGGGTCCCTTCCAACTCAGGATATTCTATGATTCCATGGTTCTATGGTATCATGCAGTGGTGGACTCAGTGCTGAGTGTTGTCCTGTTGGCCTCAGCCTGGAGTGCAAAAGACACTGGGCTGTGAGTGCCATCCCTGGGAGCAAAATTACATCCTGTCTTAAGTAAATTCAAAAAAGGTAGAGGCCATTTCCAGTCCTGTATATATATGCCTGATGCATTTGAAATGAGAGCTTGTGAAAGACTCTAGCAACCAAAACTTGAATCTAGTATCATTTCTTCAGAACACTTGCATCTGAATGGAGCTAGTGTCTTTTTTTTTTTCTTTCTTTGCAATGGCTAAGTGCACTACCCTTAAAATCTATTTTTCATCATTGACTGGGCACTCTTCACAGTATTGGGTTGTAAATATAAAGAATTATTTGTTTTGTAAACTTTTGTAAAAACAACAACAAAAAGTAATAATATTTTGGTAGGAATAATAAAAATCATATTATTTGGGTTATATTTATACATATGTGAAATAAATATACTATCAAAAAGTTGTATTTTATACAAAAACTCAACTGTTACCTTTTGTATTCTATATACAAAGTTTTGTATGATATGATTGTTTATTTTTATCTGCAGATTTCAACTTTGGGTTTTGGGGGAGGGCAGAATGGGATCATGGTTAAATAGCTGGGTCTGACCCCAAGCTCACTGAAACCAATGGAGTTTTTCCATTGCCTTCACAGGGCTTTGAATCAAGCCTTTAAATCACCTTCAGATATGTTTCACATCTGAAGCTCTCTGGAAACCTCAACATGAAAACATTCCAGGTTTCAAATTTTTTCCCCAAAAAAGGCTTTTATTATTATAATTATTGTTATTATTGTTATTTCAGCTGTTGGGAGGCAGGTGGGACCTATGTAACTGTCATGTCCTTGTTGCATGTATGTCTGCTTTATATTTTCCCCATATTATAAACCAGTGTTTCTCTATACAGACTGAAAAGAAAAGTTGCTGTACAGAAATGTTTGTGTTTATGCATTTTTACATGTGGCTGTATATACCTCCTAGTACTATGCAGTGACACTTATTTGACTCCATTTATTTTTCACCTAAACATGAATAGTATGTTTTTCAGTAGCTATCAAAACTCTGCCAAGTAAATCAATCAAAATTATCCCAAGTGTCTCTTTTCTTACTATGAATTTTATATTGAAGGTCTGTTTAGTCAACTGCTCATTCATCTGAGTAAATTAAAATTTTGATATTTTAGGAGGGGGGAGAGAAAAATGAACATCTGGCAGCTTCCAGGAGCTCAGCCTGCCTCTTTGCCAGAGAGCTGTGATATTTTCCTACTGGCTAAAGATGTGGTTTCACTACCAGAAAAGGTTAACAAATAATGGTTAATAAAAATGCTATCTGTTGAATGGATTGATAGAATCTTGCAACAGAGCAATTTGCCTTGGGATTCTGCAAAAATTGAAGCTGAGAACTGTGTACCCCCAAGAGTCAGTTACCCCAAGAGGGCCAGCTAGGTTCCCAAGCCCATGCCCTGCCCTGGATCATACCCTGGAGATATTTGCCCCACTCCCCTCACTATCAGAGACCCCTAATGAGAAGCTGAAATCAGACAACTGGCTTCTCCTTTCCTCCTTGCCTCCTTCACATTACACCTCGTTCTAGCCTAAAGAGATTCCAGCCTATAGAGATTCCAGCATGTACAACATCACACTGGGTTGCAGGCTGTTTCACACAAGCATTCATCCCTACCAGGCTATTTTTAGAAAGTCAGCCCTGAGGAAGTGTCCTGTTCCTCGAGAGGCTTTCCGGGCTCCATCTCCAAGTGGGCGGCTCTTCCTGCCCCATGAACTGAGCAGAAGGGGTGGTGGAGGGGATGTTTCCAAGGGACAAATGTCAGCACATCACTGCCCGTGCTCAAAGGCTGCCTTGTGCTATTTTGAGATGTAGGGGAAAAAAAAAAGGCTCCCCACATTTTAACTGCTTCACTGCTGGTGGTGACGATGAGGGACTGCCATGCAGCACATCCACCCTTTTAGTCCCTGTCTGCTCACCTTCCCCTACAGGATAAGTGGGAAGGCACCTCCCTTGGCTGCCCCTCACAACACCAGCTCTACTGGCTGCTGCCCTCAGGTTTTTTGCTTATGTTGCTTGGTCCCTCCATTGTATCTGACTGCATTGTATCTGACTCCTACCCACAAATGGCTCCTTTGTCCTGCCCTGGAACCTGGTGCTTTCACAGGAGGGATGGGGGAGGATGCTGGCAGATGCTCAGTGTCCCACTGTAAAGGCTGTGCCCATAGTCCTGATCCTGGGTGGACATGCTGAAGTGAGGAGGTGCCCAGGAGGTGTGTGGCTCTCTCCTCACTTCAGCATTTCCAGCACGGGTGATAGAAAGTGCTTCCCTTGCACTCAAGGGGGAAAATAAGGCACAGTCCCACTCATCCAAAGGTAAATCTGAAACAAATCAAGAAACACATGTCCTAAAAGTGTGTCTTTTCCCTAAAAGTGTGTATTTTCTATCTCAGCTGTAAAGGTAAAAGGCAAGGCAGGCAGGATGTGGGAGCATCAGGCAGGGCTGTCGTCCACCAGCAGAAGGTTCATCTTTGCCAGTGAGCTGAAAAACAGCCTGGGACCCCTGCCTGTCTCTGGAGCATGGTTGTCTGTGCCACCAGGCTCTGAGTCCCTGGCAGTGCTTGGGGGCCACGACCACGCAGGTCTCACAATCAAAAGCCATTCCCACTGTGGGTGCAGGACTAGAGGGATAAGACAATATAAAATACAAGTCACCCAGTGCCACATGGTTTCCATGCCAGAAAATGTCCCCAGGCCTGTCTCCTGTGCCCAGGGAGATGTAGCCAGTGAGGCCACATGGAGGAGGTGTGAGACATGAGTGGCAGTGAATATTTTCCCTGCCTGGCCAGATGCAGCACAGCAGGAATTGCACCAGGCCCAGGCAAGGGCTGACCTTTCCCACTGCATCCAAATCACTTGGTGGGAACCACTACCCGCCCGGGCAGCACAGCCAAGAGCGCTGCTCCCTCCCACGGCAGCAGGGAGGTCTGGCAGCTGCAGGGACAGGGATGACATGGACAGGATTCCTCCTGCCACAATAAAAGTTTCAACCATGGTAAAACCTTACTTCATTCTAATTTTTAAATTAGGCATTCTGGGTGCAGAAAAGGTCAGGCAAGCTGAAAAAAGCAGGTTGATTAAGACTTAGAAATTTCATCTTTAAAAAACCAAAAACAAAGCCAAACAAAATAGAACAAAAAACAAATAAACAAACACAACAAACACAACAAACACAAAAACCTACCAAAACAAAAGAAAGCAAAACAAAACAAAACCAAGTCAAAACCAAAACAAACAAAAGAAACTCAACATGAAACAGCATTTGGCAAACTGGCATTTTCATTACAAGAAGCTCCTTTAAAAGAGCCGAAGCTTAGATGATTGTTTTCCCTGTAGTGACCCAGTCTCCTGTGTGCTGAGGAGTGAGCACCCAGCAAGCGATGGCCCTTGTGGGTGGACACACGTGTGTTGCTGGTGGGCTGTGTGCCTGGGTACCAAGGCTGCATGAGCTGCTCCAGCAGCCTCAGGACAAGCAGTGGCAGAGGCAGCCTGAGGCTCCCAGGGCAGAAGGGATAGAGCCCCACTTGGCTGCGCTGCCACGTGCCTGGGCAGCAGCTCGCTCTCCCCAGACTTCTCCTGCATTCCTGTACATGGCTTCAGACAACAAAGATGCTCTATCTACATTTATTTTGGAGGGCTGCCTGACATGTTTTCACTCTGGTTGACTGGTCTGCCTTGTTTGACAGGACACAGTTGCTTTGTTTTATCCTTCTTGTCCGGGAACATGGGGAAAACCCTGTGGTGCTAGTCAGTGTTTGGGTGAAATGCTGAGTATAGGTGCATCCATGCACTCCTGTTGAAGTTAACAGTTCTGATGGCAAAACCTATCCCTCAATATCAATTTGAGATGAAAGGTAAAGTTCCTGGTTGTTGCGAAGTTCTATGAACATCATGTAAGGGCAGGGTTTATCCTTGATACCATTATATTGGAGTGTCATGGTGAAATTAAACCAGGCAATGTATTCAAATCACCTTTTGTGCTTACCTGGCCTCTAAGTACAACAGGTAAGTTCCAATCTAGAGGCCTACATTTTTTTTTAAATTAGTTTCTGAAGAGGTCCTAGCATACCAGCTGCTGAGAAATATTTATTATAAATTATTGTAGTATTGTTTAAGGGTCTGATATGGAAAGCTCCTCTTGTAGATGTGGCCTATGGGGTTAGTTCCATAAGCTGATTTCATGAACAAGTGGACACAAATAACAGTCAGGTTAATATATAATTCGTACACCAATGAAATTTCCATCAGTGAAAGACATCTAACTTTTTCAAGGAAAAATGTATGGGGGACTCCGTAATTTGGCTGCATCTCTTCAAATTTATTTGAGAAGGAAGTTGATGAGTTTTCCCAAATTGCAGTTTTTAAAAAGAGAAATGTGTCAGAACCCACATGACATATTATTTGATTCCTCAAATTTAGCATTGTCTTTACTATTCAGTAAGCATACTGAATGTCTAAAAATGCATGTGCTGGGCAATATAATCCTTTGTGAATCTACACAACAGCTTTGTCAATGAATGTTTATTCTGTTTTTGAGTTTCTTCTTCTCTTAAGGATTTGTTCTTCTCTTAAGGATTGTGTTTTTTTTCCATGTTACTTGTCCTTCAGCAAGACTTCTAGCTAGCATAATGTTATCCATGTATCTCTATGAATAACCTAACTCTACAGCAAATTAAAATCGGTGTAAAGAAACCCGTTGTACTCTCACTGATTTCCTTAGTGTGAAGATGTTAGCCTTGGCCTGTAGGATAACCAGGCTCACAGGATGTGTACAGCAGAGGCAGGAACCCCATGTGTGTTTCCAAAAGGCTGATTAAAGCTTCAGGGCCCTGTGGTGTGCCCACTCACATGTGAGCCACAGGTGAACTGCATTAGTACAGCTAAAATCAGGATTTCATGCATAACATGCCCTGAAAGGCAACTTTTCCCTTCATTTAAGTAGCAAATGCACTAACCAAAGATTTTGCCCATAGTTACATGGCATCTTTGTGTTATTATAGCCACAATGGTCTTGATTAATTGTGTGGATCTTACTAGAGTAAAGCCGTCACATGATAATCTTATTCATTAACTTTTCCTCCAATGCCAAAGACTTAATCTAGTGTGTTTTACCATATAAACTGCTGACATACAAATACCAATAGACCGTCTGTTTATACTGGGGGGTTTAAAATCTTCTCACAGAAAATATATGGAGAGCTTTAGAAGGTTGCAAAGAGAAGCTTTCAACAGATAACAAGATAGTGCTGTTTAAAGAAGTAAACTATTAAAAATGTAATTAAAAAAACCCTTCATGAAGAATATTTCATTAGTTTCTCAACATTGAATATAGTCTTTTATAAGTGACTCAAGAGCACAAATCAGCACAAAATCTCAGAAATATTCTTTTGTTACATCTGTCTTTTTTACCCTCAGTAGTGGCCTATTTTGGCTTCCCCTTTTGGTTTTCTTTTATAAAAAAATTTAGAATTGAGTCTTTTTTATACACTTTACTGTGCCTCCAAAGCCTCCTGCTATTAGATTGGTTTTAGCTTTCAGCAAGTGAGAGTGTGCAATAAAGAAAAATTTCCCAATGGCCACCAACACCACAGCACAGTGTAGCTGTGCACTTGGATGACAGATTAGCTCGAGAAATGCTACTTCTTATTAAATTATCTAAGCTTTCATCAGAGAATGCTTTCACCAGGCTTTTACAGCCTTTGATAAAAGGCAAGATTTTCGATAAGAAGCCCAAAGCCCAGCTCGCATGCCTACATTGATCTAAATGATGATGTCTGGCCCTCAGCTTTTAGCTTGTAGAATAGTGCCACCCTGGGAACATGATGTAGTCCAGGCAGAAATGCAAATGAACAGAAATCTAGAAAATATATAGAAAAGAATGAAGGTTCTTTAGCCTGAAGAAGAGGAGATTTGAGTGGGAGTAGGAAAAAGAGTCTTTGAATGGATAGATCATTGCTGCCAGGATAAAAGATTGGTTATTTTCCATAATCATCTCTACAGGCCAAGAAACCATGGCTTCAGGTTAGATGCCAGGTGGAATTTTGTAACAGGAAGGATAACATGAGGATGGACTGTCTGAGGAGGGTGTGGGGTCTGAACCTCCTCAGGACCTGCTTTAGGCAGCTGTCAGAAATTATACTGGTGTGGTTATCTGTCTTCAGCCAGCGGAACAGACTAAATGCCTTTGTGGGTCCTCACAGAAAGGCAGCAAAAACATTGAAAACAAGTGAAAAGTTTTCATGTTGAGGAAGGAAAGGAGAAAAAAAATTGTTTTGTGGGGCTTAAGTCAATGAATACTTACCAATTCATATGAACAGCAATGCATCCCAGCCCACTTCCCATCCTGTAAGGCAACTATTCAAATCCCACTCTGCTTCTACACCACAAAAAACCAGCAGGAAGCTTGAGAGAGATGGGTTTGTCCCAGCTGTCATGTCTGCTCCTTCAGATGTTTTCCAGGGGAATGAAGTTAAAGAAATTTTCTATTTCAGCTCCCTTTCCTGAAGAAAAAGATTTTGATCCTGTGCTTGCACTTTTGTATAAAAGTTACCAGATCAGGCTGGCTAATCACAGGAATGATCAGAAGCTCTCAAAGATACCCGAACCCAGCCCAGAGCATGTCTAAGTTGATGTCTTTGTTCACTTCACAAAACTAAACAGGAGTACCTTGTGAGAGGATTAGGTATCTGCAATTCAATCCAGATGATTGCTTTATTATGGAAAACCATCCCTCTGCATACCACCCAGAAGGACAGCCACCACAGGATGAGGGGTACCATGGGCTCCTGTTCCACCCCAGCTGAAGCTGCAGGCTTTAGAGGCAGAGTTAAAAGAAGATGTACTGCTGCTGCAGGAGAGGGGCTTAACAGCGTGTGAACACCATGTGCTTGTGGAGGTATTTAAAGGATTAGGGGAGAATTAAATGTTTGCCTGTCTTTGTTGTTCAGCACAGCTTCAAAGCTGGAAGATGATAGATATTAAAGAAGATATTTCCCTGTCTTTGAATACCGGAAGGAGACTCCTAAAACAATAGCAGGGAAATGCAGACATGACCTAACAGATTTATACACAAAGATGCTGCACGATTCTTACTGGATGGGTGAAGAGCATGCTATTTTGCAGTATAAAACAGTGATATTCACAATTTTGAACAATGGAGAGTCTTTCTCAGAGAGGTTATGACATTAAATCAGATTTTTACTGAACTGAGAAACTTGCAGCTCAACAAATAGGGCTAAAGGGGTCTTAAGATACCTTGGCATGCCCCTGCTACTGAGCTATTCTGCACAGCTTAGCCAGCTTGGGGACATGGGCTGAGCTGTGGCTCACAGCCTGCAGTCACTGCCCTCAGGCACCAGAGCTCTGCCCAGGGCAGCCACTCTGCTCCACACTGTGGCTGCGGCTGCACTCTGGCTCCAGGCCCTTCTGTCTCCAGCATCATCCTCTCAAAATACCAGGTCCAGTGCTTCTGAAAGCATCTTTAGAGGCAGACCCATGGCTGTTTTCTGCATGAGGGAACATCTCTTCCAACTACGTTTGGGAGTTTTATGGATTATTCTTCTTCACTACTCATTTGATTAATTATAGAAAGGGCAGAGCAAAGGCGAAAACCTCACTCATTATATATTTCTCCTCTCCCGTTCCAGCCTACTTCTCTGAAAGATGTCATCACTGAAACAGTTAATTGGGACTAGTAGCAATTTATATCATCCTTAGAGAATAAAGGAAAATTCTTTGTAACAGCAAACCTCATTCTGAGCAAACACAGCCCTGCCTTCCTAGGCTGCCCATCACCTAAAACAGCTGCATTATTTGTGACTTCAGAGGCCCCACAGTGAAGAAAATAACTTTATTCATCTTCAGTGTCATCATAGTATAAATTTGAAATGTATTTGGGTTTGTGTTATGTTTAATGAGAGTGGGAATGTGCTCCCTAGAACACTGTACAAGTAGTTTTATAATCTGTTAGCACTGAGCTAACAGATATTCAGGTTATTGAGCTGTTGTAGTGCGTTTTTATGTTTTGTAATATTTTGAAGTAGTTTTGTTTTGTATTCCCATATTTTTCCCAAATGGTTTATCCCAGACTGTACCCCCCTCCCTTTACCTGTGTTATCCCTCTCCCGGGATGAGATCATCCCCAAACCCCCACCCTGGCTCTCTGTCAATCACTCAGCATCCCATCCCTCCATCCAGAAGCTTCGGTCCAAGTTGTCGAGTGATTAGCCAGAGGCCAGGGGTCAGCCCCCCAAGCCTTGCCCCATACGCTGTCCTATATGTCGATCCCCCAGCATCCATCCCTTAGGGTCACTCATTGGTTGGTAAAATGTTATCTACTTTGGGTTTCCACCTCCCTTTAAATGTGACCTTGGCACATCTCCCGGGGCTCTCGGCAGGAGGCCCCCTGAGGTGCAGGAGCTCCTTTGGGATCCTAATAAAACCTTGGATTAACCCCTGCTAAGAGTCGGCCCTTTCTCTTCTACCGATGTCTCTGGTGTCTCTTGTGCTGCACAGGCGCCCAGCCCAGGTGCCCTCAGCACCCTTGGGGCACAGAGAGTGTCTCCCTGCTGTCAGCCCAGGTGCCCTCAGCACCCTCGGGGCACACACAGACAGTGTCTCCCTGCTGTCAGCCCAGGTGCCCTCAGTACCCTCGGGGCACAGAGAGTGTCTCCCTGCCAGCCCAGGTGCCCTCAGCACCCTCGGGGCACACACAGAGAGTGTCTCCCTGCCAGCCCAGGTGCCCTCAGCACCCTCGGGGCACACACAGAGAGTGTCTCCCTGCCAGCCCAGGTGCCCTCAGTACCCTCGGGGCACACACAGAGAGTGTCTCCCCGCTGTCGGCCGTGTTGGGGCTGCTCCCCCCAGTGTCTGCCGACTCGGGACTGGCCCAGGGTTCCTGAGAGGCTCACAGAGAGACCGAGACATTGAGCAACATGTTCCTACACTCAAAGGCTTATATCTTGTCCATGAAGAATGCTGGAGCAAAATGACATTTCTCTCCTTTCCTTCTTTTCCTTTTTAAAAGTGAATTAATATCTCTTACTGGGGACACTGGTCCATCCTACATTAGGGTTACTTAACCCTTGCCTTTGCAATGGACCCTTGTGATCCTTTCCTGTGAAGGGATCAGACCTCCATTTTTTTGGAAGCAGGTATTCATACTCTGCACTCTGGGGTAAAAAAGTATCTTTGACTTGGAAATTCTTCTCTTCTTTGGTTGAGACATTGAATGTTAAACCTCTGTAATTTCACTTCTCAGTTTCTTTACGTTGGAAAGCATGTTGGCAACACCCCAGAATGACTGAAGCATTGAGGGAGCTATGAGGCACGTGCTGGTGGTTCAAGTCAGGGCTCATTCTGAATTCCTGCTGACATCAGGCACTGCCAACTCCACAAAGCACCTCTGCTCTCTGCAGTTGCTTTTGCAGCAGAGTTGGCCAAAGCAAACATGTCCCAGCCAAAGCATCAGCCTCCAAACTGCCTCTGCTCCTGAACCACCTGAGCTTGTCTGTCAGCATGCTGAGGATGGGCTGAACCTGTTGGCAGAGCAGCAGCAGATATTACGCAGAGACACAGCTGAACTGCCAGAGCAGCTGCACCTGGGAGATGGTGGCGAACTGTGCATCATGTCACCATCCTGTCACACCACTCTGGGGCCCCCATGACAGGCTGAGGGATGCCATCCCTGAGCAGGATGGCATCCCTCAAAAGGAAAAAAAGAGAACAGTTGCCTTAGGTTTCTTTGTTCTCCCTCCACAGCAGTGCCAACATATCCAGCACTAAAACTCACTTCCCATCCTTCTCCTTCCTTGTTAGGGTCAAAAATTCCCCAGCTAAGAAATGAGGGCTATCATCTTCCTTCACACACTCACCACTAGCAGTGTATGTCCCTCCTAATCTCCCAAACTGCAGGGACCTGAGTCCCCTGTCCTTCAAAGACAGGAAAGAAGATACTGGATTGTGCTCCTTCTCCTTCTCTTTTGAGCCAAACACACGAGACAGCTATCCTTTTCAAACATCCCAGACCCCAATCATAGAGATGTGCACAAGCAAGATGAGGGTATCAAGATCAAAGTTTCTGAGTTACTGTACTAAAGGTTCAGAGGTGACTCACTGTAGATAACAGCAAGGTAACTTATTACATTTGTGTAAGATAATTAATGCTTAATTTTGGCCTTCAAAAACTGCAGAAGCTTATAATTCAGCACAGGGTAAAAGCAGTTGATATCCAAATGCTGAACTATGAGCAGAAGCAGCATATTTGGAGTTGCTTGTGAAGCCTGCCCTTATGTGCAGGCATAAAACTGGTTTCTAATTGCACAGTTCCTTTATAATTTTTGCCCTGAACCTTCCCTGCATCCAGCATTGAGATGGATGTCTGAGTGGGATCCCTTTAGGTTATACTGGAAATTTGAGAACCAGGCATTTCCTAACTTTTGGTACATGTGGCATTGCATCCTAAATATTTCTTTCATGCATTACTTTGGTGAATACAACACAGATTGATGTATTCATCAATCAAACAAGGGGCAGAATGGATAAAAGCTGTCTGCTCCTTTTAGGAGCCAAAGCCAGCTTCAAGAGGAGGGCAGTGCTGTTCACGCCTAGGAGAACAGTAACAGCAGCTAGTGCTTCCAGCTCATGTCAAAATTAGTCTGAGACCACTTGTAGGACACTGCAGGCTCCTGCAGTTGTGCACTTCCCTGACTAGTCACTCGCTACCACCTTCCTGGGAGAAGCACACACTCTCCAGCTGTCTGGTGCCCCAAGAAACATTGCCCAGCATGCTCATACTGGGTGTGTGATGGTCCTGGAGCCAATGAGAAACGATTCCATGGGAGGTCCACATTGCTAAAATAAAAAGTGTTCAGGGGGATGCTGGCCATGGAGCCAGGTGGAGCAAATTGGCTTCTGCTCACACTAGAACCAGTTCCTTCTGGAGCAGTCTTGCCTCATCCCTGCAATACTCAGCCTGGTTCTCCTCCAGCTCCATTAAAGCCCTGTGATCTGGCTTTTCCAAACTTTATTTCCATTGGAAATTGCAATAAGCTTTTTCCCTCATTGTATCCATGGGCTTAATGTGTCTTCAGTAGCTTCCTGAACATTTTCTACAGCTCACACACTGCAAACAGGTAACTTACACAGAGCAGACAACCAAACACTCTCAAATAGTTCATTTTTATTGCAGTCACTGTTAAGCTTGCAACTCCACAGCCCTTTCATCACTAGAGCATAACACCCTGTTGCTTTTAAAAGAAAGTATAAGCCTTCCACATGGAAATTTGAGCCATCAAGCTAAATAAAAGGGAAACCAAGAGGAATTAATTTCTACTGTTTTATATTCTAGAAGTGTCCTTCTCATTTTAGTATCATCTCCAGATCTTACCATCAACATTTTATTGTGTTTCATTAAAACACTACCACAAATGTGCATCTTCCCTAACAGAAAAGGAAGTATGAATGCAATAAAATCAAGTATTCTTAACCATTTCCCTAATTGTAGCTATTAAACATAGCAGCTGCAGATTAAAATCTCACTTCAAGTAGTCTGTGTGCACATAGGAAATATAGATAGTACTATTTCAGACAATGTAGACATAAAATTACTAAATTTTAAATTAATGTTTGCTTGAAAATTGGTGTATAAATCAGGACTGTAAAACACAAATTTGAGATCTAAGAGGTACAGAGACTTTTCTCCTCCGTATGAACACCTTTTCCCATCTCAGAGACTGCAAGTGCTTTTGCCTTGCACCCCCTCTGTGTTTGATAGAAACAGAAGCTATTGATCAATGACCCTTTAACACCTTTTTTTGGTAACTTTTTTTTTTGTATGCAGTCATGCAAGGTGCTACAAATGTGGGGCTCTGGACTCAACCGGGACCTAATCCTATAGCTTGTTACCTGTGTTTGAAGCACTTTTGATGGACACACTGTTTTTTTCTTCCTGCTGCTCTGTCTGTGTACTTCTTTCTTGTCCTCACTCCCAACAGCAGCTCATGGCTGCCCACAGAACAGTCAGGCATGATATATGCCACAGGCTAATGAGTACATCAGGTTCCATCCGTGTGTGCTCAGTGTGCACAGTCCTCTGGAGTCACTATGCAATTCACCTGGCTTTTAATTGCCTGATGCTTTTAATTCTCCACGGCCTGTGCATTACTGCAGTGCTCCATAGCCTGTGTTTGCTCACAGCTACGTGATGGCACCAGCGCAGTCCAAGGCACGGGACTGTAGTGCTGAGCAGACAGGGAGCCTGAGGGCTGTGGGCACCCGGAGAGCTGCAGGGTGCCATCATAGCCAGTCCAAAACCACACTGTGGGTGAGCTGAGGTGACCACTCTGATCAGGTTAACCAGAATTACAGTAACTTTGGAGGCACAGTGACAATTTCAGTGTAGATTTAAGTCCTAAGTCCCTCTCTTTGTTTTGACTAGTTTCCAACTTCAACAGCACAGGCATTATGATCAGCAGGACCAAATCTGTGCATGTACCCTATGACCATCTTGTAACAGATGTTCTTGCAACCACAAGCAGCTCTAGCTCCAAATCACAGCCACAGTGAGTTGTTCTTCATCAACCTCTCTGCCTGTGCCAAAGCTCTTGCTGTTTCTGACCTCATACTTTATCAGCTGATGGGGCTTGACAAAAGGAACACATGCCACCTCCAGTGTGATTTGATGATCATACATCACAGTGGGATCTCACCAGTGACAATCCTCCCTTCCCAAGGCACTGAGAATCTTTTATCGCCTGCCCACTGCCCTGAAGCTGTAGATCAAGAAGACAAGAAAATGTAATAAATCTCACAACCATTTTAGTGAATCAAAGGAGAGACAAGGGTGTCTCTGGCTGTGTGGTTTTCAGAACAATTATGGGACTGAGTCATGCTGCAAATTTTTTGGACTCATTGATGGGGACTAGACTAGAGAAGGCACAGTGTGTGAAGCAGACTTTGCCATGAACCATTTAATGTGCTAAGAGGGCACAGGAATATATGAGTATAGTGGCAAAAATATGGGAGATCCGTAGAGCTGCAGCAAAGAGTTTTAGGATGGATGAGATTTTAATGTTGGGATCGGAGCAAAAGGGAAAGGTGATCATTTTCAGAAGGGATTAGGGCTCTGACTCCCTTATTGTTCATAGGCCTTTCAACCATGTGATGAGTTGTGTGATGGGAAGAGGGGGAGGGAGGGGAATGTCTGATGAGCTGTGCCATGTAAGGACAGGTTATGACAAAGACTGCAGCAGGGGAGCAAGTTTTCTCAGAGTGGACCATTTGAGTACATGATCCTGCTTCATGGTCTACCCTTTCACCACTGTAGAAACATGATTCCTCCTCTGCTCTAGGGACATTTAGTCGAGCAGCCACAGACCATGGCCAAACATCCTCACGAGACCCCTGCAAAAGGTTGTGCCAGGATGTCCGGGCTGTGTGACTGTCCCTAGCTTTGGTGAGCCCCATGCTCAAAGTGTGAGACACAACAGACCTGTGTTTGGCTGTGCGGCAGCAAAGCTGAGGAGCTAATCCAGGAATGAGAGCATCTGGATTCATAACATCTGGCACATTGATATAGCAGATGTATGGACCACACATACATACAGAGCTAGAAAGCCCTTAATTCAACAGACACATAGTTTAAATACAATGGATACAAAATAGAATCTCACTTTTCACTCACAGGGACTGAAGTAAAAGCCTTACTTCCCCTCACTTAATCATGTTTTACATGTACATAATAATATCCCCTTTGTGCTGTGTTCACCACAGCTTTGACAGCCTCTAAACACCTAAGAAAGCCTGGGGCTATGTATTTTTCACTTTGTATATGCTACAACCACATACAATTTGAGGAAGTATTGGAGGATGTCTGCTTGTCTTTTACTTGGAATTAATCTTATACACCTTTGACTCAGGGAAGCTCCCTGTCATTCTCTCTTTCAGATATCACTCAGCTGTGTCAGCCACACAGTATTAAAGATGAACACAGATAATTCTGTTACTTATCCATGATGTTAATTTTATTTTACTGTTTCCTGTGTTGAAATCACAAAATGACAGAACATTCCCTCATTACAAAAAAGAAAAAAACACCCAAATCCAAATGATGATACTTGTAAGATAATGGTAGGGGATGTGGCAAGCAAAAGTAGGTTAAGAGACTGAACGACACTTATTTTGCATCAGTTATACAACAGTCTTGTGAATTGTCCTTAATTGGTTTTGGTTATGTCAGGCCTTTATTTAATTCTCCACCACTTTTAAGAGCCCTGAGGAAACACACTTCACTGAGAGAATATTCTGACTGACTTTGAAAATGTGGTATTGTTGAGCAGAAAGACTCACTGAGCAGACTGCTAGTTTCTTTCAGCAGCAGGAGAGATGCAGGAGGTGATTAGCTTTGTTCTCATTTACAAAGCACCAGTGGGAATTTCTAAAGGGTTTCACAGGCCCTGGGGATAAGGCCAAGAACAAAACAGAGCAGTGAAAGGCAAATAGAGTACTTCATCAATAAACTACTTAGAGATGCCACATCAATAGCAAATTAGGAAGAAAGGAAGGCATTCTAATACCTTCACATAGCAATGGAGGTTTATATATAGTTTTTATTCCTACTTGACTTTTTTAAACAACTGCACCTCTATCAAACCAAGCTTAGCAGAGGGAACAGAGGTAGTACCAACTCACCACAAGGCAATTTGATAAGATTTGAAAGGGAGACATGCACTGCTTTGTGCTAGTTCTACAGCGCTGACCTCTCCCAAGGGTTACTACCGCCAGGAACTCCATCCCCGGAAGGGCTGGGAAGAAGCACGCCAGTGGGAATAGGCTACCAGGAACTGCCTGACTGCTCGGCAGTGATGCTGAAGGACTGCTGCCACAGCACCCCCTGCCAGCATGTCCCCACAGAGGACACCATCTGCTCGCCGGACACAGGTGTGGATGGAAAGCTAAACAGAAGAGGCAAGAGAGACAGTTTGCCATTCATACATCAGTTTTTATTAATAAATGGTGCTTCTAAAATGTTCATTGCCCCTAACCAGAGGGGAGGAAAAAATATGAACATATTTTAAATAATTTTATAGCTGGTACAAAATCAGCACAGGCCTATGTATTTTTCAACTGTAATGATTTTCAATTGTAATGTTGAGGCATTTTGTTTGGATTTTAATGCTGGAATAAACTACTAGCAATTAGCTTATTTTTCAAACAAGGATCTCACTTTTAACCATAAAACAGAGTTTTCATTTTAGAAAAGCCTCCAGGAACTCAATTTCCTAGGCTGAAACTTCCCTCCCCCAAATTTGCCAATTTGGTAACTTTTTGCTCAGAAGATCAAATGAAAAATACAAAAATAAATCCTGCTTCAACTAAACTGCATTTTCAAGTTTAAACCTGCTTCAAAACCATCCCGCATCAACTTTGCTCAACAGCAGCTGATAGAGACTAAAGGAAAGAGCAACAGAGGCAGTTTCACAGCTGGATCATGCAGTCTCAGGTGGGGATGCTTCAGCATCCTGCATGACTTCTGACAACAGGAACAAAATGGGAAACAACAGAGAGAAACACATCAACTACTTTACTCCTTGGAGCATGAAGTGGGATGATGTTTTGGTAACCATTCTACAGCCACACAGTATACAAATGTTTAGAAGACACAGGGTTTATCCTACTTTGAGGTAGTATTTAAACAGGAAGGTCCATTTGGATGGATGCTCCTGACATCAGATGCTCTTTGCCAACACGCAAATCTTTCTGGAAGCCCACCAGCCTCCTAACACATCCCCAGTGGCTCATTCTTTTTGCCTCATGAGATTCCTGCCAAAACAGCTAAACAATTGAAAGACATCTGCATCCTTGATATGGGAGGCTTAAGATGCAGTCCCTCAGTCTTTGTAAGCAAAGCCAAGAGCTTTTCTCCCACTCTTCGATTGCTTCAAGGAACTGGGCATACCATGGCTCTTCCTGCACAGCACTTGATACCGAACTGTGCCTGCGAAGCCTTCGGGACACAGATCGCCATGGATAAATTCGAGCTTTCCTGTCGGGTGACTCCGCAGAGGATCCGTGCCAGCGCCCTGCAGCCGTGACTCCTGTGATTGTGACCTGCCACCTTCCACAGCCCCTGCTCCACCCACTCGAGGGACAGACTCGGTGAGGATCCTCGAGCAGACAGGGGCAATTACAAATGTGAGCAGCACAACTGTTTTAACTGTGGGTACACAACCCAGCTGGAAAGCCTAACGCAGGTGAGCTGACTTCAAGAGCGATGCTTGAGAGAGACCACTTCTTTGCCCTTAGGAACGACCACCGTGCTCCGAGGATGGAACCCGGGAGCTGCCACCTTCCCTCGGTTCTCGAGAGGACACGCAGGGGGATCGCGGCCCACTCCCCTCCCGCACGACCCAAGCCCCGCTCCCGCAGCCCGCGGCGGCTCGGCCCCCTCAGCGCCCCGCCTCGGCCCGCCCCCCGCGCGGCACGCCGGGCCAGCATGGCCGCTTCCCGCCCCGCCGGGCGCCGGCCGCGGCGCTGAGGGACGTGGGGACAGCGCCCGCCGCGGGGCCGCCCGCCATGGAGGGCAGCTCCAGCTGCGAGAGCCTGGGCGCCGGGCGGGCGGCGGCGGCGCGGCCGCCCAGCGGCGACTCCCTGTCCAGGTACCGCCCGCCGCAGAGCCATCGCCCCCGCCCGCGGGGCTCGGCGGCCGGGGAGCACCGCGGGGCGTGGGGGCAGAGGGAGGGAGCGGGGAGGGGCCGCCAGGGCAAAGGAAACCGGGGGGATGGAGCTGGTGCCGTTTGCTCTCTCAGTGGGCAGGAGGCTCCCGCGCTTCCCCGCGGTCGGGTCTCTCCTGCCGGGGTGTACCTGCGCTGGGGGTAGCCGTGGGGTGACGGAGCAGGAAGGCAGGCGTGGACTCTGCCCGGCTGCGGCACAGGCGCTCTCTCTTTTAGGCCTTTAAGCAGGGCAGGAGATGCTACTTCCAGCAGGCTGTCGGTAAATCCCTGCATAGGCAGAGCGGTGCCCCTGCCCTTGGTACCTGCGGTGGAGCGGTTGGGAGATGGGCAGCACAGGTGAGCGGTGCTGGCAGGGCAGGCACGGCACCCGCTTGGGAGCTGCCTTTCAGCCTGCTGCCATGCCCATGCCAGGCCTTGTCCTCATCAGGAGCAAATTTCCTGTGGTGTGTTGACTGTCTGTGGTTTTGCCATCATGGTTTTTTCTGAGAGCCTGACTTTGTGGTCTGAATAGCTTGTAATGCCATGTGGGTAATATTCAAGGTCCTTAAGCCACGGAAGCTGAAAGGAGATTTGTGTTCTTCGCACCGTCCATGAGCTACCAGTGAAATTTGAATTTAGTGACTGAAAGCACATCCTGCTTGGGCCCTTGTGTTTGATGGAGAAGGTTGCAGTAGGGTAGCAAGGGCAGGCACTGAGAGACTGATAGGGCTGGTGGTGTGGGAAGCCCTGGTGTTGTGCTAGAGCCCAGGGGCAGGATGTCCTGATGGCTGCTGAAGGTTGTTCTGTCCCATTCTGGCTGCCCTTACCATGCCCAATTTGTAGGATCACTGGATAACTCTGGGTGAAGAGATCTCAGCATCCCTGAGTCCAGCTTCCCACTCGTACCAGAGAGACAGCTTTAAGATCAGATCTTTTACCCAGTTTGATCTTGAAAACCTACAAAGATGAAGTGCACACAGACTCTCTGGACAGCCCATTGGCATCTCCTGTGTATCTTCTGGTGGCACTGAGCCTGCCTTTTTGGTCCCCCTAAAGCAGTCTCTCCCCAGTCTTTCCACACAGGCAGGGTGCTCCAGCCCTGCTATCCCCGTGGTGCTTCCCTGTACTCCCTCTAGCTCCCTAGTGACTTTCCTGCACTGTGAGGCTAATACCTGGATGACAGAGGGGGATCCTTCCCTGGATCTCCTGGTTCTGCCTCTGTTCTTAGAGCCCAAGGTGCTGGTGGCCACTGTTGCCACCAGCAAACTCAAAACAAAACTCCCTTGCTTGGCTATTACCCAGCTGCTCCTCAGACAGGCAATGCCCAGTTTGCGCTCGAGTTTCTTCATTCTTGAGTCCTTCATGACTCCTGACCCTCATTTCACCCTTCTTCATCAAATTCTTCTGTTCACTGCTCTCTGTACTGGTTTCCTTGTGCAGTTCTACCAGTGCCCTGCCAGAACCTGCAGGCTTCTTTCCCCCTTACGTAACTGACCCAATATATTCTTCTTTTTATCTCTGCATCAGCTCAGGCAACTTGGACCCATCTGGAGGTCATTCACTGTAAGAGGCCTGTGGACACTAAAGAGAGCTTAACTCAGAAGAGCCAGTGGCTACAAGGAAGCTCCTGTTGAGCCTCTCGGCAGCGTGCCCTGCACAAATGGAACCATGGGGAAATTGAGATGATAAATCTGTTGCTGTTGAGCATGCACAAGGCTGTGTCCTCCAAGCCCAGACTCTAACAGATTCCTTGGGATGTAAAAAAGCCTTATTCAAAAGCTTTCAGAATCTCAAGTGTGCTTGAACATCTAAAGCCCGTAGAAGAAAGCTAGCCAGTTGGGAGGGTTTAATGTACTCCAAACAAAATATAGGTATTTGAAATAGATTGATGCTTTTTATCTGTAATTATTAATAAAAATACCGTCATCTTGAGTTGGTGTACGCTGTGAAACTTTTTAGTTGAAATGGTTCAAGGTTAGGGCAAAATTACAAGAAAATAAACTCAGGGTCTTGTAATGAGAGATGGCTGGTGACCTTCAGAATGTTTATTATCAGCTTCCCTTGCAGTGATGCATATACACAAAAAAATATTTGTCTATGAATTGGACAGAAGATTGATTATCATCAGGGTTTTTTTTTCATTAAAGCTGTATTGCTATTTGATTTTATACATCAGAATAATTCTAAATCTAATTGGACTATTTGTATGCATTGAAATATTTTAATCTCTATGACTGTGATCTAACAGCTAGACCAGCTTCAAACCTACGACACATTTTCACCAAATGATTTTGTTTAAAAAGAAGAAGTTAGCTTTGGGGATGATGTGAGGAACACAATGAATCATGAGGATGCTGTCATCAGTTTTGATAATTCATTTTATTTAAAAGGAACAAAAATCAAAAAATGACTCAAAGGTCACCCATCCCAGAATCACCATTACCTAGCCATGTGAAGCTGTACTGAGTTGTAGTTACTGAATTGTTTTATGCAAGATTTAGAAGACTTGGAAAGGTGCTAATATGAAATACATACATCAGTGCATTCTTTAGATTCTCTGAGCTCCTGGTTGGAAGTGTTATTATTTCTGGAGGTATTTAAGATCTAGGAGACATGCTTGATGGAGTTTACTTATACATAGGGCTGCTCACATTTCAATAAGTGTCCTGAAGAACATTGTAGGTTTGTCTTTTAATAAAGCACATGAGATATGGCAATAAGGGCATTTGACAGTGAAAGTTGCTTTGATATTTTAGTAGACCCTAGAAATGTGCAGTACTTGTGGTCCTTGAAGAAGATGTAGGAATAATTAAACAAATGTTACCTACTTTCTGTCCCAACTAGAAAAACATTTGAAAAACTCCTAATGAGACACCCAGTGTAGTTGTTTGTACAGGGTAAAAAATTGCCAGCTCTCTGTGAAAATACCGAGTTAGTTTCAGATGAGCAGGTCACAGCTAATTGACTCAGCTGCCCTCATCGTTGTGCTGAACCAGCTGTTCTGCTTTTCAAGTCTCAGCCATCTCACCCAGAGCTGGCTTTGTGTGGCACAGCACCGCGTTCTGCAGCTCTATGTGGTTTCCAGAGGTCAGTACTTAGGGTGGACATTCCCCTTCCATCCTGTTCTCATGGAAGACACATGACTATGAGCCAGCTACTCATAAAGAGCTGTGGTGGTATTTGACCAGCAGCTTGCAAGGAGTGCTTGTGTGTCTGCAGTGTCTGTCCAGGAACAACCCGTGAGACAGAAGAAGGAGTGAGGTAAAACACTGATTCGAACATTTGATGAGCTACAGTATGGTTATGTCCAGAAGAGCGAGCTTTTCTCAATGTTATGGATATCTCTAGAATGGCCTGAGGATCCTAGGTGAGTGAGTGATAAACACAGTTTAGCTGTGCTGGTTATTCAGATTTCTTCCAAGACCATTCTTAAAATGAATTTGTGGGTGGGTTTGTATTGTTGTTTTTGCAGATTTGAGGTTGCATATGGACCGTCTGACCTCTGGAATTCAAAGGGACAGCCAACAAAATTCTACCATGATCTTTTCCTTTTGTGAAAGAAGAGCCAGATAGAGTTGTGTATGACTTCAGCAGAACACATGACTTTAGGGAAAAAAGTGGTAGCAAACTTCTTTTATTTGCTTTCCATGAGAAGTGATTAGGCATTTTGGTCGTGCAGCCCATGTGGTTATGTTCTGTAGTTTCTGAATGAGCATACATCTCTCTGTATTCCTCAGAAAAAGCATATATCACAGTTCAGTCTAAACAATGGTCCAGTAAGATACTAAGAGGCTTTCTCTTAGGTCTGCTGAAGATAAATTTGTATTGCCTGTGCAAAAGTGTGGAGGTGATTGTACTGTAAAAAAACTGCTATAGGAGATGTCAGTGATATTTCAACATCAGTATAAAATTAGAGAACGATAAGGCAGTGAGTAGATATTTCCCAGCAGCACGACTGTAGCAATGCTTGATGTCACGGCTTTCCTGGTTGCTTGTTATCACCTTTGTTCTGGTGTTTATCATCCACAGAGGTCTGCAGACACGGTGGATCCGATGCACTGCACGTTTACTGAAGCATATGAGAGCAATCATGCTCCTTGTCTTTATGTTTGCAGGGATAAGTATGAAAACATAAACTCGGTGTAAATCAGTGCAGCGAGGTCTGTTGAACCAGTAACTCCATGAGGTATGAACTCCCCCCTTGTCTCAAATAAGGCTCTGTCAATACCTGGTCTGATTTAAGGCTGTGTTGAAGGAATTCTTTCCCCATGGGTGAGAGTGATGCTGGAAGGAGTTGGGTCTGTGAGCTGTTGGCTGAAGAGGGCTTTAGCTGTAACACCACATTGCTACCAGATGTGTGAGCTTTGCTGATTGAGTTGTTTTGTGATGAGTCATTGGAGTTTGAAAGGGAAGATTTTTGCCACTTCTGGTGTTTGGTGAAATGCAAGTAGCTGTCTTTTTCCTCATGAGCTTTGAGAGCATTTCTTGCATTTGATTTCTTGTAAGTGCCAAGCAAGGTTGTTATATTAAAGACAAGTACATTGCCGGCTGAGTGTTGATAATGAACTGGTTTTGCATCTCAGGAACTTGGCACTAAGACTACAACCAATTAACGACTCCAGATGGGCTCAATATTATTGATTTTAATAAATGAGTGATAATTTCTAACACTTACTTGCAACTGTAGTCCATTCTGAGACAGGGGTGTTCTTTCTGGTGTATTGTGAAGATAAATAGCAGTTCTGCCTGCATATAGATCTGTAAAATGAGGGGAATCTTTTTAATAGTCTCAGGGTTTGGGGCAGAAAATAATAAAAATAACATTTAGTGAAAAGGACTTTAGAGCTTTTAATTTATAGCAGTAAAGAGAATCCATTGCCTCTAAAGAATTCACAAATTATTTTTACTAGCAGTCTTTGCCATGCACGTTTCTGCTTCTGCATTCAGCAGAAACCATTTCTACTGGTCCCGGAGTGCGAGACCTTCAGCTTAAAAGTTTTCCTCTGTCTGGCACATGCACATCTCTTGGTCCCAGTTCTGACTGTTCAATAAAATGCTTTTTATTGATGACAAAAATATTTGGGTTGAAGCATATTTTCCATTTGAGAATATAAAATACAAATGACACCCACCTGTTCATTGTGTTGTAATTAAGGTTACACTGGTGTTTAAAAGCCTCACAGGAACTTGCAGCATTGTAGTTCTAGCTGCTGTACAGATGGTGATGCTTTCTGTGTTGAGGAGATGTGGACCAGGTATTTAATTGTGCCTAAGCCAGGACTACTCTATGTTTAATAATTCTTGGTGGGTAATTTTACTAAGCTCTTGGAAGTGCAGTTGAGTACTGAGACTCCTTGCTAAGAGATTGGGCACAGTGTGAGAATGTCTAAGGATGAGATGGGAAGCTGCAGGGGAGACATGAGGCAGGATCTGACAACCGGCAAGGAGTGAAGCTGGGCTCAGAACACGACTCTCCTGGGTCCCATCAAGCACTGCCTTCTCTGAAGAGAGATGGTAATGCTGTGTTGACTAGCAGTCTCTTTGCTAGACAGCGCTGAGTTGTACACGTAGTTCCTTAACTACAGGCTATTTACAGCAGGGCTGCAATCACAGAACCTGAATTTGAAGATTGTGTATGACCTGACAGTGTCAAATTACACAATTCCTAGCTGTTGCATGATAGTGCTCCTGATAGGTTAACACCTGTCTCGAACATATTTTGTTACCTATTTCTGATGCTTTATCATCTCCCTTCCTTTGCTAATTCTTTTAGACCTCGTGTGTACAGGCAAGAATTGCATTTTAAAAGGTCATAATACCTCTTTAATGGCTCAGCAGATCAATTGTCCACATCTTCTTTTTCATTAATCTTTTCCTGATGACCTGCTTTACTGTTATTGGTGTTTCAGTTCTGAGGGTATCAGCAGTGTAAAACGAGACCATACCCCATACCCCCATACAACAAAGGGCTTTTGTTGACTCAGGAGCTGGACTTGGTCCTTGTGGGTCCCTTCAAGTTCAGGATATTCTGTGTTACTAGAAAGCTTAATCAAGGAAAACAAACAACAGGCCTTCATAAAAAATGAAGGAAACAGTCCAGAGGTCACCTTGATATATGGGTGTTATGTATTAATGTAGTTGTAATACAGCACATAAAAAAGTCTTTTTAATTGTCCATGGGAACCCCATTCCATCATGAGGGAAGAGTGTGACAGGAAGGGAATGAAGTGTTTGGTTTCTGGAGATGTCTGGGATAACCCAGGGAAGTGAGACTATAGGAGACACACTGTCACAGTAATTACCTCATCTTCATTTTTAACTGAAAGAACATCTTGCTTTTTTATTGCCCACTACTGGGAGCTAATTGAAGAAAAAATCAGTGAAAGACAACAACAAAAAAAATTCAGTGGAACTTTTCAAGTATTTGCTTTTCCCTTTCCTACCATCTGTAGTTACTTTTGCCAGAGAATGTTCTCACTCAGTAATTTTCCATTGATTTCAAGGTAGCTCTTTTTTTTTGTTTCTTTCTTGCTTCTTTGCTACATGAATTCTTTGCAATTGCTTTTAAACCCTGATAGATTTGATGACGAGAAAGTGTTAGCAGTTTCTGAGTCCACAACCCTTTCAAGGTGATTTTCTAGTAATTTTGTTAGCTCCTCACAAATGCTCCCACTTTACAGATCTGGCTTCTGTAGTCTTCTGGCCATGGCTCCAGAACCATTAATGCTAGGTCACCCAATGATTCAAATCTGGTCTGGGTCAGGTATGGGTGCGTGATCATATTTCTGCTGAACTATTTGGAAAAACAGCAGTTTATGGGGTTTTTTTCTTTGTTCTGGGAAGGCTGGCAACACCTGTTTAGAATAAAACAACATTTTTATCTGGAGTTATTTACTGTGATGTGAAGACTGCATGTCCAGACAAAGTGTTACACTCAAAACCTTGTTCACAGCCAAAAAGGCAGTGTGTTTTTATATAGCAAAGGATTTATTCTTAGCGTAACTGAATTTTTGGAAGTCTAATTGTGATTAATCCAGATGCTATTATTACAGAAAAATAAAGAATAAAAATGCAGTTAAAACTGTTGTACCTTTAGTTCTTGGTTTCTATCCCTCTTCTACTCCTCTCAGTTCCAAGGTTGCTGATTTTATTGTGGTAGTAGTGGGTGTTAGAGCAAATTGTCAGCGTCTGGAGTACTTTGCTGGGAGAAGTATGGGGTTCATCATGTTGATTTCCTCCTTTCCTGCTTTCCTGTAGGATCCACCTGGGGTCATTTTAGTATGTTTGGTAAAACAACTTTACTCCTGACTCTTTTCTTCATTGGTCTGCAGTTCCACATTGCATCCGAGTTTTTGCTATGCATAGTTGCTTTTATGTTATTAGATACAATTTCTTTGTTCTCTTTGTTGTCTCTGAAGCCAGTTTTGTCGAGCTCCAGGTCTGCATTTCTTTGGTTGACCATTGGTGATTTGTTTATGGCCATGGTCTCAGGTGCCAAGCCTGTGCCCCGTTTCTCATCCTGTGCCTCTACTCTTCCATGCCACTTCCATGCCTCTTCCTGTGTCTCCACTTCTCCAGTCCTCTGCTGTGATACCAGACTGTTGTATTTCTCTCTACAAAGTTACATTAGTGGTAAATATTCTGTATAGAATAGCTGCTTTTTACTGTTGTCTGTGCAAAACTGTGGTTGTACCACACACAGACAAAAATAAATAAAGGGGATACGCATGCCTGACCAGTTACAGGAATTGTAGTCACACCTAAACCAGTTAAACCAAAGCTACAAGCAGGCCAAGAAAAGGCAAAGCAAAAGTGACACGTCCCAAGGCCTTGAAAATTCACTACAAAGCTTATGGCCTATGAAGAACAGTGGCAGTACTGAATGGCAGGGCTAAAGGTTAACCCAGCTATTTTTTTCTGTACAAAATCTAACTGCTGGAGTGAATATACCTGTGATCATTGCTTTGTGTTTTGTGGTCAAAGTGTTTGTTGTGTTTCTACCCGGGTACAAAATGAACTGATATATGAATTACTGAGCTGAACCACACCCTCATTCGTACCTTCTGCCTTTAGTGAAAATAAAGCAGTTGTGCTGCTTTTATTGCTTTTTTAATAAATCCTATTGTTGACTTCAGTTGATATCACTGCTCAGTGGTCTACTCAAAGAGAAAGATTGCACACATTGGTAGTAGGATTGACTTCATGAACAGATTGAGCTAAATCTGCCCAGGAAAGGGCTGGAGGCTGGGAATGAGTTAGGTGCAGTTGTGAGATTGAAGGGCCTGTGCCTGCTGTGGAGGGCAGATGCTGAAGGTAAGGGCAGGTCACTGGGACCTGTAGTACCAGAGATGAACTGCTGAAGGGTGACTGTCAAAATCAGTTGATTTAACCAGCAGATACCTTTAACAAATCAAAATTGATCAGCACCTCACTTGTAAGTAGAACTTCTCTGGAAAGAAATTTAAAATGTGGGATCTTCTGTTCATATTTTACCCAAGTTGACTTTTGGAGTAGACTGTTCTTGAAAATTCAGGCTGTGTCTTCCAGTCTTAGAATAGGTATCTTACTCCCATACAGCAAATGAGTCCCCACACCTTATGAGGGAGTACTTCCCAAGTCTTTTTCCTCAAAGATGAGGCAACATGCTGACAGAGTAGTCATTAAACACTGGGGTGTGAGGAGGAGAATATGAGGGGACTGTTGTGGATGTGTTTAGGGTTTGTGCCAGCAGAGCACAAACCAGTATTCCCACCTGTTTGGGTACAGCATGTGCTGATCACTGTCTCCAGCATCACAGAAAGACAGAGTTCACCTTTTTTTGTTAAGACATACTCTGATTCTAGATTACACATTTGGATCCCACTTTCTGCTTCCACCTTTCGTACAGAAAAATACAGGCATCCTGTGTGAGATTTTTCTCATCTGATTGGATCAATACAGAGTTCTGGTAGTCTCTGGGTTGGTGTTTTTTCTTTTTTTTCTTAATTTTTTTTTTTTTGAAGACAATGAGAAAGAATCAATTTTATAGACAATGAGTCATCTCAGTTTCTCCACAGTGACTCTAAGTAGAGCTTACAGTGAGTAATTCAGATGTGACCACCTACACAGAACTCCCTCCCCATCATTGTGGTAAGGGCAAAGAGAGCATTGAATTTGGGTTGTTCTCAACTCCAAAAAAGGAAGGAGCTATTTCTTAACTCACAGCATCCTTCTTTTTTACATGTTAACTAAATATATTTGTAACTGAGAAGAGAGCAGAGATTTGTAGTCTGGTTTCCTAAGCCCCATTTCTCCATGTATGTGTATATATTTGTATAGTTTGTCCACTGATATTTTTTCTAACATTTAGACAGTTTTAGCCATGTATTACAGAGGAGTGAAAATAGTAACTTGTGGCAAGTGTTGCATTTAAGCAAAAATGGATATAGGAAGGGAGGGCACAGCAGTTTTTCCTTTACAGAAAAAGTTTGTTTGATTTGCAACACAAGGGAATACCTACGTGAGAAGGATATCATGAATATGTGCAGATTGTCTTGGACAAGGCTTCTCTCAAGTTGGAGAAATACATTATATTCTGTTAATTTTGCATTTCTTTCTTCCCCTTTGCTTTCTCTGGTGTCTGCAAAAGGCTGTGTTCAGTTAAACACACAGCTACTCTGCCGCAAGACACTGATCTTCAGGAAACCAGGGTAGGTTCTGGTTCAGATTACTATATCTCCATGGGAAATAGGCATCTAAAACCTCTCTCCCCTCAGCAGAATCAATAAACTCCACAAGTAATTCAGTAGAGCAAAGGAAGGCTGAATAGCTGTCTAAACTCCACTGCCTGGGTTCCCCTTGGCTAGGTAGAAGCAAACACACCCATGTTATCCACAAGCCAGAGGCGAACTATTCTGACCTCATTGATCCTACTCCTTTTTGAGTTACTTGGTTGTTCACATACACTGAGTTCTGCTTGAGGAAGCAGAAGTGGCAGGAGGAAGTGGCTGTGGGTGATCTTAGTTTAGCCCTCATTTCAGATGAATGAGAACTGATGAACAGAAAATCCTCAGATGAGTTTGCATGGTTTGTATTCCTCATATCACTGCAAGGCAGAAGAATTAAAAAACTTTTGTTTTCAACATGTACCCTAGAAGTTCTTCCTCATGTTGAGATGGAACTTCTTGTATTTTATTTTATGGCCTTTGCTCTTCATCTTGTTGCTTGGCACTACCAAAGTGAGTCTGGCGCCATCCCCTTGGCAGCCACCTTGGAGATACTGCTGAGATCCCTTCTCAGTCTTCACTCCTCACACCAGTGCTCTGTGTTTCTAGAAACATCTTGTGTTGGCCTAGGTGGAATTTCAGGAAACAAAGCTGTGAAATTACTGAATACTTGTCTGACTTGAGCTTTGAGATTTTGCTAGGGACTAATTTCATGCAGGGGCTGAACTGTCAACAGAATAAAGTGTTCCCACTCTTTTTTTTCTGAGCTGAGTGTGGCAGAGCGCATGGCTGTGTAGTGTCTGTGAAAGCTTAGCAAGGTGTTACAGTTTCGCTAGGTGATACAAGACTCTTCACATTGGCTATATTTATACATTCTTTCCTCCTTCTTTTGATTTTCCCCAGGATGGAACAAGTAATGTCATTGATTAGTAAATCACTGGTATTTTTAATTCCTGTGGGTGTTCGGTTTATTGGGGTGAGGGGTTGTGGGATATGTGTTTTAAAGAAAATCAAAAATTGAACAATATGTGTTGTGTTCTAAGGTGTTTCTTAAATAGGGACGTATGAAGGAAGCTAAAGAAAAAACTGAGACAGCACATGAACTGTGAGAAGTACACATATATTTGGTTAATCTAAACACAACTGGTTCTTAGTACATAGCTAGAAATTGAGGTGCTGCCAGAATACAAATTGTAAAAGAGAATTACATCTGTCTTTTTATTGAGTTCTTGTTTCTGTCTTAAGGTAAGTACTCATTAATATGATTCTTGTTTCTCTTTAGCAAGTTAATAGACATTTCCTAAAAAATAAAAATTAACAAGAAAATTAAAGATTTGTTGTTCTGTGTTTCCATTTTTTTTCTTTCTCCTTGCTCTCCGGTTCTGGACTAATTTTTGCAACTTGGCATGGGAATGTCTGAATTTGCATCAAATTCCTGATAGTTTTTTACTTGTATGTCTTTCTCTGGCTTGATAAGTTTTTAAAGCAAAGGTATCAATGTTAATGAGGTAGATATAAATATTGATTAACTGCAAGGGTGATTTTGAATTGTATGTAGGATACATCATGGCTTTTGTCTTTATTCAAAGTACTTGTGGAGACAGTTAGATGTTGCCAGCTCTCTTTCTTCTGTGGGATGCAGTGGGAAATCCAAATTTGCTCTGATATAGGAGATAGCAGCACCACCCAGGTGTCTTATTTCTCTGCCACAGGATGTCCTGAGCTCTGGAATCACATTTTCCACAGGCAGGGCTAGCAGACAATGGGTGTTCTTGTACCACCAGGTGACACCTGAAGTTGGATTAGTGAGTTCCCGTTTTGCCAGAGCAGTCGTGCAGCATGGAGATTCCCTTGGCTAAGGCAGCTGCCTGGGCTGTCTGAGGGAGAAAGCTGCAGGTCAGGACATGTGCTGGTTCATCAGAGCCCAGGAGATCTCTTGCCAGACGTCTTGTCAGTCAGCCATCTCCCTGATGGCATTCTGTCTGTCCCTGTGCAACACTGCTTCAGCCATCTGAAGCCTGAGGTGCTCGAATGTCTCCACCTCAGCCATATTTTTTTGACCTAGAAATAGTTTTCTCAGGGCAGGCAAGATCTTCATTTCTCGTTTAGTCCTGCCCTCTGTAGCATCTGATATTTGAAAGCAAAGGCTCTAGCTTCTTCTGAGCAATACCAGAGATGCCAAAAAGAAGCATAGCAATAACCCAGTATGCAGGAAGCCACAGAGAAGAGCAGGTGAGAGAGCTGTTCTCGTAGACAACCTTGTTTATATTGGCAGTAAACAGGTTGTGTTTTGAACCTCTCTTCATCTTATAGGCTTGGTTTATCTGCAATGCTGAGGGCCTGTGCTGGTGGTTGGAAACCCATAAGCTTTGGAGCACAGACCCAGATGTGTGCAGCATCTCTAGGAGGTCTGTCAGACCTTCCTCCCTAGGAAGGCCTAGGGCAGAGCCAGATGGACAGGGCTGCCTTTCCATTGTGTGTCACATGAGGAACATGGGATGCCTGCCTTGCCTGCCACTCCCTGCCCAAACTCCTAATGCTGCAAGCAAAAGGGCTTGTGCTGGGCTGGATTTTGCAATCCAAACATTTCCATTAGGAACTGGAATCAGACCAAAATACTGGATTATCAGCCTGCTTTCAGAAGGTAGGGAACTAACTTTACATTCCCTGGATATGGGCTGAAATTAAATTGGTAGAGCAGAGTCAAAATGTCAGTTCCCTGCGGAAGTCTTAACAATTTCTTGATTTTTTTTTTTCTTCTTTTCTCTTGTAGCTGAGGATCATCCCATACCAGCTGGGAGCTTGTTAGAAACTGAACTTCCCTTTTGTTCCTCTCATGAATACAGATAATTTTGTAGTTATCTTTCTTGTGCTGATCAGAGAATATTGATCCAGGGATCTCATAGCTCTTGTCCTTCCTGGTTTTTACCTTCTGGATTGTTGACTCACGAGAGCATGATACTGTGGGTTCCTTGCTGTTATTAATTACATGATGCATATTGGTTTGTCTTTGGGCGTTGGTCTTTATTCTTGGAATCTTGCAAATATTTTAAACAATCAGCCTATTGTTTAGCAAGTGCTCTACACACACTGTGGGCCTTTTGTGAATTTCAGTTTAAAAAACAAATAAAAGAATGACTAATGGAGCACGAATGGTGCTTGTGACACTGTAGTCCATTGTGTAACTGTTGAGAGCAAAATTTGCATTCCTAGAAAAGCTTGTTCACAGTCAAAATATAGGGCATTTTCTTTATGGCTCATGGGAAAAGATGTACTGTATATTCAGCTCAGGATGCTACTTGGAAGGACCAACTTTTAAAAAATGTCATTTTCCTCCCTTGGAACATTGAAGTGAGACTGAGACCCGGCTTTGCTTGGCAACAGAAGTGACTTTTTCATTCAGGCAAGTGACATGGGGGGCTATTTTTGGTCTGTCACATACATGCACCATGATTTGTTTGCTAGAATGGCTTCTCTTTTAGATGATGGTCAACTTTGACATTGATGGCCCTTTTAAATAGTGAGAGTGCAATATTATATAATATAAATGTATGCCTTCTCTGAATGCCAGAGGCAGCCTGGCAGTCTGTGCTTTTCTTTCCTTCAAAAGCATATTTGTTTATGGCTTTTAGTTCTTCCCCTCTGAGGTTGTTACAGGTCAAGCAGAGGTTGAATTTGGATCTTTAAATGTTTAAAAAATTGTGAGTTTCAGTCAACTCACCTGAAACTAATAACTGTCTGTCCTTCATATGCCTAAAAAGATGGTACTGGGTGCTCAGAGGGGTAAGGCTACATCTTACATATACTGTAGGTAGTTTCCTGTGGCATTTGTTGTCTAGGTAGAATTACTGTGTTTTGACTTATTATTTCACTGTGAAGAATCAAGATCCAGTCGCTGCTCGCTGGAGATACCACTCCTTTGTCAGTGAAGTCTCTTTGAGAAAGGCATTGCCTTTTATAATGGGCACACGTGGTGCCAGTCACTGTGGGATTCCTGTTCTGGGAAAGATGGTGTTAAAATGCTAAAACTTAATTTACAGCAGCAGAGCCTGTTCATGGCAGAGTGGAAGTCAGCAGAGAGTGCCCAGCTCCTGCTGCAAGGCCCTGGTTCCGGCAAGATGCCAACAGAGCATTCAAGTGCTTGCCTGGAGAGGGGTGTATGAGGGACTTCTGAGGACCCTTAGGAGTATGTGTGTATACACAGATAAGGACTATGGGGACCACTTAGCCTTAGCACAGATCCACAGAGGGCTGCTGCAAATGGGAGAGTCTGATGTGGGCAACAGCTGGGTGTCCCTGCCAGTTCAGCCAGTGCTGGCTGGGACAGAGTCATATTCATGGGGAACAAGCACTGGTTTGTCTCCCTCTGCTCTGATGTGACCCAGGAGGTTTTTCAGTATTAGCTTTTTCTTCTCTTGAAGGAACAGGAGTGTTGGAAATATTGGGGAGGGAGTGTTGTCAGTCTGAGTTTGGGAAGTGAGCGAGGAGTGCTCAATACCTCTGGAGCATTATACTTGTAAGAGAACTGCCCAAGTGCTACAAGTGCTTCTATTCATGGCCCTGCTGTAAATTCAAATCAATTGGACCCAGCTCTCTTGGCATCTAAAGCTTCAAATTAAATTGTATTTGCCACTCGTCATCATTAATTTACAGTTTTCACCTTGATTAATTTTTAGGAATGTACATAATGAGAAACTTTAAAAAAACAGGAAGAGAGGAAATGGATATTTGCCCTCTACAGTGTTTTTCTCATTTATGACCTCTGTGTCTGAAACTATTGCTCAGTGGTGCATTTTGTCACCTGTTTTCTATGTCAGTTCAGTGACTATTGAAACAAAATATTCTGTTTGATACAGAAGAAATGGTGTGAGCAGCTCATGCCAATTAGTGTCTGAGTAATTGGCACATCTTTGCAAGCAATGAAGCAGCTGCTTGTTGTACTGACAGAGATAGAATATTCATAAAGAAGGTGCTGGAAATGTGGCTTTTTCATCACTGACTACTGATTTTGGTTGTGTTATTTATAGGAGTGAGCCAGGTTAGTTTTTAAGACATTGGTACAAAAAATAGGTGTCCTCAAGCCCTGTGCATGTACTGCAACTCAAAGTGGGCATAGTTTCCAGAGATGTGTTTCCATTCTGTTCCATGAATTTTTTTGTAGAGTTCTGGATGTTAAATTCATATGCATATTCCTGCTCCTGGATTTAGGAAGGGAACTTTAGGGATCAGAACTTAATCTTATCTTCTTCCTTTTTATGTTCTCTAGTTTTGGGTGGGGTTTTTTTGGTGTTTTTTTTTTTTTTGGTGTTGTTTTGTTTGTTTGTTTTGTTTCTTTGGTTTTGGGGTTTTTTTTGTTTATTTTGTTTTGGGATCTTGTTTGTGGGGTTTTTTTTAGACAGTGTCTTACTTTGAAGCAAGACAAAAGTCTCTTCTTAACTTTTCAGTCTGAACAAGTGTCATAGAAACATAGAATGGTTTGGTTTGAAAGGGACCTTAAAGATCCCCTCTGCCATTGGCAGAGACATCTTCCCCTAGACCAGGTTGCTCAAAGCCCCATCCAACCTGGCCTTGCACACTTCCAGGAATGGGACATCCACAATTTCTCTGGGCAACCTGTGCCAGTGTCTCACCACCCTCATCATATCCAGTCCCTTTCTGCACAGGATTTACTTGTCTTTGGGAAGGTGTATGGAATTTATGTTCTTGCTGATCAGAAGTATAGTATAGTATACTATACTATACTATATGTATACTTCATGTTTTTGCTGAACAGAATGAGGCACACTTCTAAGAGCTTGCTCAGAAATGACCATTTTCAGTAATTACAGGCTGAGATGGTTTAGCTAGATCACACCTCATATTCATTTTGTGACTTCTGTCTAAGATTTTGCCAGGAGTTGTTGTTTGGTTTTAAGTGACACATGAAATTGGTTATTGTGACTTTTCTTCTTGAGTCACATGATACAAGAGAAGAGGTTGTATGGAGTGGTCATCCTTAGACTGATGTTCACAGAAAGCTTTTCACAGAGATCACAGAGTAGGAGTTTTTCTTTCCTCTGGAGTGTGAAGACAGCAAAGGAAGATATCCTGGCTTTGTAGTATGAAGAATGTTGTATTAAGTTCCCAACAACAGGGGTAAAGATATAAATAGAAGAGCTCAGTCCTTCAGAAATGGTTCATTGGTCTGCATCAAGTTAAAGCTTCACGGCTTCATGGTTTGATTCTGGCAGTTTCTTTGCATCTTTGGCTTCTCTTCTACCTGACTTGGGTTCACTGTTGTGCTCAGATCTCACAAGGTCAAAGCACCCTCTTCAGAAGTTTGTACTTGTGCTTTCTACTTCCAGGGAAAACTATTGCTTCTCTATGCTAGGAAAGAAAGAACTTCATATTCAAACTCCTAGTGTAACAGTTGCCAGAGCAAATGGCAACTATGAATTTTGTTTCTCTTCCTGGGCTTTCTTATACATCACTTTTTTTACATTGCAGGGAGATTACCTTGTATCATTAATGGCAAATGCCATTTAATGATACTTTTTGAAGTGGCTTGAGACTTTATCACGGGTTTCCCCCAAAATATTTCCCCTGCATGTTCATAGTTTAACAGGTCAAGTTTGTGCATCACAGACACTTCTGTTTGCAGCTCCTTTCCATCTTTGTTGACACTTTAGGCTCAGCACGCTGGCATGCCTTCAATTCTGCTTCGGGTGCAGTAATACCTTTCAATTGCCTGAACAGGAACCACCGGAGGGCATCTGTCTGAGTCTGAATTATGTTTGAAAACCACCTGGCATATTGTGAGGTAGTCCTAATAATAACAATGAACACTTTATCAGGAGTTGAGTCACTGTGCTCAGTTTCCAGTGTAATACTCTTACTGGTTGCATGTATGTATTCCTTATAGCCAAAGGGTTACTACTGCGTGCAGACGTTGTATAAGACCATTGTGCTGACAGCTCGCATTTGGACCGTTTATCATTCAAAATCTGGCTATAAAGAAAAACATTTAAATAATAAAAATAATTACCAAGATGAAAGACAGATCAGTCTTAGTTGCACCCTAGACCTGTTTCCTGCTTCTGCGTAGGGGAGGAATGAGGAGAGGAGTAAATAGGGATGGAAGTCACAGGAGTAAGGTCCTTTCCCTGAAGGTGCTTTTGACCTGTTGAAGGGGTGTCTTTTTATGCTTAACAGAGACATCCATCAACAAGGACAAAGAAGAGCTGTCTGGGCCTGGGGAAGAGAAAAGCTCCAGGAGGTCCTTGGTCATCCCTGGTTCCTCACAGGAGCTCACTTATTTTTCTATAGGCAGATTCAAAGTATTTTGTGAATCTGAGTATATGCTGTTTTCCAGAACCCTAATGAAGTTCAGAGCCAATACTATAATTTTGCATGTTTAAGTAGTATTGCAGATAGCAGTGACTGGCACAGCCCTAGTGATTTCTAACCGTGCCTCAGATCTGTCCAAACCTACCTGTGTTCTCAGATGTTTGTCAGGTGCCCCCAGCCCAGCACTTACATGTGCCCATCTTACCCTGACCATCCCTCAGGTCTGCTCTGTGTTGCCTTACTGGTGAGATACAGCTGTTGGGGGTTTGTCCCCATGAGAACAGAATGTCCTCAATGGGGTCTTCAGCACATTAAACTGATGCCAGACATACCCGTCAGGCTGCCAAAAGTACTGCACGAGACAGCTTTAACTTCACATCAGCAAAAGCTGGGATAGTGTGCAGAAGCCATGGCAGAAGCATGAGTAAATGATTTGCTTGAGATGATGCAGAGGGGCTGGTGGCAAAGCATGGAGGGAGCTCTGGTGTCCTCACTCTGAGTTTGCGTGCTGGTCCCAGGATGCTCTCCTGTTCTCCCTTATCCAAAGGCATATGAAACTCTGTGGTTTGAGGATCTTTGCTGTTGTATTGGCAGCAAAGGGGAGCTAAGATTGACTAAACCACTGAAACTAATAAACTTCTCATGTGCATGGAGGGACGTCAGATTAATTAGTTTGCTTAGCAGTGGAGCTGGAGCTGTGCAGCTGCCTGACAACGATAAGAGGAGGGAGCCACAAACCAGCGGCCTTTCTGCTGTCTGCTCCTTCCATCTCAGCTCCCTGGAAATGGCAGATGAGGAGAACAGAGGTAGCGAGCCAACCATATGCAACCTATGCATGCTGTGCTGAGCTGCATAACCCAGGGGTATTGTTCGCTGTGTCTGCAGGCGTTGCTTCCCAAAAGCTCCCACTGCTGTCACTGGAGGGAGGCTTCACTGGTGGTTTCTGGAGGAACACAGGGACATTGGTGTGGGGAGCTTTTGAAAATCTACTTCTAAAATGCAAATGCTTTCGTTCTTTAGCAGCCACTTGAAGCCAAGTATGATCAATAAACACAAAACACTTTCACAGCTCAGACATGCTGTGGGTTATGTTTCTCCCCCTTTTGTCATTTTTCTCTTTCCCCTGCATAATGCTGTTTGCCCCTTAGTTTGAAAGTGAAATGAATTAACAATTTCATAAAAATCTTTGGTTTACAATGATTAGATAATCACTGCTTGTGTATTAAGCAGTCAGTGGCAATGTATCTGGGCAGACAAGTTGTGTCAGCAGGAAAACTGGTGAAATGTTGATTCTTTTGTTAGCACTCTCCTTCCCTGGGAGCTGTTCAGAGCAAGTTAGACAGACAGCTCTTGGGAACTGTTTGGGTCTAGCTTGTCCTCACTTTGGGGCAGAGACTAGCACACTCCACTAAACCTGTCAGGTCTTTCCAGCTCCCTTTTCTGTCTCTAAAGGACATTAAATTTTTGATGCAAATGCTTCTGCCAATAGGTTACTGTGATTTTGCTGTGGTTGCTTGGTTGAGTAAGCTGTCCTGCATGGGGTACAGGGCCAGGTCAGCTGCTGGTGTGCCCTGGCTTAGGTACTTTTACCTGTGCTAAAGGATTTTTAAACTCAGCAGAGCTGCTGACCTTTAAAATGCATTTAAATACACAAAAGAGTGGGCCCTGAAAGGGGAGGGAGCTAGAAGGCTTCTGGAGGCTTACCCTCAGCCTCTGGCTCCCCTGGCTGGAGCCGGTGTGAGAGAAGGCACGGTGGGGTCCCAGGGACAGGAGTCAGGCTTGTCACCCAACAATAACAGCATCTACAGTGTCTGCTTCGTCTTCATTGATGACTTTTGGGTTCCTTAAAGTACACTCTAAGTACCATCTCCTTATAGGTTGCTGTACAGTAAATGGGTGCTGCTCTGTGGAATAATTAAATTAAGTGCTTCTTTTTTATTTTTTTTTTTACATGCTTTTAAAAATCAAGATAATTAAATGGGTGCAAAGATGAAGGTGAAGACTGACCGTGCAGAAACCAGGCTGAAAGAAGTTTCAAGGGAGCACATAAGGGGTCTGAGCTCATTTAAGGAGAGTAATGTAAAAATGTGGTTTAGTGCTGAGCCTAATTTAGCATGCCTGCAGGCTGCTGTGCGCAAAGTGTTCTCAGCCTTCCTCATCATCTCCAGATACAGATTCCTTCCCTCTCTGTGTGCTGCATCTGATGATTTATATAGCCATGTAATGAATCCAATCAGCCTTGTTACCCAACAGAAGACTCTCTTCATGTTTATTAATAGTTTACTGCCCTGTCAGATCGGCAGATTGAACTGTGCATCCCATGGTGCCTGTCCAGCACAATGGAGATGGCAGCAATGTGTACTCTGGGTCCAGAGGAGAGAGGAATGGGAGCAGCCCATCAGCAGCAGCAGCGAGTTTATATCAGATTTGTTGTAATGTGAAACTATACCCAGATACAGTGCTTATATGAGGCCTTTTCCTTCATAAGAATGGGAGGTTTTACAGATTTGTTTCTTGCTGTTTTAGTGTAAGATGATTTTCTGCCTGAGCAGAGACTGTAGGGTGGCTGAGGCGTGAGTTGTATGCACAAGTCACTCTGGCCATCCAGAATTACGTGAGTTTACCTGGCAACACCACAGGAGTTGAGCACATTGGAAGGCTGAGTGACTGGCTGTTGAACCTTGTACAACAAGTGCATTCAGTGGAATTGTGCTAATCGATTGGCACACCAGTGTAATTTATTTAAAATAACTTTTTACTGTTCCTAAAGGTTCCATTTTGAAGTTTCTACTTCATAGGATGAAAGAGGTGCCAGTGCTCTTTAATTCTTGAACAGACAGGACTAACTCCCAGCAAGAGCCCAATTTTTCTGTGGTCCTTTTTGTTTTTAATACTCCCTGTGCAATACTTTGCCAAACTCCAAAGAATAGAAATAAAAATGGAACATTTTCACCTTCTGGTGGCTGTTTATCAGGGGCAAAATGATTTTCAGACAATAACCAAATCTCCAGGCCCTTTGGAAGCTCAGATACAGCTATTTCTAGGTTGTCACACATCTAATTAATATAAGTACTAACAATAATACTCCTGCTGGTATTCTGCTTCAGCCAAGGCTAGGCTTCCAAGTCTGGTAGCTGATCCTTAAGAGTATCTTTACACCCAGCTAATACCTTTGTGGGGTTGGTAAGAATTAATTGGCACAGGTAGTATTTATCACTGTACAGTGACTTCAGGAAGTAACATTGTACCTCATAGGATCTTTCTTTGCAGTCATCTGGGGTTTTAAAAGCCTTGGTATCAAATACTCATTTTAAGCAATTAGGGTTCTAGGAGAGGTTGCAGCATAAAAATGCTGTAAAATATAAGCTTATTTTAATTGTTTACAGCTATATTAGGAAAACTGTATAGAAAAGGAAAGTTTTTGTTTTGCTTTGTTATTTAGAGAATTGCATTTTATATCACCAGAGACATATGCTGGGAGAGTCTTTTTATTCTCCTCAGCTTTGTATGCATCCTTGAAGAAGAAAAGTTGTGTGCAATGAAAGAGTTTTAATTCTGAATTTCTTCCCCCGCTGTACAGCTGCGGTCAGGGCTGTGCTGGCGTGTGTTCAGGAGTCTGTCTGTTTTCATCCCCTTGCAGCGCACTAATGTCTCCCATCTGAAGGGCTGAAATGTAGGCCCTTAGTTCTGCAATTTAGATTTGATCCAATGCTAAGGAAACTTCCCCATCCAACCATCCAGGAGCCAGTCTGACAGTTGCTCTCTCAGCACCTGAGCTGGGAGCAAAGCCCCTTTGCAGCTACACACCCCACACTCACAGACAGACCAAGTTTTGTTACCATCTCCACCCCGGATTTCCCACAGCAGGGTCTCAGATGACTGGATCCTTAAAACAACTTAATCTTAGTGCAGTAACTAAATAACAAAATAGCAGCTCAAGCTGGTGCCTCTGAGGAGGGACCCCAAACGAAGGAAGCCCTGGGCTCTTATACCCTGCCAGTGTAAATGCAGGAAGGTCTGGGGTCATTGGCTCCTGCCGTGGCTCGGAGTGTCCGGACACCTGGCCGGGCCACAGGTCCCCAGGCCCTTGGCTGTGCAATGGGTTGGCAGTTCTGGCCTCTTGGGGCTCTCACCACACACAGCCCAACCTGCAGCTCCACTGCAGCTGCTCACCCAGCTTTGGGCACTGAGTGTGTTCCTCTCAAAGAGGGCTCAAGGTGGTGGTTGTAGTAATGTTGGCTCAGTCAGAGACAAGTTTTAGTAATGAGTTGTGTGCGCTTTGGTAATCCCTGGTAATGGCAAGTAGAACAGGTTCTCTTAAAGCACTGCTGAGGGCTGAATAACTGAGAGTGGAAAGGGTAGGAACAGTGGGAAATGACTGTAAGAGAGTGGCTGGACTTGTCAGCTTTTGAACTTTCTTGAGCACAGTTTTGATACACTCTGGTGTTTCTCCTTATAGCGCTTCCACGTCGCAGTCGGACCATTCCACTCACACCAAATCTGCTTCTGCTTTGTCGTCTGACTCCATCTCCACCTCAGCAGACAACTTCTCTCCAGATTTAAGGGTATGTTTTGTCTTAAAAAATAAAAAATTACAAAATTGTGACTTCCTTTAGAGAACATCTTGCTTCTGTGAGTTTGCTATGGTAAAATAATGTCAGCTTTCAGTAATGCCAAAATATGTTTTGCGAAATTACTGAAACAACCTGAAGTCAAACAGGTGAAATTGAAGTTTACTCTCTACCATATGATATCCTTCTTTATAAAGTTGTTTAATCTTGAAAAAGCTGACTCTTCAATCCTCACTTGGAGATGAATTTTCAAAGTTGCTTCATTTTGTTTTAGGTGCTTTAAGTGAAATCCTCAACCTGTCAGTTGTATATACTTTTTCTTCCTTATGTATGTATGTATGTTGTGTGTATGTGTATATACATGAGGTGTTCAGTCTTGAGAGCTTCTGCCTGTTTGTAAACACTGAGTCCTTGGAAGTACATCCTTTCAGAGAAAGATTGCAGTCTCCGAGCTGATAAAAATAACCTTCAGTCACAATGAATTGCTCTGACATAAAAAAGGTCCAAAAAAAAGGGCTCTTAGATTATTATGCTATTGGATTAGTTAATTATAAATTCAGAGTTCTAGTTTGGTGTCACAGGAGTTTTGAAAGCTATCTGTATGTTCCTCTTATGAAACCAAGGGGTTTGTTGATATATCTTAGCTCTTAAAAAAAAAAAGTCCCTGGGTATAAAACTGTTGGTAGTGGTACATTGTATTAACAACTCCTGCATTTCTCAGCTGTGGTTGAGAATCTTTGTAAAATGTAAACACAGTAAAATTGCATAAAAATCTCTGAATACAAAGCTAATTCCTTTGACAAGCGTGATGATTTTTCATCCCGTGAGTGCTGTCTCAGTCATCCATAATTAATAACAGAGAGTCCACCTGTTCATGACAAGTATATGAATGCTTCTTTCTAAAGGCAGATTATTAGCCAATTTTAAGCTAAGATTTGGAAATTAATCAGTAGTTTATGTGCATTCTATGATAGCTTGCACCTTTTGCCTATGGATACAAATAGTTATCTTCTGAACACGCCTGGGTGTGGAAATTTGTAATATGTCTGAAGTTTTCCCCCTGTGAAGTCAGGGTATTCAGTCACTCTGACATACAGAAAATATCATTTTTAGGCTGAGGCTAAGTGGCTTGTTGATATGAATAAGATTGCAAATTCTGCTACCACTGTGACTGTATAATATTATGTTATATATATGATATTATAAAAAAATTAAACTTACTTAACTTTCTTTTTTCAGTTTTTATGTCCAACTCGTCTTCTCACAGTTTCTGTGACACTTGAGGACTACCTTTAGAAGTAGAGGCCAAGCCAATATTTCCTTTCTAGAACTGCAGTTGTCTTTCCCTTCTGGTGGTTAAGATGGCTCAACATGTTTTCTTTGCAATCCTGATTGTATCTTGTGACTCTTTCCTCCCTTTTGTCACCTTATCTGTATGAACTGTAAGCTGTCTGGGCAGGGATTCCAGCTCTCCTCAGCTTGTCTGGCTTCCCATTCAACAGAGCCTCTGTACTCACTAGCAATCAAAAATAGTGTCCACAGAGGAATGTTCACTTAGCTGCATGAGAGATTTTTTTTAAGCAGAAGATGCCTATGTGTTCCTGGAGGCCATTAGGAGCCCATAATTTCATGCTGTGCCACAGTTCCTATAATATGCAGGAGTGATTTCTTCACAGCCTGCCTGCTTTTTTTATTTCTAAGCAATCTAAAGTTCTGCCTTGGTTGAAACAAATGCAGCTCTTCTTTCATTTTAGAGTAGTGTTTCAGGAGAGATGGTAAAGCAGAGGATTACTTATTTACAATAGTGTCACTGCAGGCTAAGTGTGAGCACCTGCTTCTGCTGGCAAAAGGCTTCTTGCTCTTCACCTGCGTCAACACTGTGTGAACACAATTTGGAACGTCTTCTGTGCTTCACCTAAAGCTTACTCTTGCAGAGATGGTGTGAGTGGCTGCAGTGCACCTGTGTGTAGGTGTAAAGCTGGGTCATTCCTTTACACTCCAGCGGCTGCTTGTCAGTGGTAGGCAGACCTGGAGAAAATACATTCCCATGCTTCTACTTGTATTAGAATATAGGGAGAAAGAGACAGTTTCCAATGCTACAGATTGATTTAATTCTCCTCAAGGAACTCATGCATTCATCATTTCACTCTTCGTTACTGAGAGTGTCTTATGCTGGAGAGCAGTTCTTGGGGGTCAGATGATCTGTTCTCTGCCTGTGTTCAGCCTGTCGTGCTGGTATTGCCAGTGCAACTGCAGACCCACCATCTGCCCTCTAATCATCGCTGTCAGTGCTGGTGTGTTACTGTTTGCTCCCTGGGCTTCCTCTTGCAGCCTGGTGCCAGCTCCCAAAGGGAACAGTTGTTATGAGAGATGGCCAGCTAATGCTATTTTCTTTCAGGTCTTAAGTTGAGGACAATGGACATTCTTTCCCTTGTCATTCTTTGTTTGGGTTTCTTTGAATTGACATCTCTGTCATGTGACTGTTCCACAAGTTTTGAAAGTCAGTTCTGTGAGAGATCTTTTTAAGGTCCTGATTATTTTTGCTATTTTCTTTGAACTTTCTGAGATGTGGCCTTGCCTTGGATATTGCAAATGAGGCAGTACCATTAACTGATACAGTGGCATGAGCATATTCTCTACTCCAGGTCTTTCCTTACACACCTGAGCATCTTGTGCAGCTTTCCTTGGCACAAGACAGCGTGAACTCCCAAGTGTTATTTAGATTTGAGTACTCAGGTGCTGAGATTTGAGCTAAGCATCTCACTACTGTGGGACAAAAAGAGGTCCCATTTTGTTCCTGAAAGAATGCAAGAGAGCAAGCCCTAAAGAGGGAACTGATGCATTTTGTGGTAACTCTGTGGTATGGGTGGCAAATGCCTGGGCTATGCAATGTTCTCACAGGAAGGTGTTGCATCAGTTAGCTTTAAGAGGCTGAAAATAAGCTTTTCAAGATTTTAATGTGGATATGCCAGTTATGGGATTATTATCTTGTGTGTTTAAATTTTCCCTGCTAGAGTGAATTGCTATGTGGATTCATCATCACTCCTACCTCTATTTGGTCTCTGCCTCTGCGTGTGCATTGGCTCAAATTTAGGAATTAAATTTCTGTGACGATGGAAAAACACTTTGTGATAGCTACAATTAGCACTCTCTTTTTCTGTGGGGAATTTTTAGAAGAATAGTAGGCGTCCATTGGGAGGAGGGAACCAGAGGAAGGACCCACCTAATTTCTTGCAGTCTGTGCCTGCAGTTTTCTTTTGGAGTGCAATTAACACTCTGTGTGTGCACGCGCATGTGTGTAATGAGGTCAATGAGACAGCCACTAGGGATTCCTACTGAATGCATGTGCAGTATTTTTCCTAAATCTTTCTCCAAAGTATTTAATAATAACCTTTATGAAGGTTTGTTGTTGTTTTGGGTTTTTTTTTAATGCATATTGAGCGTGTCAGTATCTGGAACTGAAATTAAATTGCCTTTCCAGTAGAAAGTTTACAGAATTTTCACTTCATAAACTAAATCTAAATAACTTTTGGCTGCTTCAGTTAGTTTCATAGAGAAAAAAAAAACCAAAAGAAAAAAAAAAACCAGCAAACCAAAACCCCAACAGAAAAGCAACAAAGCACTCTTAGGTTCTCCTTCCACCCCCTTCCTGATCTTAAATCCAAAACTGTTCAGAATTGATTTAGGGTATATATATCTTGGAGGGATTTTTTAGCAAATACCCTGCCATATGTTTTAACATAAGTTATAGGTCAGGCAAGAACAGAATTGAAGTAGTTGGAAGTGAAAATGGATTTGGAAATCCATAGATATTTTGTAATTTGGGTTGAGATGTTAAAAACACCTTAAAGCCAACTTTGCCAAAGGGATTGGAGTATATAAATAGCTGTTATAGATCTGGGAAGTTGGTGGTTAATAAAATACAGTGAGTTTCTTGCTGCTAAGTCCTGTAGGCAGTATTTTCTCCTATGCATATGAGGAGACGTGTCTGTGCATTTTATAGTACTTGAGTCTTCTTGCTGATGCTCTATTTTTTATCAGTAGGGATTTTCATTTTTAGGTAGTTGTTGCTTTATAGGATAATGCCTGAAGCTTACCATGTTCAAAGCTTTGGAGTGGCCCTTATAAAAGGGTTGGATCCTGTTCATTTGCAGTTGAGAAGCAGTGGATATAGCCCTAGAGCCTGCTGCCACTTCCCTTAAGAGCAGTACCTTTGCCTGATAATTTGTTAAGGCCTATTGTGTTTGCTTTTGGATTGCATGCAGCAAAAGCTTAAGCTAAAGGATGGAAACTCATATGTTGTTTTCTTTATATTGCTTCTTGCACCTAGAAAGAAGGAAACTACAACAGATCCATGTCACCTGCATAGTTGTGCAGCCTTCAGAAAAAGTGGTTTAAATCTTTGTTAGCATTGCTGTTGTGACCACGAAACTGTTCTGCCCTTTAAGGGCAACAAGATCCACAATTCCTGATACTCCTTTGAATCCAGACAAAACAAGCATATGACCATTCATGACTGTTTGTTCCCTACATAAAGATTTTCTTTAACATACAAGGACTTGGTGGATTTACTGTAAGTAGGTTTATGCATGAGGTGCAAGAATATTGCTGTAGCATTCCCAGGACTTGAAGGTTGGAAATGGGAAGAAACAGAGTGGCTTGTAACTTTAATTTGTTCTCTATTATGTGTATGGTTAAAGACTGTAGACAAGCCCATGTGGTTTGTTTTGTAAGATACATAACTGGTGCATGACAAAAGGTATATGAAGGAGTATTTCCTTCCAAGACAGTAAATGGATACTGTTGCTGTCTCCTTAGGTTTCCTGGATTAAATCTGTTTGGGTAAGTCTGCATTGAAGCTAGCCAACCACAATTCCTTTGCGCTCAGTAGAAGGACATAGATCATTTATGATCTGATCTATTTCAGCTTTAAGGATATGCCCATGTTAGGTGAGAATGTAGTGGAGTTGAGCTAGAGAAGTCCTTGGTGCAGATGTTAGGAACGTACTTTGAGGGGCAGCAAGTGATTTCTGTGGATCCCAGCTTTAACTGGCCTCAAGTAAATGTGCAGTTTTATCTGTTTTGAGGACCTAATGTATTTCTCTTCTGACTGTGGAGAGAGTGCAGAGTAATATCTCCAGATATACACTTGTAAAATTGAGGTAAATCCTGTCCTTCAGATGATATTGGGCAGGATTGATTGAAATGCCAGTCACTGACTTTGCCACCTTTGCTTTACTCTAGCTTTAGTGCAAAGTAGCTTAGACTAGCTTTTTGTAGGACACGTATATTGTTAGTAGAAAAACATATTGAAGAAAGATGTGATTCCCTCCCCCCCCCCTCCATCCTTTGCTGTAAATCACTAAAACTAGCCTCAGTGAGCTTTTCCATTACTATCTCCCTGCCAATGCAGGAAGTGTGTCAGGCTTTGGTTATGTGTAACACATGTTCAACAAGAGCTGGGTTTAGAGAGTGACATAACGTTTTAAACTCTAAGCACTCATTTAAGCAATGTTTTTCAGTTTTGATTTTAAGGGACTTTTCAGTCAGTGAGTGATGCTAGCTTGGAAGCACTAAATCATGACAAAATCTCTGCCTAAGCTCCTCCATGGTATTTGAAGACCTTCGGCCCTGCCAGTCAGCTCCGTGATAATATATGGAGATAAATATTCCTGTTTCAGACTAGCCCTTGACTCCTTGTATGAGACTGCCTGCAAGCAGCAGTTGTTCATAGCAAATGCAAAGATGTCTTCCATGCTGGGAGCTTTCCTTCCCAGTGCACTGGACTGTGACTGCTATTAAGTTACAGACTGTATTGCACAAGCCACCAGATGGTGAAGATAATTGACCTGTGGTCACAAAACACTTGGCTAGATGTGAGCTGGTGATGCAGCAGTGAAATTGAATAAACTGTTCATTTTTTTACTGTCACTGTATGAAGACTTGACTGTGTATTTCTCTGCGTCATTGCTTGGTTCTGTTCTCACATGGAGGTGCACTTCACGTTTTCATGTGTTTGTACAGGAGTAGAAGCTATGCAGGCAGAAGTGGCCTTCACCTGACCTGACAGTTGTACTTCCATAGGTCCCTTTGTACACAGGGACAAAATACAAGAGCCAAATCCAAGAACAGTCAGTGCTTTATGTTATCAAAGGTGTCAAACAGGGACTTAAAGAGCAGTGGAAGAGAAGTAAAGTCTTACAGGGAAACATAATTTAACTATCTTGAAATTCTGATTTTGAGCATACGAATTACATTTGTGTGCCTGGGGAAAATGGCCTTCCTTTCTTTGGAGCATTAAGCTGTTGATGAACAAAGGCACAAAGGACTGGCTTTGGAGAATGAATGATGCTCTTGTCCATAAGCATGGTCATATCAGGACAGCCCTGTTAGTGACTGGAATTTAGCCACTGCCACATTTTTTGAGGACTCCAGTTTATAGTAAGTGCTGGATATTTCATAAGAATTATAGTAATTTTCATTTTAGAATATCCCAAGAGATGGAAAATCTTGTTTTCCTCCTTGCACCTCTCCCCTAAGTCCTTTTCTGCACCTCTCCCTTTCAAGGAAACAAACCCACAGAGTAGCCAACCTCTGGGTTGCAAAATATTGATTTCATGCAAATTAGATAGGGAAAAAAGCCAGATGCAGTCAGTTTTCTGTCTCCTTTACATGGAAATAATACTCCCTAAGTGCTCATCTAGTTAGAAAAGAGCAAAGACAGCAAACATTGCTAATTTTTCCTATATAGAGGTACCTAAAGGCTTGAATGTGGAGTTACGCACAGTGAAAGAAATCTCTGGAAGCATTTATGATTGCCATCTATTAGGAATGGAAAGCTAAGGAGAATGAGCAAATGGCCTTCATATGTTCTGAAAAATATTTTCATCTCTTCCTAATTGACTGCCATATTTCTCCTAGCTACAAATTGCAAGAATTTTCTTTTTGTTGAGTAAAACCAGGTAAGAGGTGGCTTCCCCCTCTGCCCCCGTTATAGTTTTGTAAACTGAAGGACAGATCAGGCAGGAATGAACAAGCATGGTATTTAAAGGGAGTACATGGAATTGTGATTGCATGCAGTGCCTGCCAAGATTTGATTTTCTGTAGATGTTTTTGCACGGAATGAAACATCTTTGTTCCCTTCTGTATGATTGTTTGCTCATTATAAATATATAATTATCTGTATCAAACTCAAAAGTGAAATTCTTAGTAATGCAGGCAGTATTCTGTGACTTATTTTAGTTGGTGGAATTTATAACTCTGGTTTTGGTCAGAGTGTTTTTCTGTCACTTAAGACTTGATATGAAATTCACTGAACTAGTTTAATGGTTTCCTTGAAACTTTTAATCTTCTTTTTACATGTAAGTTGTTTGTTAAACAAAATTCAGTAAAAATAAAGGATAGAGTCAAGCTAATGTGCTGTCCAAAGTTTTTGAGCAGCCCATGGAGAACAGAGGCGTTGTGGTTTGAGACGTATGTGGAACCCTTGGCAGTGAAGAAGGTTCTGTATTAAAAAATGTTGGACTTGTCTGAATAGATAATATCTGCAACTTTCTGTGCCAGGGAGTGTTGCTGAGTTGAGTCAATGACGACTTTCTGTCAGAGCCTAATGAGAGAATTGTCTTGAGGCACCAAGCCATACAAACTTGAAGAGACAAGCCAGCCGTGGTTGAACGAGTGGCCCTCAACAATGTGTTCCTTTGAGCTTCTAAGCTTTGCCTTGTAGTTGTGCAGCGAGGGCCCAGGAGATTCACCAGCCCAGGGAACCCAGAGCGGCTGTTCTTTGTCACTGGACATCGGGTCTCAGTGGAGAAGAACATCGTGGACAAAACAAAGCAGAAAACCCCAGGGAAACACTGCATGGTGGCTGCTTCCTCCTTCAGAAGAGTCCCTTTATATTACTTTAGGGACTGTATTTCTTTTTTCTAAATACAATAACCTTCAGCTTTTTAAAGATTTTCAAGACAGTGGTAAGTAAGCGAGTGATTTCTCAAGGACTTTTATGCTTTCTCAAAACATATATGGTAGGCAGAGATCACAGTTTGTGATGTGGTTTTTTTTAGTGTCAGGAAGGAGTAGTTAAAAGTAGTTGCAGTGTACTTTGTATGTTATTACTGTCTTTAGACTAGTGTAATACATGATCTGTTGTCAGAACATTTTTGATAAGAACTTCTTGTGTTCTGTTTTTTTTAACAAGCTAGGAGGCTGCCTTTGGCCAAGTGCTCTCTTAGGATCTGAATGGGCTTGATGTGGTCTTTTGGCGGTATATTTGATTCTTTGTGTACTCTTCTGAAATGATCCGTGTGTCCATGGTGTTTTGTCTTTTACCCTATGAACTTCTAATATCCCAAAGGAATAAAACATAAAGCATTTCTCTGCAATTAATATCTTGCAGCTCTGAATGTCTCTAACATAGTTTTTCAAGCCATCTGGTCATAATCCTCAGAAAAGTCCCTGTGCCTCAGTCAGGCAGAGATATTTCTGTTCTTTCCCATAGTCTTTCTCCTGTGGTATTCTTAATGATTCAAAAATAATCAACTAAGTCCATTTACTTGCTTGATTTATGTTTTATTGCATTTCCAGTAGGATTCTTAGCACACAAATCTTCTCCAAGTACACTTGAAATAGCCATAAATGGCAGCTGAAATTCTCCTCAGTGTAGTGCAGTGTTTGCAGTCAAGTAAGCATGGCTTCTGTTCCGTGGTCCTGATGGTTGAGCACTGAGAGGACAGAAGCACCTTAGCAGTGAAATGCTAGGAAAAATGTGCCCTTTTTCCTATGGTAAGAAATGTTTCATTTAGAGAAGAAACCTATCCACCTGTGAAAAACTGTCCTACAGAAGCATACTCATCTTGTTTCTGCACAGACCTGTGTCAGTTCTGCATCCTCTGTCAATGTCAGCTGGACAGAATTAGACCGCTGTGGGGATTTTTTCTGGCATGAATGGAAAGAGCTTCTCTATCTGTTTTGTTTCAGGTGTTTTTACACCATCATTGGAATAATGATAAATCTTGATGCACCTGCCATAGTGTCACTGTCCTTCATTGATTGACTGATGGAAACAGCCATGAAAGAGGAAAGGGATGGAGTGGTAGGGCAATTCAGGGGAAGGAATAGGTGAACATGGTTTGAGAGCCCCCAAAAGGCATTTAAAGCAGACAAGCATTAGTTATGTAAGTGTATATGTTTTGCTATTAATTTACAAATAAAGTTACTAAGTTAATCAAATACATAAAAGTAATCCTATGGCTAAGTCTTTGCAGGAAGGCTGACTTCCCTTATGTGGTTCTTTGTGACAGCAGACAAGAGCCAGCTCTGACACAAAAGCTGTCTTTTATACCTCAGCTAACACAACCTGTCTTACAAGCTTTGGAGTCATGCCTTTCTAATTAAATCCATGCAGTATTTGTATCTGACTTGGGTTCATTCCCTGCTGCCTCTCGCACACAGCACATTTGTACTTTTCTGCAAACATAGGATATGACTGCTCAGTTGTTTGGGGATGTCCAGGAGATTGGGTTTTGCTACACTGACCACGAGGAAGGACCAGAATTGGGATTTGCCCTTCCATATCTGCGCTGACATTCCTTTACCCTAGTTCTTAGCCTTCAGTGGGAGGAAGGGTACTTATCCTAAAGGTGCATCTCCCAGGTATCCTGCTTTCCACTGACTGCTACACAGCGCCTCGGGGGACCAGCACAGATCTCCAGTTTCAGGTGAAATCGTATTTCTGCAGCTTACTGACTACATTGCCTGTAAAGTTGCAAAAATGGTGATTAAGGAAGGCATTTAATCATTTTCCATTTCTTGCAACAAAGATATTAAAAAAAAAAAAGGGAGCAAAGGAAAGTTTAAATATGTTAAGTACAACCAGAATATTCCCAGGTAGTCCTTTAAGTGTAAAGTATCAGAGAGATATTTTCCAATAGGAGATTAAACCTCTTACTTGGCTTTTGAGTTTCAATTTCATATTTGAAAAGATAGATAGATTTTTTTTAAACAGTACTCATTCTCTCTGTTTTTGTACATGTACAACATGTGCATTCTTGTCCCTGCAGCATGACTTTCAGCTGTTGCTGCTGACCAGTGCGTGCTCACAAGGTAGACAGAGACATGCCAAATCTGAGTTCAGGGGCTGCAGAAGCAAGGGGACTTGGTGTGTGTATAAGATTTGTCTGTACAGGCAGGTTATATGTGTTTATGTCAAGGGACCAGTTAAGCGACCGCCTTCCTGCTGTAGGAAACGACTGTGTAGCTGGAGCAAAAGCAGTTCCCAGCTTGGAGAGCTTGTCTTCTCAGTAGATGGAGCAGACATGGGGAGAGGTTTTGGGGAAAGGAGTAATACAGAAGCAAGGTGTTCATGCTGTCAGATTGAACGTGTCGAACCAGTGCTGTGGTTTTATGCACAACTCTCTTCAAAATGTGCAAAGTGACTTGGAGTGTGTAGGAGGTTACCAAGGAGAGATTAACTCAGAGGAAAGGAAAAAAATTACAAAAAAGGGTACATTTTAATATTGTCTAAGCCAAAAAAGATTCCTTTTGCTCATTTTTATTGTGATTCAGGATAGAAGAATCTTTGCAGACTTGTGAAAACTGTTACACAACAATTTGGTAAAACAAATCTCTCTCCCCTTTAAGTTGTGTGAAGCCAAACAATCTGACCTTTGTGGGTTTCAGAACTCAAACATTCAGGAGAAAGTTACAAAAGAATAACTGGTAGATGGCTAGAAGAGACCTCAGGTGCTCTCCTCATGCATCTTCATTATCAGGAGGCTTGTGCAGTGTCCAGGGATAAAATGACTCTCTCTCTGGTTGGTTCAAGCTACTCCCTCTCTCCTGCCTGGGTTTTGCTTGCCTTCAATCCTGCAGTCACACTCTAAGCTAGTCCTGGCAAAATGATCCAGGTTATGGAAAAATTTCCATTATAAAAGTCATAAAGTGGACCCTGGGCATCCTGACTGAGCTGGACACTGAAGCAGTGACAGCACTGGCAGGGAGGGCAAGAGGAGGCAGTCCTGGCTTGGCCTCAGCCAGCGCAGGACGGGGATTGTCAGCCAGGCTGTGCAGCATCGCTGGTAGGCAAGCGCCTCACCAGGCAGTACTACAGGAAAGCACCTCGGCTGTTTCCTTCATGGTCAAAAAGCAAACTCTGAATTTAGAGTGCCGTGTACCCTCTCAGGTCTTTCTAGAACAGTGTTCAGTGGTGCACAGAGCTCTAAGACCTGTGCATAGAATGTGCTTGCAATTCCACTCTGTACCACCCCTGTTGGCAGCAGCTGCTCAGGATGAGCTGTGTGCACAAATTGTGCAGGAACATCATCCAGGAGAGGGATTTCTGTAGCAGCATGCTGGCTGCTGTATTAGGAGGCAGTGTGAACATGTGGTTGGAGAGACTTGCCAGAACTGCAGTACCCTAAATCGCAGCAGTCTTACCTTTTTAGCAGGTCCTAAATATCTTTGCCTGACCCCATATATGCAAGCAAAGGAGATCGTGATTTTGTTGCTTAGATCTTGAGGTTGCCTCAACAAAACTGCAGTTTCCCTGTGTTGGGGGCAGTAGTTGGGAGGGCATGAGAGAGCTCTGCACCTTCAGCTGGGGGTGACTGTGCTGGAGCTTACACAAGGTGGGATCCTGGAGTAGAGAAGTGGTTGTTGAATGTAGCAGTGTGGGTTTGTTCTGCCAAGTTGCTGCTTGAGCAGAGGACAAAGGTAGGTGGTGGCACAAAATCCTCACACCCTCTGAGCTGAGCCAGGACATGTGTTTAGGTTCTAAGGTACTCCCATTCTCAGTCTCTTAGCTGTTTCATCTAGAGGGAGAGCTGCTGACAGGTGGGATGGGTACATGATGTTACTTGGTAAAAGAAGACAGAAATAAAGGCTGTTCTGGTGTGTAACAGGACTTCATTTCTCCAGAGATTCAGTTACCAAGCATAACATTTTTGTGGGGAAAAGATAATGAAGACCTGGTTTGACTTAGAGGCAAGGCAGAGTATTCCACTGGTTTTTGGTCATTGTATCTGTTTCTTACAGGAACCATCTTAGTGATGATTGTGATGGAAGGAGCCATGTGTAACTCTTAAGTCATTGTGGTCCTATTCCTAAGTAGGAATGATTCGCCCAGCTCTGGATGTGTTCTTCATTGCAGATCTCTAAGAATTCTTTGATTTTATTCCCACTGAACAATTTCAAAGGCTGAGGCACACGGAGGTGGCACATTTCAGCTGCAGGCATATGTGGTACCTGCCTCAGTAGCATTTATGTATCAGCAGCTGCTGTCCCCCCCTGCAGCCAGGCTGCCGCAGTCATGTCCCTGGCTCCATTCCCTGCTTCCTTGCCTTACTGGTGCTCTTAATTTAATTTTGTAAGGTTTGCAGAGGGCTAAATTTGGGCCCAAGAATGTTATTTTTAGAGTCTTGAAAATAGGCTAATGTACAAAAAAAGATTTTTCTCACAGTTTAATGAACCGTTTTTGGATTTTGAGGGGGAGAGGAGGATTGGCAGTAAGATGGAAGGGCTTTTCATGTCACCTCCTTAGTCATAGAAGGCGCAAAGGGCCCATTTATGACACTGACGTCATCTCAGAGCTTTGTGTGCTTTGTCCCATACCATTCTTTCTCCTTGATCTGTTTCCTAAACTCCTCTTCTCTTATCCACCCACTTTTCTTACCTGCTGGTGGCCCCTGTCCTTGGCTGATGCTGCACATGTCTTCTCCTGCCTGCTGCCTGCATTTTCAGCCCCACACAGATTGTATTTCTCTGAATCAATTTTAAGGAGCCATTGATAGAAGTGTGTTTCAGGAAAATGCCTACCATTCATTTCTTGGTTTCTGCCGGGTTGGGTTTCAAGTGCCCAACTAGAGGCTCATTCAAAATCTACTGCTGAGCAGACAGTGCATAGACTGGCACAACAGAGAGAAGTGTTTGTCCTGGGCTTTCTGACCATGTCTGTCTCAGCCTCGTGGAAAGGATGGCAGTTTTCCAGGGGTTATGTGCTTGCACCTTTGAAATCACCATGGAGTCAGTTCTTTGTTACCTGAGATAGATACTGTCCTGAAGTCACTTGAGGGGTGGTGAAAATGAGTTTAGTCCTCAAGACTGTAGCAAAAAACCCCCGAAATAATAAGAGGGGAGGCAAGGAGGCCAACCTCAAGGTGCTGTGCTTCCAGGAAGCCAGCCATCTGCTGCCCTGGGTTGAAGTGAGCACAGATTTGGATTGCTAACCCTTTCCTCTGATCCTGGGGACATTGCAGAGAAGTGTGAGTGAGCAGATGGATTTTATTAGACCTAGAAGAGACACTTTTTAAATTGAAAAGGCTTTCAACCTTGTCTTCAGAGAATGATGTTGACATGGAGATCCTTGTCTTTCATACTGCTAGCCTGTTCCCTCCTTCTCTCCCCCACTTGCAGGACAGGGTTTAAAACCCACCTAAGCACCACCCACCTCTGCCACCTCAGCAGATGTTTGTCATACCGAGTGCTTTCTATGTGTCTTACTTCATATTTGTTTTGGCTTGAGATAGAACCCAGTTTCCCAAATGTTTACTTCTGGACGTGCTCCCACTGACATCTGTAGGAGAGCAGTGAGTCCAGCTGTTGACCGAAGTGATCCTGGCAGCAGCTGCTGCCCGTGTGGGGTACGGACCTTCTCAAAGAAGCTGTGATCATGTTCTGAATGCAGAGTGTATTTTCACTCATGTCCTTCCAAGATAAAAGGCCAAAAAGATGACCACCACTTATGGGCTAATTAGCCAGAAGCTTCCATCTCATTTATCATAATCCAGATGTTACCCTGCTAATTACAGGGCTGTTACTCAAGCGCAGAATTGGACGCACAGGAGTTGGGAGTGGGTCTACATCACAGGCTTTTGTCAGGGAGGCCCTCAGTCAGGGCTTTGATGGGGTGTGTGATCTTTGGCCAACACAGCTGTGCTGACAAGAAGTCCTCAACATCGATTTCTGCTCATTATACCAGCAAAACCTTATTTTTACTGATGTTGCTGATGTGGGGGAAGAGAAGCTTCCTGGCAAGTTGCTGCCAGTGTGGGTTCTGTCAATGGTGACCTCTCCTAACTCATCCCAGCCCAGCTGCTCTGACAGCCTCCCTGGTAAGACCTGATCTAAGTGGGTGCAGTTGGGAGGTTTCTGTTAGGAAGCCAGGACTGTACTTGCTTTTATTATTAATTTTTTTTTCCTAAGAGTCTTTTGAATGCATTTTTTAAAATGTACATTCTTGTTCTCAAGAAGGCTTTGATCTTGTTAATCTTTTCATCTATGCATCAATCTGTTGTGTGAAAATGCTGGAATGTGCTCTTATTGTGGCAAGGGCTTTCTTTGGGTTTGTTTCCAATTTTTTTTTTGCATAGTTTATGGAATTTTTCTTCCCTGAGGCTCTCCCTCTGGCTTGATCCTACATGAAAGTTGACCACAGACGTGTCAGGTTCTAGAATGCCACTTTAGGCTATGTCTTTGAATTTTCTTTGGAGGGATTTCCTGATACCAATTTGAAGCAATTTTTTTCCCTTTCCTTGCATTATGATAAAAAACCATTTTGGGTGAGCCTGCACATTCAGCTGTGAGCAGCAGTGAGCTCCCTCTGCCTGTCTTCAGCAGGTGAGACACACCAACCTTGAACTCAAAGTTTTGTGGTTGCTATAGCATGAAGCAGAGTCTGGACTAACTTACCTGCTCTCTGTCAGTTTTAAGAGGTTGAGCAAACTGTACTGCTGAGGTTGTGGTCATTTGTCCAGTTTGAGGCAGGGACAACATGATTAAATCCATCTACATGTGGCCACACAGCCTTAATCTTGGTCACTTATATTTGCATTTCTCTTCTAGTTCTTATAGATTTAGACCTCAGGTTATGCTTTCCTAGTTACAGCTATGCTTTCCTAAAATGTCTATCTGCCCATGATAGCAGCTGTTCTTGTGAAATCCTTTGTGTAACTGCAATAATAGGTCTGAGAAGTCATGCTCTGTTGGTATAACATGAACCCAAAGGAAGGTGAAGGAGGGGTCATTTGGCAGCCAAAAAAAAAAAATCAAAACTGTACCCCCTATATATACCTGTCAAAATAAGTACCTTTGTAACTGAGTCAAGTCAGGACTTTTGCAGTTGTGGGACCCTCAGTGAGCACAGTGGAGTGACCAAGGTATCCTTTTCAGTTTTCCTCAGTGTAAACTAGAAATTGCTCTGCTGAATATTGATGTCATTGTGGTAATCAGTGAGCACTTTAACTGGGAAAGGAACTGATTCCTTTGGCTCTGTCCATAACTGTGCGGGAATTTGACTTGTGAAAGTGGCCTGGGCAGGAGAAGGTTGGAGCATGAAAGGACACCTTGGAAGTGTGCTGCCAAAGTACAGAGCCTGGTGTTGGCCTCTGAAGAGACCCTAGGCAGTACTTCAAGATCTTTGAATATTTGTTGTCCTTGATACTGTTGACCTGTAAGTGTAAACTTCTTGGTTTATGAAAACATAATGAATTTCTGTTTGTACTTGTATCTTTTGCCTAGGTCCTGAGGGAGGCAAATAAATTGGCTGAAATGGAAGAGCCACCTTTGCTGCCAGGGGAAACCATTAAAGACATGGGTACGTGAAGAGGAAATTCCTTGTTTGCTGACAAACCGTAGAATATCCATAGAGCAAAATATCTTGGTGGTCACTGACCAACAACAGCACATTGCAGATGTTTTGGGAACCGTGATCAGATTGTTTCATTAATTGAGCAATTGCACAGCACATGGGCCAAGGTAACTGTGTCTTCTTTTAGCAGTAGCAAGTACAAAGCAATTCAACACTCTTCATCACCCATGAGTGATGGTGTGTGAGTTGTACAGCTCTGCATTTGCTGCCTCCTGAGAGGACATGGATCAACTGTTTCAGTTTGTCCTTGCCACAGGGTAACTTTCTAAGCTGACACAGCACAATTATGTGTCAAATCTCTGTCATGGGCTTTAGGAAATGATACACTGCTTTTGCAAAGAATTTACTGTGATGGGGGATGGGTTTTTTCTTTTTTCATCCGGACGTTCTGACATGCATCAGATTTGCTGATGCTCTCCATTCTGAAGGCTTGAGTAAGCCTCTTGAATAATTTTCTGTGAAAGATTTTGCATTTGCTTTTTTAATATGTTGCCTTCCTCTTAAAATGGTAAGGAAGAGTGCAACTTCAGTCCTAAACATAAAAAATCAAACAATGAAAACTGAAAATACTTCACAAAAAAAATGCACCCATGAACAGCAGTATAAAAACAAGCAAGAAAACCTCCAAGCAACCCGCCTCCGTAATTAATCTTTTTCTCAACCTCTTTCCTCAGAGTCCTAAGGACTTTGAACTCGTACTCTAACCATACACTGCAGACTTATATCTAACTCACTGCACAGATGCTATTAGCTCTAACAGTGAGGCAGTATTTTGAAGGTTCCTAGGGAATGGTTTAAGAGGTCAGAGTTACCAATGTTTTATCTGTTGGCAAATGGTGTGATGAGCCACGTAAATCTCTAAGACTGGATGGCTTTTGGAGTAGCCCAGACAGCAGCTGCCTGTTCCAGCAAGAAGCTAAAGGCAGCAAAAAGGAAATCTTTGTTATTCATCAGCAATAATTGTTTCTTGTTAAAAGTGTGAAGAAAGGCAAATGTAATTCTCCTTGTATTTTACAGGGAAGGGAAGAAAAAATATTTTCAGCCAACCCAATAATCTAGGGTAAGATTGGCCTGTAAAAGACAGGAATTCCACAAGCAGGGGAATTAGTAAATCTGGTTTCCAGTTTCTTTCTCCCATATGTATTCTCTTATACTTACCAAAGGCTGAGCTCATTAGGCTTTCCCGTGGTGATAGCACCACTACAACCTCTCTATTATACCTGGCATTCATTCTCACAAACAGTGAAGCACTTTAATGCCTTGGTGATCCCTGTTTATCAAGTAGAGACTGCTGAAATCATACAGCTGTGGCAGGGTTAAGGTCAGACAAGCCATGTGTGTAGGTACATTTGTACATGCGCAGTGTAATTAAGTAAAATTGTTTCCTTAGGAAACCAGGCTAATAAAATGCAAATGTGAAAGGTGGTGTGGCTTACACGCTGGCAAGGCCAGTGTTTGAGATCGTGCCTGGGGTTCCTTACCTGGAAAACATTTTTCTAGCACCTTTCCTCTTTACCCAGAAATCCTATTCCATTCCTTTTCAGATGTAAATGCATGCTTTTCTTATTAGTGGATTTTGCTGGGGTTTTTTTAAGCATTTCAAAATTACATTTTGAATAATGGGAACTCCAGTGGAAAAACTAGGCAGGCTGCCTTCACCCTTGTTATGCTTCCTGAGTCTGCTTTCAAACCTCTCTCAAACTAGCCTTTGAAAAGAAGTGATTAATAATCAGACACTAATGAAACACTTGATTTAATTAGAAATGGCTATAAGCATTTTGTGTTTAAATGTCCTTCGAACAAATACATGTAAATTTATATAAATAAATATATAATGGAATTACTAGCATGTTTATTATAGATATGTATATTTTATTTCTTTTTAACCAGATATTGTGTGCTACATATTTTGCTGCAAATTAGTCACTTCTGATGTTTTAAGGATCTTTCTCCACATCCAGATCTTGAGAGTCAATGAAGACAATTGCAGAAGCAGAGCTGACTTGAGGATGATTTAGTTATATGAGTTGCCAGTGCCCTGGAATAAGGCAGACTTCTTCTCTCTCCCTCTCTGGGCTAAATCTCATGGGATAAAGGTAGAAGAAATTTAGGTTCCCATTCTGACCCCCAGTAGCCTCACACCTCATGCTCATGATGGTTGTCTCCTGGGTGGGAGGCGAGCCGTCCTCCTGACACAGCCCTTGCAAAATGAGTCCCCTAGGGCTTGGAGGCTTGAGGTTATTCAGATGATCCAGGAGTTTTTTCATGGTTCTGGCAGCTCAGTGGGTCTCCTCTGTGTTTTTGAGGGGTGTTATTACTTCTTGGTGATAGTGCAAACCATTGCCACAACACAGCCAGACAACTGCTTCAGTGGCAGAAGAAGTGATAGGCAGCAGAGGTGGGGAGGCAACAACCTAAATCTTGGCATTTTTAAGTGATATAAAACAGAAGGGCAGTTAGAGGTGTTTGCTGTGGAAAGCCAGCAGCACCTCTTTCCCTTTGCTGGAACAAGTGAGAAATGTTTGAGGCCATTTAAGAAGGGGACTGTTTTGAGTCACCGTCACTCAGGCTCAAAAATAATTGAATTGTGCAGAGTAACTTGATCGCTGACTTCAGACCTAAGATCACAGCAGCTGGCTGCTACACAGATTCATGGCTCCTGCAAATCACTGTAGCTCTGCTGGCTTTTAGCATGAGGGCCTTCATCCCAGGGCTGACTCCACATGCAAAGGTGTACAGAAGGACCCAAGCATCCGAAAAACCACATGTATGAGAACTGCCTTCTCCTGCCCCTGGTGGCACAAACCATCTTGGGCACAATCCTTAGCTTCTATGCAGATTGTTGTCAGCTTCAAATGTGTGCATCCAGGCACGAGTGGTCTCCTCTTTTCATGCATGACGTTCTCAGCTACTGGCAGTAAGAGCAAACAGTTTGCACTGAACACTGGCCTGTTGACAGGGGTAGCAGTTTTGTGCAAATGTAGGATTCTGGGTGATGGTACTGTCTCTACCCAAACTCTTAGCTTCTCCACAGTACTGAAACTTGCCAGTTGGCTCTAGGCTAGAACCACAGATTAAGCTTGTTTTAATTTTATTATCTGCAAGGTACAGCCCACAAATATTGTTGCTGGCATAATTTTTCTCCCATAAATTAACTGTGAAATTTACATTTTCTTTTCTTTTTTTTTTTTTTTCTTAAGCGAAGGATGTTACTTACATCTGCCCCTTCACTGGAGCAATCAGAGGAACCCTTACTGTTACCAATTATAGACTGTATTTTAAAAGCATGGAACGGGTAAGCTTTTGAAATAATCTACTTTTGCTACCTTTTCAATCTTTAGATCTGGGTGTTGTTTGAGAGTATTTCTGTGTGAAATATGGCTCTTTGTTTGGGAATATAGACATAAGGGAGCAGGAGCTGGGGATTTTTCCCCCTCCCCTTTTTAAACTCACAAATTTCAACTGTCTACAGGACCCTCCTTTTGTCCTAGATGCATCTTTAGGTGTAATCAACAGAGTGGAGAAAATTGGAGGTGCTTCAAGTCGTGGTGAAAATTCCTATGGGCTGGAGATTGTGTGCAAGGTAAACTTTTATCTGTGTTTTACAATAGGGGAAGGGGAACATATATTTTTAAAGGTTGTCTCTGTGGTACTGTAGGAAGTTCTGCAAAATGTTTCAGTCAGTATGACTCCACAGGTGTCAAAAACCATTATTTTAAAAGTAGTTTTCAGTATTCTCCAGCTCCACTCATTTGAGAAGAGATCCAAACCTTTTTTCCAGGCTTTGTGCTGGGCAATAGCTTTCCTTGATCATGAAAGTGTAGGCCTGCATCCTCATTTCTCAGGGTTGCCCACCAGACTTATTCTAGGTAGACTCCAGTTACTGTGGATTTCAGTAGGCCTTTCACTTATTTGCATTTCAAAAGCAAGAAAGGGGCATGTTTCCCCCCTAAATCATTAGCTCATGTCTACCTGCTGCAGTGCTTTGCCATGAGGGTCTGATGAGTAGCCTTCAGTCCTCATCAGGGCTGTTCTTTCATTTTTTTCCAGGCAGTACATATTTCACATGTGCCTCTCAAAAACCCTTGGAATAACTGGAAATACAAACTGCAGTAAAAATTAACAATTTGCCTCCTCATGTCTGCTTACAATAGACCCACAAAGTAGATAAAACCACCATCTCTCCTCCTAAATCCATATCTCTGGATGGCATGGCCCTTCTGCTTCCCTCAGTGAGCACATAGGAAGAGCTGGATTCAGAACCTTGTAAGTCTTGGGCTGTTTAGAGCTTGTCAGAGCCCCTCAATGCTAAAAGGATGCTGGATAAGAGCAGATGGAGGAATGAATAGGAATCCCAAAGTGTTCTGGTCACTGCTGTGATTTTGAGGCACCAGGAAGCTAAGCAGACTGTCAAGCTGTGGGTGTGCTGAGTCAGGACCAGTTACTACAATCTGTACCAAATAATCCAGCTGCTCCCTTGTCCTATGAGAGTCATAATCCGCCCTGGCTAACACAGGGTGGGGTGCTTGTGCTGGCAAGCTAATTTGTTCCCTGTTTTGATCTGGATTCCTAGTCCTCAGCCATTTTGTCTATAAGCACACTTGGTCAGGTTTGGAGTGAATGGTATCATCATGTATGGGAAACTCAGGCACAAACTATAGGATGGGTGTTTTGGCCCTTTATAGCCTATTTATATATTTCAGCCTGCTTCACCAGGATATGCACAGCAGCTTAGTGTAATAACAGAGTGGTACAGATACATCTTATGCATCCTGAAAAGCTCTCTGTCTGAGACCAGTCATGTAATCCCTGTGAGGAAGCAAATGCTTCAGCTGTTTATCTCGTTCTCTGACTTGCACTACCATCTTCATGTACTTGAACTTGATAGCTCATTTCCTTTTGATAAGTTTTAGACTCTTTACTGCAAGCATTTTAGTTGCAGGCTTGACTGGAAAAACTTAGAGATGTTTTATTTACTTTCCAAATTTGGTTTTGTAGATGACTATGGAAAGGAGGTCCTGAATGACCCCTTTTTGTCTAAACTGTGCTGCTGTGCAAAGTGGAGGAGTTCTTGGTTTCAAGACATCCTCTTGAGTGCTCTGAGAGGTGGAAGCTTTAAAGGGAGATGGTATTGGATGCTTTGCACCCAGCTGGCTCTTCTTGGGGCCTCTATGTGCAGTAGCTCTGTGGAGTTGCTTTGTTAGGCCATCCCCTCCAGTGGTCTTTATGGCACTGCTTGGTGTGAGAGCTCAGTGACAGCCAAGGATGTCTGTCTCACAAAGTCCTGCCAGTCAAACATAGCTTTTTCCTCAGCAGCGCTCTCCCAAGACTTTCGGCAGGTGGAGAGCTTCATGTGAAGGCAAGATGCTGTGGTCAGGCACAGCTGTGCCCTCCCTCAGCTGCTCTGCTGTTGTTGGAGGCTGTAGACAAGCCCCTCAACCAAACCCAATGTTGCAACACAACGTTGTTCAAAGTATTAAATCAGTGCTAGAAGGAGCATTGTCATGTGACCCCGTTTTAAATTCTGCCTTTTGGATTTTCCTTGGATTTTGAAGTGGCTCAGAAATTTGCAACTTGATTTCCCTCTTTTTTCCCCTAGGATATTCGAAACTTGCGGTTTGCTCATAAGCCTGAAGGGAGAACTAGACGATCCATATTTGAGAACCTAATGAAATATGCTTTTCCAGTTTCAAATAATCTGGTAAGTGTCTTCTCATCAGCTTTTTCCAAAAGACATAGAGTAGCAGTAAACTGTTTTGTTCTGTCCCATCTACTTAATACAGCATTCACGTGGGGTGCATTTTCTTGAGGGATGAGAAGTGCTGGTTTTCAAATCTGTTTTAAACTTAATTCTGTAGGAGTTTAGATCATATAGGAAACAGGAAAAATCTGTTACAGTGCCTTTTTTCATGCATGGGGAACGACTTACTGATAAAGCCTTGTAACAGAGGGAAAGTACTCAAACAGAGGGAAAGTACTCAAAACACAGTGACATCCGTCAGGGGTTCGCAGCTAATGGTGACTGCAGTGCCTCAAATCTGGAATGCAGCCCTCGTGTTCTCTAGTGTTATGACACTGAAATTGTTTCAAATGTTGAAAGGCTCTGGTTGTTAATCTGTAAGAGCATTCTTGCCTAAGTAGTTTTATCTTGTCTCCTTAATAACAAACTTCTTTTGTCTGTGAAGTACTAGGTAATAGCCAAGCAAGATCAGGGACGTATTGGAAGGTATATTGTTGTACTAATTACCTGCTACAGTGAGAGTGTTAATTTTTTTTTTATAAAACCCTGAAAGAAAAGTAATGGTGGGGAAAAAGAAGGGTCAGTCGTTAATTACTATTTGAGATATCAAACATCATATAAATGGGCTCTGAGTGGGCTCTTGAAGGTAAATTTTCTTTCTTTCAGCCACTTTTTGCCTTTGAGTACAAAGAGGTTTTCCCAGAAAATGGATGGAAAGTGTATGACCCAACTTGGGAGTACAGAAGACAGGTGGGTATTGTGCCACATCCTTCCTCATCCTCTGATCTTCAGAAACAAGGGTCTGTGCAGTGATAAAATTACAGATTACATGGAGCAGAGAATGATTCTGCTGAAAAATGCTGTGCAGGCTTGGCTAGGATGTTGTTTTTCACACTGCAGTGCTTGTTGAGAGCAGTACAGCTTTAGAGATAGAGGCATCCACTGCTGGACATCAGGTGGCAGAGAGCTGACTTAAGGCTCAGCTAGAAAGAGCTAATGCTCTGGCTTGGTGATCAGGTACTGCTGGCAGTGGGGAATGGAGGGTGCATGTTCCAGGTACATGCATCCCATTGTTGAGTTTCACATCTCAGTGCTTTCTTGTATTGGTTTTAATTCTTTCCAGGTTTTCCTGTCTGAAACTGCAACTTGGGAGGAAAAAATTAAGTGTGGAATGCCTTTACTATCTTAGGCATGGGCAAGGCATGCCTTCTCAGCATAGGGATCAGCCTAGAGAGTACTGTTATTTACAGTTATGTGTGTCCAGAGTAGACGGATCAAAGGTATTAATGATTATTAATGTGACAGGCTGTTGGTTAGGAATACTGTGGTGAAAACTTGAGTAGTCCTCTGGGAGTAAAAGATGGGAGAATTTTGATTTTTATAATGAAATCACTCCTGTCATAAAATTCTCAAGTAGAAAAAGGAGCATGATTTGGTGGCACATTTGCCCTGGACACAATAAGCTTCAGTCTCCTCCAGATCCATGAGAATAAAATCAATTTTCTATTGTAAAATTAAGACATTTTAAACAATGCAATTTAAAGATTTATTTGGGTCTTTCTCATCAAATCAAACAATACCAGACCTCTGTCCCAGCCTAGTTGTTCATCTGATTCCCAGAATCCAAAACCTAAGGATTCATTTTTCTAGCTCTAGCCTTCTAAAAGCTGGGCATGCCTTCTAAATTGGTTATCTAGGCCTGTCATTAACAGATGGGAGAGAGTGCTTCACTGTTGGGGGTGATTTGTTCTCTCCTAAAATAGCTGCCTAAGATAGATTGCTGGCTTCTAGACTGCTAATGGGAAGCGAGATGTATCTTACTGTGTCCTACTGTATGCTGCCTTCAGTGCAAAGGAGTGTATTTTGCAATGAGATGCCACAATCTAAAATCCTGGTCAAGACAAACTCCAATCGTTTGTAATCACTTTGTCTCTAAGGTCAACTTGAGCATAAGATCAGATAATGCAGTGCTTATTGCTTTGTTTAGACTTTACCTCCTTCTTGGTAGTTATTTAATGGGAAGATCTGCTTGTAGAGAAGGATTTGCAACCCAAGCTATTTGAGCAAGACACTTCTTTGTAGGGTTGAAAATTTTGGAATAACAACTAAAAGAATACCTGTGCTATCAAAGTAATCTCCCCTGGAAAGCACAGCCTTCACTCAGCCAAGGATCAGTCAAAACAGGTGAAGTATACAAAAGACATTTTTATAACACCTGGGAAGAGGAAATTAGATAATTTCAATGTAGATTATTTCACTTTCTAATTCCTGGCATGTCAGTTTTTATGATAGAAGCTTTTCTGTCCGTATTAGTTTTTATACTGTGATTTGGTACACCTTAAATTTGTCAGGAATTCGGTGACATGGTGGAAGAATACATGTGTTTGCATGCCTGTGATTTGCAGCTCTTCATGGCCTTTCTGTAAAGCGATGACAAAGCTGAGGCATTGTTGCAGTGTGTACTTGTGCTGTGGCCTGCTTCTTTGCTGTTTGTGAGTGGGAAGGACAAACTTGCCTGACTGCTTCTATGTCAAGAAACCAAGCTAATGTCCATATGCCGAAGCCCATGGTCATTTCCTTACACTGGTAACTGCAAAAGCAAATTCAAAGCAGGATTTTTTCCAGCCATAGCCTTTCTGAGTTTTACCCATGATGAGCCACAATCACTACCATTCCAGATCACACAATCCATCTGCTCCAGTTCCTTATCTTCAAAAGTGACCAACACCAGCTGCTGAAGAAGAAGCAAGCCATACTGCAGTGGATGTTTATGTTGTGATCTGTCCAGGAGGAGAATTTCATCCCTTTTGTCTGATTGATTTAGGTCCTGCAGCACGATGCTTTATGTCCCCTCCAAAACTTTTAGGTATTTCAGTCTGTTTATTTAATTCCAGTGTTTGTAACTATGGATGTTCAATTTATCTGTGTGAGTGTCGTAGCCTTTTTTCTTAATCCAACCAGGTTCTGCTAAAGCAATAACAAATACTACAGTAAATCAGGATTATGTCTTGAAATGGCAGCAGGGATTCGTTAACAGTGAAACAAAACTGGCATCATCAAATCAGATAATGGGATTACCTGTCTCTGACTCTATGAATTGTGATCAGAAATAGAAAAGCAGGACATATGCACTGTCAGCAGGACCTTCTGGAATTGGTTTAGAAACTGTTAGAGAAGGGCTGGCCTAGGGCATCAGCAGCCCAGCAGCATGGCCAGGCATTAACTTGCTATATCTTAGGCCAGGTCAGTCTTTTCCCTGTGGGAGCAGGAACACATGGGGAGGGGAATGGAGCATAAGTAAACTCCAACTACCAGGCATCCAGAAAAGGCTTTTAGACCAGGATCCATGGTAATTTCTATGTCCATACTGGTATACATGTCAAGTTTGAGGGTGCTATTGTTTATTTATTACAATTTTTATTAAAATTAATAGAAATATGTTGAGATGATAGCAACTGTAGCAATTAGGAAAGATAGTCAGTAAACCCCTAACTTCCCCGTTAGCATTCTTGGGAAGGATGGAAATATGTAACTTATTAAAAATCTGTGATTGTGTAAAACTATGGGGAGTAATAAACAACCTGTAGAGAACAAAAGGAACTCAGAGAGGTTTGAGATTTAGTTGGTAAATGGAATCACATGTGGCAAATGAAATTTAAAACTGAAATTGCTCCCTGATTTTTATTACACATGGGCTGGCAGAATATAAAACAGAATTGCAAAGTGAATAAGACTCACTTGAAACCAAAAGTCCTTAAGATGCCTTTGGAGTAACTTAAAGCTTTATTTTCCTTAATAAGGTGGGGAGCATTTGGAAAATATTACAAGAGGTTGTGAAGTTGTGTGATGTTTCCCTACAAAAGTCATTCTTGTCTAATATCCTTTGCTCTGGTCATATCTACTGGGGAGCCACAGTCTAAGGCTGTTGCTGGTTGCTGCTTTTGGAGAAATCATGTCAAAACTAATAACTCAGAAGAACTGACTTGTTTTGAGGATTAAAGTGCCCAGCATTAGTATACAAGCAGAGTGAGAAAGGTAGAGCTTGGTAACATCATCCTCCAGAGGATTGTTAGGTGTAACTTAGGGGAGCAAAGTGAGGATTGAATGTTAAATGTCCCATGGTTTAACTGAGGTCCTGCTTATGCTGTGTATGTCTCTGCTGCAGAACAGATCACAGCTCTCTGGGGCTGAGTGGGCACAGCCTGGGCTCAGTAAATGGCAGAGGGACTAGCTTGGCTCTGCAGCTGTATCCTGAGCTGCCTGCTGCAGATCAAGGTGCACTTACATGTGGAAGCTCAGCGTGGATCTCTGAGATCCACAGAGAGATGGACTCTCTCTCCGTAGAGAGGTGTGACGGCATGTAACTACAGCAAGGAAATTTTTTTTTTCCTGTCAGTGAAGGATCCTCTTGTGCTTAACCTTAACCATATGCTTTGCAAGGTGGTGATGTCGGTGCTGTGCTGGTGTGGCTTCAACAGTTTTTCCCTGCAAACAAATCTTCTGCAACATCAAGTGTAGATCAAGTGATAACCAAACCCAAGTCATTACGGTAAGGCATGAAGGTCTTACCTAGAGGGAAACCAAGTCTAGTTTGTGTGTGGGGAGGACACAAAGGCTGTGTCTCTATGGTTAGATGATACAGTTGTAAGGAGTGTTCCCAAGCACAGGGGCGAGTTTCAGGCATAGCTACAGACCAGGCTGTTACCATCCCTCTTTTGAGTGAGTGTGTTTGAGCATCTTCAGCCATGCACAAAGGTCCTGTGGTGCAAGTTAAGGATCACTAGTGGCATTTTGGACAAAATATCCTGTTTGGAGGATAAATGAGTTTATTAGTACAGATGTGAGGTGTGTTGGTTCACCTGGGCTCAGTGAAAATGATCATGGGTATATTTAATTTATGACTATACGTGTGGCTTTGCTGCCTTCCTTAGTTTGCCCTCTGGCAGCCACCTGACATATGAATTCCCCTAGAATCAGGGGCTGCTAGCAGCATTAATTTACCTGAAGAAGACAGACCCATGCAGAAGTCTCTGGTCACTAATGTGGACATGCCATGTGCCCTGGCAGCTTCAGGATGATCACAACCTGCTTTTAGGGAGGCTTGCCTGAGTTCCTCCTGCAGGTGCACAGGCAGGCAGCACCCTGAGCCACTCCTTACCCTACAGAGACCAATTGAATTACATCTGTAACAGTTTTGTTTCATAGTGGGCTTTTGGGTGCTTACAACTTACCGGGAAGCAGTGAAATGCATCTTAGATGAGGAAATACCAGTGTGCCTTATATCACGTTTAGCTTTTTTTATTGATTCCAGCTGGAGAAAGGGCAAATCTGAAGGAGCACGAATAAATGCAGAAGCTACACTGCATTATGGCAAACGTCCAAGGAAGATGCAAATTCAGCTTCTCTTCTAGCCCACTTGGCTTATTTCTGTTTGCTTCCAGTCCTTAGAGAAAGTCACGATCCGAATCCAAAGCGTTCTGGGTGGTGCTGTGATTCAAGGCTCCTGGGCCAGGGAAAAGTAGACATTCCCCACGAGGCAAAAGAAATTTGAATGCTGACACACAGCATCTTTTCTTTCTTTGGGAGCTCATCATGGACTTTTCTGGTCTGGGCTATTGCAGAGGAAAGATTTCCTTCAAATTTGTCAGTGTGGCGGCTGAAAGACCTAGAGCTTTGGAGAGCTTTAGAGCTCAGTTCTGACCCAAGCAGTGTGTTCTGAAGCCACACTGTGAAGGGGGTGCTTTCCAATGCCCACTCCTTGGTCTTCTCCATAAGCATTGGTAGAGCTGCTGGGTAAAATGAAAAGGAGCCTTTCTTTTGTGTAGCTGCTTGTTAGCTCCCATTTTTCTTGCCAAGACTGTGCTGACAGGGTAATTTTCATTTGGATTTGGGGGAGGTGAAATTTTCAGGAATTCCTTATGAATCATGTGCTTCTTAGGACAGGACTGAGAACTAATTAGCCATTAGTCCACTTCCAAGTAGTAAACAGATTGGTGACTGGCAAGAGTCTGGCTATTTCCTGGCTGGCAGCAGAGCTGGTGGGCCCAGCAGACTCCATTCTTGCTGTGTACAGCAGGTAGACCTCTGAGCATGTTTTACCCATCAGTAAGCTTGAACTGGGCACGCACACTGCTTGATGTCTGGTTCTGCCAATAATTCTTCAGCTTCAGACTGGGTCAAAAATAGCTTTCCTTTAGGCCTTTGAGGTGATCCTTGTAGTAACATTGCCTTCCCAGGGAGGGCCAAAGGACAGCAGTGGTTCACAAAGCAGAGTGTGTGACTGATACTAGACAGAAGGTCTGGCCTCCCCTCAGATTTCTAACCATGACCTCTTTTGACAGCATGACTCACCACTGGGATGGGCGACCGGCCGCAGTCTGTGAGGGTCAGCCATAATTATCACAGCTCGTCTGACCCGTGTTAGATGTGCTGTTGATTTCCTGTGGGAGCTGTGACAGTGGTGATCAGTGTCCCACCACCCTGCTTTAAAATGGAGTAGTGTTCATTAGAACAGAGGCATGTATTGTGTAAGGAGTTGATGTTCCCCTAAAACACACTCGGTGCTTCAGAGCCTGGCCATGTTTGCTGCAGCAGCTGTGTCTTCCCCATAGAGATGCTTTGTGTCACTGCTCACCCCTGCTGCAGTAGGGGTCTGTTTAAATCTCTCCTTGCAGGCAGCTGCACCAGCCACTCCCTGTTGGTCTGTTCTCTCCCAGCTTCAGCCACACCACGTCTGCAGGTTGTCATGGTCATCCCCATTGTGCTTCAGGTGTTACTTGGAGATTGTTGTCTGGGAAGCTGTTGAGTGGCTTCCCCATCAGGGCATGCTGAGCTGTGTGATGTCTGTGTGGAGATTCCCTGCTCTCCCAGCCCAAGTCCTCAGTTCAACCAGAGAGCTTAGTGTGATGGAAACATGGGAGCTGCGTATCACATACAGTCATGCAAACAGAGACATACATTTGTTAAGCTTTTGGTGTTTTTAGAGGTTTGCACAGTTGTGCCACAAACACTGAACTAAGCCCAAATCAGGCTTTTTGGGGTGTTTTACTGCCTGTTCTCCCTTCTCCCCCTTCCCTCCATCCTGTCTGGTAACTCCATTTTGTATCCCCAGTTTTCACTCAACACATTTGAACTAAGTGCCATGTGGGGACTGAGTTCGTCACCCATTCTGTCCTGCTCCTGGCTCTCCTGTAAGCCCATAATGAGGCTGGGAGGTATCTTAAAGTTGAGCTCAGGGTGTGTTGCTACATTTGTAGCCTCCACAGTTCCTTTGCCATAGGTGACCCTGCCTGAAGCCCAGCTTCCCTGCTCTTCAGTGACTTGAGCAAAACATCCACCTCTCTGGGGAGAGACGTGAAATGCAAGTTACCAAGATAATGCATTCCTGGGTGCCAGCCCTAAATGACCTTCATTAACAAAAGTTGCCTTGAATTTCAGGTCTGGGCATTTGTCTGTGCTGAGGTCTCAGAGCAACTCATTTGCTAACCTGCATTTTCCTCTTTAGGGAATTCCCAATGAAAGCTGGAGGCTGACCAAGATTAACGAGCGCTACGAGCTGTGTGATACGTACCCTGCCATTCTAGCCGTGCCTGTAAACATTCCTGACGAGGAGTTAAAGAGAGTGGCATCCTTCAGGTCCAGAGGACGCATACCAGTGCGTGGGACAGAAAAAGCCACATTGATGTGGTTTGGTTACACATACCTTTGGGCAATAAGTAATACCAAGATCAGGCTGAGTAGATTCCAGGGAGCAAATAAATGGTCAGAAGATAATAAAAGTGACAACAACGTGTTTGAGGACATAGAAAATAACAGTATCTGCTGAAACTACTGTTGAGAAAGAGATGTAGACTAAACCAAAACTAGAAGATAAGATAATTTAGCACAACTCAGACCAAATCTCAGTTCAGTTCCTGGGAAACACAAGGCAGCCCTGTTTGGCTGTTTACAATTGTCTGGCCTACTCTGACTTTCAGGACAGAGAAATATGTAGTGATAGTCTTGATGAGAGCATTTATTTAATGAAATTAAGACAAAGCACATTGGTATGATGATTATTTCAGAGGTACCTGAAAAGGTACTTGTTTACTCCTCAAGTCTATAGGAAATACAGTCTGTTCCTAAAGTGCTTAACTTTTACATGGTGTAACATAAAGTTAGACACAGCCCACATACTGACTCACACAACAGCCAGAAAAACCAGTCTGCATCATATTTAGAAGTCAGACTCAAATAATTTGATCACCTTTTGTTTGTTCAAACTTTGGGAATGCCACCAGAATGAATAAAGACAGAAGGGTTCTTTCTTTCATTCAGTTGTGATGTAATAGAATCCAGGCTTCTGGAATCCTCTGATAGAGAATCCCAGAGCAAGCCATTACAGATAATTTACTTCATTGGTTTAATGAATCCCATTTTTCCTTTATTTATTTCCCATTTGTTTCTGAAGGTCTTGTCATGGATTCACCCAGAAAGTCAAGCAACGATCACGCGCTGTAGCCAGCCCATGGTGGGAGTGAGTGGCAAGCGGAGCAAGGAAGATGAAAAGTACCTTCAAGCCATCATGGATTCTAATGCCCAGTCCCATAAAATCTTCATATTTGATGCAAGGCCTAGTGTGAATGCCGTAGCCAATAAGGTTGGGTACTTTTTCCTCTGTCTAAAACCAGGAATGTAATAATTTAGAGCACATTTCCCACCACCATTTCATATTATTCTAAAGGATCACAAGGGTTTACCAGTGCAGAAGAAGTCTGAATGCAATGATCTGAGACTTTTATACCTTCACTGGTATCTGTAAGATATCACGTGTGACTGCTGATGATCCATTATATTAATTTACAATGGGAAATGACATTGGAAAGGAAAAAAAAATTGAAGTAGTTCTGAGGTCAGACTCTAGCAGCCTACACCTTGTGTATCACCATTTTTCAATTCACATGGTTGAAAGACTGCTTCCTCCAACACGGCTCAGAGCCCTGTCCAATCTGACCTTGAACATTTCCAGGAATGAGGCATCTACCACTGTTCTGGAAAACCTGCTCCAGTGTTTTACCACCCTTATTGTGAAAAAATTCTTCTTTATGTCTAGTCTGAATCTACCCTCTATTACTTTCAAACCATTACTGCTTGTCCTATCATAGCAGGCCCAACTAAAATATCTATCCCCATCTTTCTTATAAGCTTCTTTTAAGTACTGGAAGGCTGCTATAAGGTCTCTCCAGGGCCTTCTCTTCTCAGCCTTTCCTCACAGGAGAGGTGCTCCAGACCTCTGATCATCTTTGTGGATTTGATCCAACAGGACCTTGTCTTTCCTGTGCTGGTTCCCCAGAGCTGGACACAGCCCTGCAGGTGGGGTCTCAGCAGAGCAGAGCAGAGGGGCAGATTCCCCTCCCTGGCCCTGCTGCCCACGCTGCTTTGGATCAGTCCAGGACAGGATTGGCTGCCTGGGCTGGGAGTGCCCATGGCTGGATCATGTCCAGCCTCTCACCCACCAGCATTCCCAAGTCCTTCTGGGCAGGGCTGCTCTGATCTGTTCATCCCCCAGCCTGAGCTGATGCAAGGGGTTGCCCCAGCCCAGGTGCAGCACCTTGCACTTGGTCTTGTTAAACTTCATGGGGTTCCCATGGACCCACTTCCTGAGCTTGTCCAGGTCCCTCTGGATGGCACCCCATCCTTCAGGAGTGTCAGCTGTACCACTCAGCTTGGTGTCATCTGCACACCTGACGAGGGTGCACTTGATCCTTCTGTTTGTGTCACTGATGAAGATATTAAACAGCACTAGTCCCAGTACAGACTCCTCAGAGATGCCACTTGTCACTGCCTGGGCATTGAGCAATCCAGAGCACTACCCTCTGGATGTGATTATCCAGTTTCTCATTCATCAAACTGTCTGTCCGTCATCCCCAGTCTAGAAAGAAGGATGTTGTGGGGAACTGAGGCTTTACAGCCTCAGTTCAAGGGCTTTACAGAAGTCCAGGTAGATGACACCCATAGCCCTTCCCTGTCCGCTGCTGTAGTCTCTCCATCATAAAGGCCACTGGGCTGCTCAGGCAGGATTTGCCCTTGGTGAAGCTGTGCTGGCTATCCTGAATCAGCTCCCTGTCCTCCACATGCCCTAGCATATCTTCTAGAAGGATCTGTTCCATGATCCTGCCAGGCACAGAGGTGAGGCTGACATTTCAGTAGTTCCCAGGGTCCATCATTCTACCCTTCTAAAAATTGCGTTCCATGCCATCACTTTAAGCTTTGTTTTAATGGTGGAGCTGCTTTGTTGCAGTAAAGATCTTTTTTTTTCTTTTTTCTTTTTTTTTAATCTGCCTTTCCCACTACTTAGGGAAGGCAATTAGTGTGTGGGTTATCCTCCTCTGTAATAGTATGGTAAATTTTTAAATGATAGATTAGCAAATGTAATGAGTTAACAGCTTGAATGGGGATAAATTATAATTACAGAGGAAAAGAAGGCTTGTAATGTGATATTCTTTGGTAAAAATTACAGCATTCATTAGGTATTGCAGAAGAAAGACACAAAGTGTGTGCCTGCACATGTTTTCTCCCAGCTGTAAGATAAAGCCAATGGTTTTTGCCTGCTTTAGATAGCCCAGCCACTGTGGTATTTTGTCAGCTGCTATTTGCTCAGGACAAATGACTGGGATAAAGTACAAAATGTGATTTTCCTTAATGATTTGTATGTGAATTTTGTTCTTCAGGCTAAAGGAGGGGGCTATGAGAGTGAGGATGCCTATCAGAATGCAGAATTAGTGTTCCTGGACATTCACAACATTCATGTTATGAGAGAGTCACTGAGAAAACTGAAAGAAATTGTGTATCCCAATATCGAGGAAACTCACTGGCTGTCTAATTTAGAGTCAACTCACTGGCTGGAGCATATCAAGGTATGCATGTCTGCATCCCCTGCACGTGGCTGAGCAACCACAAGTCCTTACCAGTCTGGGAAAGATATCCAGAGTCAACTCCAGGATTTTCAGTTCCTTGTAAATGTAAAGACTTATAATTTGTTTTCTATTTATAAGTGTTTAAAACCGCAGTTCTTGGAGTGAGGAATCTTAAGGAGATGAAAAGAGGGACAAGGGAGGGGGCTGAAATACTGAAAGATGCTGTTTTGGAAGTGAAGGATGTTCCTGGATGACGTGTAGCTGTGAAAGCTCTGCTTAGAACTCAGGAGTCACAGAGTTTCCAAGTTTTTGGCTCGGCTCCTTGACATCCTGGCATTATTGTGTGGGCCAGACAAGCAAATGCTGGGAGTTTGGGCCCTCTCAGCCTTTCAGGAATCCAAGCAGAGTCAGAATAAGGAGGCAAAATGCTTTGGCTTCTCCAGATGCTGGAACATTTCAAATAATGTTCTTTTCTAAAAATGTCCAGCTTACACTGTTGCTCTGCTGATGCAGGCAGGGGTAGATCTGCGCCTGGGGCAGCTGCAAAGTGATGGCCTTTCCTATCAGACACAACACGCTCCTGCATTTAAATACTGACTTGTCCAAGGACTGAGTTTCATGCAAGGGCTCTTCTACAGTTGTGCCTACACTACAGTTTAGTGCCTACATCTACAGTTCAGATGTGTTGTCATCTTGCTGGAATAGAAAACGTGTTCATCAGTTTTGCCATCCTAGTTATAAAGTAGTTGGAACTGATTTACCATTCTTCTTGAGGCAAGCAGAGCCCTTGGTTTGTCCTGTGCTGTCACTAGCCATTTTTCATTTCTAGTTTCTGTTCCAAAGAGATTTTGTAATGTGTTTCTTCCCTTGTCCTAGCTCATTCTTGCTGGAGCCCTTCGGATTGCTGACAAAGTGGAGTCGGGGAAGACATCGGTGGTGGTGCACTGCAGCGACGGCTGGGACCGCACAGCGCAGCTCACCTCGCTGGCCCTGCTCATGCTGGATGGCTACTACCGCACCATCCGGGGCTTCGAGGTGCTCGTGGAGAAGGAGTGGCTGAGCTTCGGCCACAGATTCCAGCTGGTGAGTCACTAGCCCATGGAGGGCACTGAACAGAATGTTGTTGTCCCTCTTGAAGGATTTTAGACAAGTTTAACGTTTCCTGTGGCAAGTTTCCTGGCTGAACTCACAGAAGAGAGGTGAACGCTGATGTTATTGTTTTCTATCTATAATTCCATTCACCTCTTAACCTCCTTGGGACTGTATTGGTTAGATACAGGGAACAGGTGGTATTTAAATGGTATCTCAGGTGTCTGACTGATAATGTCATGTTCCCATGCTTAGCCTTAAGCTAGCAGTGTGCTTTGGGTTCATTGCTGGCATTTCTGCTGGCAGCTGGCAGAGACCACTGGGCATTTTTTGTCTTTATTTCCAGTTCAGTCCATTTTCTCAGGCTACTTGAGCACCATCATCTAAGAAATACTTTTGTATTGAAGAGGTTTGGGAATTTGTATATAGCCTTGACCTCACAGTTTCTTCAAGCACACTTTATTTTTGGAGAGGCTTCTAATTATTTAGGTGAAAGAGGAGCAGCTTGAGCCTGGACCAAGAGTAGTGTGTGGTTGTGCCCTAGCAGATGGCAGAGAGGCAGCTTTGTGGGCTTGTGACACAGCAGTTTGTTATGGGTTGCACTGATGGGAATTGAGAGAGCTTTTCAGTAGTATCCTTTCAGTCTTGTTGCCATTGTGTTTTGCTCGTAGCTGTTCTCTAGTGGTTGTTAATTTTGCAAGGGCTAGGACAAGGTCTGTGTGGAGCACTTGCAGTGGTGGGTTGCACTGTCAAATGCTCTGAGGAAGGTGGGGAAACTGAGGCACTAATGTGACTGAGGTTCTGCTGTAGCAAAATTTGTTATCTGGTATTTGAGCAATGAGTGTTTTAGCTTCTTCACTGTCTAGGCAAGGAAGATACCAACATTATTTCCTTCGGTGAGGGGAAAACAGTTTTAGGGATCTCTGTTACTTTGACATTCTTATTCTATCTTTGTGCAGTACTTGGGGCTCCCAGGTAATGTATAATCATTAATGATGTACTGTGCTAGTTCTGAGGAGTCGTGCCTCACATGTGCTGGCCACACAGCACGGTCAGGGTTGGAGGCTGCCTCTGGGAATACTGTCATTGCTGCCTCTCTGGAGGTGGCAGGAGATGGGCTGGGCTGGTGTTTGTACAGCTCTTGGCAGCCGCGAGGTGTTGCGTGACGGGTATCACCGCATGCTGTGCCTGTAGGTAGTGCTTGCATCCAGCACCCTCTACTACTGAAGTAGCCAGGACAACAGCTGCAACTGAAGCAAAAAGCATTCTCATTTTTCTTCCTTCTGAACTTTAGCTATTAACTGAAATCAGTGCCAGCATAGCATCTGGAGCCTCTACTCAAACAACTCTTGTTTTAACTTAGCATGAAAATATCCCCATAAAGAATTTTCACTTCAAAGACAAAGAGAGTAGCTGTCCTTTACTCCTTTACCCACTGATATGGACAAAGCAGTATCAGGACTCATTTGAAGTTTTTTAAAGCTGTTGGTAAAGGTTTAGGGGACTGAGAGCAGGCCCCATGAAGCCCTGTGTGACTCGTGTTCTTTGTCCTGCTGTTTCAGAGAGTCGGCCACGGGGACAAGAACCACGCGGACGCGGATCGCTCTCCCGTCTTCCTGCAGTTCATCGACTGCGTCTGGCAAATGACGAGACAGGTACACTGCTAGGTGGCACCCGTGTCCCCAGAGCCATGCACAGTGCACCGAGACATTGTCTGGTGTCTGGACACTGGAATGGTTTCCAAGCTGACCTCTGCAGGCTCTCCTTCCTGGGCTTGTACTCTTGCTTCGATGCTGTCAGCAGGCTTTTTGGGAGTCTGTGTAGCACAGAGCCTGAAAGCAATTGCTAATATAAGTCCCTAGCACAATGGGTGTAACAGATCCCTGTTGCCCCTGCTCAAGCTGATCCTGTAACATGTTCCATTTTAACTTCTTCTGAAGGCAAATGTACTGCTCCCAATTCATAATGTGAGGTACAGAGCTGAGTGCCTCACTTCAGACCTGGCATGGCAAAGGTACAGTCCAGGAGAGATCCCCTGTGTCTGGGAGATTTTTCCCCAGGCACGTGGAGCCTGGAAGGTTTTTTTGGATCTTCTGTGACACAAAAGTCAGCTATGATCAGACAGTCCACTGAAAAAAAGCTAGGCTCACCCTGAGTTAAACCAGGAGGAATGGAAGAGAAGGATGGCACTATATATGGAAGAAAAGGATGCCACTACATATGGCACTGTACCACATCCATGCAGAGAGAAGAGGAGGCTTTACTATCATCAAAAGTCACTTTCATCGTGGTCTGCTTGGATTGCTCCTACAGCTGGGCATCCTGACCTGCAGCTGATGAGGTCAGGATGTCACAACTGGGGCAGCCTGGGAAGAGGGCGGTTGTGAGGGAGGAAGGCCTCCTGCTCTCCTCTCCATCACCCCTGCATGTCTTTGCAGTTCACTGCATTTATTCTTATTGGCCCTCTGAGGAGCTTCAGTTGTCCCTGTCTCAGGGACAGATTGATTCTGCACAGAACTCAGCAACAAACATGGCCTGTGCCCATAGACCTTCTGCTCCTGCTGACCTCTGTCACAAGATGCCTCCCTGCTGTTCCTCTGGGGAGTGCTGTGTTAGGCACCCAGGCTATTTCCATTTGGCCCTGGGAAATTTCCACTTTTTGAATATATTTATTTCACATGTGCCTTTTGTTCACAGTCTGGCTGCATGGCTTGTCATGAGGGACAGGCATAGAAGAGCAAGCTTCAATTTTAAGCAGCACGGAGTGTACATAAACACAGTGCTCTGACCCCTCAAACCTCTGGATTTTGCTCAAAATTCCTCTCTGAACATGCAAAGCAGCTTTCCAAGAGGGAAACTCTTGCTCCTGGAAGGAGCAAATATCCTGAATATCCAGCTAGGCAGGGAACAGGGACAGATCCTGTTCTGGAAATCAAGAAGCCAACTCCTTACCAAGACCACAGCATGGGAGAAAGTTTATTTTCATGTTTTAAATCCTAAACTAATTTTCTATTTCTGCCTGAAGTTTCCTACAGCATTTGAGTTCAATGAGTACTTCCTGATCACCATCCTGGATCACCTGTACAGCTGTTTGTTTGGGACCTTCCTGTGCAGCAGTGAGCAGCAGAGAGTGAAGGAGGTAAGACAGCTTCTCTCCGAGGTAAAAGCCTGTTCCTGATAGCTTTAGCTGGCCAGATATTGCTACAGAAGCTGGTTCCTCACTCAGAGATAGTTGTAGATGTGAGGCTGGGACTTGGGGGATTTTTCTCTTTGCATAAACTGCTATCTGTTGGAGGCTTCATGTTTCAGAGCAGCACCATCTCCTTTCTGGACACGCTGTCTACTTCCAGTTAGTCACTAGTGGTTGAATAGCTCCTGGTACTCCCAGGTAGTGGAAATGCAGCTTTGCTTTGAACTTCAGTTTACTGTAGCCTTCTCTGTGGGAACTGGTGCTTATTTGTCATGCCTTGTCTTTGAGGTGATCCCTTTAGGGTGCTTTTAACTACCTAGTGTGTGCTGTCATTCTGCACACAGAGGTTACAGCAAGTAACTGGTCTTTATGTGTGTTCTTGCTGTGCTTGCATCTTCCCAGGAGAGGACAGCTCTCCTACTATTATTAGGGACATGCCTCTCTGTCCTGCCACAAGCCAGCTTTGCCCTGCAGTCTGGCCAAGGTTTGTTTGCCCAGGGAGGAGTGTAGAGATGTGTACATCCAGACCCAGTCTGGAATTAGAAGGAAAACAATGGCATTTACTCTGTCTCACCTACCTAAGGATGAAGCATTCTGTCACCAAAGGCTGCAGCCTAACAGCACAGAGGTACATGAGGGCAGTGCTGTGTGGACCTGATGTGATTACATGTGTTAGAACATCAGTTAAAAATAATCATAAAAACTAGATGGAAAATAAAAGTGATAGCATTTTACTATTGTGAAATCAGTGTCCCTGTTTCTCTGGAGTCCACAGTGACTGAATAATTACCATTTCCAGGGAAGAAAATCTGCATGCTGTTTGCACATGGGTTTGGGTTTTTTTAAAGGCCTCAGCCTAGTGAAGTACTTAATCTAGAAAGTACTTCAGCACTGGTTTCAGTGGGAGTATTCACAGGCATAATTATTCCACTAGATCAGGGCCTAAGTCAAATGTTTTCTTTTTTTCCTTTGCAATTAAATACACCAGCAAGTCCTCCAGGAGCACTTCAGAGAAGTGAAGTTTAACTAAAGCACCAGGAGCTCACATGCCAGTGTCCCCTTGCTGTAGCAGTGGTGATTCCTGATCTGTGTTGACAGCTGGGTGGGTCAGAGGGGTTGTTCTGTGCCAGGGCGTGTGTGCCTGCCTGCATCCATGTTCTTCGAGTACAAGAACCACCACATCAAAAGAACAGTTTTGGGGGTTTTTTTAAGCTACAAAAAACAACCAGCTCCATATTAATGACAGGCATATGTCTATGCTGCTACAGTTTGTAGATAGCTGGGATTCGTATGGCAAATAAAGCCTCCTCCACCCCCTTCCCTTACAGAGCCTTCCAAAAAAGACTGTATCACTTTGGTCTTACATCAACAGCCAACTGGAAGACTTTACTAACCCCTTGTACGTGAGCTACTCCAACCACGTCCTGTATCCCGTGGCCAGCATGCGCCACCTCGAGCTGTGGGTCGGCTACTACATCCGCTGGAACCCCAGGATGAAGCCTCAGGTACGCCTCTTCCCACTCCTGCTTCCCTCTCTGCTAGTACCAATACTGTTTCTTTGGGGGTCAAGAGCTTTAGGTAATGTACAAACTTATGCTTAAATCTGAAAACAAACACCTAAATTCAAATGCCAGCAAGAGCAAGCACCACCTAGAGCTGCCTAATGCAGGTGCCCAGCTGGACATCACCACCTTGTGAAATCTGCAGAAATCTCTCAGCGATCTGGGAGATTTCTCACTGAGAATGTGGGAAAAAATATCGGAGTTCTCTTTACAAAAGTTCTTAAAACTCCTAAGACTTCTCTGAATGTGGGGTTCTATATGGGAATTTCGGGGCTGTATTTAAATTACTGTGATGGGAACCTGCTGCTTGCTCTGGCTGCCTGAGCCAGCAGGGAAGCTGGCTTGCCCAGGGCAGGCACCTCAGACTAGCAGTCTGAGCATGACCCTGAATGCTGACATCACTTTTTAGTAGAAAGGGACAAAAATTCCCAATTGCTTCAGTGCCTGTCTGCAGGTAGCAGTTTTGCAGATCTGCAGCGTTAGAGACAGGAACCCAGCAAACACTTTGCAGTACTGACTGTTCAACAGTCAGAACTATGTGAAAATATTTAGAAGAATCTGGCTGGGTTTTTTCCTCCCAAGCCCCTGAAATTATGTCCAGGCTGAGATGCCATGGCCCGTGTCCCCCAGAAATGTCAGAGATCAGAGTCTGGCAACTGTCATCTTTCAAAATACATACAGACTGTTTTGTTTAGCCACCATTGCACTGTGCTTGTTGGATCCAAATGAGCAGCCAAGAGCCAGAGCAAGCACTCAGATACCTGTGGGCTGGAGACTGATGACACTCATCTACCTCCTTCCCCTATAGCTGTCTGTTTGGTCAGCAGCAGCTTTGTGCTTCAGTCTCCCTCTTCCATGCTGACCTCCCAGTGCTCAGCCACACATTTCCTTGCAGGAACCTGTTCACAATCGCTACAAGGAGCTTCTGGCCAAGCGGGCTGAGCTGCAGAAGAAAGTGGAGGAGCTGCAAAGAGAGATCACCAACCGTTCCACCTCATCCTCGGAGCGCGCCGGCTCTCCCGCACAGTGCGTCGCTCCCGTACAGACAGTTGTATAATAGGGACTTTTTTTTGCTGACTACCTTCCCAGGACCATGGAGGGGCAGCTTTTCTGAAACCTCCTGGATTTCCAACATGGTGCCTGGGAGATGCCAACTTATTTATTTATTTCTCTCCAGGGTAATTTATTAGTACTGTAGCACTAGAGAAAGCTTAAAGCAAAAACCAACACAGACAAGACCCCCTATGCAATTACCCTTCTCAGTGGCTAGCTTATATTGCACTTGCCACCTGCAAGAAGCCTGGAGCTTGCTCTTTGTTCACTGATGTGCTGGAAATCACTTGGCTTGAAAGAGTCTGTGCACGAGCATGAAGTACTGTGGAGGAAAAACATCTGCTCAGAAGTTTGAAAGGCCAAACCTGACTTTGTATTGGAGCCTCAGATGCAGCTGTGCCATCACACACCCTCCTGCACAGCAGAGTCAATGAGGGCATTTGCCAGCACGCCTGGAAACAAGCAACAGCAGTGTCTGAAACAAGTCATTCCCTTCACCTCAATCTAGATCATAGGAAGCCATGTAAATGATGCCTTACTTAAAGAAAGGGCAGCTTCTCCCAATAAAACACTGCGGTAGAGGAGTAACAATACAGGACATGATTTTGTAGGACAACGTTTACTTCCATCTCTGCAACTTTAGAATCTCATGGTTTACAGTGGGTGTGCCAGGATGCAACTTAAACACCTTTATTTCACAGGGGGGAGCAGAGTGGGCTCCCCTGGCTTTCCACAGCTCCTCTGGCCTCCAGTGCCTCATAGTCTTTAGGGGGGAAAGGTAATGGAATACCAAGGGGCACCTGTGAACTGCTGGGATCAGCCATTACATTTTGCTTGGGTAAGCATAATCAGCAATTTTAATGCTTCTGTGCAGGGTTATTGTGGTGTACTTATGGTATTTCAGCTTTCTGCTAACTAATGGAAGCAACTGTGCATCAACCAAAGACGCCTTTTCGCCTGCATTGCAACTGCTGCTTTAGGTTTTTCTGGCAGACTGAACAGCTTAGCCATTTTCGAAACCCTACCTTTTTCCTCATAGTCTGCTTCAAGAATTGGTGTCGCCCAACTAAACTCAAGCTGAAATTGAATTTTAATACAAAAATTTACTGTAGGGGATACAACACATACTTGGTGAACCGTGACTGCCTCCTTGCTCTTCCACACAGGTAAGCACAGGGTTGCAGAGGAGGGCTCTCGGAGCAAAGGCAGTTAAGTATGTGCAAGGCTGCTTCTCCCCATCTCTGCTGAGGAGAAGGGGTACTGCTTGGTGTGGGTTCCTGTGTTGCTCTTTCAGCACTGGATCCCAGAGTGTGGTCACCTGTTTAATATAACTGTCAGCTGCTTCACTCAGCTGCTATTCCACTAGAGAGGGATTTTTGGAGGGACCATAAGAGCAGACCTATTCCCACTTAAGAAATGGCCTTTCAAAAGCCACATTCCTTCCAAGGTAGTTAGCAGTCACTTCCTCCTGCAGTCTCCAGTTCTGCCTGCTCTACTGCTGCAATCACCACTCCGTGCTTACAGAGAAATCCAGAGCCGCCTTCCGACAGGATGAGTAACAGGCTGCACAGCATCACCATGGCTGTTATGGGGTGGCCTGTCACAGTATGGTTCAAAAGTGCAAAGAATCCACACAAAATACTTCCTAAGGACTCAGATTTGCTTTGAGGTTAAAGGGGAGGTCTGCTCTTACCTACAATCACTATATAAGATGGTTTAAAGCGTTATTCTGTATTAGCAAATTGACTATGTGTGTATATTTTGTTTCTTGATGAAGGCTGTTCGATTTCCTTAATGCTAATAAAAACAGATAAATAGATAAAGTTCCTGTGCTTATTTTCAACTATGTGGTTTTCCAAAGGACTTGCACAACATGCAGACATTAAATAAATAGCACTGCAAGTTCAGTGTGTGGAATCCAAATCTCTCTCATTCTTCTGCAGAGGGTCTTTCAAGTTGCTAATGTTAAAACTCTGAAGTCTAAAATGACAGAAAACCAAGATTCATCTTTGGACAAGTTTCATTTATCCTGTACAGACCAGCACTCAGCTGTCAGTATTATAAAAAAAGAATCACAGAATGGTTTGAGTTGGAAGGGACCTTCAAAGATCATCCAGTTCCAACCCCCCTGATTGGCAGAGACACTTTCCACTAGACCAGTGCTCAAAGCCCCAGCAAACCTGGCTTTGAATACTTTCAGGGACAGGGCTATCTCCAGAGGTCCTTCCCAAGCAAAATGACCAAGTGTAAGTTTCAGCTACTGATTTTTCAGGACTCCTGGCATGAGCTGCTCTTTAAGTGGTTACTCCCACCATACCTGGTTAGCAGCATCTAACAGCAGCTAACCCCTTAATGAGCAAGGAGACAAGCTGGGTGGATCCCCTACAGGCAACAAACTCAACTCCCTTCTGCCTGTGTTGACCCTGCAGAGTTTCCTGCCTGCTCAGCTACAGGCAAGGGTGGACTACTCTGACTCTAACCTTACCTGCAGCTCTCATTCATCACCCTGACCAGGGAGAAGTCACCTTGCCATAAAAAGCCCACTGGCTGTGGCCCAGTGCTGCAGCAAACACCCAGCTAATATAGAGGAAGTGCAGCTTTCCCACAAGTCATTCAACAGGCAAGCTGGCTTTATTATTTTTCAACTGTATATACAGGTAATCTGGGTCTTCTATACATTCTATTAACAGGAAATTCTTTACATTATTAACATAATAAATAACATTTAATCAGCTGTGCAAGTCAGAGCACAAACTTAATTGCACTACTACCAAAGTTGATAGCTCATCAAAGCACATACTTAAGTTAAAAGCAAGATGCCAGGACCAAATGGCACAATTGAGGCACTTGCAGTTTAAAACACTGGTGTGGTTTCTCTCCCTCCTTTACCACCCAAAGCTGTCAGCTAGAGACAGGGTATTACCCCCTACCCTACAGCAATTTCCTAAGGCAGGATTTCTGTAGAAAATTTTCACTTGATCATTAAGCAATGTAATTCATAAGCTACTTTACTTTGCTCCTTTTCTAAGCCCTCAAACATTCATTCCCACTGATGCTGACTAATGCAATGTAGCAGATCAAGAACCAGGGATGCCTTTTGAAGAGAGCCCCACAGAACACCTCTGAAGGGGTTTACCTGTTCTCCCTCAGACACTCCCAGAGATGGAGCCATTGCAGCTGCACACAGAACAGAACTGACAAAAGCCCTCAACACCCAGGACTGCAGCACTGGTTTCACACGAGATGCATCCCAAGAGGCCTCCCCAATCAACAGCAGGAAATGGCATTGGCACATCATACACACACACCAACCCACGTACATGTGGGGTGCTTGGTGTGCTGGAACAAAAACAGAAGGACTGCTGGAACCATAACATAGGGAACTGGGGGAACCCTACTGTTAAGATTCACTGGCCACGTACCTTGAAAATAGAATGTGATTTAAGCTAGACCATAATATATACAATCAAATGCAGGGATGGAGAGCCAAGAGCCTGTAAGCCTATATTTCAAAAGTGTGCTTAGCATACAGTAGTCTCTTCCACACAGCAAGAAAGGCAGAATGTAAGTTTGGCCAGGATGCTTCAAGAACATCTCCTGCAGAAGAGTCAGTAGTCCCAGCTGACATCATCTTTCTGTAGAGAAGTCTGTATGGTCTGCATGTCTCTCAGCAACTGAAGATTTTTCCGACTCTTTTCTCCGGGCTTCACTTTGATGGGACCTGCATTCTTTCCTTTTGTGGTTACTGTAGTAGTTACTTTAACCTCACTGACTGGGAACCTGCTGTCTTTTATTTGTTTAGCAGAAGTCTTTCTGGACTTGCATTCTCTCTTAAGTCTCTCTAGCTGAAAGAGAAACCCAAAGAAAAACATTAAGAAGTGATCTTGTTTCAGTTTTATGTTCAGCAATTCTTCCAATCAGCTGAAATATCCCACCACTTATCTCACCCAGGTAAGCAAATGGCTGTTTCCAAGTCACACTGAACAATAAATACTTTATTTTCCTTACAAAGCATTGTTATATTTGCATCTTTAGAGCTGTGTTTAGATTACAGTGATGTACCTCCTCTCTAAAAACTGAGACATTTGTTATGGGGGAACATGGCCATCAGGAATGTAACATAAAAAGATGCAGATGGAGAAAATTGATTTATCACTGTTACCATTCAGTGATTAGAAAAGAAAGCAAGGGTTTTTTACATACATACTAGTAATTTTAATAGCTAGTCACTGTCAGAGATGTAGCTTTGAAAGAATACCAGAGCTCTGCTGGGGTGAAAAGGTGGTATCCACACACAGCTCTCTAACATCACAGCATGTGAGTCAGTCTCAGTACTGCCCAGCAAAGACTGAATGGGGAACTGGACAGTCTGAGCTTCAGACACATTCATACACCCAAACCACAACACAGGTAGCTTCTGTAGCTCCCTCTCTGCAGGTGGTGGTGCTCCCTCCTTCTATCTGACAGCATGCAACAATTTTTCTAAACCCCAGCTCCTAAAACTTTTGCCAACAGCACATGTAGTATCATTACTGCTGAGAACTACATACAGCACATCTGCTTCTCTGCAGCAGTTCCTCTGAAGATCATAAGAATCAAAAGTGAGTAATGTGTCTAACAGCAAGCATTTCACAGGTCCATTCTGGATGTCAGGTCTCAGCATGTGTTTTGTGTATAAGTTACATCAGGAGAGGGTAAATAGTGGTTTGTATGAACTGAACCAGATTAAATACATGGAGTTAAGCTCTTTGGAAGAAATTCACTAAAATTAATGAAGACAAAAAAACAGGGAATCAGTATTTTTTTATAGCTTTGAATGAAAAGGCTACACTATCCAAAACATTCTGAAAGTTATAAAATAGGCAAAACAGGTATTTTGAGTCTTAAAAGATGCAAATCAAAATATAAATAGGTCATTTACTCCAAGTAAAGGAAAACTGTTCAGCAGTGTTCAAGACACAAGAGCAGTGTAAAATGCAATGTGAGAACAGATGCAAAAGCCCTGTCCAGGACAGGGTGAAGAATGTGCACAAGGGTGACAGAAAAGATGTTTTTGCAAAAATACGGGGATGGATGGAGGTATGCAGACTAACTGTGGCACATCAAAGGTAGAATTAACTCTAGTTATTTCTGCTTTATGCAATTGCTGCTAGATTAGGATATAACATAAAAAATGCCTGCTTAAGTCAGCAACTCTACATAAGTATGATCACAGGCAAAAGAAACTCACCTGCAAACGATGCTTCCGAACTTTGCTGATTTGGTCTGCCTTTGCTTCCATCCTTTCCACTAGTGCATCAAGCTCCCTCTCCAGCTCTTCCCTCACTGTAGCACTTGGGGCCTCCAGGATGAGCTTTGACAGCTGCTGGTGATCACTAGCACACAATTCAGACAGAACAAGGCTTGCATCAGTTTCCATTGGCTTCTATATCTTGTACCCAGTTCAGAAATAACACTTCTAGGAAACCATAGCACCAGCAGCCAGACATGTTCAGCACACCATAACAAACCAGTAAGAACAGTTTTGCTGGTTTGCAGCATTATTATAGTAGCACATCGTAGTGACAGGCTGCTGCAACACTGACTCTCAATAACTTAAGTAGCTTCCAACTACAAGATGCATATTCAAAATGACCAAATACCCACTTGAGAGCTTGATCTCAGCACTCACTCAGTTAATATTTTGTGTATTTGTACCTACTGCAGCTGTGCAGTACAGTAACAATTCACGTTCTGTTAACGAGGACAAGCAAAACACCCAGCACAGCTATCCTCTAATGGACTATTTGTCCAGATCCTGCTCTTGGCTAGGATAGAGTTTTCATTTTTAGTAGCTGTTACATTGCTGCATTTTGGATTCAGTACAAAAATAATGTTGACAACACTGATGTTTTCATTGTTGCTCAGCAGTACTTACCCTAAGCCAAGGGCTTTTCAGTGTCTCCTGCTATGCCAGGGAAGCTGAGACAGAGAGATATCTGGGATAGCTGATTCAAACTGGCCAAAGGGATATTCCATACCACAGAACATCATGCCCAGTATTATAAACCAGGGGGAGTTAGCCACAAGGGGACAATTGCTGCTGGGGATGAGCATCGGTCAGCAGGTGGTGAACAACTATGCATCATATGATTTTTTACCTTTGATTTTATCTCTCTCCCTTTTTCATTACATTTTACTTTATTTCAGTTACTAACCTGTCCTTGTTTCAGCCCATGGGTTTTTCCTTTTCCTAATTTCCCTCCCCATCCCACCAGAGCAGAGGGGCAGGAAAGCAGCTGCATGGTGCTTAGCCACCAGCCAGGGTTAAACCAAGACAGTATTTTCTGGCACCCAACATGGCCCATGAGGGGTGAATGACAGATCTGACCAGAGTGTGTGAAGACAAATCTTTTCTAGGCACCGTTCTATTGGTTTAGTAGTGGCAGGTCGCAACGCCGGTTCATGGTGCCACGGAATCCCTGGCCATGACATTCCCAGGGGAACGCGTGCCCTCCGCGCGCCGCGGGAGCCACCTCCTGGGGGATCCGTGTAACTACACCTTGCTCCTTCCCCGCTCGGCAGCCAAGCCAATGACAGCAGCCTTGGAGAACCCGCAGTATCCCGCGGGAGCTCAAACCAGCGTGGTCCCAGTGCTAGGATCAGAATGGCGCTGAAGGGGGTTCGGATCAGGGCAGCATTTGTGTCTGGGGGCAGTGAGCGAGCAGCCGTGTGGGACTGAGTTCTGGTCAAACCACGACAGAGAAAGCTACCTTCTACACTAAAGACAGGATAGTAAGGGTACACACCTCAGGGAATCCCGAGTTTCTCCTCTGGGACCACAGGGAGAACGTCAAGTGGGATGGAAAACCTATGCCTCAACCCTAGAGGGACAGGTATGTGAAATGCAGGAAAAAACAAGCACAAATAGGAATTCTTCCAGGGAAGTTGCTGCTTAAGTCTTCAGTGGGCAGCTCCCCAGACAGAGTGGCAGGGCTGATGTTATTCCTGATCCTATGGAAAGGAATTCTAATTCTTTTTTACAGGAAATGGAGAATCCTAGGACCAGTATTAGAGGAGCCCTGTCTCCAGCCAGGTGCAGGAGAGGGACAACCAGGTGTACTGGACTGTGTGGCTCAGATGGCCTGGGCACATCAGCCCCACGGGAGCACAAGGCTTTAGCAGACCCTGGTGCAGTGTACCCTAATGCCATCAAGCTGTACAGAGGCAGAACCCACTTGTATTTCTGGAGTGACAGGGACACCCCAACAGCTGATGGTCTTGGAGACTGAAACCAGCCTGACAAAATGACTGGCAAAAACACCCCATTGTGACTGGCCCAGAGGCTCTGTGCACGCTTGGCAGAGACTGTCTTGGGCTGGGGCATTTTAAGGACTCAAAAGGGTACTGGTGGGCTCTCCACATAGCTGCCTTGGAGACAAAGGAAATGAAGCATCTGTGTACCCTGCCTTGTCTCTGAGAGGACCCTTCTGACGTGGTGCTGCTGAAGAAGAAGAGGTGATAGAATGATTTGGGTTGGAAGGGACCTTAAAAATCATTGAGTTCCAAACTCCTTAGCCTAGGCAGGGCCATTTTCAACTGGCTGCCCAGAGCCTCATCCAACCTGACCTTTATGTTTCCAAGAATGGGCATCCACACCTTCCCTGGACAATCTGTTCCATTGCCTCACCATCCTCACAGTAAAGAATTTCTTCCTAATATCTAATCTAGGTCTGCCCTCTTTCAATTTAAAGCCATTACCCCTCAGGCAAACACTATACACCCTAGTAAAAAGTCCCTCTCCCCAGCTCTCTTGTGGCCTCCTCTGAGTCCTGAAAGGCCCCCAGTGAGGTCTCTCTGGAGCCTTCTCTTCTCCAGGCTGAACAAGCCCAGCTCTCAGCCTGTCTTCAAAGGAGAGGTGCTCTCTGATTGTCAGCCCTCTGATTGTCTTTGTTGGCCTCCTCTGGACTCACTCAAGCATGCCCACATCCTTCTTGGGTTGGGGGTTCCAGAGCTGGACACAGCACTGCAGGTGGGGTCTCAGCAGAGCAGAGCAGAGGGGCAGATTCCCCTCCCTGGCCCTGCTGCCCACGCTGCTTTCGATGCAGCCCAGGACATGTGTGGCTTTCTGGGCTGGGAGTGCCCATGGCTGGGCCATGTCCAGCTTCTCACCCACCAGCATTCCCAAGTCACTTCAGCCATTAGCTACCCACCCACCACCTTTTCCTGCCCTGACAGACTGTTATGACAGCTGAGTCCAAAGTCATGGACTACGTTAACTCAAAGGACTAGTAATGGGATAGTCCATAGACTATAGAATAATATCTGGGTGTACCTACATCAAAAGGCTGGAAAGGTGATGGTGGTTAACTGGGGCATACTGGAAAGTGTGGGGCTTGGGCAGGATGTAACTGGTACAGTGTAAGGAGTGAATACTGCCCATCCCAACACGGGGGAAGGCTGGGTGTGGGGGGTGTGAGTGGCAGCAGGATCCTGTGCTGGCTGGCTCCACACCACAACAGTCCACTGCACTGGGGCTGTGACCACTGAAATCAATACTGCTGCACATAAGCACAGGGCTGGTGTTCAAACTGTTTAGCAGAGACTCTAACTGAAAGGACAATTGACAGCCTCTGCAGCCAGCAAGACAAACATTACATTCTAGAGATTTCCTAAGCTAAGAACTTTCTCAGGCAAAACCTTCCAAGTTCAAAGCAACAAGGCAAAAATATGAAACATCTGCATTCGTAATCTGCAGAAGAAAATATGCCAGACTCACAAACTCATCTGTCCAAATTCATCTTGTAAAGTCAGCAACACTTCTGAGAGCTCTTCCTGAGATGAGGACGAGTCCATTGTCAGGGATGGCCTACTTTTGCAGGCAGGATGACCAGTGCTGGTGGGTTTGGCTGGAGTATCGTTCACCACACGTCTGTTACACAAAGCTTTGCTGTGATGTTTCATCAGGTGCAGCACGTGCTGCACATTGGCAGTAACCGAATGACTGGGACTGGTAGACTGAAAGGAAAAGAGATTTCTTTTAAATGGGATTATCAAGAACTTGATCATACTGGAGAGCATTCAAAAGCAGTGCCACTTTGGTTTTGCTGACAAGAATGTAATTTTTGTTTGAATTAGTATGCACTAACAAGAACATCTTGTCAAGCAGCATAGTGCAGGCCTATTTTTGGAAATACCAGCACAGCTAGTTGTCAATATCCAACAAGTATTTCAGAGACAATCTGTATGAAAAGTGTCAAAGAAAATTAAGTGATCTGACCACTGGGTGTCAGAAGTGCACCAACCCAAAGTCCCTTGAGGAGCTGCAGCTACTGGGCTCTAAGCTTTGGAATTAATCAGCTCACCTTCCCAGCCACAAAGGGTACATCACCCAGACACAACCTGTAATGGGGCTGCACAGTGGAATGTCTGACAGAGCATTTCTGGAAAGAAAGAAGAAACAAGTATTTAGCAAAAATTATAATACCAAACACCTTTTCCCTTTACTTTGTAGTAAAAGAGGCAACCTGCTCCCTCATCACCTTATTTACAACCTTATTTACCTCCTCAGTAATTGCCCTTCTCCTCCTCACATCTTACCTTCTCTGGCTGCTTAGCTTTTTTCCTGGGTTGTCTTACTTTTGGAGAAAGCAGTGGTGATGCTGCTTGAATCAGTAGTCTGTTGGTTTCCAGGCCTGTCTGAAGCTACAAGTGAGGGAATAAGGGGAGTTACTGAAAATATATTAATAAATAATCAGAGACAGTGCAAGCAGAGAACCGCAAGAATTTTTGAAACATAGGCTCTCCAGAAGCAAAGGTTGCAAATTTTTAGGGTATTTTTGCAGTCAAAGGCCAACTTAAACATTAAATACTTCCTCTGTTAGCACTACTCATCAGTAATCCTAGTAAATTAGAGAATTAGCCTTAGTCCATTAGTCCCATGCAGGCAAGTGCCAAAACATCAGCTGTGCTTTACACTTGGCAAGGAATTGGGGAGCTCAAGCCACCCAACCGTGATCAATTGATCCCATGACGTACAGTTACCAGGCAACTACTCCTTCTGTTCTGTTAAATTTGACAGTAAAAAAACCTCCACACAAACAAACAAAAAAAGACAATAAACAAACTAACCACCAAATCAGCTGCTGAAAGAGTTAAGGTTAGAACTTCCTGTCGACAGTGAGAATCCTAACACGCTTTGCTGTTCAAGAGGCAGATACAGCATGGATACCTTAGAAATCGTGCCCTGAAGAAGCATTCACAGCACAGTTGTTCATTATTAATTTGAGGTACCCCTTTCCCCATCACACCAAACTTATGGCAAAGGTTAATGTTAGAGCCTGACACATTACCTCCATAATTCTCCAGCATACAATGAAAGCTTAAGGAACAGCACACTTTCAGGTTAGAAGACCACCCATCATCCTTAAGGTCTTATAATCAAGAGTATGTTGCCTCTTTTTTTGCTTCCCTGTACAGCATTTTAATTACAATTATGAACAAGGGGGCCCATTTGTTGACTTTAATATTTTGAAAAGTTGCCATGCATACTCAATTATGGATTAGTCTGAATTTCTACTCCTCTTCTCCAACTTTTAGTAAAGAAGTCAAAGTTGCAGTGCACATGTGGTGATAGGTTTCCAAAAAGCTCGAAAAACTTCAGAACACTTAGTACCTCAGGCAGAAGGAAAAACAAAAAAAGAAAAGAAGACTAAAACCAGGATTTCACAATTGTGTGAGGCATATGGGGGGCACTTTCAGTAAGCTTAGCTGAAAAGTTGATAAAAAGGAAAAGAGCTAATTACAGTGCATACCAGTACAAAAGAAATTTCCTGTTGGTTACCTCAGCTGCTTTTTCCTGAACAAGCTTCCTTGCATGTTCTTCCTCATAAAGCTTCTGTTCCAGCTCTTTCATTTTTTTCTAGGCAAAGTTAAATCAAAATAATAGTGTTACTAATGAAACAATTATTTTTTCTTCCTGAAGCCCACAATATTAAGAGCTTGCACAAAACCGTGAGTTCATCTTACAACTAAAGGATAAATGGAGACTTGAGCATTAGAATGATTGCTGATGCTTTGCCAGTACAGGCATAAATACAGCAGTCAAAAGCTTATGCTTATCATTTAAATTGATTTTTCCTATTCTTACTTTCACAATGGGTATCTGACCTTAGGTCACAGCCAAACACACACAGCAATACACAAGGCCCTTTCTCTTCAATTGTAAAAACACCCTAGGACAGTAGGTTACTTTGTGTACATGATCCTCCAAGATTCTGTACTACAAAAGAGCTAACAAAGACATGTCATTATAAGGCAAGAGAAGACTTGCTTTATTTAGACCACTAATGGTATTTTTGCTAAAATCTGTAACTTACACTCTTACAAGAAAAGAATTTTTGAACATCTAGCCACCTTCCTAATAAAGAAGAGGGAGGAAAGGTTGTATGATGCCCCTGAGATACCTTTAAATACAACTGAAGTAAATTCATATTTTTATTACAAAAGCTTTAAGGCCTCTTTTGAAACTCATTTTCAAAGGAAAAGCACACATCTCTTTGTAAACCTCCAACAAGATGAAAACATTGTTTAAACAAGATACACTGAAATTCCCAATGTGAAAGTTATCAAATAACTTTCTGGCTTTATACAGCAGTGAAAAACAACCCGGAGCTCCAGTCCCCAAAACAATTTCTCTTCTCTTCCTCCAAAGACTGATAATTCACACAGCCACTAGTCAAACTTAAGGCAGAAAAGCATGCTATTCAGAGTGACAGCTGTGGTGTTTGCACACTTGTTTGTTTATAAACCCACTACATAGAGGTACTAAATATTTCAGTTCTGCTTTACTTAAGCATTAACTGCAAGAATAATGTAATGAGCTGTTATACAAAGGTGTTAAAAGGCAAAAGCCTGGATAAACATTGAGGACAAAGGCACTATATATAGGAACCAACTTTTTCTTTTGAATGAAAGAATCATTCTGATGAATTTTTTTCATTCAAAACAAAGGTATTCCAGGTAACTTAAAATCATCTTCTGCCCTTTACAATTATTGGCACAACTCTTTGTATCTATGTGGTCAGTCTCAAAGACCTTTTATTAACCTCTTAAGTCTGACATAATTTTTAGTATGAAAATACTAAGGAAAATATTCTGTTTAAACTAAAGATTGACAGCTCAAACTACACAGCAAGAATGTATCTTACTATATCATCCATGACAGACAGGGCCAGAAATTATACATCCAACTTAGATTCCCTAAATATTTTTTTTTTCTTGTTTATAGCAGAAGGTAGTATGCAGATTACTGGACTGTCACTAAGAGAGAGGCCACAGAGGCAAGCAAACAGCCCCTGCCCAGCAGTGCTGCCCATCATGTAAGACAGCACTGCAAGGGGGCAGCAAGCAGGCTGCAGGTCAGCACTGGGCTGCCTGAACATCCACTCAATCACCAGGAGCCACTGTAAAAAACTTTATTGACAAAATAGAAATAAAATATTTCAATGTCTATTTTTGACCTGTTTTCTAACAGAAAATGAATTTCATGCAACCACCTACCCAGAGAATGCCAGAATCACAGGGTGGTTGAGGTTGAAAGGGACCTTTAAAGGTCACTTAAGTCCAAGGGACACTTTCCACTAAACCAGGTAGTTGCTCAGAGCCTTCTCCAAACTCATCTTGAATGTTTCCAGGAACAGGGCATCTGCCACCTCTGCAGACAATCTGTTCCAGTGTTTTGCCCAGTCCACAGAATTGGGGGAGTGTGGTTTTAATCTCACTGTCAGCATTAAGATCAATTACTATAAACTACAGTTGTTGAAAATGCCGTCCACACACACATTCAAATTCTGGTCCTAAACAAGACCACAGCCCAAACTGGACTTTTAGGGAACATTTCTTACTCTATCTCCAGACACAGACATGTTCAGATCTTCTCAATCAACTGTCCAGAGAGTGCACTGCAGGACTACAGTTGAACTAAAGATGCCTCAAAAGCATTTCCAGGGTAAGTACTCCACATAAAAAGCAATCTCAGCATTTCTTTTTCACAGCCACTACTGACATTAGCAAATTACTTGAAGACAATACTTATAGGGCCAGGTAGTGTCTCTGGGGAGATTAAATGTTCTCAGTAAGACCCCCACAGAACCTGTGCTCTGGCAGTGTCTGAACAGAGGCAGGATACATCTCTGCTCACTCAGGAGCCATCACCTCACCACTTTCCATCCATTTCAGTACACCATGTATGAAACAGTCTCTTATTTATTGCTTCAAATTCAACTTGAAAATGTTCCTACAATCTTGCCACAACTACAGCAAAGATCAAGGAGGGAACAGATGCAACACTTCTGACTAGAGAGTGCAGCCACTCCTTGAAGATATTCAGCTAATACTTATCACATAGATGCTCACATACAAACATAGCCTATAACGAGAAACAGGCAGACCTGACAACCAGAAAATGGCTCATAACTACATAATGAAGACAAGAAAAATGAATTCACATCACAGCTTAATCCATATTTATTTTAGGTCCTGGAATTGCTTCAAAATTGTGTGAATTTAGCACTCAAATCCTCTAAAACATATTTAATTGTGGCAGCTACTAATTCCTAAAGATAAAGAATCAAAGACCTCTGGTTTGATCCAGAAAAGAACGCAAAAAGAACCATAAGGCTGAAATTATTTTCACTAGCCAAGCACAAAAAGACAAACAACCCAGTCTCACCAAACTTCAGCTACTACCAGTCAAAAACTTAGGAAAAGCCTTTCAGAGGGAATGCCAGCTACTGAACATGTTGTTTCAACTCTAACCCTGGAGGAAATCACTGCTACTTTCAGAGTACAAGACCCAGGAGACTCCTATTTCTCTTTGCAACTGTTTGGCCTAAGTAAACAATGCAATTGCACTCTACAACTGCAGCTCACCACAACAGGGTGTCAAGACCTTAAAAAGCTTGTTGCAGCTGCTTTGGCTCAGGGACTTCCAAGAAGAGTTGCAGCATCTAAATGTCCTGCAGCAAGCCAAGCAGCTACAGATTTACTACTAAACGTCTTCTTATGTACTTCTGGAGAAACACCATCTATTTTACCACCTGAGGTACAGGCTGGTGTACAAGGTGGGAAGCCCATGATTTTGACAGAATCCAGAACCGCCATCCTCAATATTACAATCTGATCATGAGGTATCTGGTCCTTTTTGGGAGAACAGGGGAGAAATTTGCAGAAGGAAGCCTCTCCCTGGTTAAGCTCTCTGTAGTTTCCAGGCTTGGGAGATTTGTGGCCTCTCTTACAGCAGCAGAAAGAGGTATGTGGATGAGCATCAGAGGCCAACACCACAGAAGGTGCAAAGAGATGTAGGGGTTTGTGTGGTAGCTATGGGGCTACAGGGGTGGCTTCTCTGAGGAGATGCCAGAAACCCCCCATGCCAACAGAACCAATGCCAACAGAGCCAATGCCAGCTGGCTCCAAGACAGACCCAACACTAGCCAAGGCTGAGCCCAACAGCAATGGCAGTAGCATCTCTGGGATTACAGACAGGGAGGGGGGAAAAAACCTGTGGGGAACTGCTGCCAGAAGCAAGGAGTGAGAATGTTTGAAAGTAGAATCCTTGCAGACCCTAAGGTCCACAAGGGAGGGGGAGAAGGTACTCCAGGTGCCAGAGCAGAGATTCCCCTGCAGCCCATGGTGAGACTGAGTTTTATTTCTCACCATAAAATTAGAAAAATTATAAAAATTCAAGGGTGAACCCACCACAACACAATATGACCAAACACAGTCACATTGAGTTTGTAGAAGCTACTGATTCAAACAGAGTCCTGAAAAGGCAGACTGACTCAAATCCACAGGGAGTCCCCCAGTGCTAGAGGCCTTGCAACATGAGACCACAGAAGCCTGCACACAAAATAACTAGTAATAATTGTGTTTCTTAAGAAGGAGGGCAAAGAGGAAAAAATCCCATCAAATTCATACAAGTCAGGGTGAATCTCAATAATAACAGGAAATAACTACTATTCAGTAGCATGGAAAGCAAGTCAAGATCTTGAATGGCTGCAATCTTACAATGCCTAGGCAACAACTAAGCACAAAAGAGGAACACCAAAAGACTCTTAAGGCATAATTAAACTCCAACTCTTGCAATGCAGTGCCCCAAAGCCTACCTGAACGTGTACACTTGCAGCAATAACTTCAAGTTTCCACAACCCCTCAGTTTAAAATAAAGTTTACTTGCTGTCTTACTCTAAAGCACTAAGTTTTGCTCAGCTCTGCTATTGCCATAAGCTATGAAGTACAGATTACAATAAACAAGATAAATAAGATACAGTATTCAAGACAAATGCCAGACCTCTGCTGTGGACTGCATTGTAGTTAGTCTGCTGTACTCTTTTTCCAGTATATCCAGCTTTTCCAATTTAGACTGAACATGCGATTGGTCAAGAAGCCGATCTCTCTCCAAGGAGCCCTTGAAGGGAGAAGTGAAAAGAAAAACAATTATAAGCACAAGAAAACAAGACCATCTATAGCAAGCATCTTTGTAACAACTTTGTGTCTGGAGCATGAAGGAGATCCATAAACAGTCCAAAGGAACTACTAATTCCTCCGTGCAATTTTAGATGGTGCCACAACCAGGGAACAAACTGCACCACTGGTCCACCACTGTTGGGGAGCCAGACATTTAACCACATCTGAGAGAGGATTCTGCAGTCTCTCCTTCCTCCCAGCTCAAAATATTAAAAAAATTTATGCAGAAATTAGAAATAGCTTTCCTGATTTTTTTTTTCCCTTCTATTTAACAGACTGAAATAGAATAGCCACAGAGACCAGTGAGCAGATAGCTCTAGGTGACCCATATGCCTATAAAACAAAATTCAAGTTCATTTTAGATATAGGCAAAATCATAATCACTTATGATTGGGAATGATTGGGTGATGAAGGGAAATAGAAATTTTACTGCTATTTCTACAGAATCAGTCCTTCAGGCCCAGTTTAACAAGAGTAGCACTAGTAAAGAAAATCCCCAAAGGCCTGAAGACTGTAAACACAAAAGGGAGGTTATTTCCCAGTGGCACACAGGTATAACACTGGAGGATAAGGGTGAGCTACTGCAGTATGCCAATCATGCAGAAGCAAACAATTCATATTAATGCCAGAGACTGCTATTGCCTTAGAAACAGGTGCACAAAGAAAATACCAGGGTCATGAGAAGACTGGGAAATTTAAGTAGGGAAGCTATCCATACCTAAGAATATGAAGGCCAGCTGAAGTAGACACCCACACTTAAAGGTATAAAAATTACAGTAACTATGAAAAATCATGACATAATTAATTGACTTTTATGATTTAACCCCGAGATAGTTTTGGGAACACACCTGTTTCTCCAAGAGATGCGACTTCTCATTTTCTGCATGCTGGATCATTTGTCTCATGTAGTCCAGCTGTTTCTCTAGAAGTCTGCATCGAGACTCAGCAGCTGCCAGCTGAGAAGTCAGTTCTGAAGATAACAGAAGGCAGAAAGTAGAAATCATGCATTGCTTGTTTCTGGGATTTTTTTTTTTTTTTTTGTGGCTGTTTTCAGGACAGTTTCAAAACAAACAAGAAAAGGACCATCTAAGAAACTTACATATTATGCTGAATGAACTTTTGTATAAAAACCCCTAAAATTAAGAATGCCTTAAAATTCTCTTTCTTTGTAACTCCCCAAGTCACCCCATTAAAAGATGCTGAACAAAGTAAATTAAAATTGATTTCTGCATTTATAGGAATAAAGCTTCATCCACATCAATATTCTATAGTAGCTATATACACTTTGCAAACAACCTTGATTTTTCTTTGACACTTCAGTCTTGTCCCGTTCTTTGTGTTGCATTTGTTCACTCAGCATTTTTTTAAAGTTTGCTGTTTCCCTGCTGAGGTGTTTTACATTCTCCTCTGCCTCAAACCGTTCCAACTCCAGTTGATGAATTTTTTCCTGGAGATTCTTCAGAGCAGAAAATATTGCTGCAATTGAACAAATACCTTTTGTTAGATACCATTAAATCATTACTTCAATACAACATTAAACTTGAAATGTTATTATAAAAGCATGTTACGTAAGAAGGTCAGAGTGTTCGTTACCAGCATCCAAGAGTCCTTCCAGGAATTAGGACCTATTTCCCTTTAAACCATAACTGATTCTAAAGCTAGTCTCAAACAAATAGATGCCATTAGTGCAGACCCTTCACCTGACACATTTGGGAAAGATACAACTATTTCCCAGAACAAGGCATATAAATATTGTGTCAACTGAGAACAAACAGAGTATCCTCTGACCCTTTATCAAAAGGAAGTGAAAAGTCACAAGTAGATAGTGAAAACAGCAGCAATTCTCCATATTAATATTATTCCTACCACAACAAATACACAAACAGTGTTCCCATGAATGGCCACAGCATTATAAAGGTTAACAATGAGAAGAGCTATAAAAGTGCTTATAAATAAGCAGACTTCTTTTTAAATTCTGGGTTTTGTGTTCCCCTCCTCCATCTACAAACATACATCTCCTTAGTGCTGAACCATTTTGCCTTTCTGCTGCACTCCCAGCTTTAGCAGTCAGTAAACAAAGCCTTTCTATGTTCTTCACCACAAAAGGAAAAGCAGCTGTAATAGAACACACATCACCTTGCAATTAGACCATCTGCTGGTAATCTGATGTATTACCTGTCTCTTAGCTGGGCTGTTTAATTCTGTGAAGGGAACCATAACCATAAGCCCTTTCCCCTATACAGTGCTGCTGAAGTTAAACATAAGAACATGTGTAGACACAGCTCAAATAGCAGACTAATCTGCAAGGTCACATTAGCCCACTCCTTTGTGCTTAAATCCACTCCAGAGAAAGAATGTACCTGTAATATAGCATGCTTGAGCACTTTAAGAGTTGGGACTGCATATTGGTTTGTCCATCAGATAACACAAAAAAAAATTAAAAATATGATCAAATCTTGAAGTGAGTAACAGCACATGAGAGTATCACATCAATGCAAGCCTGTTAAGTACATAAGAAGTAGCAGGAGCAGTCACAGTTAAGGGGAAGTTATTGATAATTTGGCCCTATTTGTAATATCAGAATCACCAGTTACACCCTCTTCTGTATTTACTGTTCCTAGGATTCACTTGAAATGGGCATAGCTGAAACAATGAACAGGTTTGTTACTATTATTGTTAAAGGCTACATTTAAATCTCACAATAATGACTAACAAAACACAGCAATGAAGCAACTCAAGCAGTGAATAGATAAAGGTGAAACCTGACAGGCCAAATATTATTCAGTCACATTGGAGTATTAAAGCCACCTGTGCATGCTGACACACATATACAACACAAAGACATTAAACCCAAAATAAACAGAATTTACTATACTCAATTTCAGGATTTTTCAATAAGATTTATTTAATATGGGGAATGGGAGGAGCAATAAGGACCTTCAAGAACAACCAAATCAATTTTGTCATTTGAAATTAATTCCCACATCCCTAAATTTACTAAAATATACACTGCAGAACATTTCTGCATTTTTAAAAGCTATGCAAAAAGAGAAACATACTGGATCATCCATGTGTTGGATTAAATTTTCAGTACATACATTCACTTGCACTTCATTTAAACGTTTTTTGAAAATAAAATTGCTAGTTTCTAAAAGGGGATATAATTTATCCAATTGTCTTCTACCACCCATTCTTATTTCAGAGTAGGCAGAGTCACTGTTAGAAAAAAATTGCCAAGTGAAAACTTGGAAGTCAAAACTTTATTGTTAATGCAACATGCAGCACTCTACAAAAATACACCTGCATCAGTAATTCATAAGGAAGCTCTTTCCTGCACATCCAATTTTTCATCTGTAAAGATTGTTTTAGTTTTGTGTCAACAGCACTCTCAAAACTGATGGCCTTGAGAGTACACTCTGCATTTTAAATACTGCTGCAAGAACTGAGATTTCATCTTTAAGGTCATTAACACACAAGTCTCTAGTAACTCAGACATGAATTGTGTTATTGGAACAAATACTTGAGGCTATCATCCTGATTTTTTACTTAGTTTTGGGTAATATTAGGATTCATCCTAAGCATTTCTCACTTTTCTTCATAAGAAAAAAATATCAAGCAGTGCATACCTTTAAGCCTCCATAACACTCCAGTCTTACAGGGAGCATTTCTGCAATGACCCTGAGCCAAACAGCTCTTCAAAGGATCAGTCCTGCTCTGTCTCCCAACTCTTCATGATGCACCCTGCATGTACCCCAAGGGAGCTCTGGAGTAAGTCTCACTACATGACAAGCTCATTCACTAAAACAACAGAAAACTAACCAAGAACAGTTTTTTTTGTTCATGCCCAGCATGGGAAAGGAGGGAGAAGGAATTGCCTAGAAACAAGAAGAATAAATGGGAGTAAAATTACCTCTATTTTGGTGTTGTGAGCACCAGTTCAGCACTTTGCTGAAGCTTTCTCTGTATCTTTTACATCTTCACTGATAAGATAAATACTCACAACACATCCTTCATCCATGACAAGCCTTCCACTTTTAACAGGACCAAACCTCTTCCTTTGCTCCAAGTCATTGTGGGGACTAAATCTCCTTATTTCTAACTCAGCTAGGAACTCAAGAAAGGAAAAGTTGAAGGAGAGGAAAACTGAAGAAGGGACAAAAGATCTGAGTAGTTCATGAATTTGTACTGACAGACAATCTTACAAATCTCTACTACCAAAGAGGAGAGTATTTCTCCATTTGTAAGATGACCTTTATCATCGGGTGCTCTTTGGAAAGAGAAGTGCCAAGGACCTACAAAACAGGTGACCTGGACATCATTGGGAATTGATAAAAGGATAAAAAGACTGCAACCTTCATAGGTGTGGAAGACAGAGTATTCTACCACAATTTGGAAACAAGTAGGAAAACAACTTTGCAGAACTATTACCTCTGCTGTGGCTTTCAGGATACGGAACTACTGGTTTCCACGAGGAACGCTGCAAATCTGAATTAATAAATGGCTTGTGCTTTGGATATTCTATAAATGAAGCTGAAGAGAGTCCATCCGTGGCTGATGCAGAGTTCTGAGTGTTACGCAGATCATCCTGAAAACAAAATAAAGCTGTTATTCAGCACATTTGTTTCTTTGTCACGACAACAAAAATAAAGAAAAGTGTCACTACAGGACATGAAACAACATGACACAAACTCGCTGCTCTTTCCAAAGTAAAGAAAGGGACCTTTATTTTTCTGACTCAAACATTTATAGATTTCCAAAAGTGACAGTGGATTGGAGGCTGAAAGTGGCACCTCTCCAATGACACTGGACAAACCAACAGTCCATCAAATTTCTCCTCCTCCATAAAAGGATGCAAAACAATAAGTTATTTACAGAAAGTGTGTGAGAAAGTTCGTTACAAGAATGTAAACATCAGAGGGCTTAGAAAATCTTAAAAAATCAGGGTGACAAGTAAGATTCTATCAGATGATGTGTAGAAGGACTGCTACAGGAGACTCGTATCTCAAAAGCTGTACTTCCTTTTTTATAGCCTTAGGATGTGTCATTTTACATCTAACTCCCCCTCCACTAAAAACAGTATCAAACAGAAGAGTGTCTTTCCCATATTAGTTTCTGATTTACCCTTTTTTTTCCATTTACTTGTACTGTCTACTACTTATTAGGAGAAGGCAACCCACAATCAGTTGGAAAACAACCACCTTCTTAATTACTGGTTACATTTACTGCACAAGATACTGCACAAGATACTGCACAAGATACTGCACAAGATACTGCACTAAGGTGGCCAAACCTGATAAGGCACACCCAGGAGCGTGGTCCTGCACCCCTGATGTAACACAAGGGCTCACTGACTGCACATGGGGCACAGGACACTCTGCAGCTGGGAAGGTGGGCTCAGAGTCCCAATCCCTCCAACTCCACTCACTTCTATCCATTCTCCTTATCTTTCCATTAGTAGCTGGAACTTCACAAGACACATCCAGATGACTTTATGCTACAGCTGATTAGGGGTATCAGCACAGGAAAACCAGCAGATCACAGCCAGGATCTAAGCAGTAATAGACTCTTAAATCAGCTTCAGGCTGTTCTGAAAAATGTGGCTATAGAGATGAAGGATTTCCCAGCAGTCTGCACCAATTTTGCAAACACCTGCTGTGCTTTGGATGTTGCAACAACCTGAAAGGACCACCTAGCTGGGAAGATGCCCTTCTAAATAGAGGAGACATAGCAGAATTGTGTGTTTATGGTTTTAGCTCAAAAACTGCCTACCTGGCCTAAGCTTTCCAATCTGTATGTACAAATTAAACAAAATGCTTATTTTTAACTTCTCTCAACTGCACCCATCACTAAACATTTCAGTGATAGAATTGGAAAGCACCCTAAGAGAGGTGGGCTGCAGGCAGATGTAAAGCTCCTACAGCTTCCCTGTTCATGAGTAAGTAAAAAAGGAGGAGCAATTGCAGATCTTGGCAGGGTGTTTTTATGCTTTTGCATACCAATCATTAGGAGCATATCATGACCGAAATTAAAATACAGAAAGTATTAGGTATCTCTAGCAAATTACACAAATGCATTACAAGGAGCCAAATATGGGAGAAAAATTAAGAAAAATTTAAAGTTATTTAAAGCCCATACACAGCTGATTTCCTCTTAGAAACACAGTGATTCATTGTGAACAAGAAAATTAGGATCCTAACTACTCTGTGTGTATCAATTGGTATTTCTAAGCACAGTTTTACAACTGCTTTGCAGTTTGTGTTTATAACATTTTCCTACACAACATAATAGCTTTTCTCAAAATAATTGCATTTGCACATGCATTTTCTACCACAGAAAGCAAATTGAAACACTAACCCCTAATTAAGACTATTTTAATAAAACTATTTTTACAGGTGTTTTATGCATAAACACACTGTTTCACACTCAGCAGCCTCACAAGTCTAACCAGAGCACATGAATCCATCTGATCAAAAGCCTGTTAGGTGCTAACATCAAAAATGCCATCAGCATTACAGGATATGGCATTGATGAGCACAGAATACTAAGACCAAATGATGGAGTAAAAATGAACCAAGCGTACAGGAACAGCAGCAACATAAGCCTCAGCAACCCAAACAGCAACTATCGATTCAAATATCAATATCCTGTCTGCTATTGATTCAAACCAAAGGTGCCCCATCAAACAGTCAAAACAAAAAGGGGAATCAGCTTGAAGCCAAAGTAGGGCTGACAGCATCACAATCCTTCTAGATGTCACTATCATCTTTTATGTCTTTACAGGTAAACTCTTGTCTGAGAATTAGATGTAACTGCATAAAAACACCAAAATAGAGGATTTCTTCTGTTTGTTTTTGCTGCCATTAGTAACATCTCTCTAGCTAACAGCAGACTAGCTGACAGAAAAAGCTGGAATACTCAAAGCCCTGGAGCACCAAAGTCACACAAAGCAAAGCAAATTGAGGCTTTTGACTATTATATGTCTTCTAAATTCCACCTGGATGCAGGCAATAGGCACTAATTTGAACAGTCAGTAATAGTAACTCATAATAGTAATTTGAATAGTGTAGTAGTCGGTACAGATATCTGCTTCAAATAGCTACTCAAAAAATTTGTGCTGAATATCATCTGTTACATAGGCAATCATTCTTTTTTCAGTCTAAACAATAATTTGCTACCACATATATTTTTTCTTACCTATTTTTAAGCAAAAGAGTGGCTTATATTCAGTTTCATAAATAGTGACTTTAAATAATTTGACTGAATACTTTGGGAAAGTTTATGAAACAGCATCAAGGAATTTCCCTTCACAAAGCTCAAACATCACAGTGATTCTCTGCTCTTCTCCCCTATCTCTCAAGTCATTAACAATCATTTAATTGTTCCTGCTCTTGCAAAGTCTCACAGGGAGCATCATGCTCTGATGCCCAGGAAAATTGTTAAAAATAAAAATAAAACAATAAAACAGGAAACCCTATATATTTGTTCTGAATCCCAGCTAGGTCATGTTTGCTAAGGACATCTCCTTTCTTTCAGGGCACTCCTCATAGTCTTTTTAATCCACACTAAAGCCTCAGAGTAGTAAATGAAGAAGCTTAACAGTCCCACAAGGAGCCAAGTGCACCCTGTTACATAACAGTGAGCTGAGTGTGTTTTATCTGCACAGGTCAGAGAACACGGCCCTCCAAAACTCATGGCTTTCACCACTGCATATCAGCTGCCTACTCACGCAGAAAGAAGGGAATATTGAAAACACAGACCAGAGATAACACATCACCAGCACAGGGACCTCCCGAAGCTCTCACAGGCTAAACACAGTGGGGGGGAAATAAAAGACACAAACTCGTACAGAAAGTTTTTAAAACAGGGATTGAATTAGAATGGTTGCTATTACAAGTTCTCATCTGGGTGCTCACAGCCAAACAACAAAGAGAAAAAAAGATTAATACCTGGTAATGCTTTAAGTGACACACAGTGGTCTTTGCACATGGTTTAAAAAAAAAAAAAAAAAAACAAAAAAAAAAAAAAACAAAGCCAGGAAAATGATGTAGGGAATGCGAAAAAATAGCCCAAAATAATGAGATATTGAATGCAGTGATTATGAAACATCTGAGTACCCAGTTACTCAAATTTTCATAGTAATTTTGGAGGGATGGTCTCAATTAGCAGCCTACCATCCCTCATTACTGTGGTACTAAGAAAGAGGGGAAGGAAGGACAAGGAAGGACAGCCCTTATCACCCACAGGCCAAATTAAGTGCCGGCTGTGCCTCCCTGATATAGACTGAGTCAGGAGCATTTTACATTTCAATAATATCTCTAGCTAAAAGCAGACATAAAAAAAGTTAACTTAGTTAAGCAACTACATCAAATGGGGAGGAAAAAATGTCTGCCATAGAGTGCCAGACGTACTAAAAGCAACTACTTTCAAAGTTCAGAAAAATATAAAGTTAGGGATTGTTTCTTTTTTTGAGCACATACAGAAAATCTACAGTGGGCAACTTTTGTCCCAAAAAGTTTTTTTTTTTTGCTAACTAAATTGATTAAACAGCCTATATTTACCTACTGAAGACTAAAACGAGTCTTCTGACATAGTTTTCCAGGCATGCTAGAAACAAGAGCGGAAATAAGGGTTCTCAAATTTTTCCTGCTGGCCCAGGTGTAAGTATGGGAGCACAGTGCAGGGCAGGAGTCACACAGGAGAGAACCCCACGATGGGTGCTCAGCACCCAGCCAGTGAGACCCCAACCCATGAATCCCCCCCACAAGAGTGACCTCGCACTCCCTGCAGCCCATCCCACTGCAGCCTCTTTCCCATCTCTGCTCCTCCAAAGCACGTGTAAGACACAGTTTCTCATGCAAAAAAAAAAAAACAAAATGAGGAAAAGCAACTAAAACCACAACTTATTCCAGAAAGCTGCAAACATCACGCCAAAACTTCAAGCAAGAACCCCAGCTGGGAATGTGTTTGAGGTGCCAACCTGGTGGGCATTGGGAGCATTCCATGAGCCAAGCGCAGGCTCCCTCCCCGTGTCACCTGCCACCAGCCGAGCCACGTGTCCCGCTGCTCCTCCACACCCAGCGCCCTGGGAGCAACGCGGGCACGGGAATTCTGCTCCCCACATGGCGTGCACGTGGGTGGTTACCTGTCCCGGCCCGCCAGGTGCTCCCGCACACGCCTAAGGGCACGGGCGCCGACTAAAGCTAAAGCTCGGCTTAAGGCAGCGCTTCCAGGCAGCAGAGGAACACCCAGAGGCGCAGGCACCGCCAGCTCTGCCCCGGGAGCTCCGGGCTGGCCCGGCCCGGCACGGCACGGACAGGGCCGGGCTGGGCCCGCCCGCAGCTGTGTCCAAAGCCACCACCAAAGCCAGGGCATGCCTGGGGACAAACCAAAGCCAGCATTTTATTCCCATTCCCTTACAAACATGATCTCCAGACACCGGTACGGGGACAGCAAGATACACAATAGCAGAGCCTCTTTCTTTCCGTCGCTTTAGAAAACACGTATGAATGCACCATAGGTTTACACGCACATATACACACATATACGCATGTGTATACACACACAGACATGCATACGTATACACACACATAAATATATACACACACAGATACGTACATACGCACATATAAACACCTATATACACGTGTAGATACGCGCACACACACACATATATATATATATGTGTATATATATATATATATATATACATATATATATATATATATGCACATCATTTAACAGACAAGCCAGCTTCCACAGCCTGTACGGCCCCCGGCACGCAAGCCGCCAGTCCCGCACGACCCGGCCACCACCCCTCGGATCTCACAAGCCGCCCGCCCCTCCTGCTCCTCACCGCGGGGACGCCCTGCGAGCCTCACCGTGAGCGGATAGCCGCCCCTAGCTGCCGCCATGTCGGCCATAAGGGACCCCGCTCAGCCCATGTCACTTTAAGGCTCGGCACCCGCGCGGCGGCTCGCTGGCTCGCTTGACTGCTATCCCAGCTTGCCAATGAGAAGGGAGGACCGGGTGTAAGGCCCGCCCCGTCTTCCTCTCAGAATTGATTGACACGGCAATTGTCCAATAAAAGAAGAGCGAGGGCGCCGCTCAGCCAATCGAGAGGGACGGGCGGCGGGCGGGCCCCTGAAGTCAGCGGCGCGGGCGGGGGGCGGCGCGTGGGCACGCGCGGAGGGAGGAGGGCGGAAGAGGCCGGCCTTTGTCAGAGGGAGCCCCCGCGCCTCGGCCAATCGCAGCCCAGGGGGGCCGCCGCCGCCCGGCGCAGGGCAGGGCGCCCGCGGCGGGATTGGCGGCGGCGGGGCCGGCGGGGGCGGCGATTGGGCGGCGGCGTTCGAAGGCAGGTTTGGCGCGGGGCGGCGATTGGCTGCGCGGGCGCAGCGCGAGCCCGGGCCCGGGGCGGAGGGAGGGAGGGAAGGAGGGAAGGGCGGGGGGCGCGCGCGGGGTGACGCCGCTGCCGCCGACACAAGGGGGACGCGGGCGGGCGGCGCGCGGGGCCCAGGGCGGCACCGGCGGCAGCGGCACCGGGACGGCGGCGGCTGCGGCGGCTCCTCCTCGCGGCCCCGGCGGCCGCTCCGTCCCTCGCCCCGGCGGCACCTCCCCATTCCCCTCCCTCGGCCCGCCCGTGTCCGCCCCGCCGGATGGCGGCGGCGGGCGCGGCGGCCGCCCCGGCGCTTTATGCCTGCACCAAGTGCAACCAGCGGTACCCGTTCGAGGAGCTCTCGCAGGGCCAGCAGCTGTGCAAGGTGCGGCGGCGGCGGCGGCGGCGGCGGTGGGGCGGCCCCGGCCGGGGCTGTTGGCGGGGCGGCGGGCGGGGGCGGAGCGCGGGCTGGGGCCCGGCCGGGCAGTAACGCGGCGCTTCCCCCGCAGGAGTGCCGCATCGCCCACCCCATCGTGAAGTGCACCTACTGCCGCTCCGAGTTCCAGCAGGAGAGGTACGGAGAGCGCCTGCCGCGGCTGCGGGAGCCGGGCCTGCCTGCTCCGGGAAGAGCGGGCTGAGAGGGGATCTCACCAATGCATATAAATATCTCCGAGGCCGGTGCCAAGGGGATGGTGCCAGGCTCTTTTCGGTGGTGCCCAGTGACGGGACGAGAAGCCGTGGCCATAAACTAAACCAGGGAAAGTTTCACCTCCACATGAGGAAGAACTTATTTACACTGAGGGTGGCAGAGCCCTGGAACAGGCTGCCCAGAGGGGTGATGGGGTCTCCCTCTCTGGAGACACTCAGGATTCGCCTGTACACGTTCCTGTGTCACCTGCTCTAGGTGACTCTACCTTGGCAGAGGAATGGGACCGGAGGTCCCTTCCAACCCAACTCTTCTCTGATTCTGTTTGCAAGTAATTGCATGGGAAGGAATATTGAAGTGTGTGTTCATCACCTAATTCAATGTTGTGCCATTTTATCTCATCTCTTTAGCAAAACCAACACAATATGCAAGAAATGTGCCCAAAACGTGAAGCAGTTTGGAACGGTGAGTAGTTACTCGGTTCTTTATGCTGAAGTTGAGCTTGTTTGTGCTTCAAACCGAGAACAAAGTTCTCTTGCAACTAATCAATCCTCTTATTTTCTTTTGAGAGAAAAAAAAAATCCCAAAAACAAGCCCATGCTATAGAGTGCCATCCAGAAAGGTGATGGAAAAGCCTGACATCTCTTGATTTCCTCTGTGGGTTACCATTTCTTTTCCCAAATTGAAATCCCTTTGGGTTATATATAGCTTAACAGTTAAGAATAATTTCAATATAGCTATTTGTAACAAAGCAATGTTATTTCATGCCACACATGGTAAGTTATTCCCTGCATATTCTCATAAGCACATGCTTCATGGCAGGAAGACCACTAGCTCTCGTTGTTCTTAATGAGTGGTAAATATGAAAATCTACTAATACCACATACTTCATATTATGTAAGTCTTAAAAAATGCATGTTAATCATTGCATGTTGGGCTAATGCATCAAAATGCACGTTGAGCTAATAAGTAGAAAAGATTTTGAGTATTATCTGTATCCATGTTACTTTGCATTTTCTCACATTAAATTTTAGCTTCAGTTCTGTTGGAAAAATGAATTTTTCTATTGTGTGAATGCACACATTGTATCTGAGCTGCCCTGCCGATGGGAGTTTTAGAAGGTATCAAGATAATCTTGTTGTGAAACAAAGAAGCCCTAACTTTCCTATACTTGACATAAACTATATTAGTTGAAATTCAACTTACTTGAGAAACATAATAGCTGTTGTTATTTGAGAAACATAATAGCTGTTGGTATGTAGTCAGGCACTTTGTGAATGTGTATGTAAACTGAACAAAGAAATGCTTTCAAAAGCTTAAAATGTAGCAAAATGAATTGCAGGACAGAGCCATCAATGATTTTATCAGTAGTTCATCAAAAAACAGAACTGCACTGAAGATATTCAGCTGCTTTTACCTATGAAAACTGACATCAGTTTTCTTTTTCAGCACTCCATAAGTCTAGTTGAGTGTATGATATAAAAGTTGATAACCTGACCTGATAATTCAGACCAAACAGACCTGAACTTGGCTTTTGTTTGGTGGTGGGGCTTTTTTGTTTTAAGTTTCCTGCAGAATTACAGGGATTAGGATACTAATCTTGGAACTGTAGGATTATTGAATCCCTGAGCTGTGCAAAGGAGAGAGATGCCATCAGAAACTTCCAATCTAAAAAAATCACTTGGTTACTCTTTTTTCAAAGTTCTGTAAGTAATTTCTTTAGTAGTGAAGTAAAACTGAGAGAAATTGTCAACATATTTAAAAAGATAAAAAGCAGTACGTGTAGAGATCAGGATAGATGTGTGTGTTTCTTTTATTGTGTTTGGGTTTTCATGGAAAGTCCAGGCTGGTTTTAACCCTTGAAGAAGCATCATTTTAGAGGAAAGGTTTGGCACTGAAGATAAAAATGGTAGGAAAAATGTTCTTTAAGGTAGGTTATTTAAAGCCCTACTGGTTTTGAAGCATCATTGTGCAAATTGAAATACCTGTGTTCATTACTGCAAATACAAACGTATTGACTTCAGTTCAACTTTTTTTTTTCAGCCCAAGCCTTGTCAGTATTGTAACATTATTGCAGCATTTATTGGCACAAAATGCCAGCGTTGCACCAACTCAGAGAAGAAGTATGGCCCACCCCAGACCTGTGAGCAGTGCAAACAGCAATGTGCTTTTGATCGAAAAGAGGAGGGAAGAAGGAAGGTAGGCTTTGTTCCACGTCTCTCATGGCTTTGTCTGACAACAGTGTTCCTCTTCCAGAAGAGAAAGATTAACAGGAATGTATCTTAAGTTCTCTAATACTGGATTAAAGTTGCTGATCTGTGCTTTACAATATTTGAATTAAATTTTGTAACTTGCAATTGTTATTTTAGCTACTGAGCTAACTTTTAATTAAATCACTCTTTCTAAAAATAGGCATAAGTTTTAGCAGACAATCGTAGCTGGGGAACAGCAGTTAAGCAGCTCAACGGTTTCTCGTGTTTTGATATTTATTTTACTTTTATTTTCATATCCATTGGATCTCATGTGTGTTCATAACTTGAATCTGTCACTTTACCTCTTATCTGCCTGCCTTGCTTTTAAGTAGAGCACCAGAGAGGTAGACTGCTCTGAGCAGCCCTTTGTGTTCTGTTTTGTTAAATAGCTTTGTTGAGTGCCACTTTCTCATTCCAGAAGGTGCTGAGAAAATGACCTCAAAAGCCTCTTGACTGAACCCAAGAATAATGCTGTTTTTACAGAAGAATTTACTTGGTATAAGTAACACATTGTAAAAAAGCTTCGTCCTTTTTTAAAGTTATTGTTATTTCTGCAATGTAGAGCAGGTCCGAAAATTGCTAGGACTCTTTGTAGCATAACTTTAAATGACAAGTGGAATAAGATTCACTTTACTAAAAGAAACTTGCATATATTGGAGATACAATAGCGATGTTTCATACCAAAGATGTTTGTTTTTCCAAAGATAATGGATGAAGTGAAACAAAATCTCCTTGCAAATATTGAGTACATCTCTCTAGTGCAATGTACTTGGAAATAAAACCTGAATTATTTCTCAAAAGGTTGATGGAAAGTTGTTGTGTTGGCTCTGCACGCTGTCCTACAAGAGAGTGCTACAGAAGACAAAAGAACAGAGAAAGAGCCTAGGATCTTCACATTCTAACTCCTCATCCTCATCTCTTACTGAGAAAGACCAGCATCATTCAAAACACCACCACCATCACCACCATCATCATCGTCACAGCAGCAGTCATCATAAGTAAGTATTTCAAAAATTAAAATAGGTGTTGGTAGATCTTCATCTTCTGTGTTCTGTTTGTACTGAGATAGTAAGAAAAACTATTTAAAACACGGTGTCAAAAGCAGTAGCAGAACATTGTTCTTCATGGTCTTTCAAAATCCTTGGATTCTTGGAGTTTGACTGAAGGTGGTTCATTAAAAAAAGGAATTCTTGGTGATTGTCAACCTACTTGATGTTAGAATCGGTAACAGGTCTAGGAAAAAGGCTCATGGAATGGCTTCAGAAATGAGTTACTTGAGGGCAAACTTGTATTTGGTTTCTATGCAGCAACTGCTGAGTGGTACCTGCATTTGCCAAAGCAGTGAGAATCCTCATACTGACTTGCTTCACCCTTATTTGTGTACAAGTAGTCAAAATTAAGAGGAGAAGCAGAAACAACAGTGTGGGATTGCCTTCAGTCTAGGGCCAGTTTGTACCTCTTTGCTAGCTTTTATAACCAAGTCTTGCTGGAGAAGGCAGTTTGGGAGTGGCTGTGATACAGACATAGGGACATAAGACTGTCGGTTCAGATACTGTCTCTCTAATAACATTTCACATAGTTTTATCCCAATTTCTGCAGCTTTTCTCAACATATCATCTCTGGCCATGGCATAAGCAGCGTACCAACCTTAATCTACATATCAAACTTATTTAGTCATAAACTCCCAAATTCATTTGGGATTTTGTGCTGCTATAATAGTAGTCATGATTCTTATTTTCATTTATAGATTTGTGGCAGCATAACTTCAGAACTACTTATGTTTTGTGTTTGATAGTAAATATTATGTCTGCAATGGTAATGACCCTGATCCCAGACACACAGACACTTTCCTTCTAAACTTCACATTTCTAGTGCTTATAATTTTTCATCTTGTCTGAAACTTGCCTATCCAAGTGTGACTTAAAGATAGAAGCCAAATAAGATGAAATTATATTGGTAATTAGTAAAAGAGAAAGGCCCATACTTTCACTTTAAAAAAGAGAAAATATTTGGCATTTTAGGAATTTGAAGGAAAAAATTTTCTCGTTTATGCATTGAGCTATTGTACTGTTCCTGTTCTTTCAAATCTCTGCTGAAAATTGAATTACAGAAAGTTAAATCTAATTTAATGCATTTGGCACAGGTACAGTAGGGATTAAATAGAAAAAATAAACTCTTTACTACTGGGCAGAGCTTCTGATACACTCAAGAGTTAAAGCAGTACTCATATCGATACAGATGACAGTGCTCCTGGTTTCCCACCTTTTTTTCTGTAGACTGCCACAGGTCCATTGCTTCTGGTCCAATTAATATGACTCCTTTCCCTGTCCATTTCAGTTATTGTTAAAATCAGACAATAGGAACAATGAGGTAGAAATACAGATGAGCTATTTCACTCAGTGCAATCTTATTCATTCTACCATTGCTATTTTAGTGTTCATTATTAGTTCCTTTTGAAACGATTGAAAGCAATTGGTTACACCTAAGAAGCAGTTATTTTCAGGGATCCATAACTTAACTTTACTCTTATGGCACCAAATGAGCACCATTTCAGGCAGTGTTCATACAGCAGTATGGGAATCCCAGGAGAGCTGCTTTAGACCAGCTGGCTGAGTACAAGATTAGCAAGACAAAGTTCACAAAAACTGGGAGGTATCAGCAAAAACGTTTGGCCATCCGTCTTGAGGTCTATGCCTTGTGACTTGTAATAGTGTAGATATTTAGCCAAGAAGTAATTTTATAGCATCCTGACATGCTAAAGCATGGTCAGAAACTCCAGTGTCCAACTGAAAATTCATAAATGTTCACCATATTAGGAAAAAAGAAGGAGGGAGGGACTTTTCTCAAGTAGAGATACCATTCACATAAACTTACAAGTAACGGCGTGTTTGATCAGTTACCAAGTACATTTCACATATTTCAGAATCAGCAATCTGAGTCCAGAACAAGATCAGGGACTATGGAAACAGAGGTAAATATGATATTATTTATTAATTTTCCTTTAATTTGTCTTGCTGTTTTCATTTAAAGAATTTCCTTTTTTCTTGCATTTCTGGCTAGTCTCTAGCATTCCACTTAGGAGCATGAGTTAGTTTTTTTACATGTACCAAATGGTGATACTAGAGAGTTGCATAGTATGAGGCTTTAGGTTTACATTTTGTTTGATTTCAGCCATAAATCCTCTGCAGCTATTCAGAATGAAACTCCAAAGAAAAAACCCAAACTGGAATCCAAGCCATCAAATGGAGATAGGTAAAGTTGCATTTTTGTAAAGCTGAGCCATTTCAACCAAACAGAGCACTGATTTGTGGCCAGTTGCCTTTCTTTGTTTGTCTGAAGAATGAGGGATGTGAAACTTGTGTCCTCCCAGATGGATTATTGGGTGGCATCTGAGTGCTGTCAGTCAATTAAGTTTCGTTATTAGCAGAAAAGTAGCACTCTTTTCCTGCTTTTGTTGGGGGCAAAATTAAACAGAGCTTATGTACAAGGTGACAGTTATCAACCCCATGGTGTTCCCTCACATTGGGAAATTGTTTTATCAGTTAGATGCAGGGTAGAACCTGCTGTTTTAAGCTGACCCAGTATCTAGAGAATTCTTTTGAACTTTAATGTGGGAGACTGAATCTTTATTCTCTCTCTGGCCAAATGGTCAGAATAAAAGTTAAAAGTGGCTGCTTCAGTCAAAAGGTATTTGTCCCCCTCAAAGCTAATACTGAATTATATTTCTGCAGGTGTATGTAATGTGTGCCATTAGTAAGGTAATTTGCCAGTTGCATCCATTTCTGTCAGGTACATACTTTTTTTGCATTAGTCCTTAAGGATGTTTATGGAATTATTAATTATCAAATTTGAAAGTTTTTTAAAAGTGTTCTTCTTTTTTTTTGATACTGTAAGTAACTATTGGTTTTCACTTTTAGTAGCTCTATAAATCAGTCTGCAGACAGTGGAGGAACTGACAACTTTGTCCTCATAAGTCAGCTGAAAGAAGAAGTAATGTCACTTAAACGTCTTCTGCAGCAAAGAGATCAGACTATTTTAGAGAAAGATAAAAAGGTAAAAATTACACCTGCTTAATGAGAACTTTATAATTTTGTTTTCTGATTTGTCATCTCCTAAAATGTCAAAACAATAAGATAAAACAACAGTCAGATACAACTGTTTTATATAGCAGCTAATCGGATCTTAACATCTAAAGGAAAACTTTTGCACTCTTGTATCATGAATATATTTTGTCTCCTAAGTCAAAGAGTAATTCATCTTACCTCACTTCAGCCATGAAGAAGTTAGCCTGTTACTCAGGCTGCATGCCACAGATCATGGATAAAGAGCCAGACAGTTTGAGCATGTTTTACATGCTCTTAACTGAGTCATGGCAAAGAGCAGTAACCATTCTGAGTTTAGCATAGTTTTTATTTAGTTTTAAACTAAAGCAATGCTACCCATAATAAGTTGGTGTCCAAATTTCCATTAATGAAAATAAAGTGGTTTGTTTTTATAGGATTGGTAAGTACGTATACTATGAGTTGTCAAGTCTTTGTGGGTAGTCAGAGACTAGAAGAAAAGCTTGGATTAAGTGGCTGTCAGTCAACTATTTAAGTGAAATCATCAGGCCCAAGTGGCTTCAGCAGAACTCTTACAGAATATTCACCCTTCCAACAAACTAATGACTAGCAAGAAAAGAGGAATAACAACAAATACACACTTTGATTTGCATTTGCTTTATTTCTCTGCCATCTGAATAACTAGATGCTTTTAGGACACTGTAACAGTGGCTCTAGAATGTCTGTTTAGGATTGAGTAGGTTATGGAATTGTATTCCAAGCAAATTTATTATATTTTCAAGTAAAATTTTGATTATGAATGCATGGTGGCCTACCAAACATTGATGGTTAAGAAAGACTCATTCATACTGAAAGGAAAATGCTTACACTTTTAAACCATAGTTCATTATTTTAATTTCTACACATAGTTGTGTTTTGTAAAGGATATTGATCCTATTTTCATTTATGTTACTGTTAAAATATACCTAGTGTTGGAAGTACTTGATATTCCAAGCCTCTAAGTGTTTAATGTGAAAGAGCTGAACAGTCTCGCATGGATTCTCTTTAGGTATTTTCTTCAAAGGACAGGCATTAGGCCCTGATCTTTCTCTTATAAAGCTAGGAGAAGACTATGAGTTAGTAGGAAGTTCACTTATCAGTTTTTATTTTCAATCTACTGGGCAAAGCTAACAAAAGTGGTAGGTAAGGAAATGTCACCTACTTCTGCATAACCACTGCAGTGACTTGTTTTGTGCTGTTTCCATAGGGAGAGCATCTGTTGAGTTTAATATCCCCACTGCTATAACTATTTGACTTCAGGGTCTTCGAACTTAGTCTCCTTCAGGCACAAAGTCCTCACTTTCTGAATGTCACTTACTTTTTCAGCTGCTGCAGGGGGGACAAAAGCTGAACACATTATGCAGTGTTTGCATTGCTGAAAAATTACAACAAATGAACAAACTGCAGGTTTTTATCACTGTGAGATAGGAGACATGTACTGGGTGAAAAGCCTGAGCCATACCTGTGGGAGATTGCTGTTAAGGTTGTGTCTCAAGATTTGTGAAGGGACAGCATTTGAACAGTTTTCAATGCTCCAAAAGTAAAACCTTTGAATTGTATTGCATGGCAACAAAAACAGTTCAGTACGCCATCTTTACAGATAATACTTATTCATCACTTTCTGTTATGAGTCAAGGTATCAGCCATGTCATTATCAATGCTTATTGTGTGCAGCACTAGCCTTGTTTGTCTTTCTGCATAAAACGGTAATGAGAAACCACAACATTACTGTGAGGCCCTGAGACTTCATTGTTAGGACAGGACCACAGTTTGCTGAATGTTCACAGGTAGTTTGCTTGCCTAGTTGCATACTTCACTGTGGTGCAACACAATAAGTGGGACTAGTTTTTTATATTTAGTGTGAGATATCTGGGTTTGCACCGGATGCCCTGTAGGCTACAACAGCCATAAGTGCATGCCTTGTGCAGCAGTGTGTGTTCAGGGAGTTATGTACCATCATAGCAACATATCTGCACTTGGCCATTGATTGACTGTTCTTTTGAACAGTATCTGTTTCACTACATGTGATTTAACACATACTAAGGCTGGCAATTGCAGTCTTGGTAGTCACTTTAGGAGGGTATGCTCTGGTTTGTTGTGGCGGGCATCTTTGCTAGCAAAGAGGCTTCATTTCCTAATAAATCTGGAATGTATACATTATATATATTTTTCCTTCTGCTTAGGACAAAATGTAGCATAAAAGGACACAAAAACATCCTTTTTATTGTCTTTGTAGGAAAGATTTTTTGGGTGTTACCACACCTTATTACTGAGAGATGTAACTGAAGATTGTGGTAAGCATCTCACAGCTAAAAGAACAGCAAACTATAAATCACCAGTCTTGTATTTGAATTTTTTTTGTTGAGGTTTAGCCTATTTTATACAAAATTCTGAGCCAATAGTATGGCTCTATGACTACAGTTGCTTTCTGCATATAAAATAGGTATACACATTTTTCAAACTGCTTCTCAAGTGCTGAGCTGTCAATACTGCAATAGTAAATAAATACAGCGTTTCCTGGGATTCCTGAGCCTTTGCTAAAGATTTTATGTATTGACTAGAAGATGTATCCTGTTGCAGTTCAGGGAATTTTCATAGGATCTGTGTTTTTCAGTTGACAGAATTGAAGGCAGATTTCCAGTACCAAGAGTCTAACTTGAGGACAAAGATGAACAGCATGGAGAAAGCTCACAAGGAAACTGTGGAACAGTTGCAGGTGCGTAATTGCTTATCAATACTTGGGAAGTACTTCAGATCATATATTTAAGGATCATATATTTAGGCTGTTCAGCATGTTCACTCCAATACAGTAGTACCAAATTCATGAATGGTCATTGCTGTGCTTAACTTTGGATGCATTGTGCAGCAATTCTGGAGTCAACAGACAGCTTCCATATGAGTTAAACTCACTCTTTAACTAAAAAGGTAAAGCCTTATCTCACGTGCTTTCTCAAAGTTTATTTTTTGTGTCTGTTCTCTGACAATTTATCAGTTATCATTGGGCTATGGATCTGATTTAAGCACTCAGCATTAACACATTGGCAGCTAGATGTCTCTTGTCAAAGTATGCTTTATCAGAAGGAAAGCCTGAATTAGTTGCCTTACAAATCACAGACTGAGCAGACAATTAATGCAATAGTGGGTATACTAAATTTTGCAATATGGGGAGTGTGATTACTTTCTCTGTTGAAGACAGAATATGCATATCAAGAAACATATACAATTCTTTGAAAAGTGATCATTACCTTCTCTGAATGTTCCTAGCATGTACATTTTCAGAATTTGTTCATAAATGCGAAGCACATGACACTACTATTTCAGTAACATACTTTTTTTAATCTGTGTTGCAGGCCAAAAACAGAGAACTGCTCAAACAGGTTGCAGCATTGTCAAAGGGTAAAAAGTTTGATAAAAGTGGGAGTATCCTCACATCTCCTTGAGGAACTAGTTCTTTGTGGGGTTTGCTACTCAATGTACATTTGAGTAATTCTGTGAAGCCCTTAAAATCCTGTGTAGTGGAAAAAATATTTTTGCACACCAGATTAGTTGGCATGTTTCCTACATGTTTTTATAATTAATATGCAGCATTTTTTAGTTACTGTTCAGATGAAATACTTCAACTGGCTTGAAGAATGTTTTTATTTTTTTTATATTGGAAACCTTTTGCCAGCAATAGTATTAAACAATTGCATAGAGAACATAGCAGTGCTCTTTCTGAAAGGACAACATGCAATAACAAACTAGGTGTACTTTTTACAAAGTAGCAACTGAGTCTTTTAAACTACAATGATGTAAGCCAAAAGTTCATGAATCTGCAGTGACACTGAACACTGGTTTCTGGCAACTGTTCTTTTACTTTGTATGAAAATATAAATTTGGAATGGAAATCATGGTGCTCTCAAGTGGAACTAAAAAGAGGCATATATGTATGTGTAAATACGACTGTAATGGTTATATTCTTAGTTATAACAAGTAATTAGTGTTTAACATTCTTGTGATAGGGACTGACTGAAAGATTATCTATTGTACAGTAACAGAGGCAGTGTGCTTTTTGTAAGATTTACTGTAGACTTTTCTTGCAAGTGCCTTTCTCCAACTGTTTATTTATAGGAATATTGGTATTTTGTACATAAGGTTTTTATGTTTTAAAAATCATGTTTAATAAATGTTTTATGTAAATATAAATGTGTGTACAGAGGAATCTGAAACAAAGATCAAAGTGGCTAGTGCAGTGCTCGAGGCAGCATTAAGAGCTGGCTAGCTGATTGATGGACAGTGAGTATTGGCTTTAGATAACCTTTGTAGCTTGTGTCTGTGAGGTGTAGAATTTTATTAGTGCTGCTTATGCCAAACACTTCCTGAACAAAAAACAAATTTTTTTTTGCCACACTGGAGTTTTGTGGTTTGTTTATACATTTTTCCCATTTGGCACAGCACTGATTTTAATTCCATAGCAGACATTGTACTCCAATGTTACACCCTTAGCTAGTGATACACAGTCAAAGTTTTAATTGCGTTTATTTCCCATTGTCTGATTTAATGTACTTGGTTGTAACTTATGGTGATTCTTCTTAATGAATTACAAGATTCACATCCCCCATTGAAGATGCACACTGAGAAAAGAGTAGCCAAAACTGAAATTAATTAAGGGAAGTCTTGAAATTAATTAAGGGAATGGATGTGGTGTTGTAGGGTGGGTTTTAATGTTTTGGGTGGATTTTCATTCTAAATTACATCAGTTTAAGGTTAGCTCTGCTCTTAATGGACATGAGTCATATTCAGAAATTTCTATTAAACAATAATTTAGTATACCCCAAGGTATCTGTTCAGGAAGGTAAGTTATGAATCAGCATAAAAGGAAGTAGACTTACATGGGTAAAGGTTTAAGTCAGCTCTGGATACTGACTGGTAACAGGGTAGCTGTTGGTATTTCAGCAAGCTTAATTGTGTAGAAACAGCTACACATTTTTAATTGAAGAACAAAAGTCTATAGACCCTTGGCTGTTCACCCAGGTACTGAACTATGAATACTTTCTCAATAGTTCAAATGAGTTCCAGCAGCAACAGACTACTGAAAAATATGAAAAATTTAAGCTATCTTGTTTCGTATAGTATATGTGTATTTTTGTACCCTAAAATCAACTTTGTAAGTTTATGAAAGCTCCTCTTTAAACATATTAAACTAGGGTAGAGAATGCTGCTATCTTTGGGGTTGTTATTAATTTTTTTAGTATACAAATTTATGACTTTTATTAATTCAGATTTAATAATTGGGTCATTTTTTTCCATTTTGATGGTGACCCATACTCAGTGAGTTTTAAAATACAGAAATGCATAGCAAAATTAAGTGTTTGAATTAAGATTACTTAATGATATCAGTTCAAGCTGCAGTCAGGACATTTTAAAGAAACAAGCAGAAGTTCTGTATTAGAAGTAATTGACTTCATAAATCCCAGTCAGAAGAATTTTTACGGGTTTCAGAGTGTTTAGTTCTAATTAAATACCTGTGGGTTTTCTTACATAACCTCATTTTTAACATTAATTTTTTAAAGTTCTTAATTAGCCAACTGAATCCCAGTCCTGAGAATCGTGTTCTGGAGCAGTAGATGATTGACATAATAAACTGATGTTCTTTAAACGTGGATCTGCGAGGAGATTGTTGTACTGTATTGTGCTTTTTAGCCTGTTTCCAGATGTTGATTAGCATTGACCAGTAATGGCCATTTTGGCTCAAGTTATTTATGTATTTTAAGCCTGTGAATATTGCAGCCCCCTTTAGATAGTTTGTCCAAATCCATGTTCTGCAGTGAAGCTGTTCAGCTGTCCACCTGTATAGAAAATTGAAATCCTGTACTGGCACACATCTGACCGTTGACATTTTGTACCTTTTCTAAATCCAATGTTTCACAATAAAATCTTGTCAAAACATTCATCTGTCTTTTAAAAATTATTCAAAAATCCATATTTTGTGTTAATCTTTCATGCTACATTACTCACTAAAAGTCTGTGGTCAAAAAATGGGCAGAATTTAATATTTCAATTTCTGTTAAAATTAGACACGTTGGGCTGTCTACAGATTGTAACAAACTACAGCTACAGAGTACTTTGTCTCATGAAAATATTTTTGTTTTCTACAACAGAATTATAATATATAGAAATTTTCCTATCGAGAAGAAAAACACATGAAGTGACATTGATAATTTCTTTGTTCCCTTTCTTGTGTCTGCAGGAGTTAGGTGCCCACAGCAGCATCCTGCTGGCTGTCAGTCACAGTGGCTCCTAGTGTTTAGAGCTCTGGTCCTGCAGACTGTAAATCTCATTTTATATTTTTCTCAGCAATCAATCTTCATCCTTCCCCTATCCAGAAGAATACTTGTCATTCAAGAATTAAAGTTCAAAGCAAAAACAAACAAACAAACAAAAAAACAAACAAAAAACCAAAAAAACCCCCCACAAACCCCCCCCCCCCCAAAAATACTAAAACAACCAAAAAAACAGGTCCAACAAGAGAGTAAGATTCTCTATCTGGTCAAGGCAATTACTGAGAGGATCTTTGAGTTTTAGAGCATCTCAAAACTGTTGATGCTTTGTGTTAGGTATATTAATGTTCTAATGCTGGATTGCTCTCAGACTCATTTTAATGCAAACTGGCAGCAGCAGCTTTGAGGCCATTTATTTTTGAAGCTGAGAGCAAGTCAAAATTAGGTGTGGTGTACTTATTTTAGGTGTGGCTTTCATGTGACACGTGGAAAATGTGTGTAACTGGCCATGTAACCAATTGTCTCCTGAAAAGATATTTGCATCATCTGAAGCAAATTTCCTTAAAGAAGATTTAAACTGATACAACCTGTGTATAGGCATTCAGGCAGTTCTTTATGGTCTTTAGTACCTTCAAAAGTTCAGAATCCACACTGATTTTTATGAAAACACTGATGTTTATGATTATAAACTATAGCTTTTGAAATGGAGTAACAGCTTTTCATGTCACTTTTATTCATTCAAATGATGACTAAAATATTGGTACTACAATAGAATATACATTTTCTGATATATTATGTGCAATTGCTTTAGCTTTTGTACTGATACTACTGAGGTACATAAATTACTTCTGTTGAATCTCACAGAAGAAGTAGGGGGTATTGGACAGGGGGATTATTGCGGTGAAAGGAGATGTTTGTGCTGCTCCTGGAGAAAGGAGGAGGATAATGGAGATGTCAGGGCTAATGGGGAAGAGAGACCTCTGAGAAACCATGTTACTTGTTTATTGAATATAGTGAATCACACAGCTGGGTTCTTTCAAGAGATACATATTTTCTATATCTGTAAAATGCAGTGTTGCTTACAGGAGATTTTTGGTTTTGTTGGGTTTTGTTTTTAGCAATACTAGAGCCCAGGTTTTAGAAATGAGCAGAATAAACTGCTTGATTAAATTGAAATACAAAGATGTAACATCCACCTTTTAAGCAGTTAGTCATAATTGTGTAAGTCAAAAAAAACCAGGTAAAACTACAACAGACCACTGCATACCATAACCCCTGCTGGGTAATGGTGCACGTTTCACTATACAACTCCAAGTGACTATCTCTCTATTCTCACACATTAGACAGAAATTGTCCTTGAAGGTATGTCACTCAGCAGCACATGAATCATTGACATTTTCCCTTGCTTTAACCTAAACAGAAAACAAGTCTGGAGTTGTCTGTTTGCCTTTGGAACTGTTCATTGGAGTGCACTGGCACTGTTCTAACTGACCCTGTTGCTCCTGGCAATTTCTCTTCAGTATATCTCTTGGTGGGTAAAGGTAATTTTGCGTTTTGACTGAAGGAGGTTTAAGTGCCATTGATGCTGATGTGCTAGGCAAGCCAGGGGACAGTAGATACTCATTTCTGAAGTGTCTATTTTCCTTCTGCTGAAGGTTTCTGACTTTGTAGTACTTGGTAAGTACATTCATTTTTAATTGTCAGTTGTAAAACAGGCCTTCCAGCTTCTGCAGAATACTGAAAGCTAAAGTTAAACCTGTATCACTTTTCCATACAAAAGGTCAGTATTGGAGGTGTAAGCAGAAGACTACTTTTATAGGGTCTTCTTTTGACTGCAGAAGGCTTGTGGACAAACAAAAATAGATTGGACTAACAAGTAGGTGAGAGTTTAGACCCAGGCAATCTTACTACGGGTTGGGTCAGAGGAATGTGATGTATTCCTCCTATGGCTTCTGTGGGTATTAGAATTTGCAAATTGATTTTTCCCAAATTGATTTTTACCTCCTGTTGTAACACCTCTCCCACTTTTTCAGTGCCTTAGAGCAATGTGTTTTGAACTGAGTGCTGAAAACTCATGTTTTCCCTTATTTGAATCAACAGATAAATGTGTTTTGCTGTATTTCAGTAAAAGGTGTAAAGCATTCACAATTTGTCCTTTATCAGATGCATCAACTCATGTCTTTAGTTTTATTTATAGAGATTCCTTGGGAAACTTTTTACAACCTTCCAAAAAGGGGAAGAGCTGTAAAGGTGTATTTGCGGGAATAACTTAAACCATTGCTGAAAGGCAAACAATTAATTCAATCTGATTCACCTGAAGCAGTTTAGTAGTGCTCATACAACCTATTGCAGTGCTGTAGTTGCAGTGCATGTTACAAAACACAACCAGGAACAGTAATTTCAATCATTCCTTCAAGATCTACAAGGATTTGCTTGCTGGTCACTTACCTGACAGAGTGCATCATTCAATGAAGTTACCATAGGCAAAAAGCCTTTGTCATACAATCATGGAGTTTAAGTTGCAAAAGATTGTGGAGATCCAACCATTAACCCAGCCAAGTCCACCCCCCCAGTCCAAGTCCCTAAGTACAAAATCTACACATTCTCTAAACACTTTCAGGGATTTGCCTAGGTAGCCTGTTCCAATGCTTGACAACCATTTCCATGAGGAAATGTTTCTTACTAACCAATATAAACCCCCCCAGTGCAATTGAAGGTTATTTTCTTTTTTCCTATCACTTGTTATCTGGGAGAAGAGACTGACTCTCACCTCACTATAACCTCCTTTAAGGTGGTTCTAGAGAGCAGTATTTCCCTGCCAGTCCTCCTTTTCTCCAGGCTAAGCACCCCCAGCCTCCCTCAGCCAGCCCTCATCAGCTTTGTGCTCCATAGCTTTCCCCAGCTCTGTGTCCCTTCTCTGGACATGCTCCAGCCCCTTCTTGCAGTGAGGGGCCCAGAACTGGACACAGGATTTGAGGTGTGGCCTCACCAATCTGAGTACAGGGGGACAATCCCTGCCCTGCTCCTGCTGGCCACACCATTGCTGATCCAGGCCAGGATGCCACTGGCCTTCTGGGCCACCTGGGCACTCTGCTGGCTCATGTTCAGCTGCTGTTGTCCAGCATGCCCAGGCCTTTCCAGCTGTGACCCAAGCGCAGGACCCAGCACCTGGCCTTGCTGAACCTTTTATAATTGGCCTCAACCCATCAAGGCAGTCTGTTCAGCTCCCTCTGCAAACTGTTCTTGCCCTCCAGCAGATCAACAATCACATTTGGTGTCACCTACAATCTGGCTGAGGGCACTCAATTCCTTTCCCCAAATCACTGATAAAGACATTCAACAGGAGTGGCCCCAATACTGATCCCTGGGGAGCCCCACTTGTGACCAGCTGCCAGCTGGATGTAACTGTGTTCGTCACCACTCTCAGAACTTGGCCATCCAGCTGGTATTTTATCCACTGAGCAGCACCTGTCCAAGCCATGAGCAACCAGCTTGTCCAGGAGAATGCCATGGGAAATGGTGTCAAAGGCTTTACTAAAGTCCAGACAGACAATATCCACAGCCTTTCCCTTATCTGCTAAGTGGGTCAGCATATAAGGAGATCAGGTTGGTCAAGCAGGACCTGCCTTTCCTAAATCCATGCTTGTTGGGCCTGATCCCCTGGTTTTCCTGCATGTGCCATGGGATGCACACACGGTGATCTGCTCCATGACCCTTCCCATCCCTGAGGTAGGTTTCATGATCACTGTGCACAAGATGGCCTCCAACTATCTTATAACATCTGCAAAAGTGGAGTGAGCACTTGATACCTCCTCTTACTGGAATGGCATGGTGCTATTTTGCATAGAAAACAAATTGCCTTGCAACATGCATTTGAAAATTATTTCTTCATTCTTTCATTAAAGATACTTCAGTCTTTTTCCAGTCATAAATATGCTCCAGTTTTTAAGGTGGGATTGGTACACTTGTTTTTTTTTTTTCTTTTAGTTGTCTCTAAAGGCAGTGATATGTAAAGATTTTTTTAAAGCAAACACACTGTTGGATCATGTTTATCAAAACTGATGGAATACACCTCTCCCCTTACTTCCTGATGTTAAATATATAAAGGGAAAATAAAGCTAAATAGGATGGCTGCCTACCTAAGATTAGCCACTAGATGCTGCCTAAACCCCACAGTGTATGGTTCTGCTTTCTGTGTAGCAGCCAGCGCCCACAGTGGGTAAGCTGTTCCTGTTCAACACTGAGGCTAAAATGAGAATATCCTAAATGCTGAAATATAGTACTTTGGAATGCTTTTTCTATGTGAGGATGACTGTGCAGTGGAACAAGTTCCTTAGCTGGTGGTAAAGTCTCCATCCATGGGGAGATTCTCAAAAGCTACCCAGTCATGATCCTGGGCAACTGGATCCAGGTGGCCCTGCTTGAGCAACAGGGTTGGACCAGATGACCTCCCAACCTCAACTGTCCTGTAATTCCAAAACCTAAACAGGTTTCCTTCATCTATTAAAACACAGTATTTTTAAATGAAAAAAAAATAGGTAAGCAACATTTTGATGTATTCAGTTTTTCCCTCACAGTGTTCAGTTCATTTGAATAGACCAGAAAAAAACCCCAACATTTTTTGTAGTAGCCATTCACCTGCTAGGCAGAGTGCTGCACTAGGGAAACATATCAAATTATATGTATGATTGTTACATAACCGTCAAGATAGTTTGCTGATCTTGTAAAAGAAATAGCTTTGCATGAAGAAACATTTCTAAACGTTATTTTTGGTAGCAAATTTCAAGTAAACAGAGCAAGGAGAAGTAACTTCCCATCTATTTCTTTCCTGTTAATCTCCTGCCAACATGATATAATTCTCATACTATGCAAAGTCAGAAACAAGTCTGTTTGAAAATAGTAAAGTTCCCAAGAGTACTTATCTTGCTGTCCAGATCTCTAAAGCCCTTTTGCTTTGTTTTGTTTTTTGTTAAGAGACAGCATTCTAAATTTGGTGTGGAGCATCTAGGACCTCAGGAGTGTGTGCAGTGCTGCTTTCCCTTTATCCATAAATACCTCTTACCTTCTGTCAAGTGTGCCTATGGCTGAAGTACAGTTGTAGATCACATTCAGTCTGAATCACCTCTTGTCAGCCAAATCCCAAGCACTGTTCTTCTCAAACAACTTCTGCTTTATTAAATCTGGGTTTGGATGTGTATCAAAATCCTAAGCCAAGAGTCAGAAAAGCAGCATTTTGGAACTGTTGGGGTTTTAATTTTATCTTTGCACAACATTTATATTATTATATATTTTTAGTTTATTAATTCATTTGAAAAAGCAAACTCACAGTTACAGAGTAGCTCTTCACATCTTTCCTTGTGTCAGGAGAGTAGTCCTCCACTTGAATAAGGAATGTAGCTTTCTTTTTGACTTGCTATCATGAGGACATTTGCATTTTCCTGAAAAGTATCCTTGCAACAACTCACTCAGTATTGTTCCTGAGGCATACAGAAACCATAGCAAAAATCAGATACCATCTTAATCCCTTCATAATTCTGTCATAGATAACATTTTAAGTTGAGTAAACTAGGTGATAGTGTTGGAAAAAAAAACATAAGCTATTGAGATAATTTTAAAAAGCAGTAAATATGAATTTTATAGTGATTCAGAATGCACTCATGAGCTTGATTCTACTGTCAAGATTGCTATCAGGCTGATAAACATGCTTGATCTTATAAAGACAAAAAAATGAGTATGCTTTAGAAAACAGAACAAAAACATGCTTTTCATTCTTCGACTATAGTTAGGAACACAGATATTGATATATTATTTACTGAAATAGAATTGAGCTTATAAAAAAGTAATTTATGTAGTCTAAAAATATCTCTGCTTCTTCAGTAGAACATGAAAGAATTTTTTTGGTAGTTGACAGAAAATCATTTCTTGAGAAATAAGTTTTCTCTTTAAACGCATTGGAAGTTTCCTCTAGCCTAAATTCTGTTTCTTAAATCTCACTAGAGTTGTAACCGTAGTTGCATTTTCTGGCCAAAATGTCCATAAATCAATCAATTTTATCTCAATTTCCGTGATGGTTTTTCTTCGTTAATACATTCATTGGCTTAGGATTTAAAGACTGTGACTCTGCCCTCAAGGATCAGTGTATTCAAAGATTCTCCTAGTACTTTTATTCAATTATACCACTTTGTTGCTAATTACCACCATTGACTTTTCCTCTTCGCAGTAAGATTTGTTCTTCCAGGAGTCAATAAATTAGTCACTGTATATCTGCGGGGGAGGGGGGAAGGGTCATCAGCTCCTTAATGTGAAATATATTTCCAGCCGTTTTTCTAGGGCTATTTTTTACCAACAGTAAAGATGCCCAGTTTTTGGGTGCTGGCACTAGTGAAAGCGCTGTTGCGGCCCACCCTGGAGTGGCTCTATTCTCCAGTTCATCCCACGCGCTGGGGTGGCTGAGGTCCAGCCCATGTCCACCTACAGCCATTCTCCAGGAGGCTGGCAGAGGTTGTTCCCATCAAGCCACCACACGTTACCTCTCAGTGGAGCACAGGTCTTTGTGACTGACAGCACTGCACAGCCCAGGAAGCTTCAGCACACCTTGCTGCAGCAAGGGCTCTGTTTTCTTAGACAAGAGAGAGGCAGGCAGAATTGCTGGGTGCCCATCCTGCCGGGGGTTCCCTCTCTCAGTCCCCTTGAAGGGCTGTTAGAAGGTGTGCTGCCAGCCCCATTCAAACCATTACTGATGGCCACTCAGAAGATGGAAGCCTTGAGAGGGGAAATCTGTGAGGCAGTGCAGATCGTGGGCCCCTGAGGAGTAGATCTCAAGTTGCTCAGAGTACAGCTTTGTTAGCTTAAGATCAAGCTGAGATGTTTTCAATGACCAGTTCCACCAGAATAAACATCTCTGGCGCTTGGGGCCATTCACACTGCCCACCAGGGGGACAGTCAGTCTGTGCTTCCCATCAAGCCACCAGAGAGCAATTTAGAGTAAAAAAAAGTGTTTTCATTTTTGTCCTCTGGATGAGCCTATTTTACACCACTGTATATGGGTCTTACTCCCTAACAGAGGAAGTGTGAATGCTCTTAGAGTAACTTTTCCTAAAAAGGCCTCTGTTTGACTTATTTCTTAGGGTTTTGCTGTACATGCAGATTCTGGCCAGAGTATGCTAATGTATATTGCCTCCTATGTCCAAGTGGGAAATGCTTGCTTCTTTTCATTTTCCCAGACTTTCAAGATGCAATTGCACTCATTGATGCAATTTTGAGGCTTAAAGGCAGAATTCTATGCCCTGCTGACGCTACAATAATGTCACTAAATAGACCTTAGAGAGGAAAATAAAGCAAGAAGTGAGTAGCTTTAATTTATATAAATTATATGTACAATTTATATAAAACATAATTATGTAGAATACACCATAATATTATACAATACAATGTATTGTATAATATATAATGTGTTGTATAATATTTTTTATTTAGAATATAAATATATTTTCATATCTCTATAAAATGCCTTGTTATTTGTCTTTTCTCTCGCCTAGTGCAAAGCTGATGGGAGCAGTAGCGTGGGTCCTAGTCATGCCTTGTATCCTTTTATAGACTTATTTTCTCTTAAAAGCAGGGCGTCTCTTTGCATTCAGCCCACCTTGGATCAGTTGGTAGACATCAGTAGGATTGTTCTTTGGTTTGAAACATAAATGGGTGGAATAGGGAGTGGTTTGTGGTTTGGTTTTGAAGTTGTTGTTTTGGGTTTATTTTGTAAATACCTCTTTTCCAAATACAAATCTGTCATCCAATGCCAGGTCTCTGTTCCTTTGCATGGGTGGGAAGGGACTGCAACTTGTTTATTTCCCTGACCTCTCCAACAAACCTCACATTTATGACAGTTCCCACTCAGCACTTCCAAAGCAATCCCTTGATAAGCTTCTCCAGGATACCTTCATCTCCAATTGGGGTGAAAATTGGCAAATACTGTGAGGGCTGATATCTCAATGCACCAGTGACTGCTTAGGTAAAGTGGCAAATACACATGTAGAGTTTACCTCAGAGAATGGACACTCCTCAAATTAACATTTGACAGTCAGCAGCAGCCCAAACCAATCTCAAAACTGTAGTATGGTAAAAAATCCATAAGGCAATCCCAAAATGGAGGAGAGAATGCAGGCTAACCACTGGCATATGTAGTAAAGAGATTTAATTTCCTAAGTGCTCTAAGCATGGCTGTGCCACAGTTAATTAATACCTTTGTTTTTAATGGGGCTTTTACTGGATGTATCACATTGTTTCCCACTTGGTGTATTCTCCTTACCTCTCCATACTTTCCATGATTGCATTAACTTGTTTTCAATCTAAGAAGCAGAAGTGAGCAACTTTTTGTTGCTGGTCTGCAGCTGAGTGTGATGCTGTGGCCCTAAATAACACAGATTCAGAATCAGGGTATTAGCTAGTAGCCAGGCTTGGTACTTTGGAGCATTTCTGCTTTCTGCTCTGTGATACAAAACATCATATGTGTTCTGCAGTAGTAGCATATTTCCAGCCATCTGTAATTGCCTCCTACTTGCATATGCTTAGTCACTGCATACAAACACACACCTTCTGCTGAACTTTAGTAAAACTCATTATGTTTTTAGCCATATGGTATTCTACACAGGCTCTTTTTGACAATACTAGAACCCAGTGATCCTAAATTACCTCCAAGGAGGCCAGAGGGGATAATTTAAGCAAATCATTGTTGTAAGTATTTACTTTCTCATGTGATCCAGTGACATTTTGACAGAACTTTTGTTGTCATCACTTTTGCTAAGGAAATGGAAACATATTAGTATGAAAAACAAATAACAAATTTATTACTCTTAGAGCTGAAATATCACAGGAATACTCTAAACCAACACAATTTAATAACTCTTTTATTCCCCAGTGTTTTTAATATGTCTTAAATGACCCTTCATGCTATTGGTAAGTTAATACTTGTCAAAATCGAGGAGTACTCAAAGGTGTAATTAACCCTTCCCCTGTATCACCAGCTGGAACCCAAATTGGTTGTCTGTCGTAATCTTGTCTCTGAGTCTGGGATGGAGCTAAATGACAGGTTGGTGTACTTTGGGAAACCTATGTCTCCTGAACAGATGGCTTCCTGGGACTCCAATCAACACACAGAAGTGGGCAATCTTATCCTGTAGCAGGCATGAAATCGGGGTGATGCTAGTCTTCTAACAAAAATTAGTTGTATTTGGGGAGGGAAAACATGTCTTGGAAGGTTGTCTTACTTCCTGCCAAGACAGTATCCCAGAAGAGGAACCAGATACTGATAGCCAAGGTATTTTTTTTCCTTAATCACAACTATCTGGAAAACCAAGAGGAGTGAAAAATGTCAGGCTGCAGACCGTCTTAAGGATTTAAGGATCTTTTCTCTCTCACAGTTTGATAGCATGAAGCTTTTAAAAAGAACTTCCTTTCACCCTAAATTACTTTTTTATCATTTCTATATTTTTTCCAACCTATGCCATTGTATAATAGCTGAACTATTCCTGACATTTCAATCTGTGTTGCTGATAAGCTCTTCCAGTCCCATTCCTATAGGGCTGAGATTGCAGAAGACTGTAGTGCCAGCTACACAATCACAACTGCAGTCCTGGCATATCCTGAGAGGACATCATGAGATCACTGCTGTGTAATCTTGCTCCTCTTTCCTCCTTCTGGCAACAGAAGAACAGAATAAATAGCCAAGTCCACAACTGGTTCTGTCAAAGAGTGCAAAGAGGCTTAGTAACCTGTTTAAGAATTTATAATACCTATTCATGGCAAAGAGAAGATCTATTGCTGCTTGCTGTTCCTGTTTGATCTGCATCCTGGCTTTGTGAGATCCAGCTTGTTGCCAATATCCAAAATGAATTGGCAGACTTCTCCAGGAGAGCACCACGCATCCTTCTAGAGGAAGAATATTATTGCATGCCACATCTTGCAGGCTGAACTAAATTCTATCGGAAAAAAATTAACACCTGTCAAATTACAACCACTTCACAAGACAGAATTTTCGAATCTGAAAGATCATCAGCTTCCAGATCCCTGTCATGGGCAGGGAGGGACATCTTTGAGTAGACCAGACTGCTCAAAGCCCCTCCATGCTTTATGCAACAAAAAGGTTTAACAGGCAGAAGCATGTGGTGGCCCTGACACCTGGGGAAAAGCAGCTGTAATTCAGTGACTGGTGAGCCTGGCTGGCTGCACTGGGTTGGAGCTGGTCCTGGCACAGGAAACCTGGGAGCATCCTGGGCTGGCTGTGTGGGGAGACAAGCTCAACCCCCTCAGTAGTGCAAATCTGTATCTGTTTGTTCTTTTGATGAACTCTCCAACTTTGCTTCAGTTCTCTATCCAGGAAAATAGCTCTGCCCTATGAAAATACCTTAAGCAACATTAGATGGTCAAACACAAAACTGTTGGGAAACACTGAAGTACTTAACTGGATAAATGGAGAATGTTCTAGTTAAGATCTAAATTTTAGGTTGGTGTTTATATAAAACACTGCAATTATGTTGTGAATTGATTAAAATACAAGCCCTTCAGGAAGAACAAGAGCAAAACATCTTGTCTCTACACTGAGGCCGTAAAAGTAATTCTTAAGATGAAAAATAATGAATGCCTTGTATAAAGCAACAATATGATCAGCTGGATAAAATAATGAGCTGTTTTGAGAAATTATCAATGGACAAAGCAATCCTAAGGGAAAAGAGGCATTAATTAACAGAGAAATGAATGCCATGCATGACAGCAGAGGGAATTTCTGCTTATCCCTCTCTAGGTTTGTATTCATGAATTGAACCTCAATTTGGCTGTGGATATTAATTTTGTTTTTGCTTTCACATAGTGACACTAGAAAAGCACTAGGATAAGACAAAGAGAACAGACAATATTGGAAAACAGCCCCAGTAACTCCAGATGTTTTAGTAAAATACATATACTTGATAGCTACATGGACTGAGAAGGAAAGTAAATAGATCTCAGTAAATATCTGACATTAGATGTAGGAAAAGAAGGAAATTAGAGAGGCTTTAAAAACATGGCTGAACTACCTGCTGAATGCTGGTTATTAGACACATACTTAATTTCTTTGTCTTAAATCTTAAATATTGCAAGTAAGATTTGAGCTTGACACTGCATCACTTTTAGGAGAGATAGATTGCCATTCTGGTTCCTCCACCAGCCTTCTTGGGACTTCACCTCCGCTTTCAGTTTCCCATTTACAGATGGAATTCAGATTACTTTTTCCCATGCTCTTTTTGTCTTCCTTGATTGTTTAGACTAGAGATGTTCACACTTTTTCATTTTCTCCTTTTCCTTTTGGTTTTCTCCTGTTCATTGTGAAGAGTAAGAGCAGGATGCTTATCCCCTCCTCTCCCAGGGTGGGTTGTGGAGGAGATGTTCCCAAACAGCCTCTAGGAGCAGGATAATAGGTGCAGGCTGAAGGTCCTATGGAGGCAGGATTATGGCTGTGGGAAGGATCAATGGTTATAAAGGAGCTGGGGTAAAAGGAAGAGAAGCAGCAGAAGCAATCTCAATCTCATGCTTTCTAGCATGTGTGTCCAGTCTCACTTCTGCCCTTCCCAGTGCCTCCCACCCTGGCTTTGGTTGGCCCAGGCCAAGAGACTGGGTTTGACTTTCTTAAAAGGCATATTTGGCCCACCTTTGCCTGCTTGTCTAATTATAGCCCTGAATGATTAGAGTTTACTGCTGGGATGACTAACATCATGCCCTGGAGTCTCTGACAGAGGTAGGATTTGCGTGTATAGAAAACCTTTCCTTGTTCTTATTATCTGTGTAAATGTTGGTCTTATACAAAATGGTGGTGGTGTAGTAAGAGCAGTTCTGGAATCTGCTTCATGTCCCACTGGGTAAGGGCATGCTAACTTCATTCCAAATGAAATGCACTTTCTTTGTGTTAGTCTTCTGTGGTCTTCTTGAATTAGCTGGTGTCTATCCTTCCCTTGCCTGTGAGCATTGCACAACAGATCTGCTATCATCCTTGACTTCCTGATTCCAAAGCACTGGCATCATTTAAGTTAACACACTGATATATTACAAGGGATAAGCTGTGCACATAAGCTGTGTGCATTAGATGTGTATATCTCTAGAAGTAGGTCAACTAGATCAGAAGAAAATGGAGGCACCAACAGAACTTTTATTTCCTTTAAAGTGTTTATCATCTGCTTTTCTCTATTTCATCATATTTTACCATTCTTTGCAAAGCAGTTATTTGGTATTTCTTTGTACTTACAAGTGTGCAGCGTTAATTTTACTTGGGTATTAATGTTTTGAGTCTGTGCTGCCAGTTTACATTACGTGTATCTATGCCAATACCACTAATGGCTTATGGTTTCCAGCATTTCAGTGACTGCTCTCAGGACACTCTTTTTCCCAGATAGGCCAAGGATTTGCATGTTTCTATGCCTTCTGGGCACTTGAAGCTGTTATGTACAGTCTAGAAAACTGAAGATTATTTTCCTTTCAGAGACTGAGACAAAAGGGAAAATACTTCAGACTTACCAAAATGTTGATGAAACCTAGAATCACAGAATACCCTGAGTTGGAAGGGGCCCACAAGGATCATCAAGTCCAATACCAACCGCTGGCCCAGAAGCTAATTTGAAAAATGGCCCTAAATTAGCTCAGCATGCTTTTTCTTGCCCCAAATATTCAATTTCTCCTTCTAGTCATTAGGATAGGCACAGGAGGCTAAATTTATTTAATCGAGAGAAGCCATTAGAAGGCTTTTCCATTATTTCTGTCCAACTCAAGTCTTCAAAACAAGCAGGCCTTTTCTTCAGAGGCAGATTTTACCCAGCAAGAGTCACTGTCTTGTCCCACTGTGCAACCATGGGTTTCTCACACAGCCAGGTCCCCATAACAATATTTATAAGGTCTTCCACCTCTAAGATAAGAGTTTGCTCTCCATGTTTTCCTGGGCTGTTGTCCCCCTACTCCTTTATCTGTGCACTGCTGAGTAAGTTGCCTTAGACAGTCCAGTGCCTGAGACACCTTGCACATCTGGCAGTTCTGATGGATGGCTTTGGAAGATGCTGGCCCCCCCAAGCCTTGCCCAGATGTTGCTGTTCTGCCTGGTAATTGTTACTGCTGTGGTCCTCTAGGCACTTGCTCCTCAGTTTTGGCAAAGCAAGGTACATGCTTCTCTGTCCTTTCCATTTTCAATTGTTCTCTGAAATTTTTTAATTCCATTTGATACAGAGCTCAACTTTCCCACATATCATGTAATTGTAATCATGTTAATGTGTATGGAAGTTACAGCTGTTTCTATTGCAGGATTTTGAGTCATGCATGTGTTTACCAGAATTTAGTTTATTGTTCTTTTTTGTTTCCTGCTTTTCTTAAACTTGAAATCTGATCTTAAATCTTCCAAAAATCTTTTCATCTCCAAGATAATAGATTTTGCAATTAGTCATTAAATTACCAGCATAATGCACTTACTGGAATTGTATGGAAATTATGTTTTGCTATTTGAGTGTTTTCCTTGCAGGTGTGTGAAAGGTATGCTGATCTCATTTATACTTGCCTAAATTGCTTAAATACAGAAAGACTATGCTGAAGGCAGAGGATACACTGTCCTCTTAAATTCATGTGTTTAGGATAAGAATCTGAGCCCACCTTGTTTTAACTTTAGTCTTCTTTTTTTGGAGTGGAAGGAGTCCCTTCCCTGTACAGTGATGATTAATAATTCGTACATCCCAAAACAGAAAATACATTGGAACAAAAGCAGTCCTCGCTCTCGCTATTATGTTTTTTAGAGATGATAATTTGTTTCAAAATTATTTCTTTCTCATAATGCATGCCTGCCATGGGAACCATTATAGAAAGAACTTTGTTACCGCAAAATAGCGTGATTAGATGCTGATATTTACTGAGTGCTTTGTTTGCATATTAAAAAAAAGTTGATTTCCACTACAATCCTGCCCACCCTGAACTTTGTGTGGAAAATGATGTTTGTTTTCTTGGAAAATTACATTGTCATTAAAGCCATTTTAGAGCTAATTTCTGTCTTCCTGACACTCCTATCAGAAAGTGCAGAAGAATCTTCCAATGAGTGCCTTATCTCTCTGTTATCTTGAGACTTCAGGTTTCATGGAACAACAGTCCTTTAAGCATTTTTAAAAGTCTCTGCCTGTCTTTTATTTGGAAAAACACTTCAAACACTCTTCTGATAATAGCATCACAGGACAGGCTCAAAGGCTAAAGAATCAGTTTTGAACAATAGATAGAAGCACAGAATTTAAAAGTATCCCTGCATATGGAAATACAGCAAAATGCCTCTTCATATATGTTCACAAATGGTGTGGAGATGATTATGTAGATCAGGTGAGCTGTGGAAGAGGATGCAGGCAGAGTACCCTCAATCACTGCTAGTAGAACAGCCCATTTATGTCAAGCCATGCTTATAGCAAGTCAAATCAGAAGGGTTGCATGAAGTTAATTGTTCATGGGTCTTTACCCTTCCAATCTGTTGTTTAAAGCTTCCCCTTCTGCCAGAATTGTACTTCTGTTTCCTCCATGCCTCTCATCTTCTTACAGCAACCATCCTTTATGGCTTACCGGTAACATCAGCCTTGACAGGTCATTTCTCCTCATCTCCCAGAAATCACCTTTGCCTGTCCCTACACTCTTTCTATCCATGTGGCCTCTGCCTGTTTTTTATGGATGTCTTTCCATGCTTATGGGCTGAGTACAAGGCTGTGGATAGGTCTTGACTAGTAAAATAATTATATTTTTTTATTTAAATTTGTGCTTCATTACATCACTAAGACTGTATATTGTCTGAAGCAGAGGTAATCATATAATTTCAAGTTTGCTTTTCCTTTTGTTAATCCTACACTCTTTGTGGGCCAGACCTCTGGAAGCAGTCACTGTGTAGTGTAGAGTTCTCAGTTCAGCAAAGTACTTGGCCATATGATTAACTTAAAGCATCTACTTAAGACATATGCTTATGTGCTTTGATGATTGCTTTGCCAATTTCTGTGTCTTGCTGGGAAAAATAACCACAATAATGTGCCAAGAACTTGACTATTAGGCAGTTGTTAATGAATATAACAACCTGAAACATTTGCTTTTCCAAATAAACTTTTGCTATACCTTCTCTTTTTTGCATGGAATTTCATAACAAGGAAATTTAAGTGATTTTTAACTGCTTAACTTAGTTATGCCACCTAATAATCATGTAACAGATCTCTGTATAATTGCAAAGGAATACACTGCAGAGAAGGACAATCAAGGATGGAGGAATAATAAAGTGAGATGACTTTTCCAATTTGATTGACATCACTCCAGCACAGCCAGTGCCAAACCCATGTAAACCAAGGAGAATCCAAACACCATTATTTAGAATTTTGGAGTCCAAGCCAAACAAATGTGCAGATTTTGTTCCAGAAAAGATGTATAGAATGCAAGTATTTCCATCAGAAGATACTGCAGGAAAAGAAAGAAATTAACTTTATCCACTTGCTTACAGAGAGGAAGAAAGGGAGATGGAATTTCCATTTTTTCCTTTGCACGGGTTACCTGTGGGGCTAAGTTGGGGGGACTGTTGTGCTCTTGACGGAAGGCTGGATCCTCCCTCAAGCCCTGTTCCTGCTAAATTCACATCCACTGGAGAATACTGATGATGCTTCCTCCCTTTTTCCCATGACCCAGCCCGCAGAACAAAGCAATGATAAAGAACAGGTCCCTAACATTTTTCAGTCCAGACTGGCTGCTACTTGTCACTGTTGTGGGACAAGGGAGCAGTCAGAGTCAGATGGGCCCTGTGAAGAGCCTCGTGCCACAGCTGTTTCTGGGATCGTTCCTCTGGCTCAGAGGAAAATGGATATTTTTGTATGTCACTGATCTTTGCTCCAACAATGCTCTAAATGAACAGCACAAGTAAAATGCTCATCTTAAGATTATGTTCTCCCCAGTGCATGGGAAAGAAATCAACCAAAGGAAAGTAGTGCAGTGTCACTTAGAATATTATCCTCCCTAGAATATCCAATAGAAAACAGAATCCCCTGGTCATACAAACTAAGTCAAGCAAGGGCAAACATCAAATGCAGGAGGAAAAAAGGAACTATGTCATCATGACAGACCTGAATACTGGCAGGTACTCTTCCATGGTGGTGATTGCCTAGAGCAATATATGGTGGTGTGACAGGAGTGTTGGATGTTCTGGTAGCACATTTAAGGAAGGCAATGCAATGAGTCTTGGTGTTATAAGTGCCTGCAGACCCTAAAAGGAATCTGTGGACAAGGAATAAACCACTGGATGCCTAGATTTCATTACCTAGGAAGCATCAGTTTTCCCTAAGGTCTTTAAATTTTATTTTTGTAGAAAATATGAGGAAATTAGGTGCAAAAGTCTTGCAACAGAGGTGACTAAGCAGCTTTCACTCACAGAAATGGTGAAAAACGTGTGCAAGAGAAGATTAAATTGTAAAATTCAGCAAAGGTACAGAATTTGGCATTAAATCTAGGAAAATGTATTTTTTTTTTAATTCTCTGTCGCAGAAGTGCTAATTTTGAGAGGTCCTCTGAGGTGACATTCAAACTCCTCCACACTGTGTACAGATTTAGGAGTGCTGGGGAGGTCTGTATCAGAAATTGGCGTGGTGATTCACGCAAGTTGCAAAACTGCATTCTTTTCTTTAGGATGCACAGAGCACCCCACTGCTACAATCTCTCTCCAGAACATTGACCCAACACAGCCTTTCCCAAAGATGTAGTTCAGTTTTCCAGGGTGGATCAGAAAAAAAATCTGAACTGTCCAAAAAACCGAGTATGATAATGGGTTGGGCCCAAGGTAAGATAACCATCCTGCGTCCCTGATTGACCTGGTTGGACACTGGGCATCTGAAGGTTCCTTTCCAAGTGCTTCCAGTTATGGAGAAGACTTGCCCTCATGTATAGCAAGCCCTCCAGAGAACATCTTAGTTTTCAATATGGCTCTGAGCTCTTTCTGGAAGGCCCGGTCAGGGCACCTGCTAATGCAAAGGGCAAGACCTAGGAAATACTACTACAAGCTGTTCCCCATTGAGGAGTGGAAAGCTTGAAAGCCCTCTTCTATTCAGGGTGTTTGAGACCTTGACGTTTCTGCCTTGCAAACATCTGGCATGTAGCAGGTGCTTTGGGATATCATGTTTCTTGCAGGTGGTCTGCAAGGCTTGAATCCAAGATGTGAACCCTGAAACCTAACCTAGGTTTCTCAGATGTTTGCTCAATAAATGAGAGAGAAATCAGAATAGCAGGATGAATGCTGGCAGAAACATGGCTGGGCTGCCTGAAAAGCAGACTGGCCAGCAGGTTGAGGGAGGGGATTCTCTTCCTCTGCTCTGGTGACACCGCACCTGGAGTGCTGTGTTCAGCTCTGGGGCCCCCAAGACAAGAGGGAAGTACACCTGTTGCAATGAATCCAAAGGAGGTCTCAGAGTTGATCAGAGGGCTGGAGCACCCCCCCCAGGGAGGACAGGCTGAGAGAATTTGGTTTGCTTGATCTGGAGAATGGAAGGCTCCAGAGAAGGACAAATTGGGCCCTTTCAGTACTTAAGGGTGGCCTATAAGAAAGATGGGGGTCAAGGAGAATATTTTCACTCTCTAACTACAAGATTAGTCTTCAGGAAGAGTATGGAGCAGGGTTTTCCTTCCCTGTAGATTGATGATGCTTTGGTGCTGTGTTTCAATGCAGGTATTTTACTGTATCTCAGAACACTGGTTTTGCTCATTCAGCTTATTCTCCTATATTATGATTTGGGATGAGAAATTTGCTTTCACCTCAGATTGTCAATGGCTTGGGGGAGAAGAGTTGCTTTCCTCTATAGTATGAGGTATTCTTTGTTTAGAAGAGCTGGCCTGATTTTTTATGTAACATACCCCTGCCTTTGGAGGGACACACCATATGTTTCTCCTGCTACCTCGCTCTGGCCAACAAGCCCTGACTTTTCACTAGGACTAAAATTTGGTGGCATTGGTTTGCTCCACGGCTTGCAGCGTGGCTTGTAGCATGGGAACACACAGCAGCTGTGATTGATGGGCCAGGATGGTGTGGGTGTGATTACACCCATGCAAGAGCCATCACAGGGAGCTGAGCTCCATAACAGGCTGCAGGACTGATCCATTCACAGGCTACACAAGAAATTTGTGCTGCTACCACTTCTCCCTGAACATGTCCATAGCTGCTTCTTGTCCAGGAAGGCACCAGTTTGTCTCTCTGTAGTACAAAGCTCACATTGAAAACCTGAGTGAACAAAAAAATATTTCCTAGGGAAGAGATTTCTCTGGAAGGTTTCTGACAGAGAAATATGAAGGTAAAACCCTGGAGTCATGCCTTTACTGAAAAATAATCTTGTTTGCTGATAGTAGCTGCATAAACATACTTAAATTAGAGAACAGTGAAGCATCTTTATTTTTCTCTCTTTCATAACAGAACATTTAGCCCCCCCATAATTTCCAAGTGAGTCACTGAAACAGAGCAGCTTTCAAAGGAATCACCGTGAAGTTTGCAGCAAGTGAAAGCAGCCAAAAAATGAGATAAGGGTGAGGCATTTCGTGCTCATAACACAGTCAAGCACCTCAGTCCAGTCAGTTTTTGTTCATGTTTTGTTCATGTGGGAGACTATAAAACATAGTGAGGTTTTATGGATTGAATGAAACAGGAGGCTTTAGAACTATACACAGGCTCTAAGCCTCTTAGCTCATAACTTTATTTACTTCAAAAATATTTCTTCTTAAAAATACACAGCCATTAGCTGGCTTTGTCAAAACACACATTACCAGTCTGAAGAAATTTAAGAAGAAGACATTGATAATTTTTGAGTAAATAACTGAATGTGAATAAGTGTGGTGAATCCTTGTACTTTTTGTATCAAAATTGTACATCTCTTTAAAACAAATTATTTAATAACTCCAGTGAAGATTTATACCACAATGTATAATAAAAAAAACAAATAGAGCTGTTTGCCATGTTTTAGCCTGCAGTTTAGATTTTATAGTTTTACCTTGCCTTTTAAATCCTATAATCTTTACATCAGGAAAAGATTCCTCAGCATGCTTTGAATGCCCACCTGTGTGAGACCAGGTCCAAATCTCACTTAAAATTAATGTGAGCAACTTCAATATCTTTGGTGTTCTAGGGAAGAGACCCTCACACTAAGAATATGATGCTCAAGCTATTTCATCTTGCATGTCTTCATAGAGAGAAGGGCATGATCATAACAAGGAATCTTATTTTGGCTAGTGTTGTTAACAGCTCTGTGAGTGCCCTGAGAAAGCCAGAGTCTCAGTGCCTACCTGCCAGAAAGAGCAGGAGCTGTGGGAAGTGCTGCAAAGGCTCTGATGAAAGGTGTTAACAGCATCATCCCCCTTTTGATTGCTATGGAAAGCTTAAGTATATCCTTACCTTGGTTAGGCTGATTGCTCTTTTTTGAAGAACATCATATGAGCAGAGTTAAAGAAGCTCTTTGAAATGTTCTAACCAGAGCCCCACCTCTCATGAAATGAGACAACTGCAACAATTGTACATCTCATGGCCACCAAAAAGGGCATCCTGTCTCTTTTTTTGTCTTCTCCCTTGCTTCTGTACCTATGGCACTGAGTGTCACCCTGCAAACAGCCAAATCAGATTGTTGACCCACCCCAAAAAATCCACTGCTTTTTTTTGGATTAGTTCTTTACCAATTTCCTGAGCTGGTTTAGCTCACAGAGGATTTGCATGAATGCTCAATGGGACTGTGGGGTTGGAGGCATGAACCTGTGGAGCACATCAGTTTACCTCCAGAGATACAAGGAAAGACTCATGCTTGAAGATTTCTCTTTTTCCAGCTATATTGATTTAATCTGGATACAAAATGATACCTCTCCCTACAAACTTGTGTGCTTTATCCTTCGACCATCACAACTGCAATATGACTGCTCAATAATGCACACAGTGATCCCTTTAGTCATTAAAGGAAATCCCCAGGAGCCATCCTGGACTGAATAACCTCTGTGAAGCCCTCTGGAAAGGCTCGTTATTACGTGGAGTGGACAATAAAGGGAAATGAGGTTTATGTTTGCTTATCCAAAAGGCCAGGGAGAGTTCATAGATTATTCTTTGCACAGATAAGCTAGATGTAATGTAAACATTCCTCACTGGAAAGTATCTGCTGTTTGTTTTCCTAACTTTAACCATGTGGCTAGCAAAAGCAGAATAAATGAAATAAAAGACAGGCATTTTCATAATAAAAAGCCAGGTTCTTTGAAAACTCATGTTACTGTTCCTTGAAAAAATTTAAAAATTAGAGTTGTCTTTTCTACTCAGTGCATGAAACATATACTGATGTGACTGCAAACCTTTCTTGTAAGTGAAAAGTGGTGAGTTTACAAGCCTATCCCAATAGATATTCTTCACTACGCTAGAGCAGAGCAACCTGTCAATTTTAGTTAAAACACAACTCAATGTCCTTTATTTGGACAATACTGAAGTTATAATGGGTTTTCAATGAAAGTAATAGATATTTGTCCATAGGGGAGTTGGAGGATTGGAGGGAAATGTTCTAATGCTTTTCAACTCTGCTATAGAAAATGCAAAAATCCCTGATGAATATAAATTAGCATAGCATGTCTCTTAAAAATCTCACCCACTACCCATCTGTATCTCTAGGTTCATAAATATTTGAGGAAAAAAATCTCTCTGTCCTCTCTGCCAAAGCTGTTTACAGATTATTTCAAATCAACTTGCAATTAATTAGTTTTCTCTTCACTGTCTTTCAAATGTGAGTAAACTTAACAATTTATATCACCAAAGTCTCAGCTCTCCATAGTCTGTTATCCTACTCCACCAGAGTACTTGAGAGCTAACAAGTGTGGGTTTTCACAATTAATCCTCCTTGATAAAACTCTCCACTCCCAAGAATAAAACTTGAATATCTCTTTTCTCATCAAATATTGCAGCACGTTGTAAAAGAGTTGGAAAGACAGGGCTGGATGAGGGATAAGAGGACCGGCCCCCGTAGGAAGACCTGGCTGCTGGAGCTGCTCTGATGCCACGATGTAGTGATATTTATGATAGCTGCCGTTTCTATGGCAACGTGACAGCATGATTTACCGCAGCAAGAGGGAGAGCAAAGGCAAAGCTTTTGTTTCACTTCAATGCCATCAGCTATTTGCTGATACTGGGGAGGAGGGAGGGAGAAGTCCTATGGCTTCCAGTTAAGCACATTACTAGCGTCTTAAATTTAAAGAGAAGTCAGTAAAGGGGACCATGGTGTTCAGGTCTCCCTGGAGCACAGAGCTGTGTCACCCTTGCTGACACAGCACTCAGTTCCCTACAATCAGGGCATTGCAGACTTCTCTGGGCAGACCACAGCACCCATCCATCAGCCAGCTCAGGAGAGGGGTTCAGCCCAGGTCACCGAGCAGAGTCAGGGGCAGCTGCTGGCTCAGCCTCCCCTCTGGGCCGGCTCTCTGGACAGTGGCTGCAGGCTGAGGGTCAGATGAGTCACCAGCCCAGGGGGGCTTCTGGAGCGTGTCAGCAGAGGAGCGTCTAGGAGTGCCAGTGAGCAGGAGAAACAGCAAAATTCTCGGGAAGTCCAGTAACAAACTCGTAGTTAAAAACTTTTAACATTAAGGTAGAGCAAGGTTCTTGGCAAGTTTTAAAATATAGCCATTTTGGTTAGAAATGCAACAATATAAAAGCACCAAAAAATCACTGAAGAAAACATATCAGGGAAAAGAAAAGAAATTATAAGAGTGGAAAGATACATAGTCACTACCCATGGATCGCATGACCAGACTGCATTGGTTGAAATGATGGCCTTGATCCATCAGGGATCCATGGCCTTTCCCTAGGCAGAAAGGCAAAACAAATTCCAAAGCTCCGAGCCCTGGGGGGTACAAGGCCCCTGTGCTATCTTGGTTCTTCCAGGCTACCAAGGTTGAGAACAACTCTTTGAGACACATTTTCATGGAAAAAGTACAACTACTGCCAAGTCTTGATCCATCAGGGGTGGGGGAAACCCACAAAACACAAAGTCTGGTGGCTTTTTATTTATCTTCAGGCTCAGTGGGAATGTTCAATTACCTCCTCTAGGGAGTTTTACACTGGATGATGTAATGCTGTGGATCACAGGACACTTCAGGGGTCTTTGACACCTTCTAAGACACACAGCTGCCTGTGACATGTAGTTGAGTCAATTTTGGCCCACCAGAAGGGATGAATGCCTTCAGGCTGAACATCCTGGTACTTCTCTGGTGGGGAGTTTTCACAGCTGAGCCACTGGTGTAAGGACTTTGGCATGATAAAAAGCACTACCTCACTTTGAAGGATTTGCATCTTCTCAGCCTCTTCCCATATATTTTTCAACACCCAGCTGTAGCCTCTGGTGGCAGGTGTGCACCCCTCAGCACCCTGCTGATTGTTTGAGTCATTAACCATTAACAATCTAGTCTTTCACTGATGCCTTAATCTTTTTTTTTTCTATGTAAGTAACATGTATATCATCAATAAATAGCTTTGCTGGAATGACAGAAAGCTTGGGGATAATTATAGGGAAGAACTTTCCTCTTTACCTTCTTTCTACCTTGCAATTATGGAAGAGTGTTTATCTATTCTTCTTCTAATCTGCGCCAGTTCTTATTCCACAAGAATAAGTGGTGTGTGCTGCTGGAGTGCATTTGTAAAACAAAATTAGCAAAGAGGACACAGATGTTGCTTTCCATTCTCTTAGCCATACAAATTATAAACAGTGTCTCTTTATATTAAGATACACTTTTCTGTTTCATATTGGTTTTAGAGCTGATTCTTTCAGTATGTTTTCTGCTTGGAGCAGCCTGTTCTTGCTTAAATATCTCCACAACTGTCCTCCATCTGAAAACAATGTTGCTTTCACATTCAGCGCACATATCTCAAATCCATATGTATATTGCTGAACCGCTGTGAGGACTGAAGAATTAAGAACATTGTTAAGGGTCACAAAAAATGAACATCACATTTCTCACTGAAGTCTACACTGAGTCATCAAGTGTACTTTGGCTTGTGCATAATGAGGTAACAGGTAGCAGCCCCCAGAGCAAAAGTGCCTTCACTGCTGTGACCTTACTTTGTTCACGTTAATGAAAGGTCCAAGAGCTGATGAAGTTGAGTTGTTTTTCACTTGCACTTTATTGCAAAGAATTCTGTTCTACTGGAATACATGGTATTTGAAAGCCTGAATGCAGATTTCATAGCATAGAGATTTTAAACTTTTTTTTCTGTCCAAATCAAAAGAAATTATCCATACTTCTGGTATCATCTCTTATAACATGGATATGGCATTCTGACTTCTGTCAAATTTTGATTTGCTTGACTGTGGCTGATCTACAGATAAAATTATGTATTTTAGGTGAGTGCTTTTTTTCCTTAAAAAATTTGTAACTAGTTCACATTGGCTATAATTTAAATTACATGCTCCTACCAAACATATGTTTTAAGACAAATATATTATTTTAAGGCAAACAGTGTTAAGATCATTCCTCTCAGCCTCTGAGTAGACATCAACAGATAACAGCACAACAACAGTGTGTGAGCATGGGGGAGGGGGTACTAAAATTGCCCCAAACTGGAAGAAGTTTATAATGAAACTGTGAACAGCTGTTGTTGAGGCTCATTCTGAGCAGAAGAATGCACCTCCTGATGTTTCTGTTCGTTCAGAACATTTCTGTGCCACATGGGGTCCATCACGCTGACTGCTTTGCCTATGGGCTCCATGGCTAATAAGACAGAGCAAGCTTTATGTTGAACAGTGAGATGTCTTGAGTCAGCATGTCATATGCAATAAAAAATTATGGGCTTGAGTGGCAAAAATTAATTTAAGATACTACAGATTGCCGATAACAATTTCCTTCAACAGTGACATCGTACAAAAAAAATTATCCTCCTGCTTGATCATTTGCTTGTTGGTTGTTGTTTTAATCTGGGGAGCAGGATTAACTATTTGGGACTTTGACATGATACATAGTGGGACTTGAACTGGATTTTTTAGACTTTTTGGGGGAATCATATTACAGTTTGGGGTTTTTGTGAGGGCATCAGCCTGTAACAGATCTTAGAGCTGGGAGTCCAGTCTCATGTTTGGGAAAGAGATTGACTGAGATTGAAGAGATGGACTGAGAATTGGCCGGAGGCAAACAGTAATCTTCTTGATGGACTGTGATGGATCTTTCTGTGTTATCAATGTTGAAGTTACTGCAACAGAACAACTTGCAATTATGAATAATTTTGGAGGAATGTTTAATTGTACCTTTCCACTTGTAAGCAGCATACTTCAGTTGTAAAATTGCAGAAAACGCTTTAAAGGAGATCATAACCCGAGAGTACTTTCAACTTCATTTTTTGAAGTGCAAGGCTTTTTTCTCTGCACACCCTATGATTTCTCTCCAAGTTTGGCAAGACAAAGACCCAAAGCAGCCATTTTATAACCAACAGCTGCCTCTTCCTAGTCCAGCTGGCAAGCACCTTCACCTCTGCCTTTCTATTTTTTTTATTGCTGATAGGTTTTGTCTCATTATGTCTCCTGAAAACAATTAGAGAGTCATCAAATGGCAGCCCTTCCAGTTTGTCTTGGGGCTGGACTCTGGTGAAAGGTCAAACCATTTCCAATCATCCCTCTCACATACAACTTTCCTTTAAAACAGACCTCAAAAAATAATCCAATGCAGGCAAGACATTTGCAGCTGGCTCATATGAAGGAGCATTCATTATGTTTCTGTGTGTGTGTGTGAGAGAGAGAGAGAGAGTTTATATAGGTCTCTTCATGAGGAGAGAACAGGAGCTGGAAGAAGTCCAGCTGGTGCCTTGTGCATCTTGTCATGGTTTAGTCAGTTCCTTCCCCTGGGTCTTCCTCCTGTCCCTCTTTTACTTCATTTCAATCTCTAAGCCTTATGCTTTTCCAGCTTCTGTCCTATGATAGAAGCTGGAAAAGCATAAGGCTTAGAGATTTTCACTTTCACTTTTCACTTTCACTGCCAACCTTTGGCTGAGATGTGCTCTGAGATGTGCTGTGCCTCAGAATCACCTATCCTTCTACATCAACTCTCTAGGAAGCTGAAATGACTGACTCCCACACAAACATCTGTCTTGCAGCCATCTGGAGACAGGGGAGAGATGGCACCAGCCACAGCTCTCTGAAAGCGATGGATTCGTAGACAAGGGTACTGAAAGCAGTGGAACAGCACAGCACAGGGCTTGCAAACATTTCATCACAGCACAGCATGAGGAACTGCTCTCCTTTGTCAAGACCAGGCATTTGTCACTTGCTTAGAAAAGTTTATCAAAGAACCAGCAACTGAGCTTTTTCCATTGCATAGCTCAGCCCAATGTCATGGCCAGTGTTTTATTGTCACTTGTATTTTTTAGCATTAGGAGTTAGCAACTAAAAGGTAGAGTTTTAATATACAGGTATGGGACCCAAGAAACATGTTCAATGCCTGCCTCTGTGCAGATTTCCAAGATCAAGCTTTTTAAGGAGATGTGACCAGGACCTTAAGATTTTTCCATATTTTGTTTCAGCAGCTGGGATTAAACCTGCAGTCCTAGTGAGGCTTCAGCATTGACTTCAGCACAGAGAGGGTTTCATTTTCTGTGTGTCTAAACCACAGCTGAACATCTGGAAAATAGGGGACTTTTCATTCCTATTTTGTTTTTAGATCATCAACTAATCAAGGCATTTTCTTACTAACTAATACAACAAAAGCCTGCCCCAGCTCAGTCCACAAGGGAAGAGATTGTTATTAATGCTACTTCTGACAGCCTGGCAAAGAGAACACTTAACACTTTAGGTAATGAAGAGGTGGGTATTTCAACTTGCTCAATGTGAAATTTTCAAAAAGTGTAGAAGAATCATCCCCTAAATACTCGTTTTGTTCAGCAAGTGTATTGGAAGGATAAGAGCAAAATCTGACCTGTGTGTGTGGGCATACAGGCATGCACACACATGGACATGCAGGCCTCATAATCTGTTTGCAGTACCCTAATGAAGCCACCTCCCGGAGCTGAGCTCTCCTGAGATCCTCAGGGGGAATACTGACTCTGCCCTTTCCAATCCGCTGAGAAGAAGCATTTCATTTTTGAGTCCTGCTCAGTGAAAGGGCTGATAGCAGCTCTACTGAAGAGCCTGCCTTTTGAATAAACACTGACTTGCTTATCCAAAAGGCAGTAAAATCACCTTTGGTTTGATGGATTCAGCTGCAACATTGAGTAATGAGTTGAAAAATAACATTGCACAGACCTGTCAAGGCACCTCTGCATGATCAGACTCAGCATTACACAAGTTGACAGCAGTCTGTGGTGGGAAGTTACCCACTGACAAACTTTTTCAAACCAAGTCAGCTCCTGGCTCACATAATACAAGTTACAATTGTCTCTCTTAATCCTCTCTGAGAGTGGTTTATCTGTAAACCATTGGAAGCGCTTCTTGAGCTTTTCCAGCTTTGATCTGCACATTATGACAGCTGTGACCTGGCCTGTGTGGAAACTGTGGCTTGCAGGGGTGCAGACATGCTCAGCACAGCCCGTGTGTCCTGGCTGGGAGATGCTGGTTGGGGTTTAGGGGCACTGCTGAGCTTGCTGCTGCAGTAGCACCCAGCGTGGGCTGAGGCCACTCTAATCACACCATGGGCACAATGGTGGCACTTCAAACAACACTTGACATTTATTTTTGACTTGCCCTTCTCTCCAGGGCAGTAAATGTGGTAAATGGCCGCCTCTCTCCACAGCCAAAACCAGCAAGCCCAGAAGCAGGACAGCGTTTGCACATCTCTCATACACCTACATGAAATGCTGCTATGGCTGTGCTGCAGTTCTCATAGACAGCAGGGGGGAGTATAATTTCCACTTGCTGCTGCTGTGCTGCAGAATAACATGAACACCAGGCCCTTCTGGGCTCTGGGCAGTGCTGCATCCTGCGGGTGTGTGCTGAGGCAGCTGAGCTGGGGCAGTCCAGCTCAGCGAGGGGCCAAACTCTCGGGGCTGCTGGAGCATCAGGAAGTTGTGGCTGTGTTTCCCCCAGCTGCGTGCAGCCAGGGGCAGGCATTGCTGGGCTGTGTCCTGCTGGCCACCATCCCCGTCCTTGCTCTGCTCCTCTGGCTGGGTGCTGCAGGACAGTGCCATGCTGGGGAGAGCACTGCCCTGTCCCTCACCATTGCCCTTGGACCCCCGCTGGCCTGTCCTCTGCTGTCAAGGGGCAGTTTTGGTGGAAACACTCTTTTCCTTTTTTAAAACACAGCACAGTCCCTTATGAGCCTGCCAAGCAGGTGTGGGTGAGAAGCAATGCTGTGCTGTAGACATGACTGCAGCATGCACCCAGGCTCCTGGCAACATGCCCTGGCATGTGTCCTGACCAGAGGAGCAAAGCAAACAGGGACTTGGAGAAGGCTTGTGTGCCTGCCTGTGAACTGATCTCCTTTTCCAACTGCAGAACAATATGTAAAGACCAGAAAGTTGATTCAATAAAAAAGTATTGCCTCTGTCTATAAAGCATGCCTTGTCTAGGTCCTTAAACTATCAAGGCTACAACAATATTATCAATAAATGCACCGATATTTCACTGCATAGACATTTAATAAAAAACCCTTTTTATTTTGTGAGAGTTTCCTCCCTGCAGTGCAAGAAAAGTAATTCAAAACAGAGTCAGGAATAATGGGATGCACTCTGTGCAGAAAAGCCAAGGTGACCCTTCATATAATCTTTAAAACCTCAGAAAATTAGATATTTCTTTTGCCTTGTGAGGACTGAAGCCCTGATGACCTGATCCCTAATACAGATAACACACGTGAGAAGTGTGAACATGACTTAAATTGATGATGGCACTCCAGGTTAGGCTGTGCTGAAACATGCTAGGGCCCTGTGCAGTTGTAGTTTATAGAAGCTTATGTGATGATTATTGTCTGTTATAAACATGCATGGACATGTTAAATGTGTTACACATGTTACAGAAAGTATCACAGATAGATGCAAGCCATTGCTGCAGGTAACCTATTGATCCCTTAGTCTTTGTAAAAAACCACCAGTAGCAGCTCTTTAGAAGTGAACATACTATGAAGGGTGACCTAGCTTGCCCTAGGATGAGGATGTTCTCACTGCACTTGTTTCAGATTAATTCTCTATATCTGTCAGCATATTTCAATGCTTGCTCACCAGTTGTCCTATTAGCAGACACCTAAACCTTTTGTGCTTAACTACTTGCTTTTGAGGGGGAGGAAAATTTTCACTTGGCTTTACTGCAATGTCCCAAAAATACCCCCACTATCTATGTGCAGTCACACAGAGCTAGTCTGCAGGGCTGTGTGTATAGAACAGAAGGCAGCACGGGGCAGAAACCTCCAGGCACCTCTGGGCAAGGTGGAGCAGGTGCCAGGAGGAGCTGCTCACTTGCTCACCTCCAAGCAGCAGGGCTCTCTGCAGGCAGTGTGACAGCAGGCAGAGGAGCAGCAGCATGGCCAGCACTGTGACTGTCCTTCATCCAGCTCCCAGGCACTGCTTATGCACAGGTTCTCTTATACTGACTGAGAAGCAGTTCCTGGACTCTCCTTTCCTGAGAAATCCCACCTCTGTCCAGCCCATTGCTGGTCTGCATTCTTGGGTTCCATCTTATTTAAGCCTGGTCTGGTCCCAGCATCCTGGGAGCCAGCAGAGCGTATCATGTGATGGGGGAGCTGTGGGTTCAAAACCCCCAGGCACTGTAGAGTTTACACCTCCTGCTTCCTGGGGGTGCTTTGTAAAACATGCTGTGAAAAAACCCTGTCTCCATATTCTCAGATGGACTACAGGAAATGAAGATGCTCAGCCTCATCAACAAATCTGAAGAAATGTGAGATTTCAGAGACAACACACTACTTAGCAGTGCTGCTTGCCTGAATCTTTGTTCAGTGTGTCAACTCTCATTTGGAGTCGCTGAAGTTTAGGATCTCCCTCTCATGTACTAGTAAGAGACATGATTGTACATCCGAACACTGGGGTGCCTGTATCACCTCGAGAAATCACTTGAGTGCTTAAAGCTTTAATGCTGCCATAAGCATTCACCTTGATTGACTTTTACATGAAGGGCAAACAGAGATCCATCCCCAGTCCCAGCTCCCTCCCCATCAGCCTGTCTCCTCACTGAATGGAGAACTCAGGACAATATTTTGTATTCCCTTGGGATCCTCTTAAACACTGGTGACCTCTTCCTTGGAGGCCAGCTAAAGCATCTCAGTGGTTGACACAGGAGCACAGTACAGTCCAGGTTCTGAAGCTAGCCCTGCCTCAGGTGAGGTCAGAATATCTCCCATGGTCCCTACCAAGCTGCATTTTTCCCTCTGATCAATGAAGAAATGCCTGTAGACTGATTTAGTTGCAGAAATTATACTGGGGACACACTGTGACCTGCACTGTAATGTCAAAGAAAAGCCCAGATAAAAGTTTATCTGTGCTTCTGAGATTAGGGTCCAAATTCTTTCTTTATTGTTACAAAACCCAAGAGCACTGTCAGACAAATCCTGCTAAGTAGGATATCAATATTATCACTGACAATAATGTTACAAAGGCATGATTGATAAGGAAATGTCCAGCTTCCACTCAAGTATTGATTGCCATTTATTTATTCTGGATATGCCAGTTTATTTGGAATAACTTGGTTTTACCAAGTTTAAACCCCCACCACTTTATTTTCTTTGCTTTTAAAGTATTTGTAATCAAAACCTGCAGAAAGAAAATAGCTCTCACAGCTGTTAGGAGATCTGTGCACATGCAAAAAAATGTTAAAAAAAAAAAAAGTTTTGCAAAGTGCCCTACATATCCCAGATGTGGGCTGAGAGAAGGGGTAGGATCAGCACCAAATTTAACTTGTCCTGCCTCCTCCCTTGGAAATATCTGTCAGGGACCCACACATGTGTGCAGTAACACAGTGCTCACTCACATACCCCTGTTTGTCAAAGCTGCAGCAAGGCGGCAGGGGAGATGCCATCTCTCCAGCCTTTCCAAGGTTCAGAGATTAACAACCACACCTTGAAATACCATCTTCTTATGAGCCAGGCAGCCAGTCAGGATCCTGGAGCATGCTTTCATGTGTGGTCAGCAGGCAACTCTGATTTATGAGCGAGGGCTGCATTTTGATCACAGATGCCTGCCTGGTTTTGACAGCACACTCTCACTGCGGTTTAAATGAAAGATGACTGCTATGTTATACTGCTGGTAACCAGGAACACTGTGGTAGAATGTGAAGTGATCAAGAGACAGAAGTTATTCTCTGCTGCAAAATCCTGTCTGGCAGGCTCATGGGATGCTATCATCCACTGGAGATGTAATTCCAACACCATGCTGGGGCAGGAGCCAGTACTGAGGTCCCTCTGGGAAGCAAAGGGCAAAGCAAACAGGCAGCCTGGCAGCCTTTCCTGAATGAGCACAAGGAGGCAGGTTGTAGAGATGTTTTTCAACAAAGAAAGAGTGAGAGATCTGGGACAGGAAAGCCAAGTTTTGCAAACCAGTACAGTGTGTCCTAAAAAGCAGTAAACATCATTAAGATGATTTAATGACTTTGCATGTACATGCTACCTTCCTTCTGGCCAGACTGTAACCATGTGGCTTCCATGTTCCTACAAGAAACTGGCCACTACTTTGTCTTTTGCATCCGTCCTTCTCATGTTTTTTTTTTCCCTTCAGTTTCCAGCCAGTGTGCACTTTCTTCCCCCTCCCTCTTAAAGTCTCCATAAGAGCTTTCTGTCTGTACAGCAACAAGCATAGAAGTAAGAGATGGTCTCAGAGTGGAGATAAGAGGTCCCACAGAATGCTGCAGCTCCAGCAAAGTTATAAATAGTTATTCTGCTAAAGATGTTCCCAAAGACTTGCTCAGCATGATAACACAAGGCTGAAAGCCAAGGGTGAGATAATACAGTAATTACTTTACCAACACAATAGCTGAGCCAAATGAAGAGTGCAAAGCAAAACTCTTAAAATTAACACTGTTCGTAGAACTTCAGAGGGTTCTGATCAGGATGGGAAGACGTGTTTGCCCATTGTCTCACTATACTTCCATCACAATGACCCTCTTCTCATCAGGGAGGCAGGTTTACTAAATGCCCAGGAGAGCCACCTCAGCATCAGGGAGGGGAAGGAATAACTCGTTCAATCCTCACCCCCATCTCGTCTGTGGGTACTAAGCATTGATACATGCTTAGTACCCACAGATACATGCTTACATACATAGTACCCATTGATACATGCTTAGTACCCACATGGACAGCAGGAAAATGGATTGTACCTGGATTGTGTCTTAGGGCTGATGCTGCTGTGCCTTTGCAGGGCTTGTTTTGGTTTTTCCTCTTCCTCATATTTCTACAGGTGTGTTGGAGAGAGTCACCACTTTGCAGTGGTTTTGAGTGGGCCCTGCAATGAGCAGGAGGACCATTCCATGCTCTTGTGTACAGAGTTCATGTCCTCATGAGGTGAAGATTGTCATCCTCTGGTTATACAACCTAAAGTAAATAGAATTGTGTCAATTGCTAGCAACTGCAGGTCTGACCCAAGGCTTACACCTAACCTTAGTGTTTGGAAAAGTAGGGGCTAGATGGGCTCCTCTGGATTTCTAATTCTTCTCCAGCAGATAAAGGCCACCTGCTATGTAGTCTGTATTCTTAAGTGTTCTAGTATGAAAGACCAGACAGGATAATAAAACATAAATTAACTTATGGACCTGCACAGGGTTTTTTTTTCCAATGTAGGATTCACCTCAGGTGGGCATCAAGGAATTTGTTATTTCATTTAGATGCTCAAATTATATATTCCCTTGTCTGAGTCCTCTGCAAAACATGAACCTCTAGGTGTGCTTCAGCCATACACACACTTTGTCCTTGGTCCTTGCAGCTCCCTTCCTGAACCATTCCCCTAGAACAGTCCGGTTGAAGAGGCTGCATTGCCAGCCTCTGTTGTTGGCCTGGGGTGTGACCCCATCCCTGTGCTTCTGGACTGGGATGTGAGGCATTGATCCTGGAGGTGGGAAGCACAGGTCTGAGGTTATAGGTTTCCACCCACAGCCCAGTGTGCCCAAGCTGCCCACTGACAGAGGGGGAAGCTGAGGGATGCACATGGATTCCAGTCTCCTTTGGAATCTGTGCACTGGGAAGTTTTGGGACTGACCAAACGGGTGAGGGGACATCAGTAATGGTGCTTTAGGGTCTCACCTGGGGCACAGGACAGTACTTTGTCCCACCATCAGGCCTGTGCCCATCTCCACAGGGTGTTTCTTCATTCTCCATTTTCTCCTCTTCCATGAGCCATTCTGGGCAATATTTAATCCAAGTTCCTTAGCAAAGAAGAGTGAAATGAGAGCCGCCCCAGAAGGCACCAGATGGTTAGAAGATGGACGTTCCCACTATTTTTGTATGTATCCCCTGTGTTTCCATATTTTCCTCTGTGCCTTTTACTAGAGGAAGGTTACATTCTCCTGCTGCTCCCTCTGCTCCAGTGCTCCTCATCAAGGCTCTGCAGAACTGGACTGGCTTTGCTTAGGGCATCATCACTCAAAAATCCCCAGTGGCTGATGAGACATTTCCAGGTATAATGTTACTTGCTGTTCAAGTTTTAGCACTCAAATTCCCAGCAATGTGGGAAGGATTAAAAAAAAAAAAGGAACAATTGAAAATGTTTTTCTGTTTGTTTTAATGATGTTTTCAAAAATGGGGTGTAGGAGTTCTTTTGCTCACACTGAGTGGGTTCTGGAAAATGGTGCCAACAGCTGAATTTTGAAAGACATGTGAGAAAGACCAAAGGGGTTGTTGGCCAAGTCAGCAAGGAAGAGGCAGCAGTCAGGAAAGAGTAAGTGGAAGAGAGTCTGGCCACATCTTGGCTGTGCAGGCTGAAGGCAATGCAGACGTTTCATTGTGCTATGCAGGAAAGCGGGATCTGGATGTGACACGACTTCTGGGAGGGAAAGAAAATGAAGACTCAACCAAGCCAAGACTCAGGTCTGAATGCAGGTTTTAGAGTAATAAGAGGAAAGAAGGGACAGGATGTGACTAAAGAGGGAAGGTGCTGCTTGCCTTTTCTCAGTGGGTAACAGCAGTACCAAATTTTCCTTATGCCTTACACCTATCCCACATATCTGTTATGGATTGGTACATGAAGGTGTTCATGGCAGTCTGGTTCCCAATTCCCACCAAGCTTTGAAGCAGCATGGATGCTCAACTGTCACAAAGTGACCTTGGGAAATCTCATCCAATGTGTGGGGGAAAAAACCCCAACCTCTTCAGCTGCACCTTCAAAGGATGTGCAATGCTCACTGGCACCAGTCTGGGACATAAGCTGAGAGCTGACTCAGGAAGGAGGTTACCTCCTCCTGTATGACTTCACAGCTTTCAGAAGCCACTGGGTGTTTCTTGAGAGACTCACATCCACCCAACCAAGTGTGGTGGGAAGACAGAATGGGGAAGATCACTGGGCAAATTATCTACTTGCAGAAACTGATCAATATGACACACTGTGGGTAGAAACATCTCTCAAACATGCTCTCTTCAGATGAATCAGAGGAAAATTCAAAACAAAACAACACAGCAGAGACAAGGCTGGGATTTATTTTTTTAACAATGTTTATAATGCAGAAATATCCAGTAGTTCTAGGAGCTTCATCTCACACTGAATTGCATATAGAAATTCATACAGTTACCCTATAGCTTATAAAGTACAAAGCAGACACTCAAGGAGAAGAGTGGGATTTGAAAATGCTCTTAAAAATTATAAAGCAGAGCTTCCCCTGTTTCAGAGGGGCACATGTCCTTGGATGACACAAGTGTTTTGTGAGGATCCTGTTCTAAGTGATTTCTGCAGAGGGATTCATTAGTTACATGAGAGGTTGGGTTTCTTCCCCAGCTCTTCCATTCCCATTAAGGGCCTTATCCATTATAGTCTAAACAAGTCTTGCCCATGCAGTGTCAGTCACAGCCTTCTTGAAGATCACCAAAACTCTGTAAAGGCTGGCAGAGTCTTAGAAAAAGCAAAAGAATTAAGTCAAGCTTGCAAAATTCTCACAAGACCTCAGGCCATCCAGGGCCTTACAGCAAGACAGTTGTGCCCTGCCAGCACTTTGTATTTTCAAAACACTGGAGACCGGGTAGAAATCCAATCTATATGAATATTTTATGAGGAGTATTGCACTGGTAAAATGGACAGATGTGATGTAAATTTAAAATTGGACCTTGCTTGGAGGCTGTGCAACATTGCTGCTGGCATCTCATCAGGTCTGATGTGGGAGCAGGGCTTCTTCACTCTGGCCTCCAACCTTTCCTTTGCCTGATAAATAGCCTTTTCCCAAGCATTGCTCAGTGAAGTGGGGCTGCAGTGAATGCATGGCATGTTTGCATGTTTTGCATCTCAGTCAGAGGAAAGGCCCACGGGAAGGTGTTGTGTGCCCAGCAATCTGGAACCTTACTGGAATGGACTGAGGCAAACAGCCTGCATCCATCAGCACCGAGGGCTGTGGGCAAGGATGAGACTCTTCCTACAGGGTGGTCCTGACCTGTATCCTGAGCCCTGTGCTGATGTACAGCTTCTCCATGCACAGGCAACTTCAGCAGTTCAGCTTTCTCACCATTCCCAGTGAAAACTTTGTTTCACAGGCCAAGAGCCTATTTTGGTAGGCAACACAGTTACAGGCTGTACCTGTCAGCTCATCCAGACCCTGTCCTGGCCTGCTTAATGGGTAGTGGTAGATGATGATACACTCTGGCTCCGGAGAGGAGAACCTTGCTCCTTTGTACGTCAGCCAATGTGCTTCTGGAATGAAGGATCTATATGTAATAAGTGGGTAACAAGGACCAGCCCTGCACAGGAACAAGCCTTCCCCACAAAGTGGGGTAATTCATTGTTTAGTACAGACATCGCCTCCAATGAACTGCAGTGTGTATGACCAAAGCCAAAATCGAGAGTTTTCTTTGGCTGGTGCCATAGAATTTTAAAGGAAGTGCAGCCTTGCTCAGATGAACCCTCTGTGCTTGAATTGTCTTGTAGAATTTCACCCGAGGGGCAATAACAAATGGGCTGGTTCCTGACTGACTCCTTTCAAGAAGCATGAGTTTGTGAGAGGGCATTTCAGAAGTTGCCCAGGTATTCAAGTACTGGCACAGGAGGAAGCTCACTATATCCTTTCCACAAAATTTCAGTGTTTCCTTCATCTGTGCTGGTGCCCCACTCCTCCAGGGAGGCTACACAAAGGGCAGAGCCAGGTTTTTACTTCAGGCCCATCTAAAGGGTAAGAGCCAAAATCCAGTGCCTGCTGCAAATGCAGTTAGCACAGTATGCCATGCATCCAGCATCCTGCAGAGGAGATTTTTGCAGACACATGTGAGGAAATAAAAGAGAATGGATTAAAGCTTACAGTGTGAATGAACAGGATTCAGGGTCGAGCAATTTTAGCACTCAGAAGCTGCAAGAGGAAACATTCCTTATGTTCTTCTGGTCCTTCCTGCCTACTGATCATACTCATTTGGGGCTGGCTCAGTAAATAAAAGTTGTGAAGCATGAGTTGCCTGAGGTGTCTGCAACTCCTTGTCACACTGACACTTAACAGCCACCTCTGGCTGTAGTCTCACTTCTCTCAAAATATAAATTTCAGAAAGTCACCATTAATCTGCCTCTGGCCTCTCCCTGTCCCAGTCCCACACTCTCTTCTTCACCAGGCTGTCAGGAGCAAGCAAACATAGGATGGGGGTTGGGAAGCAGCAGCTTATAAAATAAAGGTATGGAAACACTGTTGTGTAGCATTTAATATTTTTATTTCCTCTTTAATTGAAGCCTAAATGATGCTGGATTTTGCTTGGGGAGGTAGTTAAAACATCATAGCTTTTGACAAACATGACGCCCAGCCAGAAGGGCTCAGCTCTTCTAAGCAAGGAAGGTTTGGTGTCAGTATTTGTTGAATCATCATTAGGAACTAAAGGTGCCTTCTTTGCAATACATTAAGCAAGGCAGTGTTAGTGCTACACTGATCTTTCAGCATCAGAAAGCAGTAATGGAAAAGTGTCAGTAAATCATATGGTCTGGCAGAGGAAAGTTGACAAACAGCAGCTTTGTGAGGGATGTGCAATGACTGGATGTGTGAGGAGAGCAAACACAAAATGAACCTGAAGAGATGTGCCAGAGCATCCACACACACATCTGCACAAGTAGAGCTGCTTGGGACACCTCTGAAAGCTGTCAGATGTTGCACAGGATCTAAGTGGCACCCATGCCCTTTTGAAGCAGAAGCTACAGATGAGATGGGGATGCCCTATGGCATCTCAAAAAGGGTTTAGAATCAAAGGAATCCTTGACCTCCAGCAATCAGAATAGGATCCTCAATATGAAGATTGGAAATGAACAGCCATACAGTAGAGGCTTGAGGTGTCACCCTAAATGTTATAGAATCACAGAATATCTTGAGTTGGAAGGGATCCACAAGGATCATGAAGTCCAACTCCTGGCTCTGCACAGGACAACTCCATGCCTGAGAATGTTGTTGAAACGCTTGTTGAATTCTGGCAGGCTCAGTGCCATGATTAGGGATCCCAGTACCTGAAGACCCTCTGGGTAAAGAAACTTTTCTTAATATCCAACACAAACTTTCCCTGACATAATGTCACAAACGTGTTTAGGTCCTAATCCATAATCTTTCTCTGATATTTGTACAGGCGCTCACTGCTGCATGCTGGAAGCGCCTTTTGCCAAGAAAGACTGGAATATTCTCTGGTGTAAAAGACATTGTGTAATTGGTATAAATGAAATTCAAAGTGTTTGAATTTTGCATACTTCTGGTATATTGATATAGCTACACATATGCTGCGGTGCTGGGGTGGAGAGTTTGCCCGGCTCACGTCCAGCCCCGATCAGCAACGGTGGGGCGCTTGAGGAGCCCGAAGCTCCTATCGCGCCTATGGGTCCGCAAGCGAGAGCGGAGGAGGGCGGCAACGCAGGGAGGCGCAGGCGAAGAAAGAGGGACTCAGCCTTCGGGAGGGGTAGGCAGGTTTATTGGAGGAAGGTCGGTCGGGGAGAAAAAGCAGGGTGGAGGGAGAAGGACTGAGCATCGAACTGAGGGTGTACAGCAGCTTATAAGGGAAGGGGGAGGGCTTAGGAGGGGCAACACGACAGCAAATGAGGGTATGAAAAAACTGATACATAGTTTGATGAACACATGAAGCTAACAAATCAGCAAAAAACTGGGGAGGGGTCTCTGCCCCTGCCCAATCACTCGACACCCTGGGGAGAAGGTTCTAGAAGGAAAGGCAGGGCTGCCGAGTGATGGACAAAGGCCAGGGGTGGGGACAACAAGACACATCTGATGGATAGGGGAGGGGAAACGTGACAGACAAATAATGACAAGAAATTGGGGACCTCCAGGGAAAGAGGGGGAACTATTCAGGATGAACCAGACCAAATCAAACAACGTTACATCACACACCACCACATCTCCCCCTTTCGCAAACAACAAAAAAGGAAAGGGGGGACGGGGGGACTAACTTATTATAATTATCTGAGTTCATGTTCTCAAGGTTCAAATTCGCTGTCCTCAGGGCCTTCTTCATAAGACAGTTCTTGGTCCAAGGGCCCCATACTGTCTTCTTCGTCAGGGTCCTCCCAAGAGTTTTCTTCCGGTGAGTTGGAGGGCGCTCGGAGTCGGAGGACTTCCGGAGAGGAGAGGGCTCGGTTAATAAAGTTTTTCAGTACTTTCCACAGTATTGAGGCAGCGAGTAACACAAGTATAAGTGAAAAACATAAATAAACGATTGGCTTCAGGATGGCCACGGCCCAGTTTGAAAACCCCCACCCGCGGAACATGTCCCCCAGCCAGTCCAAGCAGAGCAGCTGGTGGTGAGCGTGGCCCAAAGGAGGTAGATGGTAACTGAGCGTGTCTGGGGCTGTGCCATACCTGAAAACTAAAAAGAGGCAGTATCAGGGTGGAGAACTGGGCTTTAAGAAATGGGAACTAAGTATTCGAACGGTTCTGGCTCATCGCTGAACAAGGAACATATGGGCGGAAGAAGGGGGTCAGGGGGCTTTCTTCGGCGCCTCCAACTGGCGACACGGACTTGTTGCTCTTTCGCCCGGTGTTTCGCTTCCCTGGGCACAAAAGGCCGTACCCACTTTGAGGGCACCCACTTGGGACCAGAAGGAGTGAGGACGCAAGCGTACCCTCTCCCCCAGGTCACCAAGTCAAAGGGTCCTTGGGTCTGCCAAGTCTCCGGGTCCTTGATGAGGACCGGAGGCTTGGCTGTAGGTTGCAGCGCGTTGTGGCTCCCGAAGTGTCTAACCATGGGCGGGTTCAGGCTCTCAAAGGAACAGTTCAAAAAATTCAAAGTGAACATCGCCTTTGAGAGTCTGATGTGAGGGGGCTCTACCTTTAGGGTGGATTTCTGGTGTTCTAAAGTTTTCTTAAGGCTTTGGTGAGCCCTCTCTACCATGGCTTGGCCTGTCGGGGAATAGGGGATGCCTGTTCGATGTTCTATTCCCCATTGCTGCAGGAACTGACGCAGTTCCCTGGACTTGTACGCAGGCCCATTATCAGTTTTGAGCAGCCTAGGGATGCCCAGAACAGCGAATGCCTGAAGTAGGTGTTTTTCGACATCCGCTGCTCTTTCCCCCGTGTGGGCGGAGGCGAATACCGCGCCGGAGAAGGTGTCTATCGAGACATGAACAAAGCTCAACCGGCCAAAGGAGGGAACATGAGTGACATCTGTTTGCCACACTTCACAGCTCGAAAGTCCTCTAGGATTTGCCCCCAGGCCCAATGATGGAAGCTGGTGGGACTGGCACTGGGGACATGTCGCCACGATAGCTTTGGCCTGTTCGCGCGTCAGATTGAACTGGCGAACAAGGCCAGGCGCGTTTTGGTGGAACAGCTGGTGGCTTAGTTTGGCCTGACCGAAGCGATCAGGGAGCGGGGCCACCTGAACAGGAGCGGCAAGGGCATCAGCGCGCCTGTTGCCCTCCGCAATGAACCCCGGCAAATCGGTGTGTGACCTAACGTGCATTACGTAGAAGGGCTGCTCTCGGTGGGAGACTAAATTTACAAGTTTGGAGAGTAGCTCGAAGAGGCGAACGTTCGAGATGTCCTGGAGGATTGCTCCCTCCGCTCTGGACACTACACCGGCTACATATGCCGAATCAGTTACCAAATTGAAGGGCTCAGAGAACCTCTCAAAAGCCCGGACGACTGCATCTAACTCAGCCACTTGTGGCGATCCTTCTACCACAGAGATGTCTGCCTCCCACCGCTGAGTTTGAGGGTCCCGCCAAGTCATCACTGACTTGTGGGATGCTCCAGACGCGTCAGTGAAAACGGTCAGGGCATCGAGGGGTCTCTTGCTCTGTACTGACTTGATGGTAAAAATAAATTCTTGATTAAACAATTTGTGGGCCGGCCGATCTATCGTAATTTGGCCCGTGTAGCTGTCCAGAGCTAGTTGTAAAAGTTCGTTCGTTTGAAGGACGTTCTCAAACATTGTTAATTTGAGGTGGCCCGTGCCGAATTTAATGGGAAGATGAATGCATGTCAAGTCCTCACCTGCCAGCTCCCTGATCCGTGATCTCGCTTTCCGGATCAGGTCAGCCACCAACTCCAGTGGCGATGTCATTCTCTTGGACCTGTGGTGGCTCAGGAATACCCACTCTATGATCAAGAGGGGGTCCTTCGCCCCGCGGTCCTTGCTCTTCCCGATGACTCCGTCCCACTGGAAGAGCATGCCGTGAAGGTGTGGCAGTTTCCCCAGAACAATAAAACGGAATGGCAGACCCGGTTGGTACCGGTGGGCCTGCCTGGCCGAGATTAAACTCTGAATTTTCTCCAGAGCGGTTTTGGCCTCCGGGGTGAGGGTCCTAGGAGAACTCAGCTCCTCTCCCCCCTTCAACAAATTGAAGAGAGGGGTTAGGTCTTCGGTGGGAATACCTAACCAAGGTCTCACCCAATTTAAAGAACCACACAGTTGGTGGGCATCTGCTAGGCTTCGAATATTGCTTTTTATTGCCAATTTTTGCGGAACAATGGTCCGCTTGGTAATTTCAAGGCCAAGGTACCGCCAGGGCGGCATCCTTTGAATCTTTTCTTGCGCCAGCTCAAACCCTGCAGCAACCAACGCAGCGGTTGTCAGGTCAAGCGCATGAGCCAACAGGTCGTCGTCTGGCGCACAAATCAAAATGTCATCCATATAATGATGGATGACGGCTGACTCCACAGCTGCACGAACAGGGGTCAGCAGGGAAGCGACGTACCATTGGCAGATCACCGGGCTGCACTTCAAGCCTTGTGGCAATACGGTCCAATGGTAGCGCTTGCCTGGGGCTTCACGGTTAATAGATGGAACCGTGAAGGCGAAGCGCGGCGCATCATCAGGGTGTAGAGGAATTTGGAAAAAACAATCTTTTATGTCAACAACTGCCAAATTCCAATCTTTAGGGAGCATCGCAGGGGACGGCATCCCTGGTTGGAGGGGTCCCATATCTTTAATGACTGCGTTAATTCGACGGAGGTCATGCAGGAGTCGCCATTTGTCTTTGTTGGGCTTTTTGATGACAAAGATGGGAGAGTTCCAAGGCGACATGGACTCTACTAAATGCCCTTTCTGTAGTTGTTCCTGCACGAGCTCGTTGAGCGCCGCTAATTTTTGTTTGTTTAGCGGCCACTGCGCCACCTGTACTGGTTCATCTGAAAGCCAATCCAGCTTCCAGGTGGGGCGCTCAGCAGTGGTCGCTGCCCGAAAAACCTGGGGAGTCACTGGTAAGTCAATTCGGGCTCCCCACTGGGCCAAGAGATCCCTCCCCCACAGGGGTTCCGTATAATCTAATACAAACGGACGAACAGAAGCCAATTGTCCGTCGGGCCCCGTAATTTGTACGATGCCTTTCGATTGCTTCGCCAATTGAAGCCCTCCTACACCTCTGATGTGGCCAGGGACGCTTTGCAATTCCCAACGCGACGGCCAATCCCGAGAGGGAATAACCGTGACGTCTGCCCCTGTGTCCAGCAAGCCGCGTAGTGCGACTTGCTCTCCCCCCTTTTTTAATTTACAAATAAGTTTGGGCTTTTCATGCCCAAGAGTTTGAGCCCAGGCTACTGTGGGTATGTCTGGAGCCTGGGTTGCCGATTGAAATTCCGGAGGTGATAAATCGGAAACGGCATACGGTGGTGACACGACAAAGAATTGGGCCATTATTTGCCCCTTCGGTAGGAAGAGCGGGGGGTGGACACAATGCAGCATGAGTGAGATTTGTTCCGAGCCAGCGGGAAGCAGGCTCGGGACAATACTCACTTCTGGTGGGGTCGCCTTTGTGTCGCCTAGGACGAGGAGACTGTGGCTTTGACGTTCCCAGTTTGTTAGGCCCTCCGGGAGGACAGCAACGTGGTGAAAACCGGCGGAACGGAGATGTAATGGTTCCGCAAGCTGCAACCTACGGGAGGAAACACAGGATGAAAGAGCATAGTTATTGATGGGTGTTTGTGTCAGTCCGGTATGAAAGTCAAGTCCAGTTGGAGGCATTATTTCACTGTTCTCCCTCTTCTCCCGCCAGGACGGATGGTGTGAACAGGCCTCCGCATTTGTGTCCTGGCGCAGGGGGCCGCTGCGCTGTTTAATTAGTTTTTTTGAACAGTTTGCCCGTGGGTCCCCTGCACGGACTTTTTAAACTCATAAAACTGCTGTTTGAGGGGGCATGCGGGCATCCAGTGCCCCAGCTTCCCACACAGATGACACGGTGTGGCTGGAGGCTTGGGCACCGGGGTCGACATTGGTGGCAGCGGTTGCGCGGTAGTGGGGCAGACGTCGGTGGTGAATGGGGGCTCCTCGACGGCGGCGGCGGCGGGACGGAAAGGTGTCTTCATGCGGGCGGCTGCGGCAGGTGATGGTCCGGTACCTGATGGAACTAATACCTTTTTCCCACACACCAAAAGCATGTCCCGCAGGGTGGGAGCTGGCTCCAGAGGGAGGCTGTTGATCGCATCTTTGCAGGCTGAGTTGGCATTGAGGAATGCCATCTCTTTTAACAGCTCGGCCTGCAAGTGCTCTCCCTCAACTTGATAGTTGATAGACTTTCGGAGCCGCTCCACAAACTCGAGGAATGGTTCCTCGGCACCCTGCAGGACCTTGGCATATGGGACCTGGGGTGTGGCCGCTCGCAACCCCAAGAAAGCCTTTTCAGCCGCCCGGGCAGTTTGCTGCAGGACCTCCACAGGTATGGCTCTGGCTTGAGTTGCTCCGTCACTCCAGTTCCCCATCCCAAGCATATGGTCAATGGAAATGACCTCTCCGTCTACACTCATCCCGGAGTTCGGGGAATCCCATAGGGACGGGAGCACCTTCAAGGCTTCCTTTCTCCACGCTGCCTCCCAGAGCACTTGCTCGGTGGAATTGAGGAGGCAGCGGAAGACTCGGCGGAGGTCGGCAGGTGTAATGACCGACTCCGCCAGGACGGCCTGAAGGAGTCCCCGAAAATATTCGGAGTCCCTCCCGAACTCTTTCTGTGCTTTGCACAGCTCTTTCATGGATGAGTGAGAGAAGGGGACCCATTGAGCCAGGGTTGTCCCATCTCCCGCGGGATGAAAAACGACCGGGGCTGCTGATGGGACTGCAGACAGCTCCGGTCCCCGGCTCGGGACCCCCCCCCCGCTAGCCCCCAGAGCGTGGGAACCGGAAGGGAGGGCGTGGGAACCGGGAGCGGGGGAGGGAGGGTCTCGGCGTGGGAACTGGAGGGAGGGTTCTGCAGCAAAGTGCCTCCCCTTATGGGAGGGGCCCCATGACGTCGTTGCGGAGGCGGGGGGTGGTGGGAGAGGAGGGGAAGGGGGAGGAGTTGCAGGGGGTGAAGGCGGGGGAGGAAGGGGAGGAGAAGGGGGCGGGGGAAGGGGAGGGGGCGTGGGAGTATCTCGCGAGAGGGGAAGGGAAGGGATTTGGGGGGGGGCTCGGGAAGGAGTGAGGGAACTCTGGGAAGGAGAAGGGGGTTTTTTAGGATTGAACACGCGGTCCCCTCCATTTTGGGATGATTTGACGCCATCTTGGCGAGAGGACCGCGGAGAACTGAAACGAACTTTGGGTTTAACAACTGGGGTCGAGGGGGTGTGGAAAGAGGGAGCAGGAACAGTCTCCTCCGGAGGTTGGCCAGACCTTCGGAGGCTCGGGGACCGGGTCGCCCGCGAGGAACTTAGGGACGGGTGTTTCCCTGGCGCGGGGCTGTCGCGGACTGCTCCCCGCAGGGACTCGGTTCGGGAGGGAGGGCGCGAGGAACGAAGGGCAGGTGCATGGGGACGGGGAGAACTGGGGTATAACTGGGGGTCCGCTGGCTGAGTCCGGGAAGAGGGTTTAACAGCGAGGGCAGAAATCAAAAGGGATATTAAACAGAAATAGCTCTGAAAAGATTTGCCGCCAGCTTGGATCTCTTTCTGAAGGCGGGATTGAACCCGCTTCAGGAATCTGGGATCCAAGACTGACTCAGCAGTCAATTCAGGGTAGGTATGGGTCAGCCAGCGGACTAAACTTTTAACTTCCTTTTTATTAAACTTATAATTCCCACCCCCCAGGGTACCCACAACTTGGTAAAAAACCCCTTTCTGAGTGGCCGACAGTTTAGCACCCATAATTGCTGATGGAACACGCAGGGGTCGGCCACTCGCTCTACCACTAGCAACAGGGAAAGCGAAAAGAATCTGAAATAAAACTGAACGGGGTCCCCACTGACCCTGACCTCCCCCTCCCGCTGGCCGAGGAGAGGACCGGGATGCCTACGCCAGGTTTTCCGTGGGGTCAGGTGGTGGGCTGCACAACACAGCCAAGAGACTCACCAGTCAGGGGGACGAAACAAGGCTGCTGCTAGCGGGAGCTGCCTGCGCCGAAGGCGGCCTCTTTAGGGTGCGCTGAGAGGGTGTCGCCTTCTTCTCTCCGGAGCACCGCACCTCCCGAAACGAGGGCGTGCTACACGGAGAGCGGTGAGTCGCCCAAAGGATTAGAGCAATCCAACCCGCGCGTCGCGGGACTCCTGTTCCGAGATGCAGTCCTCCGAACGGTGTTCAGGATCCGCAGACTGCCTCAGATGCAGGGGTCTTCACGCCACGCGTTGGGCGCCAAACTGCTGCGGTGCTGGGGTGGAGAGTTTGCCCGGCTCACGTCCAGCCCCGATCAGCAACGGTGGGGCGCTTGAGGAGCCCGAAGCTCCTATCGCGCCTATGGGTCCGCAAGCGAGAGCGGAGGAGGGCGGCAACGCAGGGAGGCGCAGGCGAAGAAAGAGGGACTCAGCCTTCGGGAGGGGTAGGCAGGTTTATTGGAGGAAGGTCGGTCGGGGAGAAAAAGCAGGGTGGAGGGAGAAGGACTGAGCATCGAACTGAGGGTGTACAGCAGCTTATAAGGGAAGGGGGAGGGCTTAGGAGGGGCAACACGACAGCAAATGAGGGTATGAAAAAACTGATACATAGTTTGATGAACACATGAAGCTAACAAATCAGCAAAAAACTGGGGAGGGGTCTCTGCCCCTGCCCAATCACTCGACACCCTGGGGAGAAGGTTCTAGAAGGAAAGGCAGGGCTGCCGAGTGATGGACAAAGGCCAGGGGTGGGGACAACAAGACACATCTGATGGATAGGGGAGGGGAAACGTGACAGACAAATAACGACAAGAAATTGGGGACCTCCAGGGAAAGAGGGGGAACTATTCAGGATGAACCAGACCAAATCAAACAACGTTACATCACACACCACCACACACATATTTGGCATGCAGTTGCTTCTTGAGGAAGTAAAGCAAACATGTGTTTGTCTACCACAGCCTCTGTGTTAGACAAGGGCTGGTTTACCCAGCCCTGAATCCGACAGCACAGCCAGACACTCACTCTGCTGGGGTATTTCCTTTCTGAATGGATGGCAGAGGAAGGCCATGCTTAATCTGGTCTGTGATGTGAACTGTGGCACATGCTGGTCTGCAGAGTCTGAGCCTGACTACTGCATATTTCTCCACTGCAGCCCAAAACCTCAGATTTCCTTGGTGAAAATAAATGGGGGGAAAAGGAGGATTCTTATCTTGATACAATTTCAGAATAAAATCAGAGCAGGGACCTAGATCCAGGAAAGCACTGCCATCTTCAAACTGTGCCTGTACAAACCTTTGAAGACTGCCACTTGCACTGCGCCTGTACTCATTGGATCATTCCTATTCCCATCTGCCAGCTATGGGCACTGCAAAACAGGCCAGGTCTCATACCCTTCTTCTCACCCACAGGAGGAGCTGTGCTGTCTAATGATTTAGGAAATCTGACTTCTCCTTTTCTGGCATAACTTCTGACCCACTGTATGACATTAGCTGAGCTATGGAGGTGCTCCAGAACTCATTCTCTCACTTCAAAAATAAGATTACAATACCTATCGTGTACAGCATCGGAAAGGGGGCTGTAAAGGTGGAGCTTCTGCTGTGACACAGACTTGTGCTCAAAATATCACTTGATACATTCACAAGTACACTATTAAGACACATTTCTGTGGGCTAGAAACTCAAATCAGCACATCCTGTTCTGTAGTCCCCAGTCTTGGCTGTGAAATCTACAAATCTTCATCTTGCAAAAAGAGTACAGCCAAAGGGAAGAGCTGTTTGATTAAACAGCTCCTGTCTCAAGCACCAAATATATCACACATGCAAACAGACCCTGAGCCCAGACCTTGGGAGCCAGTTGCCCAGATGCCTTTGAGGATCTGGGCCTAAGGGCTCATTCCAACCAGCTGAAGTCAATGGGACTGTCCCTATATTTAAGTTTTCGCTGGATGACAGCCAAAGGCTCAGCATCTTGCAGAACTGGCTCTCATGATGTTGCATTCCTTAATAGCTGGGAAAGAGAGCAAAGCAATGTATAGCAGAAAGTGTCCATCCATATTAGTGAGTATTAGTAACCACTTTTAAAGGCCTAATCTATGTAAAAATGGTTTTGCCCCACCATCAGCAGCTTCCCAGCAAAGGCAGGAATTTCCCACGGCTGCCATGCCCTGAGCAAACAGAAGAGCTGGGACAAAGAGCTGGATAATGAGCTGGGAGGGCAGGCGCTCCTGCGCCACGCGGGGCAGCTGCCTTGCTCGGCAGCGATGGGGCTCCGTGGAGCCACCTGGAGAACAGACCTGCCTTTAAAAGTGCAGAGGGTGAGGGTTTCAGTCGTGCCTTTTTAATTTTAAACAGTGATGCCTGTGGCTTTACAGCTTCATGCAAAGGCAGGCAGACAAACTGAAGTATGAAAGGAGCCTTATTAAAACACGCCATACATTATGTATGAACTTGAACTCTTCCTGACCTCTGTAGTCCTGGATCCGCCCCAATCCATAAACAGCTTGGTCCAAATTTTATGCTGCTGCAGTAATTTGAATAAAATCACAAACTGGTTTTTTTCAAGGCAGTATACCAAAGTAAGAAAACTCAGGGTGCCACTTTTTACAAAGATGCCTGTCTCAGAAAGGTACCTCGCTGAGTACTGTAGCTATATATTAGCAGACACCTGTAGCTACAAGCCCTCTGTAAACCAAAGCACAGCCCCCTTCCAAGCAAGCTGTTAAAATTTTTTCATTGTCATTCTCTAGAAAAATTATATTTAGAAGGGCAAATGTATAATGGCAGTTAGAGCTGGCTGAGATATTCAGGCTGAATGCATGATCTGGTACATTAAGCTCTTCCTCGAACCACAGATTCTTTAATCTGATCTCGATTTTTTGTAAAATGCTCATATTTTCATATTTAGCATTGTGGGGTTGGTTTGGTTTGGTTCTTTTGCTGAACAACACATGAGCAGACTGAGCCACAAGGTTGTTTGCCTGCTCGTCAGCTCGTTGCTTCTCCTGGCATAGGCCAGGTCACCCAGCCCACAAATTGCTGCTTTTCTTCCCTGATTCTCAGCCTTACATGTTTCATGTCTGAAACGTTATTCTGGTTTCAGTGCAAAGTATCTTCATTAATATGCAAATAGACATTTGATGGAAGGGAGTCACCTGGCTTCTCCTTGGAGCTGCTCAGAGCCCACCAGAGCCCTTGGTGCCAAATTCCTGGACATCCCTTCTGCAGGCAAGTAAGTGATTGTGAGTACACTAAATGGAAAACTTGCCTTTCCCCCACCAGCACTGCGTTTTGGACTCTCTGATGAGTCTCTTCAGCCATAAATACTTCTCTGAAGGGCAAATGTTTGCTGGATATTGGCCTCAGAAAGTTAAAAGGGGAGTCTGGGTGAACTGGGATGGATTTCACAGGTGCTTTGCAAAACCTTCCCAGTGAGTCTCAAGCCAGTCAGCAAAGCCATTTCATCAGTGCAGAAACAGTTTCTGCCCCAGACCTTGTCCTCAGATGAAAGGCTATGACTACAAAGTGAAAGAGAAATACTAACTTGTGTTACCCGGAGACAAAGAGAGGAAGCCTCCAAGAGAACTCTGAAAATTCAATTAAATTGGAGGCATCATTCACACAGAAACATTTTGAATGCAAATTAAGGCTCTTTGGCAAGTTCTAAGCTTCTGAGATATTGATTGATTCTTTAATTTTTTTTAGCAAATTAATAACATTTCAGTGGTGAAGCGTAAAAGGTAATTTTCAAGTTTGTGTGTTATGAAGTGGAGCCTGCAAAAACAAAATATAAAGTGTCTCTGGAAATAACTATCACAACTGTGATAATTGCTAGCAGTGGCTGTAATTCCCAGTAGCTGGCTGTACTCAGCTTTACACGAAATTGATTTGACTTCGCATTTACTTTTTGACCAGGGCTCAGGTGATTTAAATCCAGGTTCAAATTAAATATGGTTTCCCCTGTTAAGATGAAGCAATGTATCAAATGCCTACGGGAAAAGAACAGAAGGGAATTGGAAAGCACTTTGTTCAAACTTTTAATTATTTTACCTCATTCGCAGTCTGAGTGGCACAAGGATATGTTTTTGTTTGATCACATCAAACTTTCAGAGCACTCTTTTTTTCTGCTACAGCTAGCACACTGCTTACACAGCACGGAGCTTTTTTCCCCTGACATTCACAGATGTGAGCTCTGATCCTCACGCTTCAGAGCTGGAGGCTGATACCAAAAGAAAAAAAATAATCCCCAAGTACTCATTTCTTTGCCTGCAAACCCAGATCCTGAAGCCCCATGGCAGCTCTCAGCCTCAACCTCAACATCATCGCAGGCTTGATTCGAAGTGCTTGCCTGGTAGAAAGCACTGTTCTTGACCTCCAGCCGCTGAGTTTCCACTGAGAAAAACACCAAGTTCTGCTTACACATTTCCTGTGAATAATTCAGCTCTGTGTAATGCCCATGAACATGTCAGGTTTGTCTTTTTGGGAGGTTTCCTCACAACCTCGCTGGCCCTGCTGAGCAACCTGCACTGCTCCTTGGCCTCTCAGCCTCATGGAAATCCCTACCGGCTCAAGGCAAGGGCTGTCTCACCCTTCCTGCAGCTTCACGAGGGAGCTCTGATGCCTTAAGTTTTAGCTTTCATATTTTTTAGATTCTGTACTGCCTTAGTGCATGACTCTGAACTTCAGTGTTAACACTTAAAGTGTTAGCAAGTTGTCTTCACAGTTTAGTCAGACAAAACAATCCTTTTCCAGCCTGAGAACCAAGGACACCTTTGCAGTTTCGGGCCCAAAAAGTGTAAACAAGAGCAAATTGAGGAGAGCAATCTGGGAGGATGGGACTTCATAACCTAAAGTTGTAATTGGACCACTAACCTCAATATGGAAATGGACCAAAACTTTAAAAGTGTGAAAACTCGTGACTGGTCATCCATCTTGTGTCCATCTTAGGTGAAGCCACAGCCGGGCTCTTGTACTGCCCAAGGTGTATCCTTTGAAGACCTTTTAATAAATACCTATTTTATTCCTTTAACTCTGACTAGCCTCTGTTGCAGGCCAGCCTCTCCAGGCATTAGCTCAATGGCAGGACATGGCTCCTCCTCACCTCTCCATCAGGCTGAAGTTGTTCTGAGAGCTACTCTCTTTGGCACAGTTTGGGAAATTGCCTTTAGGAGGTACAACACAAGTAAGAACATGGAGGTGATCTCTAAGCACGTGAGAGCCAGACAGCACCCCAAAGAGGGGGGTCTGCACCCCCCCGGCTCCCTTACTTAGTAAAGGAGACAGGCAACAGCTCCTCTGGTCTCTGCTCCCTGCAAGGAGAGCAATGCTGAAGGAGACTGAAAAGGTCAACGACAGCCACTGCACCACAGGCATCCTCTACAGGCATGTGGCAACAGGGATGGGGAACAGACCACTTTCTAACGCTGTCTCTGTCAGAGGCACTGTCAATGAGGCTCTTTCTTGCTGCTGGTAAAATTGCACATTGACTTCACAGCATCGTCCCTTTCTGGCACGGGGAAGAGGGGTCTTTCACTCTGGCAAAGCTGGACCTCAGTGCCAACCTCCCTGAGCTTTGCCCTCTTGTGTATAAAGCAGGAGTGAAGCCAGATCTAGGTAGAAAATAATACAGCGAAGGCCTCCATGAGTAGGAAGAGTCCTGATCATCAGAACTATTTTTGGAGGGATCATTTCACTTTATCCCCCTTACCCCTCTGACGGTGGAGAACAGAGCCAAACACCCAGAGGGAGAAAAGATGATAAAAGGATTTTCCTTTCTAAGGGGAGGAGGGACCATTATCACAGTCACAGAAAGAAGATCAAAAAGAGCTACACAAAGCAGAGGGGCAGGCTCTTTCAATCCAGAGGAATTAATTGTGAGCCAGCAAAATACCTTAATAACAAATTTCTAAGCCCCATATGTATGTTAATTATATCCCACCAAATTAATATTCATCAGCATGTCTTGTCAAAGAATTAGAAATCAAAGATACACCTTCAAACTTTGGTGATCTGTGATAATAAACTGGGTGAAGAAAAAGTGAGTAGCTGTGCCAGGGGGACTCAGTAGGTGCCCTAGATATAGTGACAAAATGATCTGAACAAGGGACAGAGCCACTTGTGCCACTTTCCCTCACCCAGGAGAGTGCTGGTGAGAAGCTGTGTGCAAAATCTGCTCAGCCTGTAACTGCACGTCTCCTGTGTGCACAGGCAGCCAGTCCACGGGGATGTCAGCCCTGCAATCAGTATGGTTTTCATCAACAGGAACAAAGACATGTGAACAGCTACTGGCAAGCGGCCAAAACTTTCCCCCATCACATTTTTCACAGTCATTTTGAATATGACCTCAAGAAGACCTGTTTGTTCTGCCATAAAAGGCAAAGGGTCTAATCCTAGGCAGTTTTGTGCTGATGCTTCTAGTTTTGCAGGCATAAAAGCTTCTGCTTGAAAGCATTAGTAGAGAAAAGGGAGTCAAGATTGGTTATGTCCTGGCTCTTCACAGGATAAGGAGAAAATTACACATAGACCCAAGAAGGAGGTGTGGTACTTAACACATCAGCACTTGCTAATAAATGCAACCCAGGCTTAGATATTAGAAATGTGTGTGTGAGAGAGCATGTCTGGTGACAAGAGAAACACAGTGTAATTTATTAGTGGTGATTGGCACAACTGACTGCTCTTTGCCACTGGAGAAGGTAAGAAATTACTCCACTTGCAGTTCTTGCCACTTGACATATGGAATAAGCTTGGAAACTCCCTCCCAGTCAAGAGGTATGCATTGTTTCTGAAACAATGGTGCTTCATAGCTAACACCCAGTTCAGGACCACTTAAATTCATTACACTGGGTCTACAGGCCTTGTCCTATAATCAAGAGGGACTGGTCCTCAAAGAACTTCAAAGCCTCTAAACTTGCAAGTGAGGATCTATAACATGCATTTTTCCAGCTCCATCCCTTAATTGCTGGGTGTCCTGAATAATTTTCCTTCACTTGATCATGTGGGGTTTCTTCCTGCCTTTTCCACTCTTATATTCTTGTTCAAAATGTAAGCTCCTTGGAGTTTACATCTAACACAAGATGTGAAATTCTAAGAGAGAAATAAGAAAAGCCTATGGTTCAGTGCCAAGCAAGAAGTCCCTTCCCTAAAGGGAGGTTCACTGGTATTGCAAAACTCAATTTTGTAAAGACATCAGAGGCTACATCAGAAAAATGTTTGCCTGCCCGTGATGCTGGAATAAACATGAACTAACTACAGATTATCTACACAATGGGATAAAGTATATTTTACTCTGTATTCACATGGTTGTTTTGCACATGAGCTGGTCAAGCCAAAGATTTTCTGGGTTGGGCTCATTTGAAAAACTGTTCTTATGGTGTTGAGCAACATGTGAAGATGAGCGCCAAGAAAGCAAAAACAGCCTTGCAGAGGGTCATTAAAAAGCCTTCAAAGGGAGAAAGTGCAAGTGGGGGAGGCCAGCATCCAAGAGTTGGTGCTGGAAAGCAGTCCCACATACTGGATTCATTGTCTAGGATAAGTTCATTCTTGTGAATGTATTTCCTCCTTTCAGTGCCAAGACCAAGCAAAGCTGGAGTTACTGGTTGCAGAAGTTCCAGTAGACCTTGATGAAGGCTTGTTTCAACTGGCATACTCTCCTTTTTGAAAGATGTTCCACTTGTTTGCTTTCATTGGTTGCTATTTGATTGGGCTGGTCCTGTTCATCTATCACAGGTACTTGGTCTTTTCATGGTCCCTGCAGTTCTTAAGTTTCTCAAGGGATACTTAGGTTTTACCTGGACTGAATGACTACACACATAAACTGTCATCAAAGGTATTTAAATTGGTGAAAAGATAATACAGTGACAAAATTGGAAACACTGTTGCTATGCTGAAAACCTAATGTACATTATTTTAGTATCCTTTAAGAAATGCTTTTGTTTAGATAGTAATTTATGCAGAAAATTAATTCACACAGAATTATGCTGGACAAAAAGCATCAAGTTCCTTTATTTTCTATTACATCATATGCAATTTTAATTTTTGAGATCTTTGGAGTGATAAAGTTCCTGAAATACTCTATTTATCTTTTTTTAACTCTTGAAGGGGCAAATGGAATGGTCTGGTTAAAACTGAGTAAGTTGCCCTGCCCCTCACTGGAGGGAAACAGAGCATTAGTGCTATAGGGCTTTACCATGAGGAATTAAAGCAGTTTCATACAAATGATGTCCATCAATTAAGGAAAGCAGGTCAACAGTACCAGTGTGATATTTAGGATTTTCCAAAGGATGCTGATAAGGGTAACTCCATAAGCATAGTACATGTTTGCAATACCATAAAATATTTGATTCACCATGCATTTCCTAACAAAGCAGCTACAGGGATAGAAAGCCCAAAAGATACACATTAAGAGGAGAAATCCCACCTAAGTCTCAAAATATAATGGAAGATAACTGGAGACATTGTTAAGTAGTGCTTTCTTTAAGAAGTCTTGCAGATGTCTGGAACACATGGCCTTCAATGGGATTTAAAGCTGTTGGTCTATTTATCTTGAGTATGTGGAGGAATTTGCCACTGTTTGAAAGAGTGTGCCTAAGTAAGAATAATTCAGCAACAGAAATGTTGTAACCTTATAGACACAGGCATAACCAGATCCAATTCTGGAAGGTGCAGCTGGGGAAATCTGTATTTGAAATGAATTATGATATGTCAGTTTTGAGAGATACCAGTCACTGAAATCACTCACTGAGGCTGCTGATGGAAAATCCATTAGCTGCTTATTTCTTTGAGGCCAACTCCAGTACTTCAAAACAGGACATCCTCCAGGCTTAGCCTGGACCTGTGGCAGATGCTAACTGAGAAGCAAGTGCTAAGCAGGTCATCTGATGCATGGAACAATTCTCTTCTGATCTCAAAATGTAATGAGCATTACATTTGAAGCTCTGTGTTCCAGAGATGCCCTCACCACTTTACGAGTGTTTGTGGCTCATCTACATCTTGCTCCTCCACCTCCTTCCCCTAAACTAGTTTAGATTGGCTATTTCATTTGCACAAATTTTCCTTGCCCTTGCTTTCACTCTTCTCCACCCTAAATTTTGATCAAACTCCAGAAACATTTGACATATATAATAAAAATATTTTAGTTCTTTGATCTTTGCAGTCATTGTCAGGTTAATGGTTAATTGGTGCAGGAATTGCTTAGAGGGGAAAAAAATCTGTTAGTGATATAATTTTTTTTAAAAAGACACCTGCCCTATGTCAGACACAAGGGTGAGATGACTTGCTCACCACAAGTGCCTGCTCACCAGCACTGAGTCTAAAAGGCTCCTGGAGGGAACCATGACCAGTCCTCCTGATGTACCCACACTCCATCCATGGATTATCATCATGCTCTGCCACCTGATAATTGTTGGAGTGGCTGGGTCCTCACATGCAAGGCAGCATAAAGATTTTGCCTGAAGGGTGGGTTTTGGGAGAGAGTTTTGAGACCTTTCCCTCATGCTGTCACTGATATATTCAGGGCCCTGTGGGAGACTGTTATAATCACTATGTGCCTAATTTTACCAAATATCAACAGTTCCCTGGTATGTAAATTGCTCTGAGTGCAAAACACACTATTATGGAACCAAATCTGTCTGTGGATCTTGTTCATTAGGGATCTGCTTTGATGAAGTCAATTACAGTTCCTTGGCCCTCTTAATTGAATTTCTTTTTCCATCTCTCATTCTACTAATGTCTCAGCTGGTTTGCTTGCATGAGTCAAGAGCTGGTGATAACGTGAGGGAAAATATCAAGGTTCCCACTGCAGGGTTTTGTGTGTGGATGAGGTGTCCAGCTCCAGGCCATACACGTTCAGGCACAAACTGCCATGCTGAAGGAACTTCACCCAGTGACATAACTGACCAAACACTCACCCTCCAAGAAACTTCCCCTGGAAAGAAAAAAACCCCTGTGATTTTTGTAGCTGTACTCAGGGCAAAAATCCATCAAATTAAAGGCTGCTTTTCTGTCTTTCTTCAAACTCTCTGTTGCTTCATCTGACTCCTTGACCTTTGCATTAGAGTGAAACTGATCCTGCCTCTCCCTGGTCTGGAGTCTGGGGCTGGCCTGGCTGGTTACTGAGCTGTGGCAGTAGCTTGGACAATGTGAAGAAATCTCACAGGGATTTTGGCTGTGCTCCAACACGTGTGCAAACTGCAGCTCCAAAGGCACAATTTGGACAACTCTGTGAGGGTGGAGTTCCACACATGAGGCAAATGGCTCATCCTGTACAAGTGATGTACAAGTCATCCTCACCACCAACCTGAAGACCCCATTCCTAAACATAAATACATTTGTTTGAGTTTTTTTCTCAGAAAACAGCCACCACAAATGTATTTTTCTACTTTCAGCCTTTCTGGTTGAAATGAACCCTCTACATGTAGAAATCAGCAGAGAACAGAAAACACAGAACTAAAAATCCCAACAGTTAAATTTGGACCATTGAATAAACAACTGCAAACAGGGATATGTAAAGTAAACATCACAGCAGTGATGCCCAGACAGCCTGACGATAGACAGGAACCCAGTAACCTCTGAAATGCCAGAACAACTTTGCATCTTGCTACAGCTGCACTGGTATATATTCCACAGTCATTCTAACCAAAGAGGGCATTTTACTATATTACATTACATTTTATGATATTATATTATATTAATTCTGTTAGGGATTGTTTGGATGCTCAAAAGAAGAACAAAGTCTCGCAAAAGCCTCAGTCCCTTGCAGAGGGAGCCATATGAAAATCACCTGATAAATAACAGTTGCTGAGAGCAATTGCTCAGCCCACACGCTGCCTTGCACAGAAATGATCATCAACAGAAAGACTTTAAGAAATCAGGAGAATCCCTCTGAAAAAACTGCAGGAGGGATGGAGGAGTGGGGCAAATGGTGTATGGAGGCTGGAAACTTGTGCCAAGCATTGCTGTGCAACTGCTTGCCTGAGTCAAGTGGGTTTTCTTTAAATGCTTGCAGCATCAGGGCCTGGGCTGGTAACTTGAATATTAGTGTAGTACATCAGCACCTTCTAAATGAGTGCCTCAAAGTTCCCAGGGCTCTTTCCGTATGTGATCCTTGTCCTCCTCAGCCATCCCCACTCCATACTGTTGTACCAGGTCATTTTAAGCGGGAGGGAGAGGCTCATCTGGAAAACTGCTGCATATTTATAATAAGACCATCTATTACACCAGTGCAGGATGGAATTGAAAACACATGGTTCCCCGGGAGCAGCTGTTTCTTTTTTTAGGCCTCTTATGCCCTTCAGAAATGTCAAGATAGAGAAAGGAAAATGTCAGGAAACTGCAATATGCTTACTCTAAAGGCCTCCCGTTGGTGACGTATTTATAAAGCTGTTGGAAATTTGATTCACACCGAGCACAAGGGACGAGGTTTTAAAGACCCCATTACCAGAGAGGGCTTCTAAAACCAGTCCTCCTGATATGCATCCCAGGGGGAGATCCTGCTGATTGGACACAGATGCCCAAGCATCTCTGGAGAATGCCCCCACTCCTGGAGAGGTGGTTCAATGCCCCTTGCTTTTAGGGGTTTAGAGGAATGTCCCTCTGCCTTTGCAGTTGTGTCCAGAGAGCCAGGTGTCCAAGGCTTTACCACAGTGGTGATTTTCTGCAGTGGATGGTGATGGTGGACCTGGATGGGATAGTTCTGTGGGACCTACGTGCAGAGAGGGGCCTCTGTTCTGTTTAAAAGGCAATCAAAGAGATCAAACCAGTCACCTGTCAGGCTGTACCCAAGTTGTGCCAGTGCTGGCACAGTGCTCTGGGACTGTTTCAGGTCACTAGTGAGCATGCAGCCACAGGGACCAGTTACAGGTGTCTCAAAAATCCTCCTCACATTTTGTTGAGGTTTAGCTGGAGTTCCCTTACAGCTGGTCACTTTTTAAAGGCCCAAATGCCAGCATCAGTGTGGTACCATACAGGCATACCAGGCCCCCCAGACTATGTGGGGCAAGCAGGAGAGGGACAACTAAGCCCCATTCCCTCCCAGGGCTACAGAACCCTCTTACCTGCAGGGCTGGCTGAGAGATTGATCTCATACCTGCACAGAGCAGGGCTCTGAAAGCAGCTGACAGGAGCTGCCAGTGGAACAGAACTGTCTCCAGTACAAGGCAGACTAAATCTACAGAGCTGCTTTTGCAACTGATTGCAAATATGACCTGCTGCTGTTTCAGATGCAAAGCCTTGGCTCTGCTCTAGCAGCAGTGACTCATGCTGGGCTGAACTGTGTCCAAGGTCCCCTCAAGGGATCTCTTCCCAGTTCCCTTCCAACTTCATGGAGATCAGAAGCCTCAAGTCATCAGTTGGCAGCTTTAAAATTCCCAGGCAAGCCCCAGAGGAAGAAACATTGGAGTTGGGACTATGGTGTCCTCCCAGTTTGAGAAGGACAGGAGCACACACCCACGTGGCTCTGCTGGACTGCCCATGCCATGGGACAGCAGCAGCATCTCTGTTTCCTTACTCATGGCAAGCAACACAGTCCAAGAGAGAGAAGAGGAAGAGGCTTCCAGAAGTATGCTGGAAGAGATCGTGGAAATATTTCAGTCAAGCTTCTCGGGGTTTTGAATAAATTAGACTTATCAAATATTGTGGTTTGGTTGGGGTTTTTTGTCATTTTTGGCAAAAATTTCTGGCGAGGAGCACAGAGTTGCGACCATATTGTAATTCTTTCTATGGGCTGTATTAGAGGAAAAGGATGTGGGAGGTCTTGGAATAGAGAAAAGCTCAAGGAAACAGCTATGTCCTGTTTCTGAGTCCAGTGTCTGGGATGTGGGGTAGAAAAATGGTGAAGTGGGGACAGATTATAGAGGTCCAAAATGCTGGACCACTTCCAGAACAAGGCTGAGGGGGGAAAAAAAAGGATCAGTCAAGGAGCTTGCCCTTTGAGCAAGGAGCTCAGCACCTCTGACATCCTGGCAGGGTGGACTCAGCAGATTACCTTTTATCTGCAGCTCACACACACACACACACACACACACACACACACACAAGATAACTTATTTCTACTTCAGTTCATCATATTGAGGAAAGCAGCCCTGAGACAGGCACTTTTCCCGGAGCAAGTGGATTTGAGTAGCTCATTTGCAGGTGAGAGTTGAGGCTGTATCTCCAGTGGGAATGCAGCCATGCATCCCCATTGAAAGCTCTCTTCTAGAGAAAGAGGCAGAAAATACCATTGTGGAGCACAGGGTATGAGATACTGGGCAGGACACAAGCAGCCCTGTGGGAGGGGACAACCGGTTTAGACAGTTTCGGTTCTGCCTCTAAACCCTGGTGTGCAGCCCCCACTGACCCTCAATGTTTTCATCCCTTCTGCATGCCCCTGCCAGCAGCAGGGAAGACCAGCCTGTAAGTCCTATGGCAGAAGTGGGTAATAAATTGAACATCAGTTTATGCAGAACAGGGAGCAGAGAATTAAAAAAAAAATGGCTTATTAATTATATTATTAAATAAAGATAAATTAAGGAGAACTTCAGAGCAAAAGGGGATATTGCAAACTTCTGGAGAAGATTAGCATGTGAGCAATGGTACATAAAAATACAAACAACCTACACTTCTGCTTGCAGGAACAGTCTCTGCTGGTCCTTCAAATATGTATTTGTGTCTTTTCCACCTCAGACCCACTCTGCACATTTCCAAATGTAGAAATATCTTCTGCTGTCTGTAGGAGGAAGGTAATAAGCTTTATTTCCAGCACTGGGGCTCCACTTGGCTGTCTGAGAGGGGGGAAGAAAGGATGATAGGGAAAGATAGATGGTAGTGGCTGAGACTGAAGAGACTAATGTTGGAGATGAGGAACAATAAAGAAAGGACAGAAGGACATGGAGACAGGAATTGTCTGGAATCCAGTCAGCTCTTGGGCAAGCTCAGATTTGTATGGATCTGTGTGAGTGCTGGCTAACATATAAATTTGAATATGAGAAATACCAATGAGAAATGTAGTGACCAATGTCCCTCTGTTCTATAGCCCAGGCAAGGGATGAAGCACCTCCTGTGCTATCAAGTGGTTTGATCAAATCCCTCTGTGTTTGTGCTTTGGCTTATTTGCTTCAGACAAATAAAACAGTAATTTATCTCCCCATTGCAATTCCAGGCTCCACCAGCAATCCAAGTGACATGTTGTGAGGCTTCACTGCACAGATTTCTGAGCATGAGGATAAGAAATTTGGCCCATGACTTGTGGATAGCGTGGTTTGGAGTGGGGCTGGGGAAATGGCAGGTTTTGCTCTTCACTCTGCTGTTGGTCTGTAGGCAACATTGCCCCTCCAAGAAACACCCTCCCTTACCACTGAAACCTTATCTGGGTGGGTTGCACTGGCAGGAAGGCCATGGCAAATCATTCCAGGGTGAAATTTTTAAAATCACTACAGAGAAGTAGGATTTTGTATCCCATTTCAGCAGAGATTTCTGTTGTTGCAGTGAGACACCCTCCAGCCTCCTTCTCAAAGGCTGGGGTAGGCTGTCTGCTGGTTTGGGGGCCAGACATGTTGCACAGGGCAATTATGGGGGAGATGGAACCACCAGCTGCAAATCTGCATCCTGGGAGTGCTCTCCTGGAGCGAGGAGGTTGCTGTCAGCCAGCGTGGGGGCACTTCTGGGTGTCTCCATACCTAAGCACTTCCTTGGCAGTGGGCAGCCAGGGGAGGAAATGAGAGAAAACACTCTTCCTCATAAACCTGGAGAGAACCATCCCCGGGCAGTTCCCATCACTTTGGCAGTTATGGCAAGAGGAACTTGGTCAGGTCATCTTCAGGTGGGACTAGAGCTGCTTCTCCTGAACCAAGCTCCTTCTGCTTGTAGGGGTGGCAGGTGCTGCATTAGGGGAGTTCACCTCAACAGAGGTAAAACTGCCTGGGCAACTGAAGCCCTTGGGAAAACATGACCCTTGGCCTTTTTTCCTTAATTTCCCCCTTCAGTATGCTGGAGATAACGGTGCTTATCTGCCTCTGTCGGGCACGTCGAGATTTGCAGAAGAGGAGCACTTGGGTGCATGACTAACACCAGAATCATCCTCATCATCCCTTTGCTGAACCCCATCAGGATGAGGTTGCTGAGAGTCAACTTTGCACCAGTTTAACTGTCTATGCAAGGAAGAGTCATGGGCATTTCAGTCTCCCTAGTTTGGGAAGGGGGCACTAAAAACCTTATTTGGGGGATTCAGGCTCTTCAGCAAGGAAGTCAAAGATACCAGCAGAAGTGGGTACAAACCATGCAGAGAAACAAAGAACATGGAGAAGTTAGTATTTCACAGTTAGTATACAGCCTATGTGAAATGTGATCATGGGTGGGAAATGTGGGTTTATATTTTTTCTAAATTAAAATAACAGCAAGGCCAGAGGTCCAGCAAAATATGGAACCGGGAAGTTCTGGCTTAGCATTGCAGCAAAATTCTTCTTTAATACTAATTAAATCTTTTGCTGTTGTTCAAGGAAAAGTATCAGCCAAGAGACTGTCTCTGCCTCCAGAGTTTTTGATGTGGTTAATTTTTGGAACAAAGAATTTGGGACTCAGATTTTGCAGTGCTTCACTCCACTATCCTGGCCTGTAATAAATACAAAAGCCCATGCCAAGAAGTAACAACAAAAAAAATATTTCTATGGGTTTCTGCCACAAAGCTGGGATGGGGATAGATGGATTGATTTGAGGCAGGTGTTGAGTCTCCAGGGTACAGGGCACAGCCACCATGGAGTATAGGGCAGTAAGCATTGCCCATGTTAACTTAGAGCAGATGCCATCCTGAAGGAGGTAAAAGGGTGCTGGTGCTGCTGATATGGCTTCTGCAGTTGAGCTCTTAAATAAAATCATTTATTGGATACAGTTCTCAGTTTACTTGGACTAAGAAGGAGACTGGAGGGAGAATAAAATTCCGAATGAGAAGGAGTTAATGCATTTCAAGGGCTAAAACCTGTACCACTGGGTTAAAAGCAAACTTAGTGACTTCATTGCAACTCAGCAGTAAATCCAGAGTCACTATTTTCTGTGGAGTGCAGATGTCTGAATACCATCCCTGGATGGGAATAAAAGGAAATGCTGTTTACTGTGAACAAAACGCATTATGAACAAACTCTGACACACCCTAAACCAACTTTCTTTTGAAAGCAAGCAAGGGTTTCATTAAAAGCAAAATTTGTGAAAAGAGATTTACAGGATATGTGGAAACTTGCTTGAATGATTAAAAATTAATTATATCACAGGGAAGGATGTACAAACACATTATGTTAGGATGCCACTGCATGGCCCAGACAAATCTGTTCCTGAGATTGTAAATTCAGCCCCTTTTCTCCCCTTCCTCCTCTTCCATCTGCTTCTCCTGGGCTGGATGGACACTGGAGCAGATGCACCTATGTGTGAAAAGCACAGATGATTCAGTGGTGCAGTGTTTCCTATTAAAAGTGGATCTTTCCCGTCACCCAAAGCACTTGTACCATCACAGTGCCAAATGCTGAGCTTGCTGTACTTAAGAGAAGAGAAAAAGCTCTCACCAAAAATAGGCTGCTGGTGTCAGAGCCACACAACTGTGGGGGCATTGATTCTGCCCCCACCTATGTGTCCCACTCCTGCCTACAAGAGAGCCTTTCCCCTTTCTTTTGGTAGGTTTCAGTGGTCTTACACCATTCTACCCTGTCCAGAGAACCACTCAGACATAAACCAGTGATGGGATAGACTTTTTTCTGCTCTATCCTCTTAATCTGGTCTGTCTCATCTGCAGTAACATTATTGTCACCCAGCATTTGCAGCCATCTCTGCAGCACGTCTGAGGCTTAGCAGATATACAGTAGAGCTGCAAGAGTTTTCTCCTGCAATTCCTTTCCCATTAATATCCAACTATTTCATTTTCTCCAGCCCCAGAGGTGTTTATCCTTGCTGTGAGCTCCTCAGCAGGCTGATTCACCCCTTGGGCAGTGCCAGCTTGTGTGATGGAGCGGGTGCTTGCCAGCTGGCAGCCCTTCCAGAAGCAGATGAGCTGGCCAGGAGAAGAACTGAGGTCAGTCTGCCTGGAAGAGCTACTCAGTTACCATTTCTCCAGGGTTTTCCTCAGTTGTGGGGCTGGACAAGAACTTCGAGAGAATTTGAAACACTTCTGCAAGAAATCCAGGAGAGGAAGGATAGTTTGTTGGGGAAAGTGCTAACTTTGGATTAAAGTACTTAACTTTGAGCTAAATTCAGTCCTTTACAGTGATATTTAGCACCTCTGTGCTTCATTTCTTGCACTTATCCAGGGGTGATGCTACTCCTAGGAATTAAAGACAGGGCTTTACTTGGCATGGGTACTGTGTAAGTCCCCAGATACAGCCTAATGCTGGGCAGGGCTATGGTCTTCTGCATGTCAGAAAGGTCTGTCAAATGCAAGTTGCCAGTTGCAAGATCCCTGCTTACCTGGGGAAGGGCCAGCAATTGGCCCACTTCTTTTTACCTCTGCATTCCTCCCTGCCTTGTGTTTGCACTCCTCTCCAGGTCTGTGGTGTTAGGAATGAAGTCAGGATCAGAGACAACTTGTTATACAGATTTTCTTATTGTTATTTCCAGTCCAGACAGAAGTATGGACTGGAAGGAACTAGAGGGCAGTGATAATCTTGTTCCCTAACATGTAGTATACCCAGCTGTTACACAATAAGAAAAAAATTCACTCAATGAAGGTATTTTGCTTCTTCCAAGTCATGGGAACTTGAATCCCTGAAGAAGTGGGTGAGGTCATGGAAATGTGCTTGCTCTGTCTGTGTAGAGAAGTCCCCCCTGCAGGGCTCTGTCAACTGCTGTGAGCTCTCTTTGAGCCTTTTCCCTTCTTTCTTCATGTCTTCTCTCTAGAAGCTCCTTCTATCTGTATAATTCACCTTCCACACTGCTTGCTTTTTCCATTCACCCTGTTCCTCATCTCAGTAGCACTCACCCAACATCCCTTTGCAAAAACATGTCTGTGTGCTGCAGACATACTTTACTTGGAGTAAAGCCATCCTGTGCAGGGGACAGCAGTGATCACCTTTAAGATCTTGGCTTCCATATGACAGTTCAATGGCAAGAGAGCTGGAGTGTGTATGAGGACTTGGAGAGAGGCAGCTTGTTTTTTTCCTGCAGCATATGTCTGTGTGGGAAGGAGGGCACTGATCCACAAACAGTCTGCTCGTGGTTTTGTCTGCTCCAGGCAGGGTTTGCAGGCTGTGCCGAGGACTTCTGGCCCAAAGCGTGTCTCCAAGGAGGCTGGCGTGGGTGCTGCGGCAGACTCTGCCATTGTTCCACTCACAGTGCATGAAGGAGAACAGCCAACCCGCCCTGTGCTCCTGCTCAGGACTCACACCCTTCTCCAGACAAGCAGATCTGCATGGCATCCCAACTCTGGCATCCCAAGACCAGCGAGTCTGGCAGATCAAGCCTGGAGCCTCTGAGCTGCCAGAGGAGCAGAGCTGGGAGGGACCCTCAGGGGCAGTGAATGGGGTCCTTTCCCCCTGGGTGTCAGTGCTGAGTACAGAAACACATGAGACACAAGATGCACTCAGGAGAGAGTTGGCAGGACCAGCTCCCAGGGGCTTAACAGTCTCTGTCATTGCCAACTGCCCTTAGTTCTGGAAAACACCCACCAGAGTCAAGGGAAGTTCACTGACTCACTGAATAGAGCTGCTGCCAGGTTGATATTGCAGCTGAGACCCACATCTGTGCACCCATAGTCAAGTTATCTCAATTTTCCTCTTTATGTGATATTAATTTCATTTTTAGACAGAGGTCAGAGGTGTTTCCATCCATCTCTTTCCAGGGAAGTCCCTCTTATTGAGAACCAGGAGTGTGTCTGGGAGCTGTATAATTCCTCATACCATAGGATAAAAAAATTACTTGCTTTGCTGTCTTTCAATTGGTCTTTCCTTATTTTCTTCCTATCTGAGTTGCTCAATCCTATCTCAAAAGCATCCCACCAGGCAGTCCCTGTTATAGAGACCTCCTCTTTTCCCCTCAACATTTTGCTTACTGTTTTTCCTCTAGTCCTTGCTGCACCAAATGTATGCCCAAGATGCCCCTCAGGAGCCTCCATTGCTGATAGCAGTTAGTATATCATTTGTCAGTCAAACCAGTATTGTCACTTCCTCATCCCTGGAAGTGCTCCAGGCCAGGTTGGATGAGGTTCTGAGCAACCCAGTATTGTGGAAGGTGCTCCTGCCCATGGCAGGGGCTTTGGCTAGATAATCCTTAAAATTATCTCCCAAGCCAAACTACCCTATGATTCTGTGATTACATGATGCCCATATTGTTCTCAAGGGATTTCTCAGTCTCCTGGTATTATATTCCCATCGGATTTAACTCACTTAGCTCCACAGCCCCTCATTAAAGGTAACAACCACCACTTTTTTTCCCCTTCTTTTTTCTTTTTGAAGCTCCCATTGTGTTTGTTCTTGTTCATGCAGAATATGCACAAGCAGTTGACATGAAGAATTATTAAAAAATCCTAGATGCAACATTTCTTCTGAGTGGCCAAAAATGGGCTTTTTTTCCTTCTCTACAGCAGATTTTTATTTTTTCTTTTAAATGAGCTTGTATGAAATGGGTTTCCTTATCCCTCATGTCTCTACATGACAGTGCCTCTCAAGATCATCCCAAAAATGCTACTGCCAAATTTACTTAATTTATGGAAGAGAAATCTGGAGAGATTACACTGCACTGGGGGACATAACAAAGCCTTTTTCACATCCTCAGAAGACAGGACACACAGTGATCAAATGAAGCACATAGATCCCAGTAAAAGATTTTCCATCCTTAGAGGCTTTGCAAACAGGTTGGGCACACTCCTATCAGGGAAGACTTGGGAGATAATCCCACTCATTAGTAAAGCAATACAGTGCAGTAGCCAAACTCCCAAGGTTTGTTCCAGTCCTGCTTTTTACAGCCTCACTGGAGAGCTCTCAGGGAAGGTCTGTGAATGCTAAAAAGTTTTCCCTTTGGGTGTAGGTCTCTCCAGCATGTGCTGGTATGATGTAGCTTTTAACATGCATTTTTAAATGAGTTGAGTATGGAGGTCAGACTCCCAGAGTACGGATTTTTAAAATCTGGAGTCCCTAATGAGGTGCACTATTATTTCTAGATTTAGGTAATAGACTGGTAGCAAAATAGAAAGTTGCCTCATGCTGCAAAAATACTGGTGACTAGGATAAATAATTTATAACTGCTTTGTATTTGTTGAATTCACTCTCAGTGACTGCCCACAGTACAGAGTTCTCAAACACAGGTGATGCGGGAAAATTTTCTACTATTTTGTCACCTTTTTTCCCCATGTAGCTGGAACAATATTCTGCAGATTTCACAGTGGTCACCACGCGTTCTGTCCTGCAGATGCAACCAACAGAGTGCTTAGTGTGTGCAGATCAGGGCTGTTCCTCATCACAGATGGCTTCACCAAAGGCACAGTCCTTGGGCAGCCCAGGGGCAGGGTGGGCAGTCCAGGTTCCTGTGCTCACTCTGAGCAGCCATTCCTGCCCCTCACACCCTGCTGCTTTGGTTCCTTTGCTGGGCGGCAGTGCAAGCTGTCCAACGTTGAGTGACACCAGAATGCATCTTATCCAGGGGGCTAGTTGAGGCCAGAGATAATTTTCCTCAAGTACTCACACATGTTCTGCTGTACAGCTGGGATGTCTGAGGAAGGTAAAAAGAAAGGCTCACAAACACAACTGAGTCAATATTTGTTTTTTGAATGTTAATGAATGTCTGCGGGGCAATGCTCCTTCTTTATGGTGTGCAGCTGCTGCTCTGCTGAAGGAGTGCTCCTTTCCCTGGTTGCTGCCATGAGCAGCACCTCCAGGACACCAGTTTGCTCTGAGAGATACCATGAAGGGCATTGAATTTCTCTGACACTGTGGAGAAATCAATTGTAGGAATTTGGTACCTAGAAAACTTTGGTAACCAGCCTGAGTGAAGTTGATTGTTTCAGTTTAGCAAAGCCAGCACTGGGCTGGTGCTGTTAATTGTGCAGCATTGCAGCAACAGTCCCTGGAAAAACATCAGCATTCTTATTGCTAGTGAGATATTTCAAAAATGCCTATGGTCAGCTGAAAGCTCTGGAGGTAAAAATACATGAACTTAACAAGGAAAATGTCTATTCTGTATTTGTTCTTGGGTCTTTGAGATTTTGCAGTGCAGGAAGGATATTTTGGGGCTTTCCATAACAATTCAGAAAACATAGGGTTTGGTGAGCAAAACCTGGGATTCTTCTATATGCACTAAAAGTCATGTCTGTAAGAGCAGAATCTGCTGTGATGAGTCTTGCCATGAGACCTGTATCCGTGGCATGTAGGCAACGAGGTGTCCATCAGTTCAGGCATCTCCAGGCTGGCAGGATGCAGATTTCTACAGGCAGGCCTGCAGTGACCCGTGGGCAGCATCACCCTGGACCACAGGGATGTGCCGGCCTTCAAACCAGCTGACGACACAAATGCTGCAGATGCTGATGGCTGGAGGTGGAATGCAATCAAACCCTTCAAATTACACCTTGGTGATTTAATCATCTCCCTGCCAAATGGTACTTGTGTGTCCTGTGGTACTACCCAAACACAGTAATTACTGTGTGTGCCATTTCAAAATAAAATATAATTTACCTGGGTTGGAAAACAACATTCTGCTATCAGCAGTCTGCAGCCCCTTGATAGATGCTGCAGACCCAGGCATGAAAGGTGTTTCTTTAAGGCTGCCACTGCTTCACTTCCAAAAAACCAGTTTTGTTCTGTAGCATTAAGTAATTTCTTTCTTGTTTATGAGATTAGGTAGTGTTGGGGGCAACTTTCTCAATAAAGCTCTGGCTGAATTGAGCCCTTGTACGCCAGAGGATCTGATTTGAAGAGGCAAAAAAAAGAACCATACAAATGGCCAACACACAAAACTGAAAACAAGAGCTGACTAAGGCAGTTTTTGCTGCACACAGCCCTGGAAACACAGATGTGTTTCAATGAGTGTGATTTGAAAGGGGATGAACTCATCTGGAAGCCTTGTTTGTTCCTTTCTGCTCCTCCACCCACCCGTCACCCCCAGGAAAAAAAAACAGCGGCTGCTGCGCTCTGGCCCTGCAAGCACTCAGGCACTTGCCTTGCCTTGCCTTGCACTGTCCTGCCTTGCCTTGCCTTGCACTGTCCTGCCTTGCCTTGCCTTGCTTTGCCTTCCCCCTGTGGGCTGTTGGGCTCTCCACAAGCACACAAGCTGTTTGGTTTCTGACTGGCCAGTGGGATGGGGACACTGAGATGCCACAACCCCAGCCCACGTGGGTTGCCCCCAGGCAGCTGGGATGCACCTAAGGTCCTTACCATAGATTTCATGATGCTGGCTGGAGAAAAAGGTTGATTCAGACCCAGGGACAAGGTTTTGTTCCTTCCTCCTCCTCCTGCAGCAGCAGCAGCCAAGCAGCACTTTGACAGGGAAGCAGAGAGAGACAGGGAAAGGTACCACACCCTCCTCTGGCAGCACCAGGACCCTGTCTGCTGCAATAGCTTGGAAATATTTTCTCCTCCATCAGATGGATTTATGGTAGATCAGCATTCTGGGGTGTTTTTTTTAAATGTTGGAGGATGAATAGGACATATATGGAGCCACAAACAACATGATTGTTTCATTTGAATAGTGCATCATTTCCTTAGGAAACCAGGCTAAAATTACTAAGCAAGTAAACATGAAGTAAGAAATGTGACACACTGGGGAAGTAAGGACAGAATAGGAGAAGTACCCAAAATTAAAGCAATCTGGAAATACTGAGGGCAGAAGTGATAAGGTTCAGCACAGAAAGGAGTCCATTTAAGGGGGAGGAAATCTGGTACTGTACTAGGAAGGTGCCTGCTGCTGCAGTTGGAGGGGGGTATGACAGACCCTGCACACCAGCACTGGAAGCTCAGGGGACTCTGGATTGCCTTGGCTCTGTATGAGAATGAAGGGCCAACTACTTTTCTCCTCTCACACCACAATTTGTCTCTGAAGTTAGGAACCGCTCCATAAAATTTGTTCCACTGCTAGTGTAAGGATGGCTAGGTCAGTCCATGGGAGGACAGCAGGCAGGGTTTGAGTTTAGCACTGAAAGCATTTCATGCACATTTGCACTAAAGAGAATACATTTTTATTTTTATTTCTTCTCCTGCAAATAGGTAAGATCCATCCCACTCACTAAACCTGGAGAGAGATCTGTTCACTGCCCTTGTGTTACCTTCCTGCAGCATCAAGAGCACTCTTGGCACAGCCAGACACGTGAGGACCAAGTGGGTCAGAAAAAAGGGGAAAAACATCTAAATCCTCCTACAGATTTATTTGTGACAATGGATTTCATTATTACATTATGTCCTCGACTTTCCACCACCCTCCCCTCCTCCAGAAACTCGTAATCACATCTCAGATCTCGGCAATAATTGCTTCGCCAGCCGACAAACACAGCAAAGAAACGGCGTTTGTTGAGGGCTCAGAAAGCTTTGCAAACAGCACTGATTAGCCAGATCTCCCAGCTTGGGAATGAGGGGCAAGTTCAACTGGAGGTGATGGGGAAATATCCATGGGAAAAAAAAGAATTTAAAGTAAGATCAGGCTTCATAATATGCTTTTTGTTGCTGTGCTGATGTTTGAGACACACAGTTGCTGCTTGCCTTGATGGGATTCACCAAGTATAGTCTTCACATCTGCACGAAGGAGTTTGACTCTGTTTGTTGGCAGCAGCCAATGGTGCAGAGGTGCCTGGGGACGATGGAGGCTCGGTGCTGGGCTTCGAGCACGGGGCTCAGCGGCACAAGGCATGCGCTTCTCCCGGAGGGCAGCACCTCCCACGCTGCAGCTGCCTTCCCCTTCTCGTGGAGCACAACACACTAACACCAGCACAGCAGTGCATTTACAAAACAAGCCCTGGAACTGCCTCTGTGTGCATGGGGGCCTGGTGCAGCCGTGCTGCTGGCACCCTGTCCCATGGTGGTGCCTGGGGGCACGGAACACCGTGGTGCCAGCCCTCGCTCCACCAAAGAGCTTACACCTAAGGAGCTTACACTGCCGTGCTAGGCGGCACCAGGAGCAAGGGGTCCAGTTAAAAGGCAGGCACTGTGTGGGCCCAGAGACTTCCTGAGCTTCAGTGGGGTCATTTTGTTGTCACTTCCCACTCAATGGCTGTTATTTCCTCATCCTGCTCCTTGCACCCTGATTTTTAACACCCTGCTGCATCCCTCTGAATTCTGCTCCCTTGTTCCCCCGTCCTCTCAACTCTGGTGCTTCAGACTTCTTGAGATACTGCTTTCCACGCTGCAAAAAGAGCTAACAATAGTAATAATGAGCAAACAACCCATCTACAGATCACTGCAGCCCAAAAGCGTTCGGGGGATTTATCTTCTTGCCTAAGCCACACAATTGGCCCCTACCATCTCATTTCACCTTCTCCTGCCTGCTGCAGCCTCATGCATCAGCTCCTCTTGAGTGCTTCTCTAAGCAATGGGATGAATATGTGTGGAATCATCAAGTTTATGGTGCTTGGGCACTTTTTGGTGCTGGATTCATCAGAAACCCCTCAGCAGGACTGTGGAGAAGAGTGTTTCTTTATGAATGGGCTGTCTGCTGTTACATGTACCTGCTCAAACCACAGATCCATCCTTAAGTGTATCTGTGTCAGGAAGACAGTATAACTGGACTGGGAAAGGGCTGATTTCCAACTGACTGCATATGATAATCCTTTCCAATTTAAGGAAGAAAGAGTTTTTCACTGATGGACCAAGTCAGTTTAACTGGCTTGGCCAGGAAGTAAACTACAGACTAAGGGTTTATGATAAGATGACACCTATTTTTTTAACCAAATATTTTTTTCCAAAAAATTTTCAGATTTCAACAGAAGCTTTCACAGAAAGTGCCTGTTTAAAAACTGTGGGTTTTTTCCCTTAACAAGGGTCTGCTTTGTGAAAGGGCTGATCACTCCCTGCGGGAGCTATGGCCCTTTGTGACACTCCTCTTTCCCAAAGCAGGGTGGACACCAGGCTGGGTGGTTACTGATCTTCAAAGGCAAATCAATGAATCCCAGGACCTGAATGCACTGAGCTAAGTATGGTATAATCTTTATGCTATCACAAATCTCTTTTTCATGCCCAGGGTTGTCACAAGATCACTGTGTCTCAAAACATTTAATTCATGTTGGAGAGAATGTCAAAAAGGAAGATGGTTTTCTCTGCCCTTTGTGTAGAAGGTTTTGAGGGTGCCATGGCCACTGCTATTGACACTGAGCAGAACAGTCACCTTTTCTGTGCTTGCCTGCATGTCTCTGCCCTCCACTGGGCCTTGGCACATGCACTGTCCCCTGAGGATGGGCACACACTCATTTTCCATGCAGCCCCCAACACAAGAGGATCCATGCCTGTGAGCAAACACCCAAGAAAAAAATCAAATCTGCTGCAGAGTGGAGCTAGCAATCATTTTATTTCAGGTCTTTAAATAGAATGCTGCCTGAACATTAAGACTGCAGAGACCATTTTATGAATTTATCCTCTACTCCTTCTAAAAATGTCCTTCTACACATCATATTCCCCTTTGAAACAAATGGTCAGCAGCAATAAAATTTTTACTGAAGCAGCAAACCTACACACAAGGTCAGAACAATATCTGTGTTATTTACTCCAGTGTGAGTTATGATCTGCCTACTCCATACACTGTTTTCTGTGTTTCCCATTGATGCAAATCAAAAGCCTGTATTGTCCTTTTGCTGATTTAGTGCTTCATACACTCATTACACCAGGACTCATTTATTCTTTTTTTATATATGTGTATATTTCAATGTCACAAAAGAACCCATTTCTGGGTGAAAGATCTGACACTGTGGCTGAAGGCTCTGCTTTGTCCTGTCCAGCTCCTGCACGCTGCAATAAGTGTGTTTCAGTGGAAATGAACAAATCCATCACAACCACGAAATGGGAACAGCAGGTCCAGGAGGTACAGCAGGCTTGAAAACTGATCAGCAGGATGTTAGCAGGCCCTGGGGGGAACAGTAGCAGTGAGAGAGGCTGAAGCAAGGCCCTGTGTAGGACAGGGGACATGGCAGGCCCAAGCCCATGTGCAGGTGGTCACTGTGCTGGTGCAGGTGCTGTCACACAGGAGACCTGTTCTCTTAGAACCATAGCATGATTTGGGTTGGAAGGGGCCTTAGACTTAATTTAATTCCAGCCTCTTGCCATGGACCCACAAGACCAAATTTCTTCTGTCCTTGTCAGCTTTCTTTGCTTCTTGTCTCTTTCTCCACCCAGGAGCTCCTGGGCAGCCTCAGGGAGGAGCAGGGAGGCAGTGGGACCTTGGGGGCGGAGGACAGGAGGCACAGAAGTGAGCCCAGCAGCTTCTGCCAGGCACAGACATTGGGAAACAGCTCTTGGGAGTTCTCTGCAGACAGGGTGATACAACACACAGATCACTGTTGCTTCAATCAGCAAAGTCTTATGGGGGAAATTTCCCAAGGCATGATGTTGATGGGACTGCCAAACCCCCATCGGAAGTAGGAGTTGGAAGTTGGAGTAAACTGATCCTTCAGGCACCAGGAGGTCTGTGACAGTTGCTTGAAAGAGTTTTTCAGTTAGAGGGATTAATTCCCTAATTATGTAATTTTCTATTACATGATTCCAGTGGGACTGTGTCCATGTACTGCAAGCAAAGGCAGGCTCACACCAGCAGGGTGAGTGGATGTAAATCTGTGCCTTACTTCCATGTGCCCCAGACTGCTTGAAACCTCTCATATCTTGAATGAGTTGAATGACAGAGAGTTTGATGTGCAGCGTGACTCAGTACTGCAGGTCTGTCTCAGAGCAGCCCAGCACACTTATAATGCTACAGAGCAGAAGCAGCAGAGGGTTTACCTCATCAAAGCACTAAGGAACATCATCTGCAGGTGCTTATGAGTCTAACCTACCCACAAGAGTCCTTTTAATTTGTCATTCACTCACCACCAAGCACAGAACTCTTGACTTTCTCTCCTCCAGCCTGTATCTTGACAATACAGACTGCAGCAGTCATAGTGTTTTTTGCCCATTATTAATTTCAAATGGCTGAGAAGTCCATCAAAGGCCTAGGCATCTACCCACATTCTCACCAGAACACAAAAAAATATTTCCCACTGGTAATATGAATCAGTTTCCAGTTGTCTGGTAACAGTAACATTATGAACAAAGATTTTTTTTTTTTTTAGTAGAGAGATAAATACAACCAGGATTGTTTGTGCAATGTGAAATTTTCCCTTTTTGCTCACAGATAAAGACGGAAGAGCTAGTGCTACAAGTAATGGTGGTGTCTGGGCATTCCAGGCAGTGAGAACCAGCAGGGATTTTTTAATGACATAATCATTGAATCAAACAAAGGCACTGGTATTTTAGCTTTTTCCTTGCTAAATGGCCACAAAAATCTTAGTCCATAAATGCATTCTTGGATAGAATAAAACCAAAGAGGCCTTATCTGAACTTCATGCAAAAGAAAAGAAATAAAAGGTAACATAAAATTTGCAATTTCATAAGGGCAAATTAATTTCAAAGGAAACAAATTAAATTATCTCAAGGATTTGAACATCAATGAAGCCTGAAATGTCTTTACATAAAAGGTGAAAGACGATTCTCTGGAGTAATAAAAATATATGTTAGTGTTAGAAAGGAAAAGGGCGAATTTACAGGAAAAGTAGTTGATTTAAACCTTGCAGAAGTTGTTAAAAACATAGGCAAGTTCTTCAAATGAAAAGGCAATTGAAACAAATGGACCTGTGTGAAAGTAATATTAAAGCTAAGTAATGAAATTAATAATTTGCTGTTGTTGAATATAGGAAGAAATAAAGGGTAACACAGGAGCATGAGAACAGAAATGTTCATACCTGATCTAGAAAAAAGTTTTAAAACCTATTAGGTACTCAAAATCTATGGTGTCGTGTCTGTATCTACAGGATAGAAGAGCCAGCATGAAACTGCACGGGCAGAGCAAAGGAGACTCAAATTAGTCAAGCTGAGAGTAAGAGCAAATTAGTGCCTACTCTCAAGAGGGAAAAGCAAAGTAATAAAGGCAACTGCAATCCTCTTGCTCCACAGCAATAGTGTATCAGGCAGGAAAATAAACTGCATGAAAATAATGATTTTTTAAGGGACATAGAAAGAAAAGGAATTTAAAAGCATTCAGATTTGTTAAAGTCATGCCAGATGAACTTGATCTCTTTCTCTGAGGCAACTGTTTTCTACACAGGGATCTGCAGTAAGTCTACTATCTGGTGTGATGCCATAGGAGAATTCATTATTTGGACTGGGAAAAACAAGGATTAAGCAAAGAATGGTAAAGTGGGGAGACAGCTGATCAAAGAGGAGATGGCAGAGAGTAGTCCTGTAAGACACAACATCTGCAGGGAGGGAGGTCATTACAAGGGTTCATCACAGAAGATCCTTTGAACTGCTTTTACTGAATATTTCATCAACAATCTCAACAAAAATGAAGGAAGGAAAGTGTCGGTGAAATAACCTGATGTCACAATGTCAAAGAGCAGTGTTGATCTATAGGGGGAGATGAGTATCATTTAGAAAGACTAAAATTACCATGAGAACAGGAGCAGGAGAGGTAGAAATATGATTATAAAGCATTGGAGGTCCTACACTCAGAGCAAGGAAGGATCTTTGCAGACTTCTACAAATTTTCTCTGAATCAGCTGAAAATCTTGTACTGAGGGAAAAACATGGGTGTACTAATCAACTGGAATAGGTGATAAATGTAGTAAGGGTTTGAACAAGAGAAATAAGGCTCGGATGCTGCTGCTGGGGCACTTCCAGTAGGAGGGGAGAGGTATTATTACTATCTGGGAAACAGTGTAGACTTCTGGCAAGTCATGTTCAAGAAAATGAAGTAAAATATGTGGAGGTGTAGAGGACTGCTGCTGGGAAGAAGACCCAGCTTTATGAGATGAGATCAAAAATGCAGCCTTAGTCAGGCTGATTAGCAGTACAAAAGCTCACTATAGATTCGTCTGAGGTAAATGTGGGACGGGGCCAGAAAGATCCACTGAATTTAAAAGAGAATACTGGCATAAGAACAAATGGGAACAAACTAACTGCAGAGCTGGAAATGAAGTTTCTCCTCAGAGGCATGAAGTTTTGGAACAGCCTTCCAGGAGAAGGACTGAGTTCAAAGATGCAACTGCTTTCAGGGCAGGGTTATTCCAGCCTCTGGCAAGGGTTATAGGCCATGGCTGCTCCTGGTAGCAGAGGGAAGGCAGGGGCTAGATTTGGTGAGGCAGAAAACCTACACTGCTGCTGCAGAACTTGTTAGGAACCATTGCAGTGGTAGCACCTCGGTTTCAGCAAATCACAGTTGGGCCCCATAACAATGGGAAAAACCTTTACTGAGTGTAGGTGTCAGCACCATAAAAGTGCCTTTCTATGTGTGCCTGTCATCTCTGATCCCAAGCAGCAGGGTGATTTGTAAGGTTTCTCACACAAAGATTCTGGCAAAAAAAAAAAAAAAGGTTTCTAATAACTGCCAGAAAGTATTGCATAATCATTGAAAAGAGAAAGAGCTGGTTTTAGCGGTTCTTCCTTAAAATGAAGGTCACCAAAAATGCCATTGTAAAGGTGTGACAAAGGAAGTATAATTAGACATAAGAAAGGATCACAAGTGTTACTGGTACAGGTTTAACTAGGCATGAAAATTAAAAAACAGTAATTTTAGAAGAAGAGTTAACACTGCAGACTGGGGACCCTTGTTCACAGAAGTAGTGAAGAGACTTTTTAAACAGCGGCTCTCAGCACAGCATTCCTATTCTCATGACCATACTGAGAGAGCCGCCACTGGGAGCAGTTCATCTACAAACATCTCTGTTAGTTCATCACTCACCTTGGGAACACAGTTTAAAGCACTGAGGATGTGTAACAGCAAGGTTTGGCGCAGACTGAAGACACGTAAGCAAAATGCCTCCCTCTTGTCAACTGAGCAGCTCTCCAGACTCTACTAAGCTCACCAGCTCAGTCACCTCTCAACCTGGAAATCTGTTTGCTGGTGGCAAGTGCCTGCTGAGGTACCCAAATATACAGCATCAGAGCACATGGGCAAGTACAGACCTAATGGAAGAGTGTTGCTTTCTGGATAGACTGTAATGGTTGGGTGGGATATTCTTTACTGTGAAAGTAATAAGGCACTGGAACAGGTTGCCCAGAGAAGTTGTGTGTGGAGAGCTTTGTGGATAATTGGCTAGCTGAGAAAGGCCACTTTGATGTGATACCGTTGGATAAGGATAGGGGAAACAAACTGGGGATTAAGTAATCAGTGTCCAATCACTGACAAAGGTCATGGTGACCTTTGCTGCAACATGAAGATGGGGGAGAAAATCTTTTGCCAGAAAATGAAGATAGCCTAGGTAGAATAGCTACAAGAATGTAAATATAGAAACAAAATAATCATTAGAGCATAGAAGTAGGTGTGGTTGATTTAAGTGTGCTTTAACCAATAATGAGCTCAGCTTTTGCAATATGTATAAGCTTCATTAACACCAATATAAATATGTGTGAGTTATCAATAAACTCTGAGATTTGCTGTTCACGCATATTGTGTGCTGCAATTCTTCCGCCGTTCACGACAGTTGTGTGTGTCCAATTCCAGGAAGTGTCCAAGGCCAAGTTGGATGGGGCTCTGAGCAAGTGGTCAAGTGGGAGGTGTCCCTGGCCATGGCAGGGGGACTGGAGCTGGATGATCTTTATGGACTGGATGATCTATTCCGACTCAAACATCTACCCAAAATGTTACTGTGCAGAGCACAGGAAGACAGATACTCTTTGGGCTTTGGAGAGAGAAATAAAGCTTGCAAAACTGTAAGATGACTCTAAAGAAAAAAATTAGGCCTATTTAATAGGTTTGGTAATACTCAGAGATAGAATGAGTTCACAGATCAAAAAGGTTTAAAAGCAAATGAAAGCCAGAGTCGTGATATTCCTGGCAGTTTTTACCATGCTGTTAACTCAATGGTCCCAGCTCTTGCAATTTTATAGTGATTATCCCTGAATTCCAGTTTCATAAATCCCAGCTCCCTGAGTCTTGGGAATCAGCTCCTGAGAGTGCCAGCTTCTGTTTTTAACAGTTACAGGAGACAAGCTTGAAAGTGTGACTTGAGCATATGCCAAAGATTTAAAAACAAAAAGTAAATAAAATGAATGCCAAATTTTAATACTTGTTTTTCATAAAAACCCAAACCACTCTCTATTTTAAAGCTAATCTCATGACTTTGGGGGCCTGGCTCCTTATTCCTGAAAGCTTGATATTGGCACGCTGTTAACTCAGACACTCTTTCAAGAGGATTTGCGGAAACAGGCTGAAAGAGCCACAGTGTTCTGGAATAATGGATCCCCAAGGAAAACCCAAGGAATGCTTATGCTCTGTAGAAAAGCCAGTAAATGGATAATTCTTGATCTCCTTCTTTCCAGATTAAAATAGCAGAGGAGGGAAAACAAAACTATCAGGGAGATGTGCCTGGACATGCAGAGCTCAACTAGACAGGGTAGCTGCGTTTGCAGCAGTTCAGAATATCGACACCACGCAAGCAGAAGCAGCATTTCTGGTTGTTGGTGTCCCAAGGGACATGGCATTTGAGAGGAACTGTCTGGAGCAAGGATGCAGGCAGAAAGCCTTCAGCAGTCAAGCATCCTTCCTGGTTGTCCCTGCAAGCTTGAGTTTGACACATTCAGAGGTGAGGCAGAGACAACCAGAAAAGTGGAAATTCATGCTCCCATCAGTCTCCACTTCCCTTTTTCTTTGCCAGGCAGCTCTGTGAATCTCAAGGTGCTTATGAAGACCATATGTCTTCAGAAGGGATTTCTGTCTCAGGCATGTTATGACAAGTGCTCCGCAGAGACTGTACAGAACTCTGAACAAATTCTTTTCCAGTGCAGAAGATAGTCCTAGGACCTGTCATGGACTGAGGGAAATATTCCACCTGTTGGGTCATATGGAGCCACAGCACTTGGTCAAGGAGTGGTCCACTCTCAGGTCTTTTTTAAGCCTAATGACCCATGATGCAGCTTGTCTCTACCAACCACTTTCTTCTGCTCCAAAAGTCCACATGCCAGATGCCACTTGTCATCTGCCAAACCAGCTGTGGAGCAGATGGAGCCACGGAGCAAGAGAGAGGTTCCAGCACTGTGCTCCAAGTGCAAGAGTGAGCCCCTCTGAGAGAGAAAGTGGGGAAGGACACAGCAGCACGAGTCTCACACCGAGTGAGATTGCACAGATATAGTCCTTGGAGGGTAGGAGGTGGATGTTCATGCCAGACCTGGAGCTGACTGCTGCCACTGCCAGTGAGGAGGAGGTTCAGGACCCCATCTTCAACCCACAAAAGCATCCCAGGTTGCTTAATAAGGATCAGATGGGGAAAAGGGCTTGGATTTGTTCCTTGGAGCAGTCAAGCCGTGGCACATAGCAGGAAGCCTTCTCAACATGCCTGTGCAGAGGACGAACTTGACACTTCTGAGTTTGTAGTTGAGCACTAAATGGAAAACAGAGGCTGGGGAAAGGCTTTTTTTCCACCTTTGGTTTTGTGGGGGAGAAAACTAAAATTTTGCTCATAAGCAGTTTTGTGCCTGCAAACAGGATTTATTTTTAGAAGATTTTATAAGATTTATTTTTAATTTCATCCAGATGTTTATTTATAAAATAATTTAAGACTTATATCCAAACAGACATCAAAGAGACCTTTTGGGAGTAGCACTGTCAGTAGCAAAGGGTTTTAATGATCCACGAGGCGAGTGAATGGGTTTGAGGAGTGTCAGAGTGCCTTGGGGGAGCACAGGCATGGATCCAATTAGGAACCCATGCTGAGGTCACTCAGACATGACAGGAAAGGTGACTCCTTTGGGAGCAAGATGCCAACTGTTCCACAGTGTGGAACATTGTAGAGCATACACACTTTCTCAAAGACAGTACCAGGAGAACTTGTGTCTTAAAGAGTGCCACATAAGATACCCACTATGGCAATTGCCTTGGATCATTTCCAAGCCCTGGAGGAGAGGTCTGTCCTGGGCAGAGCACACAAGGCACAGCTGCTGCCCCAAGAGGATGAGTACTTGCTGCTGCCAGAGCCCCCAAGCCAACATGAAGCCAGGGCTGTGTCCTGCTGGTGGGAGCTGGAAGGGGACAGATACTCCCAAGTCTTTCCATTATTTCCTTAATTCCTTTTCATGTAACATGAAAATTCCACCTGTCCTCACAGCAGGTGACATCTACTGCTGTGCCCCAACCTGAAGATACATGGGCAAATCCTATTATCCCTCTGCAAATTTAATGGGTCAAGTACTGATGTGTCACCTAAGCACTTATTCATGTCACATCTACATGAAAATGTGTAATTGTTTGTTTGTTTTTTGTTGTTTTATTTTTTTCCACTTTCTCTTTTGAAATATTTATTTACAATGTTTAAACTTTGCACCTTTCTGAAAGTGGTTTCTATCCATTCTATCTCTTTTTGTATCCTCAGTGGTTCAGGTAAGGCAGTATAAATTAAATCTTAGTTGCATGAGGTGTCTGCTTCAGCTTGACAACATACAATTAAATAGATCCTTCAACAAATCAGTGCAAATTTGCTCATATATGTTTCTTTCATTGACATCAGATTGACTGAGCTAAAAGGTGCATGCTGGTGTTGGAGTCAGAGGCTTCCATTCAGATTTGTGCCTCTGCAATGAAAATTTTGGCTTTTGATGAAAACTCACAGGTCAGGACTTTCTGTGTCCTCCAGCACTGTGCCCCACGGTGTGGAGTAGGCATGATACAGGAATGGACCAGATTCCTCACTAATGGGATCTTGTTTTCTGTGGGTGGGAGGCAGGAAGAGGTGGCATTGCTTTAGAGGGAAACAAGGAATGCCCCAAGCTGGAGCAGAACTCCTCAGCAGCACTGGGTTTTCTCTGAACATCTGCATGCTCCAGGGCAGTTCCAAGCAGCATGGGATGGCATGGACAAAGTGACAGCTTCCAGGATAGACTTTCTGCTGCCAGGGGACCAGGATCTCCCCTGCACCACATCCTCAGGGGCATAGACAAGGGCAGGCAACTGCTGGCTCATCTCAGCTTCATGGTGCTGCAGGAGCATGGTCAAGCTGCCTGTGTCCTCACAAATAACCTTCTCCTGCCTGGCTGGCCCTGAACTTGTTGGGGAAAAAATACAGTTTGGAAGAATTTACCACTTTTGAAATGGGGCTGCTGGCAGGCCTGGGCACTGCAGTGCTGAGAGCAGCAGCAGGAACTGTGGTTGCATGTGAAAACAAGCAGATTTGAAACAGTATTCACTCCAAGGGATTACACAAATAATATCCCAGTGACAATGGAGCTATTTACTCAGTTGACAGTATGAAGAAAGCATCTCCTTTTATCTACTTGTGGTGGTTAGTAGGTTCATCTCTCTTACAGCCTCTGTTGCTACTTGCTGCTTTCCTTGATGCTTCTCTCTGGTAGTTTTGTTCCAGCTTTCTTTAAAAAGCTGTTTATTTGAGGAGGGTGTGGGCTTTGCACCACAGAAGGGCAGCTGCAGAGATGCACAAAGAGGAGCCCCACAGATGCCTGAGCCTGTACACATTGGCTGCACAGTGAGAGAGGAAAGCTCACTCCATCAGCCCACACTGCACAAAGGTGAACATTCCATCTCAAACTTGCAATATGGGAAGAGCTGGGAGTACCTTCCTGTTAATAGTTGTCTGTCCCCTGCTCTGCTGTCTGGGATGACCATGCCAATTATGATGCTCACTCAGAAGGTTTCTGAAATAGTTTCTTCTAGAGTGAAAGAAACGGCATCGTGCGAGACCAAGCATTCATGTCCTCAACATATGGGGCACAGGCAGGAGTGTCTGAGCACATGGTAGGGATGGGACTTAGGTGCAAGGCTGTGGCTGAGCAGTTTGCAGCAACTTGGGTCCCTGCAAGTGATGCTTCCTCTGGCTGCAGTGCAGACCCAAACCCTGCCCCTGCTCTGCCAGACTCAGCCAGCTGCAGGTCACCCAGGAGGGGTGCAGGGTGCTGTCCCAGGGCTGAGGCATGACTGGCAGTGGGAGAGGATGATGACCCTACAAGCTTCCTGTGAGATGTGAGAGTAAAATTGAAGGGGAATCTTCCTCAAAAGGCTGAAGTGTCCAGCACAGGCTTCCCCACACCTTCAGGAGATTTTTTTGCTTCTTTTGTTTGCACAGGTCTATACTAGTCCATCCCCTCTAAGTGGGGATATTGCCCATGGTACCTCACCAATGCAGGCCATGTAATGGTGCACAAGCAATCACAGCACAGATTTGGCTTTGAAATCCACACTTGGGGGATCACTGCCCAGCACACAGGTCTGCCACAAGCACCCTAGAGTGTGTTCATAGAGGGGCTATCAGATCATTCACAGCAAGGAGCTGCAAACAAACCTAGAAAAAGCCACCAGACTGGAGCACTTCCCTCTCTTCAGGGGAGGTACAAGGTAGACAGATCTGGAAGCTCTTACATTTGGTGGTAAAAGCTATCCTATCATCTTTACAAAACACAGACATTACTGAAGTGTGCAGACACTGGCCATATCTGTCCAGTTCAAGGTTCACCACAGGCAACTAATCCTGACCACTGACCAGCTGGTGTGCCTGGTTTGCATCTCTGCTCCCTGGACCACACTGTTCCATTCACAGACAAAGAGCTAGTTCAGTGTCCATACAGCTTGGATGGGACCAACAGACAGCACGGACTTTTAGGATATAATGCACTGCAACACCCATTCAAAGCCACCAAATCAGTCATAAGGCAACAGAAACCTTGTCAGCTACAGGTCTGGATAATATGAATAGGATTTATTACATTAAATTTAATCAATCTAAAAACTAAAGATCAAGGTTAGACTAGTAATTTTGGATTCTTCTCTAGACAATTTGTAGTTACCTTCAGGGAGGACCTTAAGTAAGCTCTGTGACATCTAGGCTGAATTGTCCTTCCAGACTTCATTTGTCTATTGCCCAGAATCAGACCCTAAAAGTCTTAGAAATTTTATGCCAAACTTCTAATTTTCAAATAGTCAAAGGCAGATAAAATGAGTTCCAGTGACTTTCAGTAGAACCCAATAAAACGTAAAACATTCAACCATCCATTTACTGACTACATCACCATGCAGTTGATTTTGTCCAAGGTTAAAGACAACCTCTTTGCAATTGACTTTCTTGTTGAAATTATCTCCCAATATCTTAAAAGACCACTTCTAGGAGCTTTTTTTATACTTTATTGTTGATTTTTAATTAATGATGAAGGAAAAAAGAAATGGCTAGAAGCACCAAAATTGAAAAGGAAGGGCATTATGGTTGTTCCACCAAACTTACATGAAGCCAAGGCAGATTTTGCTGAAATGTCTTGTCCTTCTGCACTGCTGAAAGGATTCATTGAGTGTTCTCTGACAAGTAATGACCTTCTCTCACCCACTCTCTGAGTTAGAGTCCTGGAGTCAGTTATGGGTTGTATTAGGGAGCTGTAAACACAAAGAAGTGCTGCTCTTTCAGCTACTAGAGACAAAAAATAATGGATCTTATGACTTCCTGCTAATAGAAAGGAACATGTGTTTTCTATCTGCTGATAAAGAACCCAGTGATACCAAGCCTTGCTGGAGGAACATCTGTGTTTTTTAATGGACACTTAAAACCTTCTCTTCATGACCCAAGATTCATTTCACATATAATATGTAATTCCACCAGTCTGCAGAGAATTCTTCTGTGGCTCACTAAATATTTGGTATGTATTTTTCAATTCCAAAGGACAGATCAAGAAATGAAAAATTTCTGCTCCCCATTCCACTCTTCAACTATCCATGAGTAGTTAGGGGAGCAGTGGGTATGGAGGAGGAAAGAGGTGAGCTGCTGAGCATCATGGAGACGTGGAGCAGCAAGAGGAGAATCCTCACAGAGCTGAGCTGAAAAAGCATAAGTAAAAGGGAATGAAAGAGTGGGGCCCTGCCTGGATAGAGAGAGAAGAAATTCTTCATCCTTAATGATGGGGGACTTGTCAAGTAGAGAAAAGGAGCTGAGATCCCATCCTGTTCTTGCACACATCCATAACTACCCTGCTAAAGACAATTGGAGATGGTTTCTGGAGAAGAGGATGGTATATTTTGAAGTTCAGTAAGTGTTTGGACAACACTCTCAGGCACATGGTGTAATTCTTGGGGATGTTCTCTGCAGGGCCAGGATTTTAAATTGTGATCCTTATGGGCCCCTTCCTATTCAGGATATTCTGTGATTCCACAATATCTAGAAGAGTGCAGCTCAAAGGGATATGAATAGATTTGTAAGCTTGGCAGTAACTTAATTTGGAACCATGACTGGGGTAGAGTTTCTGGGATAAGAAATGCAAGTTGATTTGAGAAACCCTTTCTCCAAATGGGAGTGACTGACCAGAAGTAGTGATATGATGAGGAGATGACTAATAATATGAGATGTGCCCAAACCACAAGTATTGGGCCTGAATTGAGATCTGGATCTAAGTGCAGTGGCAAGAAGAGCCAGCTCATACTGGGGCAGGACTGAATTGTGAAGGCTGGATACAAATGAAGTCTTCTAGAGTTTCAGCCCAGAGATTTAGGATTGGCTTCTCCTCTCTTTACTGGAAGTGACATTTATTAAAATAATTGGTGTCTAAATCTCCAAAAGTTTGAGGCTGAAATCTGTTCCTACTGCTGGTATGTTTACCTTCAACAAAACTGAATACCTGAACTTGAAGCACGGCTCAAGAATCCCACAGGAAAACTTTTTGTAAGAAGCAGAAATATGCAGGAAGCACAGCTTCTTTGACAGAAGCAGGCTCTTTCATGATGAATCCTATCCAAAATCCCAATATATGAAGGAAAGTGGGTAAGGGCAGAGATTCTTTTGAAGTTCACCTCAGGGTCAGCACTTAAAATGGTGAAAGGGTGGAGGAAGAGACACCCCATTTTGGATAAAAATTTTATTCTTTAAAACCTACCTTACATTATATATTTTCAGCATCAGATACAGGAAAAACATCCCATATGGCTTCTTCCATATATTGGGTTAGAGCTCATTATGTGGAGGAGAGGAGCTGCTAGCCTACAGCAGTCTCCAGCTATCCATACTGTAGTGGTGAATGAATTAGGGGGTGTCTTTCTGTGATTCTTTAACCCTGAGAGGCATGTTGTCATGAAAGAACAGGAGACATTCTTCAGTTAAATACTTGATACAGTTTTAATTAAAGAGACGTCCATACGGAGGCAACTCAATCAAGATCTGAGCCTTCTGGAAGCTCAAAGAAATTGGATAATCTGGAATTTGGCTTTGAAAGCATCTGCCTATGTTTCATTGAGTGTCTATAGGAAACGGCTGCCTTGTGCATAAGCAGACAGATATACATTTCATCGTGCATTATTTTTATAGCCAACTTCATAGCTTTTGATTGCACAACGCAAAAGTGATAACAAGACTGCAGGGCAGCAGGATGACTCATTAGGCATTACTGCTTGCTGTTAGCAAAGCCTTTTCTATTTACCTAGGTGCTTATGTGGCCTTCATCTCCATGGTGTTTGAGTGCTTCCCAAACAAATAAAACTCTGTCTCTGCCCCGGCTCCCTCTGCAGACCCAGCTTCAGTTTTAGGCTGCCTCACAGCAGTTTGGAGAGATGTGGGGTGACTTGGGACCCATTTCTGTGTCCCAGGGTGCTGAGACTTGTACACCATAATGCATGTCCTGTCCCTACTAGACATATGCCAGCTGTGAGATGGAGACTGAGACTACAGTCCCCCAGCAGAGAAGTAAATAGAGAATTTGCATGGTGCTTGTTGGTGGCACTCACAAACATAAATAGCCTGTCTCCTTTCATTTTTTTTAGACTAATAAAACTGCTGTGCTCAGAAAAATCTTCCCTTGGCACAGATTTTACAAAGGGGAAGAGCCAAACTTAGCACTGGACATTAGGTACGCCTTGCACCTCATCCCAGGGTAACAGCAGAGAAAGCAGTGCACTTTCAGCTTTGTTCTTCATGGGGATGTTCCTGGAACATGGGCCTGCAAGGAAAAATGAGGGTAATAGCAAATGGCATTACCCCCACCTTGTCCCTTGGGAACGGGCAGGAAACAGCTGCCTGCTGACTGCTGAAAGTAGGGACAATTTTTCTGGGGACAGCCTCTCACAAATGTGCATGTTTGCCACCATCCCCTTGGGATGCTGGAGGCAATTAATGACACCAATCCACAGTCAAAGGAGGGGACAGTTCTTCTGGAACCCAGGCCCACCCGAACCCTGACAGCCAAGCAAAAACAGGTCTTGATGCTCACCCCCTGGCCCTCAGCTAATAAAATCAGCACTAAACCCAAGCTGTGGTTTTCAGGCAGTCTGGAGCAGTGAATTTAAATCCCCACTGCAGTCCAAGCACACGCTCCTGTAGCTGGGCCTGAAGCAGGAAATGCTGGCACAGAGGCTGATCTGTCACTGTGCAGTTAAGGCAGGCCAGAGCTGAGGACTGGTCCAGCCCTGAGCTGTCCTACAACCCCGTGCATTTGATGCAGGGCTGAGTTCAGGCACTGCAGGGACCATCCTAAATCTGCAAAATAGTCTTCCCAAAAGGCCAGATCACCCAGATAACACCTCCCTCTTATGGGATCACAGGCCAAGACTCCTGATGAGGCCTACATGTGCCACTAGGGCTGATTTGGACAGCATAGGACCTGCTTTGTCTCCTCGGTCTCCTTCAGATCTGTGCACAGGGACTGTGACAGTGCCAGGATGTGGCCCATAGTGGTCCTATGCCCTTTTTAGCATAAAGCCATTACCCTTTGACCTATCACTACGTGCCCTTGTCAAAAGTTGGCAAGATCTTCATAGCTATGCTGCACGGATTAATAGCTTGAAGTTTCTAACCAAATTTTATGCCTCCCAATTATCTGTCCTTGAATTGCACAGGGCAAGAATTGTTTTGGCCATGTCATATCTGGCTCTGCAATGGACTGGAGCCATCTCATGAGGCTGGTCTTAGCATGGGGTTTCATTTGAGTCCTTGCAGAGGAGAGGGGGCAGTGAGAGTCAGTAATGCCAGCTCTGCAGGACCCCACAGGTACAAGGACTGATGTCACCCAATCCTACTGCTGAGCCACGGATGAATTCCTTCCTACCACAGACATCAAAGGAAAATACAGCTTCTCAATTTGCAGAAGGAAGAAGATACCGAGATGTCCATGTCCTCTGCAGAGAGACAATAGTCTACGCTAACTTTAAAAGTTCAGGAAAGAACTGTTTTGGTTTGTTTTTATGAGAAAATAAAGTTTGAGGCTATGGGAATTCCATAAGGGACAACGTCTCACAGTAGTAAAAGATTATAAAAGAGAATTACAGTTCAAACCAGTAAGTGTTACATTATGCACGGAGACACGTAGACTGTAATGCTTAACAATACAGCAAAGCTGCCAACACAGAGCAAGGCAAAGGGCCTCCTTTTAAAATTCAGCTTAACAGTGCCTGACACAGAATGAGTAATAATGTTAGGCAACGCAGAATGGACCATAAAACACTGCTATATGCAACAGCTATTATCCTGTGCTAATCTTCATATCACATTATTTCCTCAAATAATCATAATATTGTGCCAACAGCCCCCTTATTCTTGCTCATTAATTCTCAGGCTGGCTTCCTTCACAAGGAATAGGGCTTGCACTAACAATGCCCTCGGGGTTCACAAGCGAAGCTGCACTCAGCATACCCAGGACAGAGGAAGTCTTTTCTTGGACCATTTCTTCAGCTGTCTGTGTTTTTTTCCTTCATGTGATTACAGTGTAGTTAGTAGGAGAGATTTAAATGAAATAGAATGAAGAAATCCCTTATCATTAGACGTCTTTCAGGCACTGGCCATTCTTCTGCTTTGTGCCCATCACATGTTTATTCCCCTTGTTCTTGCTTCTCATCGGTCGGGTTCTTATGTTTGCATCTCTCTTGGTGCAGTCTCTGCTCTAACATTGTACAGTGTGTTCCCACTGAGAACTATCAGCTTTGACTTTCCACAAATAAAAAACCCTCTTGCCGTTATTTTGTCACACTTTCAGCTTCTTCTAAATAACTAATTCACAACAATAAACCTCTGGGTTGCCATTACGGGCTGACTGCCAAGCAGTTTAGATGCAATCTTGTGTTATGTTGTTTTTATAAAGGTTTCCCAAAATCCATTGTGAATAGACTTGGGGTTTGTGACTTAAAGAAACATTTGCTTAATTTTATATTCAAAATGTTACTATCCAGAGCTGGAAATGTGAATGTAATGATTTGAGGCTCCTATGCCAGCACAAACAAACTTCTTGTGGAGCTCATACACAAACTCAAATGGCTTTTGTCTACATGAAGTAAGTTAAAACAAATAAGATCATCTAGTTCTTAGGATCTCCCATCTACCCATGCAGGTTCCCTATTCTCTGGCCTTACATTACAATTCCTGGAAGAGGATCTGGGGGGTTTTGGAGTGATTTTGCAGCACCTAGGACAACAGGAGGGGAAAGCAAACAAGAGTGAAGTGGCCATTTGAGACCATGATGGGCATGTGTGTCTTCCCTGTGGCTCATGTCAGGGCAAATGCATCACTTCTGCCATGCAGGAAGCAAAGCCCTGCTGGATGTTGATCCAATGTGAGGGCCAAGCATAACACTGATAAGGTAGAGGGAGGAGGGCAGCCCAGGGTGGGAGCTGAGCAGCCTCTGGCTGGGTTGAAGGAGCTAAAATGGTTTTGAGCAATGCCAGCAGCAGAATGCAAACTGTGCTTTAGAAAGCACTTGCTTGAAGTGGCCTCAGAAGGTAAAAAAAACCCTTATGTTTTTCCTACACCCCTGTTTATGGCTTCCATCACAACACTGTCCCATCAATGAAGAAAGAATGGTTCTAGCAAGATTTTTCTTCCACTTGTGTACTAACCAATTTATTGACTCATGCCTGTTCCATCCATCTAATGACAACTCCATAGGTCTTTGCAGATTCCATGCAATAAATGTGTCAGACATTAACTTTCCCTCCTGTTGGGCTCCTGAGAAGATAAAAATCCCCACTTTCTTGCAGTGAATTTCTGCTATAAATCCACAGATGTAATTGTACACAATCTAATTTCTGGCTCCTGGGCCTACATTCATCCTTGTCCAACTATTCCTCTTGACTGAGTTGATTAGATTATAGACAAGGGCAGGCGCTCTAAATGCAAGGTCGTGTAGCTTAAATTAAATTCAAAGGAGCCACAGTAACATATAATAGAACTTCAACATCTTTACTATAAAAGAGGTGGGGACAAGGAGCTCAGCTGGCTCCATTCTGGTATCATTTAGCCTTGAGAAGGGTAAGGTGTCTTGGTCCTCCTTTGGGAATCCTTAGGGACTTGGTTCATACTGTGGTTCCTCCCACAAGTCAGGTTTCAGGAGCCACTTGCTGCTACCACAGGTACTGTGTAACCCGTGGGTGACATGCTGTCCCCACCACTGCCATTAACCAGCCAAGTGGAAGCAAAGGGAGTGACTGAGGAGCAGGCAGCAGTGCTGCCCTCTGTAAGTCACACTGCCACTCGTAGGACACCGTGTTGGGGCTGCCAGGTACATCATTGTGTGGGGTATCATCACACTGGGAGCAGAACATCTAAACCTGTACCAAATTCCAGAGGTTTCTCTCATACACTGAGGTCCTTGCCTACTGCAAAACAGGTTTAAACCTGTTATATTTTAAAAGGCTTGTTAGCCTGGTGTACCATGCAGTTATCTTAAGCTACAGACAAAGCAGCTTGCAATTTTCTGGCTATTGTATTTTTTTTTTCCTTTAGAACAAATGGATGATGGAGTTACACAATGTGACACACACTGCTTATTTACCAGGAACAAAAAAGGCCCCTATTTCCCAACACACAGAAGAAACTGAAGAAGCTTCTGTTTCCAGCCTTGGTCTGGCCAGTCATCAGCCCAAAAGTGCTTTCTCATAAGTGCTTCTCCAGCTTCTCTTCACTGTGTTGTTTGCTCTCCTCACCAGTGTTTCTGCTTCTTCTCACCCCTCTGCACCTAGCTTTACCCAACCAATGATTTTCACTTGGATCCAAACAATATTGTCCCTGTTAACACGGGAAAATAAGTGAAAAACTGAAATTCGTGGGAATTAGAATGAGAATGAAGTGATTTGGCAGAACTAGAACAGGGCTTCAGCTGAAAAGCCAACATGACAAAGCCAGGAGAACAGGGCAAGAATGGTATGGAAAGGGTAGCTAAGCTGCATTTTTCTAATCTGATCTAGACAAAGCCAGGAGAAACAACTCCTCAAGCAGAACAAATGCTGAATGCTCAGGCATTTCTTAAATGTCCTGTCATCAGCTTACAGCTCAAAACCAGGATGGTTCTGAGTATTTAACCAGAAGCAACTAAAATTCTAGAGCTGGGTGTGAAATTCTGCTTCCAGGTAAGAACTCAGGCAGAATTAGAGCTGGCCTGGTGCATGAAGAGGAGAATAAGAGCTGCGACAGCTTTGTTGCTAAAATAAACTACATTAATGCTGGAGCCTCACAGCCTTGCCAGGCACCCTGGCTCAGCCCTCACCCCAAAACAGCCTGTTTTGGACAGCTGTTGCCACTATTTACCTGCACAGAGCGACTTCACCACCAGTCAGGGTGGGGTGATTCAGAAAATGAGCAAAAGGTGCCTGACACTTTAATCCTGGGAAGAAGCCAGGACCTTCTCTTTCTGAATCAAGCTCTTCCCCCAAGAGAACAAGTGCAGAGAAAGCCTTTTACAGATTGGGAAAGTGGTGAGAAGTAGCAGACAGGCTGGAGTTAAAAACTGAGGCTCCTCTCAAGAATTTGAGCTGAAGCAGAAAACATTGAAGTGTGTGTTACCATGGGATACAGGATGCTGCAGCAGGGCCCTGGGGAGTTAGGGGCACTGGTGTCCCTGGGCAGAAGTCCCAGGGTCTCACTGGAGCTATTTGTGGGGAGGCAGAGCAATAGCAGGCATCAAGGCAGTGTCCTGGTATTTCACCAGCCACCTGGGCCTGCTCAAGTTCAGCAGGTACAAATGCACTGGTGCTGGAGCAATGCTCTTCAAAGCAGAAATGAGGAGGGCACAAAGGGAATATGAGGTAGGGAGGAAAACATCAAAGACAAGGGACAGAGAAATGAAAAAGGAAAAGAATTGAGGAAGAGTGGACAAGAGCTGACACACATAGAAACAAAGGAAACATGATATGAAAACTAACAGAAGAGACAAGGAAAACCTGCCTTACAGGTTGGAAGGGTCCCTTTTCTTCCCTTTCACCTGCATGTGTCTTTTGACTACCATTGTTGGTCAAGATCAAGATTATAAAGTCACAAAATTTGCAGAGGAACACATCTGCATTTTTGTTCAAAGTCCACTCAGTCAGGCCAACAAAAATCCTGATCAATAGCCATAATTTTGTTTAATCCAGGTGTAAAGGTCATCCTGAATCAGAGCCCAGGTCAATCAAAGGATACAGCACAACACACTGCCAAAAGGAACATATTCATCCCAGCTGACTCATGCACAAGGTGGCTTTTTATTATTGTTGTTGTTGTTATTGTTGTTATTGTTATTTTTATTACTATTTTTGATACCCTTTATGGGATAAGACACACATTTTGTCTTGGGAACATGTGGTGGCTGCTGATACATTTCTTAATGCCACATCCCCACTACATCATTGTGCCAGCTCCAACCCAGCCAGCTCAACTCCCACCCCACGGATGCAACTTCACCCAGCATCAGAGTTCTTTCCTTAGATGCAATCTTTATGCCTGTGGAGATAGGCTCTGAATGGTCCTATTCATTCTTCAGGAATGCTCAATGTTCATCCAAAATATGCAGTTTATCATGCACCAAACACATCTGTGTGACTGCTGGGAGCATTTGTTTGTAGGAGTTTGACTGCTGGCATCCATGTGAACAGAGTATGGCAGAGATGCCTCTGCTCAGGACACCCTGGCAAATCTTTGTGTCCACAGAACTCTCTAATGATGGAACTGTTCATGGAGCAAACTTTCACGGGGATTGCAGGGTGAGAAAGGTGGGTGTAAGGACCAGCAGAGCTCCATAGAGCGGGGGTGGACAAGGTCCTGGAGAACTTGTGTGGAAGCCCAGCTGAGTCCCAGAAGTCAGGGGCCAAGGGAGGGTTTGTGACCCCGAGGAGGGGCACAGGGACCAGTTTTGCCAGAGCAGACACTGCTGGGGTCAGGACTTGGTGGCCACAGGAGATAGCTGTCAGCCTCCAGGAAGGGGTGATGGTTTGGGTGTGAAGAACAAGAGCAGAGATTGTATTCTACAGCAAACAAGCAAGAAAACCTAGATGTGAAGAGAGTCAATACAGCTGTAAATGCTCTGCCATGCAACAGAGAATGCATGTGGAAAGTCTAAACAAGCTGGTGCTGGTGAAGTCTCAGTGCCACGCAGGGGGTACAGTTAGGGACTGAGCTCCTGAACTCTTGCTCACAGGATGTGAAAAGAAAACCTGGCCCCACCAGAGGAGAGGTAACCTGTAACAGCTGGAAGAAAGCCTCTATGTTTGCAGTACAGGGAGTAACTGGAAGTGCAACCACCTAAACTAAAGGAAAGCAAGGCAGCCCCAATGGCGGCACAAAGGGGGTTTGTTGCCACTTGCTTTTTACCCCACAAAGAGTGTAGGCATGCTTCCTACCCACTGCACACCTGGACTGGGGCCAAGCACCAAAGGACTGAGCCCCTCATGTTCTCTGCAAGCCACACAGGTTGTGTGTGCCCATGGGGCTCTGGGCCATCCCCAGCTGCACCCCAACAGCCCCTGCCAGTGGTCTGGCACAGGCACCCAAGGTGTGCAGCACCTACAAGCTGCTAAAACACAGTTCCTCTCTGGACCCTTCCCTGATGGGATTGTCCTGATGAAAACAGCCTCAGAAACATTCCTGTTTGCAGCTTGAAATCCTTGGTCATCTGCAAAACAAGATGATTTTGCTCTCTTCTCTGTGCAAAAATGCACCCCTCATTTGGCAGGTCCTCCTCCTGTTGCTCCCCCCGGCACTCACCCATCTTAATTCAGGTTAAGGCTGGTGGGAAATGACAAATCCTTTCCACATAAATCTTAACACTGGCTTGAGTTTGTTGAGAAACAGTGGTGATTTATGGGGGATTAGCAGATCAGAGTTGAGGAATGTAAAGAGGTTTAGGCTAACTAAGTGGAACGCTTAGAGCTGGGTCATGGAGAATTTGATGCAGGCTTAGTCCTCTTAAATGGTGTGCAATAAAAAGTAGAAGAGGGAAGCATGCATTTCCAATGCTCCTTGTAGCATGGGAAGTTGTTTTCCTGTGTTAAAATCTGGAGCAAAATTTGGCAGCCTTCGTGTATTGCAATATAGCAGGTTCCTGGTTCCTAAAGGCTAGCATAAACAAAACACTAAAGATAAAGCTGCCTTTTTTTTTCTTTTTTCTTTTTTCTTTTTTTTTTTTTTTTTTTTTTTTGGGGGGGGGGTGGGTATTTTTGTTGCTTGCAGTTATACTCTTCCAGCAAATGGGGAGCTAGTATGGTAGAAAAGGTAGTAAAATCAGAAGGCAGCCACTCTCTATGAGATTTTAAAGGCAGTCTCTATGAGATTTTAAAGGCAATGCAGTCAAAAAAGGGTTAATAGGTCTTTTCTGTGGGATAAGAAATTGGGAAAAAAATAGGAAAAGTATCCTTTTTTTGAGTGAGGATGGGTAAAGCGAGCAACAACCACCTTGTGCCTTGCTTTGATTTTTTTCTTTTCTTTGTCGTTCTTGTAATTTTTACAGAGCACTGCATTGTAAGTAAGCACATGACACATCCTGAAGCTTAGAGCTTAATTTCAAATCCCCAGACACATAAACCAGCAGCTCCTCACTGAGCTGTCAACAGCTGCCTTCTGCTTTTGCCTCTGCCCAAAACTTCCAGGCACATCACTGGCCCCGTCCATCGCCCGCACCTCTCATCCTGCATGGAAGCAAAGTCTTGGCCTATTCTGCATGGGACAGGAGAGAACAAGTGGAGAATATCAGACAGGCAATCAAATGCTGAGGTTCAGCAGGCCAGGTGAATAATTACAAATAGGCCAGCTTGAGTGAAATTGTTTGGAATGACGCAAGTTGGTGGAAAATAATATTCTTGTTAGAAGCCCTGACAAAGCCAGTGGTCTCACTGCAATTACTCATGGGAATTACATTACGCAAAACAAGACCCTACTTATTGCAAAACATTTATATATTTTGCTTCCCTGTATGAAAATAATCTATTTATCCAGCTAGAGATGAATATTTCTTATGCATTTTGCAATAAAACTTCAGAGCACTGCCAGACAGTTCTCTTCCTGAATTACCCTCTTTATTTTTTTGTAAAGCCAAAATTTCCTTTAATTTCACCAACTGCAAGACAAGAAGAAGAGCAATTAAGCTTAACCATATGAGCTTTTTCATGTGGTTTTAGGGGATTCTTTAATGTTCATGTTAGCAGATAAGCCATGCATCCACCCATCCACTTAATTACAGGCCTAGTACCTCTAGTCACTGTGTTTTTTAATTTAATTTTCTGCCCAGTTAGAATCCGAAAAAACCTTTGCCACAACACGCCTACCACCTGCAACTTCTGCCATCTTCAGTATAAAATTTCAAAATGAACAGTAGTTTACCACTGTGAGACACTTGGAGAAGTTTTATTTTACAGTATGTCATCCTTCACCCTAACCAAGAGGGCAAGAAATATATACTTTTGTACTCTGAACTCAAAACAGAGATAGATACAGAGAGTTAAACAATTATCTTCCCCCTCCACTAAGTGCAATCAGTACTTTCAAAAGTGACCAGCTATTCTCACTTGACTTTGCTTCCAGGTGCACAACTCAAGACAATTTGAGAGGGCCTATATCTCGAGACTGGGGTGGGAACAAGGAGCTCTGAATTCTCAACCTGGACACCTTGCTGTTTGACACTCATCTGAAAAAAAAAGTAGACCTAAAATAGAAGAGCCAAGCAATGAAACCCATCTTCCTGAAGGAAGCCCTTCTTGCCTAACCAGGCAGGGCAGCACTTCTCATTCCAGCCCTTTGGATCATTAATTGCAATAATTCAGTCAAACTTTATTGGCTACAATATTTCAAGCCATCCTTCAGTGAAAGAGCAATGTATGCTTGCATAATAATCTTTAAATTACCATGGACTTTGACAGAGCAAGGCTTCCATAAGTGGACATTAGAAAAAGCTTGAGCTCAGTGTAATGGGGTGAGATATTCACCAGCTAGGTGTGAAGGTTAGCAGCTGCAGCACAGCCAGAGTAATAAAAAAGAAACAGATCTAATTAACATGTGGCTCTTGTGCTCACTTATTGGGTCACTGCTGGAAACATTAGGGATCACTTATCTGACCCCAAAGAGGGCAAACAGAACTCATTAAAGTGCATTTCACTTTGCAAAAATAAAAAATTATATTAACACAAGTCATTAAAAAACCTCAAATGGTTTGGAGCCAACCTTCCTTTAAGCCAGCCCTCAAAGGGCTAAAATGCAGTGCCCTAAAGAAGCAGATGAACACTCAGCTGTGACACACCATACAGAAAACTGCATGTCCTCCACACAACAGGAATTTCTGCCATTTGACCCCAGTGTCAGTAGAAGCATGGCAAAGATGCTGGCTCCTTGGCTGCTGAAGACCAGTGCCATGCTGAAGCAGGTACTGAAAGCTTTTGTTTTCTCCACTCTGCATCATCAACTCCCAGGGCACAAATGCAAAACTGCCTCAACACAAAATCCATCTGGGGAAATCCACATGGCTTAGTGCTTCAGCCCCAAAGTCTGCACTGCCAGTGACACCTGTATAAAGTTCAAAGCAGGCGTCACTGAGGCTTATGCTTGGCCTGTTGGGACAAAGCACTGTGCAGGAAGGATTAAGCACAGAACTGGATCAGGCAAGCAGCAATGTAAACCTCAGTTTGGCTGTAGAGTGGATGGGATGGAAAGTGCTGCAAGCAGTGTGATGCGTCTTTGTAGCAAACCACGGGTGGTGTCCCGGCTGGAACATGCAGAGGGGCTTGGAGGATGGACACTCCTACCCTAGGGGTGGCATGCTCCAACCAGAAACCACCTTGCTCCTGGGATCTGGGCAGGGAGAGAAGTAAGGCCTTCATAATTTTTGGGCACGGCCCTCAGGGCACAGCAGCCCAGACCCAGTAAGAGGTGCTTTGCACTAGGAAAGGCAAATGGTAACGGTACAGGGAGAGCAGTCCCAGCCCTGGATCTGCTGCTAACACTGGCAAATTATATCACCTCACGGGATGCGTTCCCCCCAAAAAGCTCATTTGAACATGTGAAACCAGGACAGAGCTGGCAGGAGACAAAGCCTGGTACCCTGTCACATGGGTTAAGTTTCCATGTGCCAGCAACATTTTCACCTTCAGGCTTTCCCTACCACTGTGCGTGTCAGGTTGTGGTCTTTTCTCTCCAGGCTGTGAAAGGTACACTGTTAATACATTCCTACTGAGATAATTCTGAGGCACATCTAAGCCAAAAGTCATCCTTCATGGGTATTCAGAAGCCCAACACCTATGGACAAGTTATGCAAGGCCCCATAGGGAATATGTGGCGAGACACAGGTGGGGACTTTGACCAGTACCAGCCAAACCCTAGTTTTGTCATGAGCAGCCAAATTACTGCCCTACCGGCTGACTCTCAGCAAACAGATACAACTGTTGCAAGTTTTAATTAATCAATATCTGTTAAGGCTCTTAGGTGGAAGTTTCTCCAGATGTAGATAGCCCCAAATCAATCCCATACTTACTCATCAGGGCAGGGGCTATGGTAAGATGAATGTGTTTGCACTGCACTTAGTGACTACAGCCTCAGCTCCGGCTCGGGATCAGGGTCCTGTGGCAGTATGAGCACAGAAGAGTAATGATTACCAGGACAGGGGTTATTGAAAGGCTCTATCTCTCACAGCAGAGGTTTTTGACAGTCAGTGACTCAATGTTCTGTCTTTTATAACCATAATGACTCACAGCCCCAGGATGGAGAATGAGTGCAATACAGTGAGTACTATTGTTCCAGAGCCCATCAAAATAAGCAAGGTCATTTTCAGCGTTTATAAGAAAATGACAAGCTGCTGGATTAATGTGTGGTGGGGGGGGGGGGGGGGGGGGGAAATGCACAGAAAAAAATAAGAGGGATGAGTAAATTTTCAGATAACTAAGTTCACAAGGATTTGCAAACTCAAATTTTATAACCACAAGCAAGACAGATCAGAAGCTTGACTTTGATACCATTTGCTCTGCTATAAATCAAGGTTACCCCATGTGTGGATTTATAATGGGGTAAGTCTGGCATACAACAAGAGAAGGATCAGGCTTTGAGCACCAAGTGCATCTGGGTACCTTCTGCATTGCCTAACACTACGAGGATGAGAGAGATTGTGCCTCATCACTGTGCTACTGTACAGCTTAGAGACACATCTTAGGATAAGTAAATTATCTCTGAACATGTAGGAAGGATGACTTGGACACAGGAGGTAGCTAGGAGCAGTAACAATCCCTGGCTTATGGCCCAAATAATCTGCAGCTCCTCAAATGAGAGGTCAGGGTTAGGGGTTGAGATGGCTGATGCAATGCAGTCTTGAATTAGTAAAGTGGAGCTTACATAGCTAGAGAGCTATGCTGATTCCTGAATAAGGTGGACTGTGGTTTTTTTTACGTATTCCAAAAACAGAAACCAGCTTGGCTAAGGGGTCTTGTTTCTCAGAGTCATTGAGTGTCTGCCAGGAGATCACTGGGTACGCAGTACTCAAATGATGCCATCAGGAAGAAGAGCCTCTTTAGTGGGACTGTTTCTGTGGTCTTGTCTGATGCACAAGATTTCTGAAGATACTTCCCACAAGAATGAGTTTTATACATGGATGTTACACACAACTGAGTCTCTTCCTTCTCTTTCACAGAGTTCCTGCACACCATTTGGTTTCTGTCTTTCACATGGTAAGTCACAACAGAAGGGACAATCAATCTCTCTCATCTGATTGACAACTGGACAACATTTCTCTCCTTCCTGAGAGGACACATGATACTCTTTCCCATCCCAGAGAAGCGTTTTGGCCAGTAGCATGCCCAGATCATTTTCCTAGATCAGAGGAAAGCTGCTCCCTCATGTTGGTGTCATGTGGCCTGATCCTGGCTGCCCCTGCTCAGGCAAAATGCCACTGGTGGATGCTCCACAGTGCTGGGGCTTCTCAGGCGAAAGGGTCTGCTTTGGAGCATGCTGACAAGTGCTGAGGAGTGAATGCTGGGTATCGCTTTCCAGCCTGGCTGGAAGAGCAAGCATAGCCCACCATGTCCCAGAGGAATCTGTGACTTGGTGAGAGGCAGCTCCCACCCAGACCCCAGCCACTGGAGAAGGCTTGCTTGACCTCTTGCTTGCAGAGGGGGTACTCTGATACCCCAGAGAGAAGACCACACAAAGTTATGAAATGTAGCCTGCACGTTGATGTCATTGATGTGTGATGCCTTTTAGTGTCCCCTGGCACTGCATGTAGAAACACGAGCCTTTGGCATCACCCTTAGGAAGAGGAAATAGCACCTACAAACTTTAAGCCTGAAGAAGAATAAGGGGCAAGTTTGACATTTGTCTGTTAGTGATAGGCACTACCTAGGCAAATATTTGTAAAAGACAGCTCTGGCTCTTTGAACAAGGAAGGGAAATGGAGGGCCAGGGACTTGCCAAGGTCAGCCAGGCAATCTGCAGCAGATCCAGAGAACTTTGGGTCCCAGCCCAACCCCCACACTCTAGAGAGGGCTGTATTTCACCAAGAGCCAACAGCTCCACACCTCACTTTGCCCGTCGTATGATTTCTTCCTCTTATGTGCTTGGAAGAAGTGTGCTTTAAAATCCTGGATGTTAGCACAATTTCTCAGATCACATTTCTATTGTGAGCAGTGTTTCTGGGTACAGTTGCTCGGATCACTGAGTCCAAAGAATCTGAGATCTGGGAATAATGTCATCCTTTAAAACATTTAATCAGCTAGTCATTCTCCTTGCCTACAGAAAATGCCATAAAGCTTATACAGTCTGTTGCTACTAATTCACAGACCACCAAGAACTGGCATACAAATGAGTATTACATGGAAAGCAGAAATTATTTCTCCACAACAAATGGAGTAGGTCACTGGGATTTCCAAGACATAGTGCTCTACCTGGAATAAAAGGAGGGGCTCACATATTGTTGACTGATGCTTCCCTTACACCAGAAGAGAGAATTAAGCTAATTAACATTTGGATGAAGAAGAAAATAAGCCATATTTTTCCCATGGATAAGTTCTGGTCACAGATCTAATATAGCTTAACACAGTGCTTGCCAACAGTCAATGACAATTGTCATTTTCTTCTCTGGTCTTTGGGCAGGCCCATAGTCTGGAGGGACCAAAATGGTCCCAGCCTGATACAGACATTTCAAGACCCCACCAGGGAGATTTTACTTTTGGTTTTCAATGTTTTCTTAGTGGGAACCAGGTGCTACGGTAACAGTCCAGAAACTTCATAAAATCCCACATCAAGCCTTGCTTATCTAAATATGAAAAACAGCTCCTGCTATGTGATACTTTCTGATCTACATTTTACCTGAAGCCTGCAGATAATTTGAAATTATGTGCTCAGTCTGCACACCAGCCACCCACGCTCACCTGCCCACTCCCTTACACAAAGGAGCAAGGATGAACAGAGGGAGAGAGGAAGAAGAACTGCATTCTGCTGGGAGAAGCTCCTAGAAAACAGTATTTTACTACTAAAATAATTGCTGCTTGGCACAAGCCTCCTTGTCCCAGCAAGAGTCCTTTTTTTTTTTCCAGATCTGAGGTCAGAAGAACATCAGCCATGTTGAATCAGCTGATGCACCCATGTTGCTTTTATAGAGCTTCGGGTCATCCTTTGGGTTTTAGTGTATCCGTGGTGTGTTCACTTTGTCTCCTGCTTGGCCTGGGAGGCTCCTTGAGGCACAGAGCATAGCTGGCTGCTGGCTGGGCTCCTTCCCTTCCTACCAGCAAGGAAAGGCTGTGAGAAGTTCTCTGCATGCCATGTTTCTGTGGTCCAGAGCCTGGCCAAGAAGCCAGCCGCAGCTCCTGCACCCATGCTGGTGTTGCCTGGGGTTGCCAGGGGCTTTCCCACAGGCTCCAGGCATGATCCACTCTGATAAACACAGCAGTGGGTGAAACAGCAGGGACAAGTGCATTTCTTCTCAAAACTTAGGTCAGATTTTGTCTCTTCATATTTGGAGCTTTAATCTGCAGACATCTGTGCCTTTTCTGGCTGTATTTCACTTGAAATCAATAAAAACTATCAACACACAATGTTTCCAGGGTGAAAGCACAACATGGGGAAGGGTTTTGGTTTTTTGAAGCAAGAAGGTTCAGTGTTGGGATGGAAAAGCCTTGGGGAGCTAGAAAGTTTTGCACACCCCTTCCCAAAGGGTGTAAGCCTCTGAATTAATGTGGAGAGGTTCATTAGTGAGGTGGCTCTGCTGGTAACCTCAAAGGCTTTAGCAAACAGCTAACAGACACCACCAGGAAAGCAGGATGGATGTTCAGCTAGTGCCCCAGCAGGGCCATCAGCTGTCTGGAATGAACCATAAAGGCACTGCTGATATGACATGTGGGTGGTCCAACAACCAGAATAGTAAATAATGAGACCATTATACAAAGTAATTAGGATTCATTCAAACAAAATATGCTTTAACAAGGCCTGATTTGTATCTGCTGGTGTACTGAGCAAAGCTGAGATGATTCAGAGCATTTAGGACCAGAAAAGAGAAGCACCTCTCCAAAACATGTAGCAAGACTGGTTAAATGACCTTTGGATATTTAAACAAGAGAATGGTGATTACAACAAGGAAGGTGATTTTACCTCTTCATACAGATTTGATAAGTACCATAAAACTGTATTTGAGTTAAATGTCAGCATTTTTAAAGGGCTTTTGAAAAAAATTGTAGAGGTGGCAAAAAAATCCTAACATAAACAATGTGAGGGTAAGGAGAAATTCCTGCAAGGAGAATTATGTGAGTCTTGTGCTGCACAATTTATCAAGAAGAAAATTGAGAGGTAGCTCTGACTGGAACAGGTAAGGACCCTTGCCAAGAAAAATGGGTGGTCTCAGCTGGCTATTTTACTTAGGAGGACATGAAAAGATAGAAAAATTGGAAACCTCTGCTCAGAAGAATTAAAAGGGAGTCAAAATGCACAAGGTGTGCTTTATAAAATTGTAAGTAACTGGCCTCAACACAGAGGTAGTGAGGTGATTGCTCAGTGGCCTGGGACACACGACACACCAGACTATTCACAAAAATGCTAGACAAAGTTTAAGCCCAATTAGCTGTCCTGCACCTAAAAACTCAACATCAGGGATTGCTCCATGCAGCAACAGATGCTGCTGCAGTCTGCAGGAAGGGAGGAGAAAGGTGGGGAGCAGGGTCAGATGGGCCCTCAGAAGAACAGCTTGACATCTGAGACCCTCAGCATCAGTTCTCCCAGTCTTGCAATTGCAAATAGCAACACCTGGGAAGCAATTAGCAATGCTTTTTATTTTTGGTTTAGTCCTTAAAAAATAATAAATGCATTTTATATCAATTAGCTAAAGTTACTTACCTGGCAAGAGAATGCATTACTCATGCTCTGGGAACCTCAGTAGCAAGGGCAGAAGAGGAATTTTTCTTCTGCCTGCAATGGGAAGTACAAGCATCTGTGGCTTCTCCAGTATGCCCTGTACTGTTCTTCTGGATCACTTCTAGCATAGTCTCACAGTAGCAAACCTCTGAAGCAATTGCTAGACAGAAATCAGATCATGAATGTAGATGGAGCTGTTGGTGTGACCTGAGTGGTATAACAGGATTTTGGGGATCCTTTGGTGGAGAAAAACTAGATACCCAAATTGACTCTGAGCTGGCACCCTACATCTCAGAATACTGGGAGTTATAAACCAAGGCCAAAAGCAGCATTGACAATAGATTGGGTAGCTTTTCCACCAATTAAGCATAGATTTTGCTGTGTACTTCTGTGAATAACTTCATACACCCAATCTGGGAGATGCCCAAGCTCTTGAATAAGAATTGTTTGCTATGTTTACTATGAAAAAAAAAACCTCACTGGTGAAAAATCTGGTGTAGGTCAGTAAAGTATCTGAAACACCTAAAATCAGGCATATTCTTCCTGCCCACAAGGAAACTATTTTGCCCGAAGCTGATGGCAACAGGCAGTGTGTGTTCTGCTGGGGGAGTTTAGGAGGACAACAGTTCAAAAAGTATCTAAGGGTTGATAGAACTCAGAGTTCACAAACTTGAAGCAGCACAAATAACACCCTTTCTGCTTCTTCCAAGCAGTTGGTGAGGACAACAACTGCCTCCTCCCACACACAGAGCAGTTTTGGGGCTCCAGGTCCAAACTACTGGCATACAAGTTAGGAAAAAGGTCCTCTTGCTCCAGCTGAGTATCTCTATTTCCTTGTCCTGCTACACCTGAGCCGCTCAGGAGCTGGGCAGAGCTCAGAAATAATCCTCCACCACAGTTAGCTGAATTTTAAAAGTGGGATTTTTAGAGTCCCTGCCTAGCCCTCACTGGTTACAGCAGGCCATCAAGTCTGAATCTGTGCAGGAATGAGACAAATATTTGAAGGACAAGTTAGTCCTGTTTCTACAAGAAAACAAGGTTTCCTTCAAAGTTCATCGCCTATGCATTCAGGTTTGGTCAAGGAGCAATAACACTCATCAAAACTAATGTAACTAGCTTGGACAGACATGGCCATCCTGCACCCTAACAAAATCCCTCACTGTTCTGTGTAGCAGAACCTCTCTGTTTACACCTCTAGCACCCTGTCCAGGAGAGTTGGATCTACTCTAGGCAAACTGCCTGGTAAAATCATACATTGCCTTCACACTACTTAAAAAATCTGCCTCCAGCACATGCTGACCCCCAGTGCAGCTGCTACCTCTCTCCCAGGCACTAGTGATCTTATTTACTTTGGTTCCCCTTTCCTCAGCTGTTTGCCCTTAATTCCTTATGTCTGCTCCACAATAGCATCCATGCTGGATCTCCTTCTGCACTGTGAACCCAGGTGGTATTCAGCAGAAAGCACGAATTTTCCTGTGGTATCTCACAGGAAACTGAGCTCAGAGCAGATGCCGGTCAACATCAGCCACAGGCAATAGTGCAGTCCAGGACTGTTTGCATTATCCTCACAAGAGCCATCCACAGGTGGAGATCAGCTTCTTGCTCCCCAAGCCCTGGAAAGCTGAATGACTGCAGAATAGGACTGCAGATTGATTATTTTTCCTTCAGTCTAGAGGTACTTTTATCCAAATTTAGCTGGGGTCATCTGCACTGGGACCTTGCCTAAGCCAGATGACATTGGCACTGGTGGCTTTTACTTGGTCCGTTCCTCGAGATCTTCTCACAGGTGCCATGGACATAAAGAAGTGACAGATTCAGTGAGTGGGCTTAGGATGCTTCACCTTTCTTAACAGATCACATCAGTGATGTGGTCCTGTCCATATCTTCGCTGCTTGCCTCCAGTTTCCCTACATTCTCTGTAAGACTTAAGCCGCTTCTGTGGCTGACTTTTCCCTCTTCACCACAAATCAATTAATTGCAAAACCAGCACAAGATGGGAGCTGCTATGAGCAGGGAAACAGGAGATGGAAAACTATGGAGTGATTTTGTGCCTTTCCTCAGACAGAGTTCCACTCTGCAGATTCTCCCTTGCCAAGTGATTCAGTGTGAGGAGTTTCCTGTTGCTCCAGGGGTGTGGAAACTCACCTCTTTCTTTCTTACTAGGGCTGTCTCCACAGGCTCACTCGTGCAGTTTACTCATGTTTAGGTCTCAGAGAAACAAGACCATTTCACCCTTCACCCTGTGTCTTCAAGAAACCCAAACCAGGGATGAAATGAACTACAGGTGGGTGCTAGAAAATGGCAAGTGTAGCCACAGCATGGTTATCTCCTGAAATGTAAGCACTTGGCTCTTTCATAGTTCACATTCACCCCTAAGCACCAGTATCCCCCAGAGCAGAACTGGTAACATGAATGCCCTTCCAGCATGCTTTACCAGAGGGATTTGGGGCTTTGGAGGAGCACGAGGTGAAGTGCCTCTTGTTCAGGACAGTGCACCAGCATAAGGCAATGAGCCAGTCTGTGTAATTCATATGTTTTCATGTCTGAATGGCTCCTGTCCTTGACTCAGGGGTATAAACTCAGTCCTTCATCTTGGTTTGTAGCTGTGCCACAGAGCCTGGACTTGACAGGCCAAAGAGGATGGACAAGATGGAAACACTCTTCAGGTGCCAACATGTCTCCACCACATTGACTCATTAACCTTCTAGGCTTGGGATATCCCTTTGACCAATCAAACAGTTGGTATAAACAAACTACTGTCTCAGAAAGTTTAGAGATAAACTTTTCTCACAGTCAATTTGTCCTAACAGGGTTTCTTACACCTTCTTCTGAAGCAGCTTAAGTTGGTCTTTCACTGCCGTTCCCTCATCTGTGCCAAAGACCCAAAGTGAGAGAGACCAAGTATTCATACAAATGGCAAGCAGGACTACCCAAAAAGGGTGATGCTAATGACCTACAGCCCCTGCTCACCTTTAAACTCACATGAGTGACTGCTGCCTCTTGGCTGCCATCCCCTAACTACTGTCCTGAGGGTTTGGCAGAGCACCTAATGGGGCACCCAAGAGTACCACAATCACCTGAGTCTGTAGGATGAGGCACCCATCCAGACATCCTGAGAATAAAGAGGATCCAGGAAAGATCTCACATTTCTTGTGCTTCCCCCAGGGCTGCTGGACCCCTCTGTTCATCCTGCAGGGTGGAAGAATGCACCAACCTCAAATCTTATTCCAAATATTTCACCACTTAAATAGTCTTAAAAGCAAATAGTAACAGCTGAGCACCAAGCACCAGATCCTCTCTGATGGTTTAGCTGAAAGAATACCAGACATGTAACAGGATCTCTAACAGCAGTCTGCAAAAACACTGGCACTCCATGCTCAGATCCTCAGTTCCTGTTCTCGGATTGCCACAATAAAATACACTCCTTTTTCTTTCAGTAATGGAGAGATAAACCCTGTTTGTAGGAGTTGTTATTCCCACTTAGCTTTGTGCAATGGTGATGAAGCCAAGTGGGAGTGCATAGGGCTGCAAGCAGCCTTAATTTCTTGAGCCAAACCTGGACTCCATAAAATCAAACTTGGACTGGCAGTGTTTATACAGGACAGCATGTGGTCCTTCTGCTCTGGTGTGTGAGGTAAGCATCAATACTTCTCAGCTCTGCAGAGAGGAAATAGGAAGTACTTTAATTTCCTTTATTTTTTGGATTATTATGTGGGTCAAACTCACTACAAGCCACAAAGTTTTACATTTGTTACAGCCTGCTACTTCTAGCAGAGTTCTAGGCTTTCAATGTTGTCCAAAAATTTCTTGAAATATTTTGGTTTTCTAATGGGTTTCTCTTCCTGCAGGTGAAATTTAAGCACATAATCTTCAATGGCTTCACAGGGGCTCAGAACTGCATCTTGCTCTCTATGCCTCATTCTGCCCCACAACTGTAAGGCTAGAGCAAGTACCCCAAGGTCAACACAGCTAATCACCTTTGGTGGAATTAGGATCAATATCTGTCCTTCACATGCACTTTCCACTTTCTGTTGAAAAGTTCTTTATGGACTGCCAGGGTCTCTTTGCTGGTGGGCTGGCTTTAAAATGTTTCTCTTCTTGGTAGTAAACTGCCTTTTCCACTGTTTCCTCTGGTAATATCTAGATTTTGTAGGCGACCTTCGTAGGTGGTCTAATTTAGGCCAGATGCACACAGTTGTTAACAAATCCATGATGATGTATAAAAGCACTACATTTAGAAACACCTAATAGGATATTTGAATAGTAAAAAGAAAAAAAAAAAGAAAAACTTTTCTTTAAAAAGAAAAAAAAAGAAAAGTAAAATGAAGCTCTGTTCTGTAAGTCTGTGCAATGCCAGTAAAATAACTTGGGAAAAGGTGGCTTTTGCTGACTGCTGAAACCAGCATCAGGATTTAGGTACAACAAACAAGTGGGAAGTAATCCTGATAGTAAATCACCCCAAACACAGATGCCCAGCTGAATGCTATACAAGCTCAGAGGCACTTTGAGATCCAGGCTCAACAAATCACTCCAGGTTCAGTTGTCATATTCATTGGGATAACACCTTAGGAAGCCTAGGGAAACAGAGCAATGCATTTTTCAATCCCATTTGAAGCATCCCAGCTGTAATCCTAAAACTCATTTTCAGACAAGCATTTGCTGACCTCAAGAAAATACTGACTGCAATTGCTGAAAATGCTCAGTAGTCTTCCTGAGTCTGCATCCCCTGGGATGATGGACTAAATCTGGCCTCATCCTTAATAAGGAAAGAGTTTGTGAATGCTGACTAGCAAGCTCACCTTTGCATACTTGTTGAGGCTAGTTGTCTGAAGAGACTGTTCCTCATGGTAGTGCAGGAGGTGAAGTGCACAGCTGTTCAAGAAATGCACAAAATTCATGAAGTACCAAATACTTCCCAAGCTGTAACCACCTAAGCCCCCAACACACACATTTGGAAGGTGAAAGCTGACATTCTGTGATACCAGAACTAAGACATTTCCCTAAACTGTCTTAAAATATTGGAAAATTTGAGTTGCCCTTCATAACATGAAGTTTATTGTGAAAGTACTTGAAAGAAGCCAGAAGAAGGGCAGAATATGGGGTCACAGACCACTTTAACATTTTAGTGTTTTTTTCCTTAAAGGACATAGAGACTGAAACCCAAAGTCTAGGTAAGGATATCCCAGGGTTTGCAATAGTTGAAATTCCTGTAAACTTTGCCAATTAATTCTTTCCTTCTAAAGTCAGGAAATAAATCACCAGCCTCAGAATCACCCTTTCTTACCTTACCCCACCTCAAATGGGATAGCCTAAACTTTTATCTGGAAAAAGCAAGAAGTTGGTTTACAAGTAGACTTCTTTTTCTTGCCACTGCACTATCAGTACACGTAGAGAGGAAGAAACAAAACCAGAATACAACCATAAACTTAATTCAGGTTTCTCAGCTAAACAAAACAAAAGGATTAAAATACCACCTGGCTGGCTACTCAGCAGGGACTCTCTGAGCTAACCTTCATGAGCTCTCAGCATATGCTTTTTCCTTAAAGTGGTCTTGAGCTGCCATAGATTGGAGTAGCACTATCTTAATTTACCTCAGATGGAGATCTTCATTTCCACTCCACCTCCTTTCTCTTTTCTCTGCACCACAAATTTTAACCAAGTCCAGACTCTGAGAGCCTCTGGCGTCATTCTTTTAAGCCTGTAAAATTTACAATATTCAGAAGCTGCAGTAAACAGAAGCTGAAGATAGTGATATTCACTAATGATCCAGTGAGGATTCACAAAATAGCAAGAGCCTTATGACAAAACCATGTGAGCACAAGCAGATGACTGTAACAGCACTGCATTCTGATACTATCTATGATTTGTTAAATACCCAGTTGCCCAGATGGTTCACAGAACCAAAAATACATTTTCAGGATTTTAAACCTAACTATTAATTTTATGCATGCCATAATCAATTGCGCTAACAATAAATATATATACGTTTGATTTTTCCCTTCCTCCTTCCAGGTCCTGGTAATTTACTGCATATGGTACATTACTGTTATTTTAACCAATGCTCTCTGTCAAATTAAGCTTGACATCATTCCCTCAACTTCAGTGATTTTGCTGTCTGTGAGCTGAAACAGTGCAGGGAGGTAGTATAATAATGTGAATATTTTGTAACCTTTCAGTCCCACATCTTCCATAATCCTGCAATTATTCAAACTGCATGTCCAAAGTGCTACTAAAGTCTGAGCGTACGCCTGGAGTCCAGCCCCTCTTGTGATGGTCTTTTTCACACTTTCTAGCACAGAGCTGTAAATTTAAGCAGAACTGTGGACTAACACTGATTTAATGGTGACAACACCTCATGCCTTCACAATGCTCTGCATTTCCAAAGGACAGCTTAAGCAGTAATTAGCTCAGTGCAGCCCCAGAGTACAGCAGGTGGATGGGTGTTTGCTGTGATTACCTGACAGAAGGGGACAGCGCAGCACTGGGGCTGAGTGAGCTGTAGCAGTGTCCCCAGTCCTGCTCCCAAGGTGTGGTTCCACTGAGCTGCTGAGCTGAGCCGTGTTTCAGCAGCACTCCTTGGGAAGCAGGAAGAGCAAGCAGCCCTGGCAAAGCCCTGTGAGGATGAAGCTCTCCACTGCCACCCAATTCGACTTGTGCATGACAAGGTGTTGGGCCACTGCTGTCTTCTGTGTGTCCTTCCTCCTGAAGACAAGGAAGCATACTGTCCTTATTGAAAAGGAAAAGTCATTGGATAGAGAAGGGATTCCTTCTCTCAGGATACTGGTACATAAAATATTGTGACAATATATAACTTGCTGGCTTTTATTGATGGAATCACAGGTTGAGTTGATAAAGGTGTAATGCTCATCCAAGAGATTCCCAGAAAGCATCAGAATGGCCTTATATGTGGCACTTTCACTCACAGGCTCAAAAATTGGGAAAAACAGAACAGCACATGGTTGGACAAGGGTTAACTGCTAGCAACGACAAATTTCAGATCCAAGGGTAACCAGGGAAACATCCTCAGACCAGATCCCCTGAGACTTTACTGTTATTTAACTTTTTTGACAATGACATGGAAAAAGAATTATTTAACAAAGTTGATAGCATAAATATATGCACAGTAGCAACTAATGAGGACAGTACATCACTGACAGAGTAAATATCTAACAAAAAAAAACTATTGGTTTTATATAACAGCAGGGAATGCTGAGGAAAACAATTATTAAGGCCATGTGTGGGTAAATAAATACCTGCAGCCAAAAGCAAATGAAGCCAAAGTGATTGAACAAACATAAAAATGCTGAGTGCCTCATGCAGGTATTGAAACAACAAAGTGTTGGCCACTCTCATGGGCAAACCTACAATATGATCCAATGTCTATAAGCTGGCATTTGGCACACCCAGAGTAGAAAGATTTAATGTGAAAGGGTTAATCAACAGATTAGGTCACCAAGTGCTGTGGAGAATTCTTTATCAAAGGAAAATTTAAGCTCAGGGCTCATGTTTTTCCACAGAAGTCATGCCTTGGTTCTGGTTGATTCATGGAAGTTGCAGATTTAAATGTTCTGGCTTCAGTAGGTGACCAGAACTTATAATATGCCCTGTGTTATGCAAGAGATCAGGCACTTGATGTAATTTCTAAACTTGCAGACTCTTGATTGAGAAAACCAACAGATGAGTGTTCTCCAGTTATGTGAGCACTGGGTTTGTAAGTGTATCCTAAATTGCAGCTAACTCCCAAGGTAAGACCTGGATGATAACGTAATAACTCTCTTCCTTCTCAAAGCCCTTAAAAGAATGAGAAGTTAGAAATTCAAGGGATCCTGTGAACTAACATGAGGTCTTAAGGGTAAAGATCTATTTTAAAAGGAATAAATTTCTTATTTTTTCCATCTGAAAGTTAGAAGTGAGAGGAGTTGTAGATTGAGACAGCTTTATGAGGATGTCTGCCGCATAAGGTACATGTGAGAGCTGTGTGTCAAAATTCCTTCATACCCATTGAGATCTGGAGACTTGATTCACATGGTGCAGGTATTTGGTATGTCCCAGGGTATCCTGCCTATCCTCCATCTTAGTCTCCAGAAGGTCTCAGGTCAAGCTCCAACCTACCCACCCTATATTGGTATCTTGATCCTGCAAATCATCTCATGTAGCACTACACGTCACGAGTAGACAACCAAGTCTTACCTGAGCCAATGGACACTAGAGACTAATTCATGTTTCCTGTAAGTAGCTATCTGTATGTGCCCACCTGAATCTCTCTCTAGGCTCCATTGATTACATGGATTAGGTCTGCCCTTATTACATTGAGAGTTTGGACACCCAACTCATGTAGTCAATATCTAAAAGCAGGTGTCTGAATCGGCAGCTGCATCCCATCCTCGAGGCTGAGTGTCACTGCTCATCACAAATATCTTGTGCCATGTGATGTGCCCCTCCCTGACTGTCCTGCCTGCCTTCCAGCCATTGCTCATTGGGGCACTTATATCCACCAGCCTCATGCAGGTGTCTCACATGCCCTCAAGGGTCTCAAATGGCCCAAAATGCTGGTTTCAGGTAACCCAATGATGACTTAGTACTCAGTGTAAGGTAATTGTCTAGGTCTTCTGGCCACTGATGAGGAACAAGAAGTAAAATCAGAAGGTGATCAATCCCATCTGCTTTAGGCATCTTTTTTGGCACTACTTGTCTTACAGTACACCACTCTCACAATATGCTATTGTTTTAATCTAATCTTGAGCACTACACACAAAACCTTTTGTACAACTGAATTTTCCTCAATTCCTATCCATGTCTTCTTGTCTGAGAACTTGCCTCACATTGACAGAACAATTTCATGTCGTCCAACAATCAGCAAAGTCAGTGAAATAGGAGTTGACATTTGAAACTTTCTTCCTTTTCAGCTGGTGGGAATTATATGCTGACCACACAAAAATGGATCCAAGCATCTTATAAAGGAGGTATGAAAAAAGGAAACTACTCAACAAAAGACAAGCTTTCAGGGAAATATATATTTCTGTGCTTAAGCCAAAGCCCTCTCTTAAGAGGAACAAGATACAAGAAATAACCCTTCGTCAAAACAAAATGGAAAAGGAACCCTCTAGTAGATTCCTTCGTCTCATGATGGCCCTTCATGCAGAGACTTGCCAGTGCTCCAGATGCCTCTGAGCCATGCCCAGCGTGACTTGAGGGAAGGGTGCAGGCATGGCAATGCCATAGTGGCCCAGGAGCCATCCATTAGCACAGCCAGTCATCATCCAGATCACCCGGAACCCCATCCAGGGCTGGGCTGGGCATGCTGAGCTGGCACACAGCTGAAGCCCTCACTAGCTCGTTCCGTAGCACAGACATGCCCTGTGCATTCAGTCCTGGCCCTAGCACACAGAAATAATGCTGACAGCAGTGAATGGCTCTCAGCCAAGAGTTATATCATTCCCTTATTTTTAATAGGAAATGTATGTCTTTCTTCATTTACTTGCTGGCATCCAAGATTTTAGAGCTCCTCACTTTGATTGCAAGCTTCATCTTCAGCTTTAAAAATCAGACTTTCTCTTAAAAGGCAGTGGTTGATATTAATGCAAGATCACTTGTCTCCTGAGCAAAAAGTTTTAATGCTTTAAAACAGCAGATACTCAAGAATAACCAGCAAATTGAGCTCTGTCTGCCAAGCACCCGCTGGTGTCGATGTGGAGGAAGGATGAAGAGAACTTGGTCACCAGTCCTAAACCCAGGCATAGGCTCCATGTAAACAGCATGTCCATCTGTAAACAGCAATTCTCCTTTCCTGTGTTACCTCTCTAGCTAATAATAAGTTGAGCCTATTTTGGCTTTAAGCATTTCTAGAGATCTTACATGATAGCAGCTTCATTCTGGAAATGACATTTGCACTAGTTATTTTCTAAGCTACTGTGTGTGTGTCTAAATACTTGAACCACATACACAAATTTATGGAAGAGAAAGGGAGAAATAAAATTTCCCTCCTGCCCTGTTGCTTGAGACTATTTTTTCATAATTAGTGAAACAAGGACTTGATGAACTACAAAATGTGGTGATTTGGACTCTGATAATCTGTATGCTGAAAGTTGCACACAAAGCTATAAATACAGAAAGGGAAAAAACAGTGATCTCAGCAAGGCAACTGCCAGTAGGTGAACTAATGAAGCAGACACAATATTAACATCACTTCTGCAGCCCTGTCTGAGTGCTGGTTGAAATAGGAAAGGCCATTACCACATTGACATCATCTCAGTCCTTGCAAGCACACTTCTAGAGAATCATAAGCCAGAAGGGTCTGCCAAGCTTAATGGATCTTTGTTCAGGAGGCTTTTTGGTGTTTAGATGAACTGCTTTCTAAATTATGGGGGTTAAAAGTGGGTAATTCTGAGAACATAGCTCTGAGGAGCCTTTCAAACCTGTGCTTGAAATCCACTCCACCTGCAGCATAAGGCACAGCATAAAGATTTTACTGCACAAATGTTTGGTGCCATGTATCGTACACGGCAGAGCAATGCTTGGATCCAAAGTCTCTATAAATCTGTGTAAACTCTTGGTTAACACAATAACCAAGACCACTCCTATGAGGAACAGCTGGGGGTGTTTAGCCTGGAGAAAAGGAGGCTCAGGGGAAACTTTATTGCTCTCTGCAGCTGCCTGAAAGGAGAGATGAGTCAGTCTCTTCTCCCAGGTAACAAGTGAGAGGCCAACAGGAAATGGCCTCAAGTTGTGCCAGGAGAGGCTTAGATTAGATATTAGGAAAAACTTCTTCACTGAAAGGATGGTCAGACATGGAAATACTCTGCTTAGATAAGTAGTGGAATTGCCGTGCATGGAAGTATTCAAAAGTTGTGGCACTTGGGGGCATGGTTTAGTGGTGAACATGGTGGTGCTGGGTTAATGGTTGGACTTGATGGACTTAGTAGTATTTTCCAGCATTAATGATTTCATGGTAAACTAATTGTGGAAGGAAACCTAAAAGAGAACAAACCAATTTATTTCACTCAACTCTTAACATGCATTTTGTGCATCTTCCTTCAAAAAGAAAATCCTTCATGCAATTGGAGAAGGTAATATTAACACAAAATATTCCTTACAGGCCCTTTTTTGTTAAGTCAAATCTTTCTTTGCGTAAGTTCAACTGCCCAGGAACTAAAACAGAGTAAAACATCCAATTAATGAATTTTCAACATCTCTAGTAATCATGTAAATTACATTTGCTGGAGCTGAAAACATCATGACTTTAAGGTCTGCTGTGTCTCAATTTGACAGTCAAAGATTATGTCAGTGGTCCTTGAAGAAGGCTGAGAATTTACATTTTCCTGTCACATAAAATTCCCTTTTTTCTGTCCTGCATGATCAAACAAAAATTGGACCTCAATCTCATTTTTGGTCTAGAACTCATAATATTGTCTAGTCTGCTTTTCTATGTGAAATTGTATGGGGTGGGTGGGAGAGGAATTTCCCAGTGTGGGATAAGGAGTGAAGCATTTTTGTATCACGTTGATTTGATTTACTTCAATGATGTCTCCTGCTGACAGCCTCATGGGAGGTTCAGGAGTGAGAGAAGCACCCTTAGGAGATGAAATAGCGTGGCTGAGTGGAGCAGAGGTGATCAAAGGTACACAATCAGTTTATCAGGATCACTGCCACTGATTTTGTGTGTGTTTATTATTTATATCCATGCACAGTGCAATACATGCACATTGATGGTTAAAAGGATCTTTGCCATGTAGCCAAATATTTCATAATTTTTTATGGTCTGCTCAGCCTTGGATCGGCGGATACATCGAAACATAGCAGTAAGTGCTGTCTAATAGATTGCAGACCTCTGTAAGAAACCACTATCAGTGCTTCAGCAGCACATGGTACATGTGTCAGAGAAGTGCACTGTCAGCAGGACAGCGTCTGGGCATCTATCCACATTTGCCTTGGTTTTAAAAGAGCCAGAAACCTTTTAGAGGCCTTGATCAAAATAGGATGAATAAAAACTAGGTTAGGCATTGGAGTCCTCGGTGCAGCTTCTTTCATTGTGCATAAAATGGTCTGTACGTCTATTTGTGGAGACTGAGTCCGAGCACTTCTTGGGCACTTAGTGGGAATTCATCCCCACAGTCTCCTACCCTGCTACCAAGAGCAAACCATACCTCCTGTGACAAGCTTCAAGGAAAGGATCTGCAAAGCTACAAAACAAGCAAGTAAAAAATAAAGTACACCTCCAAAGCACAATACTCTTCCCATGTAGATTCCTTCCAGATTGCTTCCCCCTTCCAGATTGCTTTTCACTTTTGTTGCCTGCTCTCTTCACTCTCCTTTGTTGTGCAAAGTTATGGGCACAACATAGAACCTGCCTGCTGGTACATTTTGGGTGTGTTTAGAGCCAACCTGCTTTCACGAGATATAAAAAGCACTGGGTGCAGGAGGAGAAGAGGCAGGAAGTCATACAAGGAGGAGGCTGAGGAGATGTAAAGTAAGGTTAGATGTACCCTAGATACCTGTCATTAGGGGCTTCTTCCCAGAACTGGGAATATGGTCAGTCAACAGCTGCCAAAACCATGTTATTAGCGTTACTGAGGGACAAGATACACTGGGAGCAGGGGGAGGGAGGACAGAAAATGGACCATGAAACAATCCTTTTAGGTCTGAAGTTCTTCAGAACCAATGAAAATTTTGTGACTGATTTCTCTGACCTTTGGATTGGGATTTCCATCCACTGAGGAGCGCCAGCAGTGTCAAGGTTGAAACAAAGGCTACAAGATTTCTCATTAAGCTCAGTTGGACAGGTTGCTGTACCAGAGTGGACCTCCCAGCTCCATCAGGACTAGCTGAGCTTCTCAAATTGGCCCGTGAATTTGCCCAAGTTTTGCCCAAGTGGTAATGACTCAGGGATCACCAAGGACCAGAAAGGCTGATCATTAAAAGTCCTGCATCCTGTCTGGGCATAGAAAATGGTTCCAGCTACCCTTGATGAATGGGGAGGTATCAGAACGTAAATCTCTTGCTTCTTGGTCTCATATCTTGCATTTGGGATCTGTCTTGTGCTTGTTCTCACAGGGTCAGCAGCTCTGCCTGTATTCCAGCTTGGGAAAGAGGCTCAACCACCATATCCTGCTATGGTAGCTCAGTCTCTGACCTGTTGCTGAGCCTGTCAAATGTTTTGATAGTGACTGACCCTCTGGTGAAAATCCAAACAATAGACCTAACTGCTTCCTGCATTGTGCTCCTTTGCTTCTTCTGTGGCTTCTGTGGCTTCTGTGACACATGCCAGGCATGGACTGGATGTGAGACCCCTCTGGTGTCTCAGCATGGATGCCAGGGACAAGCAGGGCACATGTCATCTTCCAGGGCACCACATGCAGTGATCCTTGCTCAAAGGTATCCTCCACATCCTAGCATTATGGCCTTCCCTCAACACCTGGTTTGGAGCAGCAATCCACCCAGGCACCAGTGACAGGGTCCATGCAACACCAGACAGAACACTTCATGTCCCTTCAGAGGCTTTCTGAGCTGTACAGACTCCTTGGTGGCTGCATGGGGAAAGATCTGCAAATGGCTCAAAGTGATGTATTGCAGCCAAAACTGAAGAGATTCCTGGACTTTTTAGGAGGCAGACCATGCTCAAATAACACACGGGGTAAGGGGTTCTTTGCTTTGGAGAAGCTCGTCATATTGTTGAAATACAGATGATAAATGCAGTTTTCAGAGCTTTCTAATGAAGTTGGAAGCATGGGAACAGGCAGGGTCCTTAGCACACTGCAGGGCTTAAATTGCATTTTCACCAGTAAGTCCCAAGGTTCTTCAGGACAATAATCCCCACTCACAGATAGGGAATTTGAAGCAGGGACAGAGACTGCTCACAGCCACTCTGCAGGGTGGTGAGCACAAGGAGGGGACGCAGGGCGGACTGCCACACTCAAGCCTTCTGCTAGGATTTATGATAGCAAAAATAGGCAATCCTAATCTGTCCCATCCTGAAAGGGAAAGCATCTCCTTTAAGACTAAACAGATCCTTCCTGCTCAGTGCATCCCACCACAGAAAAGCAATACAACTTTCAGAAAGCCATTAGCTCCAGAGGCTGCATCAATAAAATGATAAAATGTTGCAGCAGAGTTGCTGGCAGGAGCAGCATGAGCTGCCCAGGCTCCCTGAGGCATCAGGATTACCTGCAGTCCCCAAGGAAAAGCTCAAGGTGCTACTGAAATGAAATCACCCAACAGGGTGACACACATGGCTGCAAGGAAGGGAAATTTAGAAAGCGTGACTTGGGCTGCAGGTGTTGCAGCACCCAGTTTGCTTGGTGCCCTTTAAAGCAGTCTCTGCAAGGATATGGCAAGAAGAAAATAAAGACAGAAAGGTCAGAGGTTCTTTCAGAGCAGGAGAGGACGAATCACAGGTCAGTAACGAGTGGTGCAGAGCACATGGTCCCAAATGCACTTTCCTGTGTATTGTCAGAGCCAATGATTCCTGTGCCCTGGCAGGCCAGGCATCACTCCAAAATGGGTTATGTACTCCCAGAGGTACCAGCACTCCCTGCTGGGCTCTGCTGGGCTGGATGGCTAATGGACCATTCTTGCAACTCCAGGAGCAAAGGAAGTTGGTTGGAATAAAGAAGATGGATGTTTTTCAAAGGAATTGATTTTTCACAATGGCTGAGCAGCCTGAAGAGCTTAGAGATTCCATTCTGTCAATAAGCTTAGCAGAATTAAAACTCACAAAGCTGTTGTATTGATAAGTGCTCCATCTGCAATTAGCAGAACAACTGCAATTACTAACAGGCACAAACAACATTCGCCTCAGGATATTGCAGCCAAGTCAAGGTAGACTTGGAAAGAACAGCATTTCTTTTGCTGCAGAAATTACTAAAATGCTGTAAAACTATTTTGTCTCGAACCGGTACAAAAGATCAAAATCTCAAGTATATGTACATCTGAACAACTCATGCAGACTACCTCAATGGAAAAAACTTGCATCAAGGCACCCTGCAAAGTTATTTCTTTAATATTGATCATGATTATATTTATGTGCTGAAGCATCCCAGCGTAAATACAGCTTCCCTCCAAGTGCTGGGGAGCTTTTACAGGACTGTACTAAATAATATGGAAGATATTCCAAGGACTGGACTCAGCCAAAGGAAAAAAAAATTACTTTAGTATACACCTTGGCAAATCAACTTGGAGGTCCAAACTCCCTGGAGAGACACTGCTGTCCATTGGGACTCTGAGGTCTTGACTACTGTCCTCTGGATGTGACCATCCAACCAATTCCTCCACTGTACAGTCCACCAATCAAATCCTTCTTCTCCAGTTTAGAGAGAGGATGTTGTGGGGGACTGTGCCAAAGGCTGTGCAGAGGCCCAGGTATATGAAACCTCTGGCCCTTTCATTGTCCACTGCTGTAATCATTCTATCATAGAAGGCCACTATTGCCCACGGCTGGTCGGGCAGGTCCCAGCCTTGATGAAGCCATGAAGAAGAAGAAGGTCTTGAAAGTCAAACAAAGTATTTCAAATTACACTTGAAATAGAAAATCCAACTTTCTACTTCCAAACATTTCTCAATAACCATTTGAAAATGTCTCATCACATCCTCATCAGAGGCTACCACCACACAGTCTCTGCTGCTGTCTCACCTCTTCATTCTTCCATCCTTCTCTTGGTGTCTTCTCCTCACTTCTAAATCTCTTGAGCCTTGGCCATTATTTGGTCATACTCTCCCCATTCTGTCCCTCGTGGGTGTTATCACCTTCTGCTACCCAGCCCACTGCTTGAATCCAGCCAGCATTAGCTTTTCCCAATGGTGGGTTCTGGGCACATTGGGAGGGTCCTCTGACTCACTGTGCCAGTGTGTACCTCTCCTGGGCACTGGGCCCTGCTACCCACCCCTTACAGGGGATACCAATAGGTACTCGAGGGCAAAACAGGACATTATAACATAAAAATCACAAAGAAGAAATCAAGAGGTATTTTTGCCAATGCTTTCTGCAGGGTAGGGCTAGGCCTGTCACATTTGAGCTGTTTTAACTCTGTTTTCTTGGAATGCTGCTTTTCAGGCAATTCTGTATTCTGGCTGTAAACCTATGGCAACAGATCTGGAAAGATGACTGGGGTACGTGCTCCTGCAGAGCTCAGCCATGCCAGGAATCTCTCCATCTTGCAGAGTTTATTTCAGTTTCCGTCTGACAGGCAGAGTACCGTTTGCTCTTTTTCAATGAAAGAGGTTTAGAAGTAAGCTATCTTTTCCTGACAGCATGCTCTCCTTGCTCCTCCACTCTCCCCCCCTTACCCCTGCTGAACTGGATGAACTGGATCCCTCCCCAAGATACACCCCAACTTTTAAAGCACTGTGCTGCTGACATGGTCTAATACATGTCTCCCTTCAGCTACCCCGTGTGCAGTGACACAAACCCTCATTGTCTCCCAGGAGGGCGGGCCTGGGGTTTTGCACAGCCCCAGGCAGGCTGTGTGCCACCAGGAGAGCTGGGCAGAGCCAGGTAGATGTTTCTCTCTGGGGGATGGGCCAGGAGGCAGCACTGCCCTGTCTGCAGGCTTGTGCATTCTCCATGGGAAGCTCCTTCAGGCTATCAATCATGTTCCTATTCAGAGTTTCCTCCAACACCATGAGAGGTTTAGGACACATTGTCAGAGGAAGCTGGGGGCTGGAAATTACTGCAGCAGCAAGAGTGGCCCATATCCTTTCAGGATGGGCTTGGTGCCCTTTACTGGGAGAAGATGGTTGCTTTACACTGGTGTGGGAGAAAATTGATTCAAACTTAAATGGGGAGATCATGGGGACCAAAGACAAGCTGTTCTACAGCATCCTCCCCTCCTCCCATTGGGGTCTGGTGACAGCCCTGCTTTGGCCTCATCCTTGGAAATCCTTGTCCCCTGCACCCAAACCTCCCCAAGAACAGGACTGCAGCACCTGGGGTTTTGAGGCCCTGCACAGGCTTTGGTCTCTGGACACTCAAATATACAAGAGCCATTTTTGTCACACGACCTCAGTATTAACTTAGTCAGCCGATGTGGAAAGAAATTGGGTCATATTTTAAGAATGTGAGTGCAAATAACAGCTCTGAAAATCTCATTTGTTCTTTTAGCTTTTACTCTATTTGATCTGTGATATGCCAGTACCCAGTCTGAACTTTAAAACAAACAAGTTGATGTACTTTTTCATCCAACACAAAATTAAATTGTAGACGTGGTGGCATGGATATTGGAGGCCAATAGTTCCGACAAGTTCATAAAGGACAGATCTACCAAGGGCTGCTGAAAGTAATGTTCTGGGTACAACCTCCAGGCCAAGAAGATCTTGGTTTTGCTTTATCTCTTTGCTTTTATCTCTTTACTTGAACTCCTCTTATGGACTGAGCTGTGTGGACTTTTGCCCTGGCTGCAAAAGGTGGTTCTTCCCCCCCCACACAGCATCTCTGCCATGCCCATAAAGCTCATTTTTATCCAGTGCACCTTACTCTGTAGAGCCACGCTTTAGGTCAGACATCAGCTTGCTCTGGAGGGGTATTTGTTTGCTTGGGTTTTGGTTGGTTTTGTTTTGAAGAAGGATGCAGTTAAATAAAAAGAACCGCAGGCCGGACTCTTCCATTATTCATCAAAGTTAAGCAATACCAAACAGAAGCCAGGTTGGCATTAGTGGGAGTTTCATGTGTTACTCGTTCCTCAAGGAGATCTGCTCCAACAAAGCTAATCTGTAGTCTCAACACCAGGAGCCCATGTCTCTGTCTCTGACTTTCCCAGGGTATTATGACATAAAAGTCACCTGTGGCTGCTCCAGCCACCATCCAGCGTGCACCCTCCTCTCCCCCCATGGGCTCAAGGTGGGGGATGCAGGAATAGGGAGACAACTAGGCCAGGCATAGCATGAGAGGGTCTGCCAGGCTGCAAGAAAAAGGAGAGGAAGATCAGCTGGAAGAGTGAAATCAGATTAGGAAATGGGTACATTAGGTTGGATTTTCTCTTCACAAACAGTGGTACACAGCAAAATGGGCAGGGATGCAGAGATGGTGATAGCCCAGCAGAGAGCCCATGGAGCCCATGGAGATGTGCTCAGCTGTGCCAGTGACATGCTGATGTGTGCTGCACCCTGGGGCTGACTCATCCTCATGCTGCTTTGGTGCATCCCCTTTGTTGTCAGGGGAGCAGGATCAGCACAAAACAAGGAGTCACACAGCAGTGATATTGGGAGCTGGGGAGCAGTGCTTCCACTAGAACTGGCCTGTTTGCTATGGTCTTTGCTGTGAAGAATAAATAAGACTGTGGCATGAATCATGAATTGAACTTTTAAACCCAGATCATTCAAGTGGGTTTCAAATTAGAACTGTCTTAATTAAAAATGAAAGGCTATTTACAGCATTAAGCTACCCTTTGATACAGTTAAAGTTAGAAGAAGGGAGACAAACCAGACCTTGAGTTTAAGTTTGGAGATGTGGTTGTTTCACCTCAGTAGAACACAAGTTGTTTACAAAACTGATGTTTACAATAGGAGCAAAACACTCTCAGATAAAGGCAGAAAACCCCATCTGCCTGTGGAGAGAACTGGTAACAGGATGCTTGAGTTAAAATCCTCATTCAGCAGGGCATACCAAAATGAGTTATTTTGTGCTGCTTTCTGTTGATTTAAAATGAGATGACACAGAGACAGATTAGCTCAAACCACAGACATTATAAATTGCAATTTGGTCTCAAAAGCCGAAATGCTTTGATCTGTAATTCAGTTGGGGCCAAACTGAAGAGCATTTAAAGAGGAGGAAACACATACAAGGGAAAAAGAGCTTGCACATAAACAACATTTTCTCACATTACAGTAGCTGACCTGAATAAGTCTTTGCCATTATTTTCATTGGATTTTAATCATGTCCACCAGGGAAGTTGTGTAGCAGCATCCCTACAGGGAGATTCTAAGACAAAGCATGGCAGTCTTTAGTATGTTCCTTAACTACAAGTCTAGAAAGATTTTCATCTTTGCTGCCTGGTTGGAGGCTCATATTTGGTCTGGTGTTTATGTGCTAAGTGGGGTAAGAGATTTTGTAGCTGATGGATAAGCAATTTTTTTTTTTTGATAGAGCAAGATGATCTAGGATTTGGCAGCTTGGAAAGACCTTAAGTGTTAGGAATATGTTTAAAGTTAAGCAGGTGAGTTGATGTGTGCTGACGCAAGACAGAAACTCTCCTGCTTTCTGGAGGAAAAGATTATCCATTTCTCCTTCACTCTCTTTGGAAAGGTTTCTACCCCAGTCCACACAGCAGGTTGTGGGGTAAAATAACTGGCTCATTTTCTCAGTGATGTGAGCTCCTCTCACTGCTCTTTACGCAATCTTCTGATCTTATTAAGTAATTTGCAACATCTATCTTTTAAAATAATGTTTTTGTTTGCACCTTGTGAGCAGACCACCTTTGTGCTCCCAATTGCCTTGACACACGTTTCACAATTCCTACTTTTGCCAATGTGACAGGGCAAGTCGCAGCAGGGAGTTTTCTAGCAGGGACTGAGCCGGACCACCAACGTGAGCTGGGCTGGAGCAGGGAAGTGGCCCCTGAACAGCTGGAAGACTCTTCAGGCAGAGCCCAGGCACTGGGGCAGGAGCTATGCTGGAGGATGATCCTCATCTTTCCCAAACATTTGTGCAAGCCACCTCAAGGCCTCATTTCATCTCACCATCAGAGTTCATCCAGTGGAGCCTCTCTGGAGCAGAGCAGAGCAAAGATGTCAGATTTGTTTTGTTTGCCACAGGTGGTTTAAAGCCAGAGGGTTTTTCTGCTTCCCCATGTGTAAACAAAGTGCACCAAAGCCCTTGTCTCGCTGCCTCACTTCTGCCTGGCAAGCATTAGCACAGCCATGTGAAGAACCTTTCCAGATCCATCAGTGCTACTTTTTCCTTTATTGGAGGTACAGTCATACCTGTCTTTGTTTGTACTGCTTTTCAGAGGCTTACTGGCGCAGTGTTGCAAACATTGCCTTTCATCACAATGCCCTTTCAGATGAGAAAGGAGCCCTGGACTGGCTGGGGTTATCCTGGACTGGAGGCAGGAGGTTTTTGGCTGATGTTTCTGGTGGCGGCATTTTGTGATCCAACGGTCTAGTCCCATGTCTGTCATGGAACGGAGTCGATGCACATCATAACTCACTTGGTTCCTTTGTTTCAGCTTCCCTTTGGCAAAAAACCAGCACTCATATATCCCAGGATAATTGCACTGTTTAACAAGACATGGCCTTTGTCTTGCTCCTCTTTCTTTAATTGCTCCTACTGAGGACAGACTCGCCTTAGAGTAGGATGAGCAGGATTTAGTGCAGTATTTGCACAGACCTGTGGTATGAAATGTTGCTAACAAAGTGTTTGGGTGGGAGAGTAAAGATGAACTACTTTGAAAAAGGCTCAATTTGGAGAGATTGTAATTTAAATTTAGATACCAATTCAACATATTGCTGAACTAAATACAACTCTTTTGTGTGCAGTTTCACTCTTACCACTCATGTGCTTAAAATTAAGCATATGCTCAAATGCTTTGCCAGAGGAGGTCTTCAGAGCTCCATTAGCACTGTATGTTTTTGCTCTAAACTCACTGTAATTGTTTCTCATTGAATAGATGCTCACTGAGTAAGATATAAAAAGAGCATGGGAACAAAGGGGCCCTCAATCTGAGACTTTGATCCACATATTATTCAAATACATAATGACTGCTTTGATTTATGGATTTATAATTCTATTGAGGCATTCCAGAGATTACCCAAAACATTCCAGCTCCAGTCTATGCTGGAGGGTGATACCAGAGCCACTGCCTGGAATTAGATGGATAAAATTTAGTTGCTTATTTGCTGCTGAGATTACATCACAGATTGCAGGATAAGAGCAAGCTGCATGGCCATGCACTAACTTATATTTGGTGCTAATTCCAAAGGTTTTTTTCCCCTGTCACCTAAGAAAAGCATGTGGAAGAAGAGACTATTCTATCCACAGTATATAGAGTTTTGGCAGTATAACAAGACAGCAGACTACATAGTGGGTGTTTTGAAAGAAGGAGCAGATGGTGGATTGCTAGCACAAGGATTTAGCAGTGCATTTAGAAAACAGATTATTCTGGAAGATGAGAAATTATGAGTATGATTAGCCCCCTCCCTCCCCTTTACTCCCACTCCCCTCCCCAAACATATCCCCACAAGATGTTAGTTTGGCCATGCACTGTAGGAGTGACTCAGCTCCGACACTGAGTAAGACTTTTGCAAGAATTCAAATAGCTGACAGCTGTTAAAAAAAAATTCCCTGTTTTTCATTTGCATCAATACCAGTTTGGATTTTTTAATTCATTTGACCTTACACAGCAGACCAACATTGCTAGCAACAGAGAGGATTACTAGTAAAGGGACCTGGCCTGCAAGAGGGGCTCTTCCCAGGCAGTGGGGAAGTACCACACAGCTCAGAACCTTGTCTTGCTGTTTGCTCCCCATCTACCACCACTCTGGTGGGTAGAGGAGTTTCTCAGTCAGTGGGAACTCATATCTAGGATAAGGACTTACCTTCGTACCTCCCTGGCTATAAAATTTCCTTCCTTCCAGTTCTTACATATAGGTTATATTGAGAGACTCAGTGGGATAGGGTGTGATGGTTCTGCTGTGTGAACAAGAGGAAAGAATAAGACTTCATTTAGTGCTGAATCTCTAATGCAATTGATAGTTTGGCTTCTGTGAGAGAAAGAACAGCCAGAAATGGGCACAACTGGTACTGACAGGCTCTAGGGAGCCTTCTACTTACATAAGGAGTCATCTCTTTCTTTAAAGGTGGTCTTATCATGGGGAGCAGAGAGATGAAGGGCTTGTACTGCAGATGGGTTGAACCCCTGCTGGTGTGAGACAAACCAATTTTGACTTCTCCCTCCACTCCTGGGACTCTGGCAGCATGACTTAGAGGTTAGCCAGAGACCAGCCTAAGGAGTGACTGCATTCACATTCACCTCTGTTTGGCCACAGTGACAAAAGGGGATTTCAGAAGGGCATAAGAGGGGCAGAAGTATAATGCCTGGAAAGCCCTTCAGTGTGAGACAAGGAGCAGGAGCTGGGCAGAAAATATGAGTTCTTTTTTGGCATGGTGATACAAGGTCACTCTTGTTATCGACTTCTTTGCTTGTCAGCTGCCTCCATCAGAGGCTGCTGTCACTGGTGCAACAACAGGGACCCAAGATGAACATCAGCAGCAGAGTCTTGTGTCCTCAGTCCCAGTGGTACCTTGAAACAAGGTAAGGGAAACCTCAGAGAATGTACATCCTGCACAAAGAGTTTAATTTTGGTTCTTTACAGTTCATCCTCTCAGGATCTTAAATCCTTGTGATACAAGGGTGGAATTCACCTGGAGACTTTGAGATCACTTTGGATTGTTTCAATCCTAAATAAGAATTTTAAAGTAAAACAGGTACATTGCATTAACTATTTCTTCCAACAACCATCAAAAGATTCCCAGAGAAATCAGCTCAGATATAGACTATTACTGTAGACTTTTAAATAGGGTGAGATTATTGCCACCCAAAAATCCTCGTTAACTACAAGAAATGTTCTCTTGGTGGAAAAATCAGCAACCTGCAATCCAAAAATTAGTAGTGTGTTACCTATGCACAAGAATGGTACTGAACATGCCCATCATGTAGCAGTAGGCCAGGATTTAAGACCATTAGGGAGAAGAAGAGGCTGTACTGATCACTGAAGGGAGCGTATCCTCAGAGATGAAAATGTCTACTTCAGCATGAAATGACACTGGATTTAGTGTGTTGTTTCCTCAGGTGTACCATCAGCTTAGTTCATGTCACTTCACAACTTAAAAGGATCCTTTGGTACAGTGACACTGGACATGGTCACTTGGGGCACTGTCCACCTGCCTGGAGATGGGAGATCTGGGAAGGCAGATGTGAATTTTCTGTTCATAAAGCAGCTACACATCAGTGATTACCAACACCTGAATGTTTGGATCTCATTTTCAACTGAGGAGTGTAGTAAATTAGATCTTACACTGTGCATCAACCACTATCTCAGCATTTCAGAGGGGAGGCACATCCCTCCCAGAAATAACCTCTTTTTCATGCATGGCATGGCTTTGTCCTTTTTGCTATCCAGAATTCTGACAGGTTTCTTCTGGTCTTAGATAGACTGGTAAGTCTGGATGATCTTGCTTTCACAGCAAAACCAGGTTCCTATAATGAGGAAGGGAATAGCCTTTTTGTGGATAGGACTGATTTGGTGGTGGAACAAACCCATAAGGTAACACAGTATTCATCTTCTGTAAAGCATGGACAACAGGTACTCCTTAGGTGGTGTAGATGTTAGGAAAAAAAAGAAAATATCTTGCATCTTTATCATCTGTGGCAGATGAAAGCTGGTGGAGAACATCAGGTCCTTGACTTAGAAATGGTCAGCATTGCTTTTGATCAAGACAGACCAATTTTGCTTTGAAGGAGCCAATAAGTGGTTTTTGCTCAAGAAGAATACTCATTGCTGAGTATTTGTAATTCTGGTCACACTCAGCTACAGCATTTTCTTTTTGGGATCAGGTTGTGGAGAAGCAGGTCTCAGAGGAGCCAAGTGCCTTTGCTCTCCCTCACCCTCCTCACTCTCTCTGTGTAAAATGCAGAGTTGGCTTAGAAACCTCCTTTTGGAGACTTGTGAAGGCCAACAACATACGGCCATTGGGCTGATTGCTGGTTGAAAACTTTCCAACTTTTTTTTGTTGTCTTCCTCGGGGGGGTTTTTTGTTTGGGTTTTTTTTTTACCCTGAAAATGCTGACCTGACACAAAAACCCATACTCTGAGAATGGGATGATTTTGACAACACTTTGACAGAAACCAGGCAATTTTCCAATACAGTCTCACTTGCCAGGTGGGTTTCCAAACCCTCTCTGTTTCTTGTCAGCTCACACACAGCACCCCTGGCAGGCTGCCCTGCTGGATCCCAGGCACAAGGATCATGGGTATACCAAGTTCCTGGAGCTTCCCTTTGCTGCACAGAAAGCAAAGTGATCTCAGGGCTGCCATGCTAAGAAAGCCATCCTCCACAAGCGTTCTCTCTGAGAGCCTTGGGAATACTTGTAAATGCTTGACACGCAAAATACTGTCTAAAAGTTTTCTCAAATGACTTCTGAAATTTCACCATTGCAAATGCTTACTTATTTTGGAGTAAACTGCGTTTTTTTGGTGTCATCTGTGGAGCTGAACATGGAATACAATGTAGATCCATCTGTTCAAATTACTGGTTACCTCTGACTCTATCAACAGCAAGGTGTTGCTGCACTGCCGGCAAATGCTGCTGGGAGTAGACACAGCCTCTTCTCAGCAGCTTCATTCTTTCTCCCTGGGGAGATCTCCACAAATGGTCCCACTCCCCACACATCCTCCCAAAGGGCTCTTGACTGTGGGACATCACAAGATGTTAATCCTGACAATGTCCCTTGTTCCCTGTGGCCAAAAGGAAAGGCTGTTCAGCAAGATGCAGCATTCTTTTCTTTTTATCAGGTCTACAGTGGCCAAAGCCAAAGCACTGTATCCTCTGGTCTGGAGAACAGAGGTGAGGTTCTACATGGGAACCACTGGTGCACTGCCAAGGATAACCCAAAGGGAACCCAGTGGAGGCGAGGTGAGGGTGATTATGGCAACATGGAGACATGGTGAAAGCCATGCCAGCTCTTTTGACTACTCTATTACACATTCTCATAATTCAGAGAAAACATGCAATTCAGAACTGATTTTAGACTCCCTGCTTTTTCCTTGGTGGTTTGAATACAGCAGAGACACAGTCATATTTGCAGTTAGGGTCTGTCCAGCAGGCTGTGAAAAGGGCCAGCCCATCTTTTCCATTCTCTTCTCACCCGTGACCAGGTGACTGCAATGCCCCGCAGTGTTTGATGTATGCTGCAGTCAGAGCTCTGCAAGAGCTTGACTCTGCTGCACAGCAGCTTCTCTCTAAGCAAGAGTGTAAAACACACTGGTTCCCAACAGGAATTTGAGGGGGAAAAAAGAAAAAAAGAAATAAGAAGAAAAGGAAAAACAAAGAAAAAACACAAACCCACCTCAACAAACAAACAAATAAACAAACAAACCAACCCCCCCACATTAAAAAGTCTTAAGCCAGTCTGACATTTCTGTATTGAGGGAAGAGGATCTTGGGGATTTCATATGCTGCAAAGCCAAGCCAGTGAGCAGCCAGGAGCCCCTCACTGGTACAGGGATGGGCTGGCAGCTGATTGAAATCACTTGGTTCCCTCTTTAAAGAAAAACTTGAAAGGCTCCACCATGGGGGAAGAAAAACACAAAAGTAGTGGTATGAGGACCTGGCTGAAGAGGCAGAGACAGGCTGCAAGCTGGGGGTTTAGCAGGCGAAGCCTATTAAATGGGCAGATCAATCAATACCCTTTTTAATGGGAGGGAAGAATCAATCTTTTTCTCTGCAAGAGCAATGAAGCTGTTGAAGTTTATAGAGCACAGCTCTGATGAGGAGTGGCTGAGGGAAGTGGGGTTGTTTAACCTGGAGAAAACATGGCTGAGGAGAGATCTTATTGATCTATGAAAGAAGGTTGTAGTGAGGTAGGGGTCAGTCTCTTTTCTCGAGCAGCAAGCAATAGGACAAGGGGAAATAACCTCAAGATGCACAAGGGGAGGTTTAGTTTGGATATCAGAAAGAATTTATTGACCAAAAAGAAAGCACCAGTTCAGGCTGTCCAGGGAAGTGGTGGAGTCACCACCCCTGGAGGTACTTAAATGATGTGTAGATGTCACACTGGGGACATGTGTAGTAGTGGACTTGGAAATGCAAAGAATTCTATGTTTCTATGATTCTGTGGCTTAGTCCTACCCCAGCTCCCTTCTATTCACTTCCCGTAACCAGGTAAATCCAGAAGAGCTGGACTGTGGGAGGCTGGATTTGGCCCAGAAAACTTGCCCTGGAGCAGTATCCTGCAGGGCTGTGCTGGCTGTGGCAGGGTCCTCACTCCATCCTAGTCCAGCCCCAGCACAGAACTGGGGCTCTGCAATGTCCACATTACTTGGGGCAGGAAGGAGAAAAGTTAGGGTCAGCCATGCTGGTGTAACCTGTTAAAAAGCTGTCCTTTTGGACAACAGGGCTAGGTACAACAACTGGTTTTCATTGAAATCAAATGAAAGTGAGACATCCTTGTGATTTATACCTGAATTTGAGGAGGCCACAATCCTGTTTCCCACAAGAGTCAAGGACTTCTTTCAGTAAGCAGATGTGGCTTCTCTTAATTGGGTATTAGCTCCAGCTCTGCCATGTTGCTTCAGAAATGTTCCTAATGATGTTTTGTAAGGATGCTTGTCCACAGGCAAGCAGAAAGCCCATAAGCCTTGAGAGACTGCCTTTCAACAGTGGCTCATTCTCTACCTACTTAACTTGGAAAGCTCCCGGGCACAGGCCAGCGTGCCCGCCTGCTTGCACAGCCCCCACAGAAACGTGCAGTGCTCTAGACATGATTTTTATTCAGAGTCATGAAAATAACCCATCCAGTCAGACAGGCACAGCTTTGTATTGTTAGGAGCTGGTTCCACTGGGAAATTTTTGAATTCAGATTGCCCAACTCTAGCTTGGCAGGGCTGGGTGCCAAGGTATTTGGGCACAAAACAGTCAAGTGAGGTTTCATTCTTTTTTTGTAGACAGACAATATTTTTATGCCCTGTCATGGCTGGGCAATCAAAACAGCAATTAGGTTGCATCAGCAGATGTGCTCGCTTTTAGTGACTGTCGGTCTCAGCAGCGCACAAGCTATATTCTGTTTGGTACAAAGATCTTTTCATTTCCAAATAAAACTTGGACCTTTACAGTGCTTTGTCAACCATCTGAAAAGCTGAGCAGGGGTGGAATTTGCTTTTAGCACTCTCAGCCTAGAAAAGTGCAGATGTTTATCTATAGAACTCCTGTAAGGTGAGCAGGAAATGGAGACCTTGAGCCTGCTCGGCAAAGGCAGAGCACAGCGTGTGCCCTTGCTCACAGCCCTGGATAGGAACAATAGAGCAGATTCTGTTTCCACATCAGCAGAAAACCAGCCCAGCTTCCTAGGTCTGGCCAGCACAGCTCTGTTTTGTTACTCTTTCCCCTGGTGTGGTCTGGCACAAATTTAAGCAGCTGTTTTGAGAATCACCTCGTGGCCCTCTGTGACTGGGGGCTGTGATGGTGCTGCAGAACAAGTAAGCTGCCATCAGCCCTCCAAATCCACAGAGAGAAATGGTGACTCACATGGTCCTGAGCCTCTGAAACAGAAGGGATAAACCATCTGCTGAGCACTCCTGCTTCTGCAGGTGACCGGAGGAGATGGGCCACCAAAATGCATCACTGAGCTTACAGATTACCAAAACTGGATGCCATGGATCCTATCTTCTACTTATACAGAGCATCTGTGCCCATAATTCCCCAATCATCTTGCATTCCCAAATCCACCAAGCAGCAATGAAACTCGCTGGTACCTGCCACTTTGGAAAGCTAACTCTGAGCCATGCCTCAAGTTTCACAGGAATTTTTGCCGGTTGGAGCAACTAGGGGATTAAGTGCAGTAAGACACATTAATTTCACTCACATTAACTGAGATGCAGTAATAAGGAAGTCTAGGAGAGAGATTTGTCTCCTGCTGGCTCAGGTCATCATGGGTGCAGCCACTGCCCATCCTGGCACCAAAGGAGCACAAGAACATCCACCAAGCAACACAGGCACCTTGTTTTAAAGCTCACCACCCTGGAAACATGGGGCAAGGAGGCAGTGCAGGAAAAACCTTGGCTTTGGAAAGCACATTGGAAAATGGGGCTCCATTTCCATTTGAGCTTCTTTGGCATTATTAGAACATGAACAGATTTAACAGCATGGTCATCTTTGGGTTGTCTGTAGGTTGCCTGTGAGGGAAACAGTTTCACCTCTTCATGTTATGTCATTTCTAATAATGTTTGAAATTAAGATGGAACACTTATTTTTTCATATTGATTTACTTCTGTTATATTCACTTTATTATTTTTCTACCTCTCTCTCCTCCCAGGTCTGTGTATGTGTTTGAGGTGAGGACGGTCAGCTTGTACAAAGCACATCTCTCATTGGATGCTAATGGGACTGGCTCAAAAATTAATTTCAAATCTGAGGTCTGAACCAAGGCAAGGTAAAGTCACTTGAAAGTTTCTTACTGACTTTAGAAAAATGCTGGATACTTCTTACATGTAAGGAACAAAATTCTGAGCCTTCCAGCTTTGGCCTTGGCCCATGAGTTAGTCACTGCCAGTTGCAGTGGCCAAAGCACCAGCTTTGTGGTGGACATGGGACAAACTGGATACAGGGTTCATGAATGCTGAGAGGGCAGGGACTTCTCCACTTGAAGATGAGGGCCCTAAGCTAGGGATAATGGAGAGGCTGTGATGTATGGGCCCAGCACTGAGAGCTTAAAGGCTCCAAGGGAGCCAAAAGGATTTTCTCACACATGTGGTCATTGCAAGCAGATTTCATCAGATGCAATTTAAAAGAAATCAAGCTCTTTCCTAATATCATTTGTCTTTATAAATAACTACTGCAGTTGACAAAGGGCTATTCTGGGATCTCAAAAAGGACAGGAACTAGAACTCAGAGCTGGAAATGGGAGGACAGACTTGAGACAGCAGTCAGGTTGGCTGTCTGGGGGCCCCCTTAAGCTCCTGCAGCACCCTGAATGCTCACCACTTCCTGCAGGGCTGGGGCAGTCAGGCCAGGTGCAGGGGCTTGGCTGAAGATCTTCCATTTATTAAATGGATGGAGGATTTCAGCTGTTCAGCCCCCTTTGGGTAGACCAGTGCTTGGGACCCACTGCTGTTCATCCCATGTTAGTGCGCTGTATTTCTGTTAAAGCCCACACCACCTACCTGCCCTTCACCAGCCTGTGTGACCTCCTACTGAAGTAAGGCCACCAAGGCTCAGGCCAGTAAGTGACAGCCAACACAGTCTGCACTGCACTGTGGCTCCTGATTTCTCCTGCCTATGCCAAGACAAGACTCACCAACACCAAGACCTGGGTTGCCTTCCTGGCCTGGACCCATGGCTGGAGCACGGCTACCCAGGGTGACCTCAAGTGTCTACTGAGCTTAGGTGTGCTGAATAATGCCCAAGAGTTTTCTACGAGCCTGTGCAAACACACGCTGAACTCCTGAGAGGAAAATGTTTGTTCATTCCTTGACCCCTTATCTGGGGCACTGTTAGAACAGGCCAAGGAATTTGGCTCAAGAATAGTGATGGGCAAGGGAAGCCTATCAGCTTTGTGTGCCAAACGGGGGTTTTTGATGCAGTAGCATTTTGAAATAGGTGGCAAAAGAAGGGTATGAACCAAAAAGGAAGATGCAGTTTGGTTTGAAAGAAAGCCTGAGGCATTATTTTTTAATATAAATTCAGTTTTGAAGTTGCCTAAGCACCATTTTTTTAATCCTACCTCATTCTTGTGTGATGGACAAGTGCAGAGAGTAAGCAGGGGAACTGCAGCAATCTCTAAGTACTTTGTGAAGCATTTTGTCCCTCATCACCCTCTGTGTATCAACAGCTACAGCAGAAGTGACCAGACACCAACCAGAGCAGCAAAGTGCTACTGTTGCATACATTCAATAAAAGCAGACATTTGAACACCTTATTCCATTGTGGAATTTACAAATAAGGTTTACATCCAGGGACCTGCTTTATTTGCAACAGCTAAGCAGAAACATGAAGGGCTTCTCATAGCAGTGGTTGTTACAAAAGTACTGCTGTTCAAAATCTCCATCTCACTTGTGGATACCATCCCTGTAGATGATGATTTTGCAGTATCACTGGTATATCCTGTGTGATACCCTCAACTAAAAAGAGTCTCTGCTGGCAATTGATTTGTCTGCTGGTGGGAGAGAGATCACAGTACAACCTAAGTAAGAGTACAGTCAAATCAAGTTGTTTCTAGAGTGCACCACTTTAGAAAGACAGATTCAAAAGTTCAGTTCTCAGCTGTGCCCATAACCTGTGCCAGTCACTTCATCTTCTCATGCTTCCTTTTCCGTTCCAACCTTTTTGCATTTATCTCTACAGCTTGTGAGCTGGGCAGATGAGTTTCATTGTGTTTGTACAATGCATAGTAAACCAGAGCTGTCAGCCTGATTTGTGCCTCTTGGCACTGCCAGTGTTACCAGTTCTTGGGAATTTACTGAAGGTCTGCATGTTTGGAGGCTGTCATGAAATATCCTTTCTTGGGATGTTGCACTAAATTAATTTTTAATTTAAAAGAAAAGTAGATTTCCAGTCAAGCTTGAAAATGCATACACTAGTTATTCATACTTGAGAATATATGCAGAGGTGACGTGGTGTTATTTTTAACATTTGGTGTTAGCAGAATGGCAGTAACACAGAAAGGGCACAAATGACACAGCCACAACAGTAAAAGCAGTGGAGAGTCAAAATGCTGCTGTTGCAAAGGCGCTAGACAAGCAAACATTTAATTACTATGTTTTAAGAGTATGGAAAAACAGTTAATTTACCAGGAATTACATAATATATCTGCATATTCTGTTTACAAAGGAGGATGCTGCCATTCAAAGACTGTGGGGTTGTCAGTGGGGCTTTTTCACCCTTTCCATCAGGCCAGCCCCACGTTTCTCTGCACTCTGCCGCACATGATGCTGGTGGCCCAGCACTCCTCCCCTCCTCCAAACAGCACTGCTGAGCCAAAATCTGCCTGCTCCCTATGTGCTGCTCAGGGCAGCCCTCCAGGGAGTAAGAAAAGGGGCTGGCAAGGAGGAAACATAGGCTTTCTATTTTATTGTTGATTCCATGGCTAGCTTCTTATGGAGTGCAGTGTCCTACTAGCCTACTGCTAAAATGGGGATAATGGGTCATTATTCTGCCTATAACAATGTGCATCTTTATTTAATTCTCCTCCTAGAACCCTGGTTGCCAGCAGGTGATGCAGATTGCCCAGGGTGGGTGACAAGAAGTGACCACCAAGCAGCTGGGGTCAGTGCTAGGGGCCCTTGGAGGGTGCACATACACCATGCCAGCAAGGTGATAGCACCCAAAAGCCACCTCACACACGGACCTTTTGGAGAGGTTTTGGGGAGGGAATCCCCACCCCCAAGGGCTGAGCACAGTGCAAGGCACTGGGGAGAGGTGGGAAGCCCAGGGGCAGAGCTCCAGTCCACAGCCAGATGCCTCCCATTTGTTCATTTGCATGAATAAAATGCAAAAGCAGGTTTCTGGAATCACCCCTCCCAAAGTGAGAGGTGAAATTATTTCCCGTAGGGTCCTGGAACCTGTGGCAAAGTCCAGCCTGCAGGCAGATTTGTGAAGGAAGAGAGGATATGAGACCTTCCTCAGATCTTATCCATTTACATATTACACCTTGAGACTGCAGAGAGAAAAAAAAAAATTAACTTAAAATAATTTTATAAGCTTGATCTTGAGGTAAGTAAGCCGTTCAATAAATTCAGTCTTGAGGCAAGCAAGTCAAAGGCTCACTTTGGTAGCTTTGTGCTCAGACCCTTCTTAGCTTGGTAGTTCCTGAGTTTCCCATTTTATCTGATGCTGAGGGGGTGCCCAGTGCAGCTCCACCGTGCCAGCCACAGCTGTGCTGTGCTCCACAAAGGGCACCTGCTCAGTCCCAGCACTGCTGCAACCTGGCATCAGCCTCGCTGGGCTGTGTGCTGCGTACAAACCATTATGTGCAATAACAAGTAAAGCACTGCTTGAACCTTAGCACAAAGAAGCAAAAAACCAAAACAATAAATGCATTTTCCACAAGGGCAGAGACAGCAGCCTTTGAATAGGAATTGCTGGATCGGCTTATGACTCAGCTGGCTGCTCCCAGAGCACTCCAGCACATGCTCAGCTTGGGATGGCGACTGAGGCGCTGTTGGCTTGGGTGGATTCAAAGTGAAACGCTCGCAGAGATGCAATGTAAAGGTGTGAGACATGGCAGAGCTCTGCAGCACTGGCGGGCAGGGGGAATGTGTTGCCTACACAACCTCCCCCAAGTGATGTGGTCTCCCCAGTCCCTCCAGAGGAGGCCAAGGGTGCAGTGGCGGGCAGAGGGCTCGGCATGGCGGGGTGACACGCACGGGGCTCGCGGGATGCGTTTCGCCACTCGGGTCAAGCCCTGCTCCTTGGAGTGGGAGGAGGGAACCAGCCCAGGCGCCAAAATGTCTGTGACTCTGCTTAGATCATAGTCATAATGTTTTTCTGCATACAGATCTACGTAAATAGAAAGAAACCATTCATCTCAGCTGGGAGGACTGGCAGTCTTTGGAGTCACCCTGTCCACTGATATCCAGCCACCTTATTTTTTGCCCACTCTTTGATTTCTGCCCTCCTCCCCCCACCAGCACTGTTCCCAGGGCATCATCTTCATGAAACAGCCTTTTGTTCCTAGGTGCCTGAAGCCAACGCGCCTCCTTGAGTGGCTGCCTCATTTCACACCGACACCCTTAACTGCTGGTTTCATCTTCCTGGTAGTGATTGTCTCAGATAAAGTTTCAGTATCACTGTTTCTCATCTGCGGTTCCAGAGTCCCATTTTCACCAGCCAAAAGCCAAAAGCATTGCACTTGCCTGACCTCTGCAATTACCGTCAGGACTCTTGCTTCACAGCGCTGCAGCCTCTGGCCATGAGGAACCTTTGGAGCTGGGGCCATTTGGATAAGCCACAGGAGACCTAGAAACAGCAAAGTTTGCTTAAAATGTCTGGTTCTTCCTGCAGTTTCTTTCAAATTCACTGCTGTGACCTTGCTTGCTGTTAAGTACAGTTTTGATTACAGAGTCATTTGAATGCTGCCTGTGATGGCAGAGTGCCTGTCCTGACTCTGGAGGGTCTTCCCATTTTCTACTTTTTAGCTTCTTAATCAAAGAGGAAAGTTGCTAACCACCCCAGGCTGCAAGTCTGCCATGGGTCTTCATGTAAAGAAATGCAAAAGAGAGCCTTAAACACAAATATTTGAGGATTTCTTCCTTCCAAAGCATATTTGTGCAAGAACTTTATGCAAATCTTCTGGGCCTGCTTAGGATATTCTCCTAGATGCACATTACCTTTGGTTTTCATTATACCACGAGCAACTGACTTCAGCCAGCAGTTTTTAGTAGCTCTTCAGCAAACCCCGAACCTTTGCCAATACCTTCAGTGGTGTGAGAAGCCCACAGCATGCACCTCTTCTTAGGAGATGGAAAGCGAGGCATGGTAATACAACAGATTGTGTGGGAAAACAGCAAGCCCACCACATGCCCATAATGCTGCTGCACAGAGTAGGTCCATTTCTGATTTCAGCTGCAGTGCATGGGACCTGGGGCTGGAAACCCCCTGTCACACCATTGCTGTGCTGCAGGTGTGTTCAGGTCCAAATGTAAACTTTGCAGATCAGTAAAACATGCAAAAAAATGGTGGCCATTGCAGCTCTCATGGGAAGCATGGCATTGGAATAGATCACCTTAACTCCAAGTCCCCGAAAAATTTTGCAGCAGTTAGGCAAGGCATGCAGGAAAACTCAGAGGCCCAGGACCCACCTGCCTTCCTATGGGCTCTTCTCAGATAGGTATTTGTCCACTCAAGGAACAGGATGTGATGGGAGTAAGGCTCATGGTGCTGCTCACTGGCTCTGCTCAAGGGCTGGGAGAGGAATAGGCATTCAGCCCAGAGCTGGGGAAGCTAACGGGCTCTGCTCATGAATCACCCCCAGCACACTACTGTCCTGTGTGTCACTACAAATCCTAGGATACACAAGATTGTCAGTCTGGGCACCATGCTCCAGCACAGCCTACGACCATGCCTTGGCTTCCTCAAGATCAGAAGTATTCTGCTCTTCTGACAGCATCCCAGCTTTCAGGGTTGGATGCAACCATGGTACTGAGAAGGAGAGAGAAGCTGCTGCTCAGCTTTTTCCCTGCACTAACCAGTGGCAGCTAATTATATGGCAAATGTTCCCCCATGCCTTGTAGCTATCCTAAGAAACCCCGACCTGTCTAATCATTTTAGCATAAACTGTGAGAAAATTCTGGATAGCAGAAGAAAATTGTCTCACATTAAAACCATCACACTGCCTTTCTTGGTGAGGAGAATAAAACTTCCGTCTATCACTCAGATAACTTCAGATACGCTGTGCATGATCTGTTGGGTTCTTCCCCTTATGCTATTATCAAGAGTTCAGCAGCCACATCAGCTTTGTCTTCAGTATGAGTATTTTCCTGTTTTACTTTCTCTGCATCTTATCAAGTACAGACACTGTTCTTTGACAACCCCACAAATAACTGCTCTTTCTGGACTTTTATTTTCACTGTTTATCAAGCATCTTACAGGAGTGGATCTCCATATACTTCAGGAAGCTCTGGAAAGGAATATCTGGAGGCAGATGTCTGATTCTCCAGTACCTCGTGCTGCCCTTCGTAATAACATAAAGCTGAAAGACCTGCAAAGCAATTTGAGGTGTGGGAAAGCAGAATCCAGTTTCACAGAATTACAAATCCTGTCTGCTTTTCATGATGAAGTTGTATGCTGGTGGGCATTGTGTCTCTAGAAAATAATTCTCACACAGAAGACACAAGAAGTCTGTAGCAGTCCCAGAAGGCAGCAGTCAGCTGTCCCAGCCCCTTGTGCCCTGTTTTAACCATGAGTCTCATGCAAGGAGGTAGTGGAGACTCAGCCTCAGGTACCAGGTGGCCAGGGAAGATGACAGATTTTTTAGCATTTAGGATTTTCACTGCTGCCACAGTGCCCAGGTGCCTACCCCAGACAGGTGCCTCCAAAGCAGCTGAGCAGCCTCCCTTTTTGTTTCTGAATAATCTCTCATGAACATCATCCCAGTGAGGAAAAGGAAAACATGCTACAGATAGGACATGCCTTGATTTTTTTTATTAATCAAACAATATTTTTTCCAGCCTTTTTCATATTAAATGCCAGCTTCTCTGCTTTGGGACAGCTAGCTACAGGTATGCAAACACAAAGACGCGATTTATTCACTTGTGACCCTCTCTCCCACCCACAGCCAAACAAATTGGCGATGCTTTAACAACAGCTGCGTGTGGCAGCACAGAACACAACCAAGAAAATTACCTGGCACAGGTGCAAGTTGTTCACCACACTGACAAACAGTTACCAACCACTTTCTTCTGCTCTCCAAGCTTAATCATGTTGCAGACAGCGCTTGGAAACCACATCCTTCTGTTGCAGAATGACTTGTCGCCACTGCTAACAACCCACTTTCTGGTTAAATGCATGAATGCCATGTTTCATCGCAGAGAGAAGTCGCTACAGATGCTCAGAGGATCCCCAGTCTGCAGAGCCCACCAGCTTTGCCTGCTTTGCCCACCAGCTGCAGAAACTTGCTTCAGGCACCAGGACCCCCTTTGCCTTTAGCCAAGTGCTGTCCTCATCCGATAGTGGACTGCTTGGCACTCTTTATCCAGCGCTTTAGGCTCACATGTTACTTCCTCGATAGCACATCACTGCTACTTTACTCAAAGGAAATTTAACAATCCTGCCAGGGATGTAAGGGAAGAAATTCACTTCTCATAAACTGACTAGAAAGAGGCAAATTCTCTGCCTACCATCAGGAATGTGCCTATGAATAGCCACTGTGTAAACACAGATTGCATATTGCAGAATGACATCGAGCGTAGTTACCGCCAGCCATCTCTTCCTGAAATTCAATAGACATTGATATTTATACCCAGCCTTTGAGGTTTAGCATGCTTCAGCACAAATATACATTTATTAATACCACATAACACCAGGCCTTTATTGGCTCTTATTGAGTCCTATGCTACTCACAGATATACATTTTTTCCAGGACTGTCATGCCTGAAATAAGTTAAGCCAAGAGTGAATGATCTTTCAACAGAGTAAGTAATACATTTAAGGCCACATTCAGCATTATTTTCCTTACTTCCCTTCACCAAAGTGATATTTATAGAGGGGGCTGCATTCTGCTCAGCAGTAGATTAGTGCTAATGATATATGACATCAGTGGTTATAGCAGAGTTGATCCAAACATATATTGACAAAACAAGGAGTGGGAATTTGGCCCAACATTCTCAGAACAGGAGTACTAGGACTGGGACTGGAGTTATGCTGGGGAGGAATTTGGTCCATACTCTTTCTGAAACAAGGGAGCCAAATAATGCAAAAAAGAAAGCTGCTCTGAAGTCTGTTTACAAGAAAATCCATGATTTAGAGTCCAGCTAGAGGAAGGTTAAGTTCAAGAGCAATACAACTTGACTAAAATAAGTTATTTCTCCCTGTAAAATGACCTTTTAATAGAAATAAGGACAAATAAAATTCTTAAGACATGACCTTGCTGTGGAAATAGAATCCTTTTATGTTTTCCATCTCAGACCCTGTGCTGTACAAAGACATCACTTCACCTATAAAGCAGTCTCTGCTTCTACTGTCCAGTATTCTCACGAATCTTCATCAATATAAATGCTTCAGTGGCCTTAGCAAATAGTCTGGTCTGTGTGCCTGAGGTTCAGTTATACCAGACAGATCTGGAAGTTAGCAGAGCAAGATGCAATGACCCATGTTATTATTAATTTATTTGCCCAAACAGGAGTTGGGTTCTGCCATTTCCAGCTCAGGAGACCCAGCACTGCAGCAGTGACTGCCAGGGTTTCACCAGCAGAGCAAGGTACACTGATTACACCTTTTTTGCTTTCAAGACTGACCCTCCCTGTCCCCTCTCCTGACATTACAAATACAGCTCACGTCTGCTGCAACACTGAGCTGAAATAGGTCAGGGAGCCTTCAAAGAAAAATCTACGTGCCGGAGTCATGAATTTCCATCCGGCAGCAGACAACCAGCAGGCTTGAGGAGGCAGAAGCAGAAAGGAGTTGGCTGGTGCTGGTCCAGGGAAACTGCTGCTCCTTTGCTCTGCTCTGCAGTGCCAGATGGCCGGTCCATCCCGCTCGCTGCATTTCGGTGTATCACAGCAGGCACGCCTAGCTGTGCAGGAGGGAGGGAGGTGCAAGTGCCAAGGTTAGCAGGCTGTGAGGCTCTGCACAGGCAAATTGTGCTGCTGATTCAGTCAGCCAACTCCCCTGCAGAGGGCTTTCTTTAAGGCTGAATCTCAACGCCTCTCCTGTCCAAGAACATCCCCAGCATCCAGACAGAGATGAATGAAAGAAGAAAACACACCATGCAAACAAGCCTTCAGCACTTTGCTGATTTTGCTGGGGAAGATCCCATGTGCTAACTGCCTCCACTCACACGCCTAATTGCTTCTAAGTATGGTACTTTCTCAGAAAATCCCACTTGCACTGACACTCTGGTTTTTCAGGGTGTAACCACTGAAAAAGTAATGAAATAGGGTAAAAACATTTTTAAAATAAAAATAAGCCAAATCCCTAACAGATTCATATTTTTCAGCACTTTAGATCTTCTTTGTTCCAAAAACGAGGAATAAAACTCTGCCATAATTTAGCCTGATCTTCCAACATATTTATGCTCATATCTCATGGGTTTCAATGAGAAATTGAACTAAACTATGTGCCATATCCCACAAGCTGCTAAGTTCTGTTTTTAGGTTTTTTGTATTTGTGTTTTGTATTTGAAAATAATGAAAACCATATTTTTGCCAGTGAATACAGGAAGCTAATTTCACTTATCAGCTCCATCCTTAATGTGGCATCATGCTGTACCAAGTGTTTCATTTGCAAAATACAAACAGACAAGTTCTGCTGCTTGAAAAACATTACAGTTTTTCAGTCAGACAAAGACATTTGTGTGCTTTGCATTGGCCAGGCACAAAACTGAGCCAAAACAGTGGGAGGAAACAGGCAGCAAACCCCCAGGTTCCAGTTCTCTTCCCCAGCCAGCTGCCTCCTCCTTGCCCTCTTCTGGCTCCTTGGCTTTTGAACTCTTGGCCTCATGGCATCCTGGCTGCAAAAGGAAAGCTGGAGGTGTTTTGCCCAGCCTGAGCTACACAGGTGTGGTTAGGCTGTGCTCTTCAGTGTACATTGTAGCTGGGAGCCAAGGCAGGAGCTCCCACTTCTCACCCAAAGGCCAGCAGCATTTTTGTCTTCTTGAGGAAATCTTGCCACCGGTCCACAGTGCCAGAGGACACGTACATCTGACAGAGATGTCACAACTGCAGCTTTGATGCAGGTACACATATTTAGGAGAGGGACAAAACCTCAGGCACATCCTTACCAGGGCTGGAACTGGTGCCTTTCCTTGCGGCTGTGCAGCCAGTGCTGACACCCAGACTCGTCCCTGCTCTGCATCCTGCCTGTCCCCAGGCATCCCTGTCTGCCCCGTGAACTCCACCTCCAGTCCTCAAGGGGAGAGCATTTTCTGACCCCACAGGTAGCCTTGCTGCTGTCATAAAACCTGTTTTGTAGGACGACTATCAATATTAACAGGAATACATTATAAGGGATTACAAAATTCTCCTTTTGTAGGGCGTTTGACCAGGCTGCCTTTGTCCTGATTTTCAGATATGATTTTTTCCATTTAATACTTTTCCCCTCTGTATCGGTCCCAGAAATTGTACAGGCTGAAACATTTCCAACTTTAACTTGAAGCATAAAGTATTTTTTTTCCAGATGATCCCTATTTATGGGCTTGCAGCACTGGCCAGTATGGTCTCAGAAGGCTGAATTGAAGTAAACAACATGTTGAAATACATTTAGTGAATTATCATGCAAACCACAGAAGAACATGAAGAGAGAGAGAGAAGAGTTTTCTTGGTTGGATAGTGATTTAATGTTTTCTGTCAAAGAAATCAGATATTAAAAAGGCCTATTAGGTCACTGAGCTCAGCTTTCCTGGGCCAGGCCACAATTGTTTCTTATGATAAACATAATTTCAAGTGCTTTATCTAGTTAGGGTTTAAACCCTGCAAATGAAAAGGTGTGTACCATCACCCTCAAGGAAGAATTCCACAAACTATCACATCTCTCTGTCTCACACAATTATTAGGATGTGTAATAGTAAGGATGGGAAGTCATTTTATAGTGTCAGAGTGTGCATAACATTACTCAGGGCACAGACTTTACCTGTTGCTCTTCTTTTCCCCAACAACATAATATAAATGCTGGGCAAATGATATCAGGACAGTGCAACATAAATTATGATAATGAAGGCAGGGCTATCACTCATTTGACATCATGTCAATGGGCTGGATTTTTGGCCTGAAGAAACTACAATTATTTGCCTGTGTATACATGTTCAGTATGGCTTTACTGAATGACTCATGAAATGTAAGGCATGTGACATATGTCAATCAGCTCATTTAATCACAGCACTTCACTGTGGCAGTCAGGGAGCTGGGTAAGGCTCCAGAGCTGGGTGCTCAGGTATGCTCTCTCTTCCTGCTTCTGGGCAAAACTTGAGGATCTTCTAATTTCATATGGGATTTCTAGTCTTGCAGCAATCCAGTCAGAGCTATTGCATGGCAGCTGCCCCCTCCTGTCCTCTCTCTCCAAGCTGCTGGGTGTCTATGAATAACAAACGTTCCCACTGCATAACGAGTGCAATTTTACAGCACTTGATCTTGTCAATCTAGCCTTTTCAGGAAGCATCAAGCTGTTCAATAATGTATGAACAACAAAAGCACTGCACACTTGTAGAATAGGTGCATAATTTAGGGAGAGATCATGTAGATTTTTTGAATATCCCATAGCACCTGCACAGCACATTGCCACCAGGCTGACTGTTCTGGGACAGACAAGATGATCAGTGCAGTCAATCTACAGATCGGCTTGTTATTGCTCTTGAAAAAAGTTTATAACTCTGTGCTCCCTTACAGAATGGTTGTGCAGCAGATGCTTCTTGGGTGTGATGCTCTCTGGAAGACAGTGGAGATGCATTTTGTCCAAATTCCAGGTGGAAATATTGCAGCCTCAGCAGGGGTCCAAAGCTGGTATCACACTGCTGAAACACGAGTATGTGTTCTGGGGGATGAAGGCAGCCCAGTGTTTGGATGCACCTGTGTCTCTCAGCCAATCTGTTTGAACAACATAAACTTGAAGGCTGCATAAGGCATTAGGAGAGATTTGACCTTCTAGCAAAGGCCATCACATCTCAGCCACTCCTATGGCAAGGGCAGCAGTCCACGCCTGGCTGCAATGTGTCTACCAAAAATGCATCTGATGATTTCAGGAGGCAGAGTAATCCTTACGTCCTTTGGAAGTTTGTTTCTGCCTTGTTGTTTCATCACAGTGTTTGTTTTTTAAACTTTAGGAAAGTTATGATCATTGATGATAAAAATCTATTTAAACCAGTAACCACTTGTGCAAACCTATCCCAGCAAGTCAGAAATCTCTGTGAAAGGATGTGATGGTCTCAAGACAGTATGCTCCATATCATCAAGATTTTAAAAAAATCTCCACCTTACCCTTACACAGCAATAGTTCACAGCCTGTCTGGGTGACCTCAGCAGAGACAACTGACTGGGCTTACAGAACTGATAATCTGTGTAAAATTCCCAGGCAGGTCAAGATGCCATGCTGCTTGTAACTCAAGTAACTCTTAATTTCAGCATTCTGCTTTCCTTTATGACTCAGTAGGTGGGCAAAAACTGAAGGAAATCCACAGCAGTGGATGGCAAGTGAGGTACAGTTGAATCATAAGAACAGCCAGACAATTGTGAAGGGAGCATTGGATATTTTTGCATACTTTGTTTGAGCACTAAGCTTACAAGGAGAACTTTTAAGAATGTGGATATGTTCACCAAGAAACCAGCCTATACAAAGACAGGCTTTTATTCTGTAGAATTTATGCACATGTTTAACTCAAATGGAGTTATCCAAGAGCTCAAAATCAGGCCCACAGGCTCAAGCCTTTGCAGGCAGCAGGACTCCATGGATGATGTTAACAGAGCACAAACCCAGCATTTTAGAGGAGCGTTTTACAGAACTCAGCAGTTCATTTCCAAATACGACATCTAGAAGGAGTTCAGGTGTTTTGAAAATTGTCCTATTGTCTCCAGTCTATACACTAGTTTTCTAAGACTGATGCTGGGTAAGCATTGGCCCTTTTAAGTACATGTCTGATCTCTATTAGCATTAAAACTCTTTATTAAAAAAAATTGCAGACGGGAAAAATGAACTCCAGAAAAGATATCCAATAGATTTTTTGTTGAAGGCAAAAAAGGGTTTTAGGCAATTCTATTTGCTGTATTGTTTCCAAAAACAATGAAACACTTTCAAAGTTTATATTTCTCTTGACATTTCTCAGATACTAAAGTACTGAAAGGCAAGACTGGAAGCCACAAAGGTACTTAAGTGCTTCTTGTTTAATTAAGGGTTAGTCAACCAAATACTTAAGCATCTAGGCATGCATGTCCTGCTTTCTTTCACAAGATGTTTGTGGCAGAACAGAGGCTAGATACCAAATTTCTTTAATTTTAAAGACTTCCTTAATTAATTTCTTTAATTTTAAAAACTCCCTTACAAGTCAGCCTAACTTTCACACCTGGCTAATGGAAAATTTTCCTGGGTTTAATAGACTATGCTGAAGATCTGAAGTTGTCACTCAAGGCAGAAACAATTTCAGCAGGGGAATGGGACCCAACCAGGTTTCTAAGAATGTTTAGACATGTACACTTGCCACTGTGGATATAAAATGAATGGATGCTATTACCGATATCTGAGTATTTTACAAATGTTCTGATCTTAAACATTAGGAGTAACTCAGCCAAAATCTTTCTCTTACCTGTTTTTCAAATGAATCTGCTACCATCATTGTCAATGGGTTGGAGTTTTGAATGAGACACTTTAACAGTAAATGACTCAAAGTGATCTTACTTGAGCTGAAGAGTAAATTCCCCTTGGCTTGTGGCTTAATAACACTGACCCTCTACTGCTTCTTTTAAACATTCCTATTTCAGATAACATTATAATGAAGTTCAGCAAGAAATAAAAGGCTGCTTACATCATTCACATAGTTTACTTAGATTTTAGCATTACATTCAGACTACATGATGAAAACTAAACTGTTGGGCTGTCCTTCTCCCCTGGTTTAAATAGCACCATGCTGCAGTGTGTGGGATTCAGACATGGCACAACAGCAAGTACCTGCAATCAGGCAAACAAACTGTTTTCTCATGTTGGGATGCCATTTCTAGTACAGTTTGGGGGAAAAAAACCCAAAACAACAAAACAAAAGAACCCAACCCCCTTCCATGTATTCCTCTCCAAGCATTTTGTATGGCTGCCTGTGAGTGTAACATTTGGATGCATTCCCAACAGTGGAGTCCACAGAGTGTCCGTCTGTTGAAGGCTGCTCTGCCTGAGGAAAAGATCCCTTTTCAAATGGATAGAAGGGAAAGCATGGAGGAGAATGTTTCTGTGTATGTGGTTTTACTTAAGCTGGCAAAGTCTGATCTGAGAAACTTTTCAGTAGTTCTCAAAGACAGATCTAGGTTCAATCAGTCTCCTTTAAGATATGTGAATTACTAATTGCATTGTGCCCTTTTTAGCCAACCAGTTGACCAAATTATACAACGCTTCATTTTGCAAAAATAGAAAATATTTCCAGGCAAAGCAAAAGCAGCTGATTTAAAATTCTTTCTCCGAGAGAAACCTTGAAAAAAATGTAGCATCCCAAATCTGCTTAGAAATTTTGTAGAGTAATAGCATTCTGATCCCATTAAAAAAATAAAAAATAAAATCCTTCTATATCATCATCTTTCAAAATATGAGTTATGTAATGCTCGACATTTAATGAACTTTTACTGATGTCGGTGGGACTACTTATGCTGAAGCTCCTCTGTGCAAACTTAAAAGCTAAGGAGCACACAGGCAAGGGAAGCAGCAGTGATGCCACGATGCAAAAAAAAAAAAGAGGTTCATACTCCAGCTCTCTGAGGCTGCAGATAATAGATTTGCCTCTGTCCTAATTATACACTCCATCTCCGTGCATTAGCATGGAGCCTAGAAAACCTGACTCATCATCCCTAACAATCCCGGCGACCTGAGGCAAACACACACACAAACACACGCGCTCACACTCACATTCACAGACGCACACCTACGCACACAGAGACACACAGACACAAACATACACACACGCACGCACACACACACACAGAGACACACACGCACACAAACACACACAGAGACACAGAGACACGCACACGCACACACACACACAGAGACACACACACAGACACACACACGCACACAGACACACACACGCACACAAACACACACAGACACAGACACACACACACACAGGCACACACACACACAGGCACACACACACAGACACACACGCACACACAGACACACGCACACACACACGCACACAAACACACACAAACACAGACACACGCACGCACAGACACGCACAGACACACACGCACAGACACACACGCACACAAACACACACAGAGACACACACGCACACACAGACACACAGACACACGCGCACACAGACACACAGACACACACACACGCACAGACGCACAGACACACAGGCGCACACACACACAGACACACACACGCGCACAGACACACAGAGTCTCGCATGCTGCTCCCAGTTTCCCCCAGAGCAAGCAGCTCATCCTGCTCCAGCGCAGCCGTTTCCCTGCATGTGCAGCCCGCCGCCTTGGCAGCGAGAGCAGCTTGCTCCCCGCCCCGGGAGCCGCGGTATCTCGAGACGAGGAGCACGGCGATGGCCGGGGACTGGCTCTGGCCCCAGCAGGCAGCCGGGCGGGCTGGGAGCGGGGCCGGCCCCTCATGCCCGCGGTGCCCGCACCAGGACCCCGGGGACGCCTCAGGGGAGCCGGAGGGGCCCCGGCGAAGCCGCGGCCGCCGGGACCCCGGCCCTGTGGGCGTGGTCTCCGGACCTGCTTTGCATGGCGCCCACCCTATTGGCCAGCGGGAAGCACGCGCCGAGGCGCGGGCTCCGCCCCTCTCTGCCCAAGGCTGCCCAGAGACGCCACCGGCCACGCCCCTCCTCTGCGCCGGTCACGCCCCTCTCCCCGCCCCCTCTTGCAGGCTGCCCGGAGATGGGAGCCGGAGCGGGCGCTGCCCATTGGCCGGCGGCGGGCGGCCCATCGCGATTGGCCGGCGGCGGCGGCGGTGGGCGGGGCGGACGGCGCGGATTGGCGGGGCCCGCGGGGGTGTGCGCGGGGGGCGGTGGCGCGGAGCGGGCGCTGGGGCCGCGGCCGGGGATGGGGGCGGCCGGCGGCGCGGGCAGCTGAGCGGCGCGGAGCGTCCTGGGCCTCCCCGTCCCGCCCGGCCCTCGCCGCCGTCCCCGCCACCATGAACCGCCTCGGCTCCGGACCCATGGGCAGCGCCGCCGCCGCTGCCGCCGCCGCCGGGCAGTACCGGGTGTGCGGTAATTGCCGGAAGGTGCCGAGACAGGTATCGGGGGGCGCCCGCACGGAGGCGGCGGGAGCTGCGGGAGAGGTTTGTGGGGGGATTCGGGGAGCGAGGGGCAGTGGGACAGACTTGGCGGGTGGGACGCGTACGGCGGCAGTGGCCAGAGGGGAAGTGGGCAGTGGGGCGGGGGAATGGAGGAGGCGGTGGGATGGAGGCTTCCCAGGAGGAGAGTGCCGGGGAGTGTGGGGTGGGGGGAGCAGGGCGAGGAGAACCCGGGGGGCGCCGAGGGGTGCCAAGTGCCGCGCCCCCATCGCCCCCGTCCCCCTTGGGACGGCTGTCACTTGCCCAGGCTTGTCCCAGGCTGCCCCCCCCCCCCCCCGCATCCCGAGGTTTTGGGGAGCGTTCGGCATTGCGGGGTTTGACCTGGGGCCCCGCCGCGCTCGTAAAGTTTATTATCCACGTATTCCAGCGGCGAAATTCACCCCCGCGATCTCCGTCAAGTCTTTGTGCGGGGGGGGGAGGGCGGGCGGAATTGGGATCAGAGCTTTAAAGATGTAAGAAAAGCAGCAGGAATGGGCAGCCCCCCGCCCCCCGGCCCGCAGAGCGCATCCCCGCAGCAGCCCCGGCCGCTTCCCGCGGATCCCCCGGGGGTGCGGCGGCTGCACCCCCCGGTGCCGACATCTGCCTCTCGGGGAGCATTAGTGGAGGTGCTTTTTGTTTGTCCAGCGCAAATGAATTAAAATTGCTGAGCTGTTCAAATGCGCCGAGTCTCCGAGCGCCCAAGATGAACGCGATGCTGGTTTTGGTTTTATTTTAATTCAGTCTCTCCCAACACATTTTGCTCCAGGTTGATTCTTGCAAATGCTAAGAAAGCCTGTAAGTCAGTGAGCTCAAATATTTGCGCTCTTTGTCCGAAAACTGTTTTTCTTCCTCTGTGGGTCAGGCCAAGTGCCAATCAAAGTTGTTTTTCAAGCCTCTCTTCCCTGCAGTAGGACTGCTTTTTTCTTTCTTCCTTTTTTTTTTTTTAAGGGTTTGGTTTTTGGAAAGGAGGTGTGTATTTAGGGGAGGGGGAGGAGAAACGTTAAAAATCGGTCAGAGAGAGAAGCAGATCTTAAAAATCGTGTTTCTTGAATATTTTAATGGAAACAAAATCTTATTAAATGTGCATGCTTGGTATGTGCAGTTATTTTTTCCATAAACTCTTGGATCATATTACAGTTGATACTTGGTGCTCAGCTCTTAGCTCAGCTTGCGAGAAATGTAATGGATCAGAGAAGCACACATCAGCAGAGTCTGATTTTTAACCATTTCGTTGCAGGACCAAATCCCTTCTTGGCTTTAGCTTGCTGCTGTTCTCACTTAAAGAAAAACAGAGAAGTTCTGCAGGGTTAAAGCCTGAAACAGCTTCAGACTTGACATATGTCTGAAGACATACAAATTAACCATTGCCAAATATGTCTGTAGAGCAAGCAGGGAGGCAGCTTGCTTTGTTCTGCCAAATAATCAAAATGTTTTGTTGACAAATAAAGTGGTGCTTGGCAGCACTTGTAGATCTAAAATTAAATTTAAGTTAGTGAATTTTTTTGAAGTCGTATTCCTATCCTGCTGGGTAGGACTTTTTTTGTATACCTCTTTAATATCAGTGGGAGGTAGGAGGTGGTGGCAAGGTTAGATAGTACTTTTCTGGTAACGGGAAACTTGCTGGATTTGATTTATTGTTGGATTTTAATTTTATTTTAAAGTAGTTTAGGGATGATGGTGAAACATAGGAACCCAGTTGGGTCTATTGAGGAAAGCAGTTTAGTGCTGCTCTGCTGTGGTCATTTCAACCATACAAAATTGGGGAAGAATAAAGAAACTGAGTCATGAAAGCCTCTTGAAAGGTGTTCTGTGCTTTCAGTGGTGGCACTGGGACATGGTTCCATCTCTATTGTAGGCTGGACAATAAAAACATAAGTGCAAAGCTTCTGACTACATCTGTCATTATTTAAAAGTTGGTATAATAAAAATCACTGTAAATTTTAACCTTTTGCACCTCCTTGGCAAGCATGCAAGTAGAAGACATGAGGAAAAACCCAAAACAAAACGCTTGACAGAAGTGAGATGTAAATTTGACCTGAATCTCGAGGAGTAATAATCTTCAGATAAGTGCTGCCTCATCTGTTCTTTTGATGGTGTTGGGTTTTTTTTTCTTAATGTTCATGTGATAATATACTGGAAAAAATGATTGGCCTTGGAACATGTTGAATCTCTTCTGCCCTCCTCCGTTTTAAGTCTTTATTTGAAATCATTTGAATGCTCACAGTTTAGGTAGAGCTGTTGTCAAAATCATAAGGGGCAAAGCAAGCTTTCAACTCAGTGGCATATAATGAAATTTGAAATAGTCTAGCAGGTTTTGGTTTCTCATGGGTGAAGGTAAGTTTCTCTTTCAGCTGGGAAACAGGAAAAGCTAGATGCAGCACTTTATGCTTCATCCAATTTCAGATTAATCAAAGTTACATTTATTATGGAAAGTTCTAAGAGGGCAGCGCTGAGAATCTTGCTAAGGATTCATGGGTTGAATTTGCCTATGAAGAAGGTTTCTCATATTAAAAGGATATATATTCCAGCTGGGTTTATTGTTATGGCACTCTATAGATAGTCAGATCTGCTTGCAGAAGAATTGTTGCTAATCAGAAGGGCTTAGACAGTCAAAGGTACAACAACTGCATCATTATTTGGTTTAGGAGGAAAAAGAAAAGGACAGCCAGTAATAGGTGATTATAGGTGATACTGTCTTGGTTTGGTGAGTGAGCTTGTTGAACACACAACCAAGGCTAATGCTTTTAAAAATCAGTTTTAAATACATGGAAGAATGTCCAAAACAAGTGGAGTAGCTCTAGTTCATGGGATGGATGGTCAGCCTTTGTAACAAAATTGTGGCATACCAGGGGGAGAAAGTGCTTAGCAAGGCGTAGGGGTGCTTTTGCCAAGTCTTTCCTAGAGGTGGGTGAGAGTTGCTGCCACTTCAGTAACCAGGACAGCTCCAGCTCTCCCCTTGGAAAATGCAACATGTAGGGGAGTCCCTGGGCAGGGAAGCTCCAGGGTGTTATCCTGGAGCCTGATGGAAACCCAAGGTTCTCCTGCCTAAACAAAATCAATATCCCAAGCAAGAAAGAAGAGAATATTATATAGGAAGAGCTCAGTATTTCTTTGGATAAATCACTGCTTCAGGAAGGCTTTTAGGAATGAGCAAGAAGTCTTCAGGGGATGGAAAAATCCTGATATGTCAGGAAATGTAGGAACAGGGAGGATTTGCCAGCTGTTCAAGCTTGGTTGCAAATTGCAAAGCGTGTGAAGTAAAAGGTTCTTTTACATGTACATACAAGTTGGTAGGACAGAAAAGTATAAACATGGTTCCAGGATTAAATATTTGGTTTGTGTTAGATTTCAGTGGGGGAGATAGAAGAGCGGTGGCCAGGTGGGTGACAGGGGAATGTGGTTTAAAAGCAGCCTTCCTGTTGGCAAGGTGGAAGTGGAGCTGACTTAGCTGACCCTCCTGGCTTGAGCCAGTGTCTGTGCTGGAGTGCAGCATAAAGGCATATTAAATCCAGGGCTTTCCTGGTATTTATAGACCTACCTGATCAGGGTGATCCTGTGAGAGGGGAAGTACCCATAAAAATGATGGACATAATTTGCTCCTCATCCTTCCATGCATGTCTCCTCCTTTAGTACAACTCTCAATACTGTACAAAGTTACTAAAGCAAATATGAAAAAAATATATATTACATGATATCACCAAAAGCAGGCATCCTAGACTAATGTTGTGGTCTTCTATTGATAAGACAGCTGCTAGAGTGTCCTCTTCAAAAACCTTTGAATGGACTAAAACTGCACTGTAGTCATTAAACATCTGAAGTAACATCAAAGGTTTAACTTGACACTGCAAGTCAATGCTAATTAAATATTTGTATTTACTTACATCAAATGTTCTATATATCAAAAAGTTTAACTGGATTTGAAAACTATTTACACAAATTCATAACAGAAAAATTAAACAACACATGTAAATATGAAATAGCAACACCTCTCAGTATAGTTTCTATATGCTTTCCTGGCTGTGACATGTATCCTATTGTCCCCTGGCAGTGATAGGTTACTGGGCAGGAGGGACCTTTGATCTGCCTAGTTTGTCTGTTTTTCTGTTACTGTTAATTACAGGGATTAGGAAGTGATGAGAATGGGAATTATGGGGGGCCATGCTGGAAGGAGAAGTCACTGTGCTGAGAGGACAATACAAGTGATAAATGTTGTTGATCCAGGGAGACAGGGACATTTCATGGAGAGCTGGGAGATCTTGAGCACAGGCATAGTTGAAGTGGTGTGAAATCCAGTGGTGTGAAATGTGAGAGTTACAGGCTTGGCTGTTTGCTGCTGATCACTTTGAATAAGAGCAGCTCCTTGGAAGGAGCAGGGGGAAGGATCTTTATGCAGGAGGACCAGCACCTTCCTGTCACCCTGCAGGGCTGTGGTGTTGAAGAGGAGAGAGGCTGGGAAGGATGGATCCTAATTAAACAGGCGCAGAGGGGAGCTGGCTGGGTGCTGGGACGAAGGGTGTACTGATTTTGCAGAAGGAAACTAAAAAAGTTTGGTTTTTTAATCCAGCAGAAACAAAGGCTAAGAGGGATATGATCAGTGTCTATAAATACATCTCATGGTAAGAGCAAGTGAGGAGAAATTAGCTCAAGAGTAGATGGATGTAATATGGTCATAAATCATTTAGGCTGGAAAATTGAAGTGTCCACAGGTACAAGGATCTGGAAGAGTTTGTTCTAGGTCTGATGCTGCCAAAAAAAGCACCTGCTTTTAAGATAGAAAAATGTGTGAACATCATTAAATGATGCCGTGCTTACAATAGCACTAACCTGGGCTCAGGGAGTTGAGGTCATATCCAAAAAAGAAGAAAAGACACACTTTCATTCACATTATTCTTCTGTGTGGGTGAATAAGAAAGTAGCCCAAAAGTGAACCAAAAATAGTTTAATGTCAGGTCTCATAAGCCTGTGTAAGCTAAAATATGTGTCACCATGAGTCATGAAGATGCATGGAGATGCTGTTACCTGCACTGTAAAAATCCAGAGGCCTTTCAAGGATATCTCAGCTATTTTGAGGGAAGTCAACCTGGTTCAGTCTATTCTGAGCATAGGCAAATCAAAGTTGCTGTGCCTTTGCTTGGAAAATACCCTGGGTTTTCCACAATGCAGCACTTTTTCTAGTTGGCTTTGGAAATCTCATCAACAAACATTGGCTGTCACAGAGAATCTTAATTTGTAAAATCAAATTATATCTTTTACAGTTTGATGCCTCATAATAATAATCTCTCTTCACACTGTAGGGGGTGTGAGAAGCTGCCTAGATGGCTTTAAATCTCCAATGTGCTTCTTCTTAAAGGAGTTCTCAGAATGATTTGCAAAGTGTGTCATGAAAAATCAACTCTGTTTTCATTGGTTCTAATTTTAGCAACATTCTGTTGTGTAAAACATTGTGTCTGCCTTCAGTGTTTGTGTCTTCAAGTCCCCTGGAGCACTGGTGAAACATGGTGAAACCAGCTCAGGTCACTCCTCCAACTAATCCTGCATGCGCAGCTGGGGGACAAGATGGAATTTTTAGGATCCAAAAATGTAAAGGTGTAAACCAAGAGCAACAAACCAAACTTTTTAGGGCAGTTAAAGTTGACAGCAACAGGCCCCTCACTCTCATAATTCACTCTCATTTTTTTATTGAAAGATTTGATTTTAAAAAACTCCCAACAAATGAACAACTAAGAACAAGATTCTTTCCTGTGAAATAAATGCAGTGAAAATCCAGAGCTGACTGGTTTTTCTCCTTCCCCATCCTCATGAGTGTTTCAGTAATTTGTATCTTTTCAGAATGTGATCCATTTAACTGGTTGTTCTCCCATCCCCTGTGTAGAGTCTTTGTGTCCTGAAATCAAAGGGCCGTATTGCTCTTTGCACATGTATGCTGGTCCTTAGGCTGCCTGGGTTCTCCTACTTTTGCCTTAAAAACTACTGTAAAGAAACTTCCTTGTGTTTTCCTAGTTTTACTGGCTGAAAATGAGATGGCAGAACTGTTAAATTTTCATTAGACCTGTAATGAGAGTGGCATGAGTGAAATGAACCTCTGGTGAACGACGCTGTTTTGCAATGAAAAGCTGTAAGAGGTGGCCTCATAGCAACCATGTTCATTTAGAATAGTCATTCTATTAAAAAAAAAAAAAAAGAACAAAAGCAAAAGCACAATCTTTCCTGAATTACAGGGAGGGAATGGAGGTGAGAAAGGAAAGAAAGTGGGCAGGAGGATTTTCTTCAAAAGAAACTTTGAGGTTTAGTGTTGCGAGTGCATTAGCCAAGTGTGGAGGTTGTCTTCTGCTAGACTTACTTCAGGGAGTGGAGCATTGCATTAGCCAAATCACAGGCTGTGGTTTGGAGATGTGGACTCTGTGAACATTTGCTTTAAATTTATGCATATTACTTAATTAGGGCTTCAAATATCACATCTCTTTAAATGGCAGTGTTTTGAAATCTGAAAAAAATACTATGGTTCATTAAGCATCCTTGGTTTTTCCTCTCTCCCACATTGGTGAGGGAGCTGCTAATACTCATTTAGTTCTTGATTTGAACTGTTTTTTTTCTGGCTAGGGAGATTTGAGAGAGAGAAGATAGTGGTAAAATTTTCCTCTAGCTGTGCATAGCTGGGGTCTGGAGATTTTATTATCAGATTTCCATTTACAGGGCTGGAGAATAATGGGGGATCTCCAGCATAGTTTGCGTGTCCAGGCTGAATATTGGCTTTTGTCTAAGTGGGTCAGGATGGACCAGGGGGAAATGGGGCATTTTAAGTAGAAAAGAAATTTGAATTCTCAGGAGGGAGACCTCAGTTAATGAGAAATTGCACCTCATCATCTTTGGAAAAACCTGTATGGAAATAATTTATGCTGTTTAATTTCTCTGTTCTTTGCAGGTGTTCCTGTTTATATGCAGAGGTGCTCCCCATTGTTGTCTCTGCAGCCCAGCCTGGTAGTCTTTGTGCTTTGAGTAGAAGCTATAGGGAATGTAATGCAGATGAATCAAATTGTGAAATGCCATTAGAGGGAGGTAGGGATACTCTCCACGAACAATTTTTTTCTGATTGTTTGCCTATCAGTCAGTCCATGAAATACATTACAGATAGTTCAAGAAATTCTGTGCAGTTCTTGGTATGCCATCCTGGGCAGACCAATGTTACTGATAACAGGGGAGGCATGATCAAGGGGTATTAATTTTAAATGTCTCTCTTAATTACTAGTTTCAAATTTTTATTACAGGATGCTTCTTGCATATCAGACATTAGATAACTATCACTTGGGCCAAAATACTGGTAGAGATGGTAAACAATATTATGTGTTTATGAAGCTGAATAACTATTTTGTTCCTGTTACAGACCATATCAACCACTTATTTATTCAGATATCTTCATTCTCACATCTTTCTTAAATTGAGAGGAAGGTGTTTTGAAGCATGGGCTCTTTTCTTATGGGCATAATCTTTGTGGCAGTCATGGATTTAAGTTAGGGAGAGGCTGATGAAGGTGATGGTGCTCAGGGTAAGAGACAGAAGTCAGTGCTCTTAATTGAGCAGGATATATTAATTCTTTTCTGAATATCCCTGGTTACCTGAATTAGGGTAAGATAAATAAACAGATACAACCTCCTGATTAAACACCTTTTGTTGTTGTTAATGACTCTCATGTTACTCCTAAGATAAGCACCTTGTTTTGTTAGACTAGCAATGGATTTCTCATGGATTCTGAGCTCAGCCTCCAACCTTTTGAACTTGGTAATAGTGTGAGGCTACCTATAGTCCCCTTCCTCAGGGGATCAGGTGGTAAAAAGCAATAATGGAGTGGAATATGAAGTATTCTTGGCTCCATGTGTTGAGAATAGGCTGCAACAGAAATAATAAGACTTTATCACAAGGGAATATGGTGTGGTCAGTGTGTGGACCACCCTTTGGCATGGGGTTTAAGTCTTCCAACATACACTAATTTAGGTTAACATGTAGGAAGGCCAGGAGGAATTGCATTCATGAGAATTCTTTGGAGTCACAGATCTCTGTTACCTCTACAAGTGCAAAAGACATTTAGAAGAAAAGTAAAAGGTAACTTGAAAATCAGGTTTTCATCTATTCAGAATGAGCAGTAAAGTCATAAATACAGTCAATATGTCTCAATTGCTGCAGTTTGGAATCAAAATGTGTAATTGTGTATCTGTTTTAAAGCATATTAAATTTCAAATTAGTTTTGTCATGAAACTGGAGAGAAATGTAAATTCCTTCAGAGTCATTTGACACTTTATAGGATGGATTAAAATTGTTCCTTAGAAAGGAGGAATGGTTGCAAGAATGACTCGTCACTTAACATTTTCAAATGAAAATTCATGCTTCTGAGCAATTGCACATAACCTCAGTAAACAAAGTTATGCTCATGACAGTGAAGGAATACAAGCTGTCTTGGTGTAAACCATTCTAGAGCAGTACACAGCTGCTTATTCAAAATCATCATTTATTTGTCTCTGGGCAGTTTGTTATTGCATTGGATTTGCTCTGGCTGATACTAACAGAACAATTGAAAGCTAGCATATGTTCTCTCCTCCATATGAATTCTGCAGTTAAAAACTGTTTAATAAGACAGTGTCTTAACAATGTTGAACCTAATTTAATAGCACATGCTTGTAAATATGTTTAATATCTCCTGCTGTAGCATGTGGTAAAGGGAATATAGTTACATTATTGTCTAAATGTATCTGGAGGGGTTTTGGCCATATGGTTCTAAATCTGTTTTAATGTAATTATGCCTATTAACTAAAAAAAAAAAATATTCCCCTCTGAGTTGATTGACATTCCTCTCAGTAAAGCACCCTCATTGCTGATTAGAGGTGTGGAAATAGTAATTTGTTCTAGCATTTAGAAATTTGATTAGACCTCTAATGAAATGGAGCGCCTACATGCTGTCTAAATATTCTACCTGACACCAGCTGGATCTTATCCAGTGTGGAAGAACACTTGAAATGTTGCTTTACTACAATATGTTCTGGGTCTTGAAGTCAACATGCTGCTTGCATGCAAATACCCACTGGCTATTCAGCAGGCAGAGCAAACCTTGTGCCTCCCTGGAAATCAGCATCAGGATGTGATTATTCCAGTGAGCAATGATTGCCTGACTGCAATATCTGGCTTAGAGTTAGAAAACTAAGGCAACTGTTACTAGAGAAGCACCCATAGAACCAACTCTGTAAGCTGGACTTAGGTGGTTGTGCACATACATTATACACAGCTTGATCTGTATATGAGGTAGAAACATGCTGAAGTTCCCAGTTTGTCCCTGTTGTTGTCCAGTAATAAGGTGACAAGAACACACTATAAATAAGAATTTAAAGTTGAAGCACCACATTTCTCTCCCCATTATGAGGTGGCTCCTTCAGTTCCCTCCAGAAGCTGATTGTAGTACCCATTATGTGCAGTGGCAGCTGTTTGAGCACCCATGTTTTGTAAGTCCTCTTTAATTCAGTTGCAGCCAATTTCACTCTAGACCACTATGACTAGAAAAACTCTAAACTAGGGCTCTGTTAATATCCTGTGGTGGAAACTTCCAGTCCCCAGTGGTAGGAGACATATCAAAATACTTTAGGAACACTTGAGGTGCTTGGTGTTCATTAGTCAACAGTTCATTTTGATTGGTTGCCTTCTCCCTGTGAAATCCAGAAGACAGGCTCTAATGCATGTCACTAGAATCAGACATGGCCTTTTGTGTTCTTTCTTTTCTTTTGTTTTTTGGGGTTTTTTTTCAGTTCTGTTTCTCCACTATATTTAATATTTTTACATTTTGCAGATGCCACATTTAAACAAATGCAGTGGAAAGGTTGAACCAGAAAAACTCCTGACTAGTTTATGCCATATTAATGGCTCATAGAATATTTTCATCTTCTTTTCCCTCCAAAAAAAACCCACAAACAAATTGTTCAATGACATTATTATTTGAAGTTTTGTGTTACTGGGAAAAGACTGGATGAGGCATTAACATTGGGGTCATTCAAGTAGAATCTGCTTTGAAATTAGTGACTTCTATCCCAGCAATTTAAAACTTGTCTTGCTTCTGTGCTGGTGTTTGACAAGTAGTTAGGAGGAAAGGTGTGTTGGTTGAAAAGGTCAACTTAACATAATTAAAGGCTGAAGGAGTCTGCGGCCAGCATTGTAGTTCTTCAGGAGAGACGGAGCTTGGTGCCTCTTCCAGCAGGGCAGAGTCCAAGTGGAAGGAAAGCAGGCTGCAGCCATGGAGGGTTTGCTGCAAACATCTTTCACACATGGCTTAGAAAAGCAGGAGGGGAACAGAGGCGGAAGGAGGGTCTCCCTCCGTGCCCCTGCTCCTTAGGCCACTAATGCAAAAGGTATTAGATAAAGGTGTAGTTACTTGACCTATTTATCCAACAGAAACTTGCCATACAAGCAAAAGCAGTTTGACTATCCAGTGCTGTTGCTGTTTTGTATGGGACACTCCTTGGAGTTAAGCTGTGCCTCATGAATGCATAGAGGCAGCATCCAGCCATCCAAAATGATTAATTTGTCTTGTTTGAGAAGGTAGGTCTATGGCATCAGTTCTTGTTTCCCAGAAAAGCTGGACAAAAAATTGCACCTCTGTCTGTATAGAGGTAGGGCTGGGGCAAGTAAAGGCTGTGAATATGTCTCTTTGGAGCTGGGCTTACTCTGTTGAAAAGGTCTCAGTTTGAGTTTGGTGGCTTCATTAAGAAAAAGGGCAAGTCGACTGGAGGGCAATGAAGAACCTTAGTAGGCAGTGCATATATCACTCTTCCATAGCTACAGAAATCATTATTCAAACAGAGTATAAAGTAAGTGAGTTTTTTTGTTTGTTTGTTTTTTGGGGGTTTTTTGTGGTTTTTTTTTTTTTTATTTATTGCTGGTGCTTTTTTTTGGTAGAGTCATTAAGTCACCAAATTGTAGCAAAAGGTCTCTTAGTAAAAGTATAGGCAGTACTCTGAGAAAATGGTACCACCTGCCAGCAGAGGCTGGGGGTAAATCTGAAGTTCTGTCAATGTGCTGGCCTGGGTGGCTGGACAGAGCAGGAGTAGCTGATCTGTCTCTACACAATTCTTGTATTTACATGCAATAAATCTTCTCTAACAGTTAGGAGTCTTCATTTTTGAAAATCAGCATATCTTTTAAGCTCTGTCATGAAAATACATTTGTATCTTAGGTCTTTGCTGCCACCAGCTCAGCTACATTAAGTCAGTGTGTTTTGGAGATTGTATCTCACTAATGACTCACTTTGGTAAGATGTAACTTAAGATGCAAAATGTTCTTTAAAAAAAAAAAGGAAGAAACAGCCTGACTGCAAGAATTCTTATGGTCGTTCCAGCAAGTCAGTGGCTTGCGAATGTGCTACTGAGATGAAGCTTTTCCCCTGTCTGTCTCTTAGCCAGACTTTCCCAGACTAATCAAATGTAAAACAGTGTGTCAGCTCCCTGCTCATTGTAAAACAGTCTCCTGCCTTTGCAAACAAGACTCCTTGGAGAAATAATTTGTTCTAATTGGTGACTATTTCAGGATTTCCTATCAGGTGAAAAATCAAAAGGGTTCACCCATGGTTTTCTATCTGTGGCCCTAGCACCTATAGGATATTTCTGGGCTTCCTTCAGGAAAACTGTGTAAGAAGACTCACTTCAGTAAACTCAGAGGCATGGTGTGGATGCCACCTCCTTCTGAAAAATGCTTACAAGTCAACTAATCCAAAGAGGCTTAAACTCCTGGCTTAGACAGCAAGGCGCTCGCTCTTGGAAATTGTACCTTTAGGCTAGACATAAAGCATGTTAGTCAGGGAGATTTTATTTTCGTCTGGCACATTCTCTCTGTTTGAGTCATCGGCCAAAGAAAGATGGAGGAAAAAAGGTGCTTCTCTTAAAGCAGGAGGATATTGCTCCTTTTGGACGTCCAGGAGGGTTGTCCCTTCCCAGGCAGAGCGAGGAGAACAGCATCCGTGTGCCTTACGTTACTTGAACTGTCACAAAGATGTCAGTGATCATCAGTTGTACATAAGCATTTGTCCAAGAAACTTGTGCCAAGGAGGCTTGTAATTTTCTTTTAAAAGCTTTTCAATGGATTAACTTAAAATCTTAAGGAACATCAGCTACAAATTTTGCTATAAATTAGAAACCTTATGTTTCTGGCTCATGTTTTCATGATTGATGTTGTCTTGAATGTGAATGCAAATGGCTTAAAGTTCTCCATGGAGAGGTAGCATAGCCAATATGTGCTTTTCTTCCAGTACCATCTATCTAAACAAACATCCCCTGCCCATTAGGTGAGTAGTGAGAATCATAAGTATATTGTCTTCATGTTTTAAGGCATTACAACATATAGACAATAGGCATTTTTTTCCTTCACCTTTTCCAAATCTAAATTGAGGAAATTTCTGATGAGGTGCATTTAGAAAATGGGAATTATAACACCGGCTTCCTAAAACCATATCAGTAAAGAATTGAAGTGTAATGTACTTCAGATTCTGAAGTAAATTATATGATACCACCTGTGTTAACAGGCAGTGCAGGAATGTGCTCACCCAGGCACTAAGGAGCTCCATAACATGGCTTGCATCATCTACCCTGGATTAGCACAATGCTTATTTCTGAAATGGTTCAGTTTAGCTAAAATGCTTCCTTGCTTGGGGGATGTCAATTCCTGTCTCTATTAGAAAATAAGTTCCATTTTTAATAGGACATAAAGAATAAGTATTTTCTTTGCACCAATCTATTGCAGATATATGAGAGCATTAGGGCAGATACAGTGGGTCAGATTGCAACTCAGATTTCGGTCCCTGACAGTGGCCAAGGGAAGATATTGAAGAACGGAGAGACAAACAAAATGGAACAGTTTGTTATGCACTCCCACAGCACTACCTCCCAGGATCCAAGTATTTGCCATTTGAAATCTTCCTGAGCTGGAGGTGAATTTTCCATATTAAATAACTGTTCTTCTATTTCTCTTCCATGAACTTGAACACTTCACTTTTAAACACCCTCTGGCTTTTTGTCCTTAGCATCTTACAGCAAGGATTTCCACAGCTTAGTTGCACATTGTGGAGAAAGCTAAGTATCTCTGCTTGAGCTTGTCGCCTGCTGGTTGGTTGATAATTTTTTATTGAAGGTGGCACAAGCACACTATGCATGGACTGTGACAGCAAGGAGGCAATCAATTAAAATTATTTGACATGCTTGTGACAGCAACATCTTCAGTTCAGAGTTGCTGTTTCTAAGACTCAAGCTACTGTGATTCACAATCCTGTATGAAAAAGATGGCAGAAAACTAGCTAAAGGAGCTCCAGTACTGAGCAGAGCACATTTCCCTCTTTAATCTGTGTGAGAGGATTTTGTTTTCTAAATCTTGGCGAGTTACTTCCATGTCACTTAAGATAGGTCATACACAGACATTCAAAATAACTGCTGTGATCATTTGGTACATTAAAGGTATGGGAAAGGCAGGTTGAAAGCCCATGCTTGTGCCATTTGTTTGACTTTCTTATGTCTCTGAAGAGAATTTGGTTTTATGTAGTACTTGGTTAGTGAAAGGTGCTTGGGAGTGTATGTCTGCAGCAGCATTTACTACTCAGCAAAGAGATGGTGTCCTAGAAATTTTTATTGAGCTGAAAACACTACAAGGACACAGACTTATCAGCAAGGAGTGTTGGCAGGGACACATGCTAAGTTTATTTCTGGAGTGTGGGGCTTCTGCTCATGTACCTATTCCCTGAAATGCAACAGAGAAGCACCTGTGATATCCTCCAGGTAGCAAAATGTGTCTCTGCAGCGGATTTGCTGCTCTTCTGATAAAATTCAGACTTCCCACTTATGTGTCCTGGTTCAATGGCCAATCGGGGGAGCTGGCAGAGTGCACCTCCTACTGAATTTTAAAGAACAACTACAAGAAGAGTAAGCTGTACAGTGACATTGCAGGGTGAAAAGTAGTGGAAATGCCTGGGAAGCTGGATTGTGTGATCTAAAATCTCATGTTTCCAGGTCAAACAGGTTTTCACATGGAAGAGGTCCTCAACATTTGCCTTCTTGAGTTAAATTCTGTGGTGGATTTCCACACAGATGTGGAGATTTTTGTGAAGATTTTTCAGTTTTTGGTAGTCTGTAAACATGAAGTGTTTGACATTAGTCACAAACATTGCTTGAATAACATCTCAGGCAGCAAAATACTTTCTGTGGCCAGGAGACCAGTGCAGGAGACCTTGCTGCTTTTGGTAGTCTGTCATGCAGGTAAGTTGAAGCTGGGAAGGAAAACCTTTTTAGTGAGCTAGTGCAGAGGTCAGAGGCCAGCTTCCTCCCCTGCAGCTGTGGGGGACTGAGATGCTAATCAGAGGAGGATATTGTTATTATTTTTTCCATTAAAGTGCAAAGGTAGGACTCCATACTTGCTGTGAGCAGATCTCTTTATGTTCACTCTGAGCTGTCAAGCTTCATCCTTTTAACTGGAAACTCAGCAGTGGCTGACTCAACATTTGTCTGGTTTCTCAAGCCTGTTGTGCAGCAGAGCTTCATGTGCCTGCCTGACTTAGGAACTGTTAACCAAGGACTTCTTCAAAACCAGTGAATCTCAAGAACTTCTTTAAAGCTGACTTGTAGAAGAGCAGCAGTTGTGCTAGCAATTGCAATGTAGGCATAACCTCAAGAGTCTTACCTTGGTAAAAATCCAAATCCTAGTGTTTTAGGGCACACTGTGCCTCAAATCTCTCTCTCTCTGCTGTTTGTCATAATGAATGCAACACCAGTAACAAAGAGGAGAGATGAGAGAATGCAGCCTTGATGATGGTCCCTAGTTAAAAATTCAACCAGTTTGTTTTTATAGTAACATGCTGTTAAATGCATCTTCTTTCTATAAACCCTTGGCGATGATGTCTCTGCTGAAATACTGTAGCATTTGAAGTTTTTCTAGCATGAATTGCAGTGGAGTCCTTTCAAGACTTTTTTTAAAAATTGTCAGAGTGTTGTCCAGTGTACTGCCGTTACATTAATTTAGTGTTTCAATCATTTGGTATCTTTGAAATACACATTAATTTAGTGTTTCAATCATTTGGTATCTTTGAAATACTTGGAAAAACCAAAACCAAACAACAAAAAACCACCAAACCCTCGGCCACTTTCTTAACAGTGGGAGGATGCCATTATGCATTTACAGTATGGATGAATACCATTCTATTTTGCTTGCTTACAAGGCATGCCTTTTAGACAATACTTCTATTAAAAATTCGGTAGAGCATTCTTGGGAGACAGTTCTGCCAGAGATACATGATGGATTTGCATAGCCCAGGGGTCTTTCTCTCTTTTTGTTTTTTAATCTCCAATTGGCAGTATGCCAAATAAATCAAATGTGTGTGTGTTTATGAATTGAAGTATTTAACCATTCAATAACTGCATTGTAAAGAGGCTGTGCTCTCAGTCATTAATTTAGGTATTAATTCAGGCCTGTCAAAGCAGCTGCTGTTCTGTCTGCACTTTCTGGCAAATGTTTGCTGTACCTGTTGGCAGTGTTCTGCTGCATGGATCCAATTGGGAGGTCAATCCGGTCTCTCCCTAAGAGGATGGAGGCCACACGTGTGACCACAGTCACTGCCCTTGCTCATGCTGAGCCTGCAGCCTCCTGAGCTGATGGGACCCTTCTGGCAGAGCAAAACCAGGCTTGGTTAGATGGGCTGTGCTCAGGCAGGACAAGGCAGCCCTCTGCAAGGAGGCAGGGGATTAAAGGATATGCTGTGCTGTCTCAGAGAGCCTTTCTCAACACGCAGCTCTCCTGTCCTGGCTGATGAGCAGCCAGATTAACTCAGTGCAGTTCTGCAGTTTTGCCAACTTAATGGCTAAAGGCTATGTTCTCCAAACTAGATAATGCTGGTCTGTCTCATTATGTCAGATGTGGACTAAACCTGACGGTGGAAGGGAGCCAAGGTACAGATGAAACAAGTCCCAGCTAAAACCACCGAAATTTTCTAACTTTTGCTCTTAATATCTGGTGCTGTTGAAACATAGAAAATGCTTTTCTGTTGTGCTTGTAGTGTATTGAGTCATCTAGACATTCACTCACAAGATCTTCTGTCCTGAGGGCAGTTTTTGAGGAGCACACAAACTCCAGTCTTACTGCTGGGTGTGCAGGGAGGGAAGGAGGAAGTTTTCCATGGATGGATGAGAGAAGCATTGTTTCTCCTTTTTTCTATTCTCCCCATAATTTTGATTTTGATTTTTTTTGTTTGGTTTTTTGAGCAGTTTTTTGAAGGCTGAAATAGACCAGAAGACCATTTGTTGTCTGCTGGTGATACATGTTTTGCTGGTCTTCAGACCAATACCTGGTTAGCCATGAAGTCCTTTTAGTTTATGGTGAAAATTCAGGCTTTTCCATGACACAGTTGTTCTCATCCTGAGTTAGACATCACCTTCCTTTTTTCATTTGAACCAGCAGGCAGCTGGCTAACTCTGATTTGAGTGCCTGTGTTTGGTCAGTTGAGTTTCATCCTTGGTATCTGAGAACAACTGGGGCATGAGTAAAAAGTCAGACTTTGAGGTTTGGCTTATATTAAATAGAAGTGATTCTCAAGCAACAAGGAAGTAGAAAAGGTTGTTGTTAGTCTCTCATCCTTTTCAGGTGTTAATAATCAATGTTTACGTTTGACTTGGCACCGTTAGTTGAGCGAATTTTGTTGTGAAGGTCTTTCCATTTTTCTATTGAGGAGCCTCAGACTTAGTTACACAACTAGATGTACCCTGAACTTCAGTCAATATTAAGTTGCAGGTGTGTCTTTAACTTGATACATTTTGATCTATTCTGACAAAAAAAAAAAGTGAAATACCGTTGAGGTTTCTTAAATAAAGAAGTGTATTTCAGCATACTTGTTACTCTGCCATGTGACTGTGGTCCTTGGTGCAGTTGGAGGCTGGTTTTGGTTCATAGGAATGATCTCCAGCACAAGGAGAGAGACACCGCAGTAGGAGCAGTAAGGATGCAGATGTAGGTTTCCTTTATGGAAAAGGTGATAGGCTTTTCTGCCATAACTTCGTGTTCACTGCTGAGTTTTTGTCCCGTGGGCCGTGTGTACCGGATATCTTTCAAAGAGCAAGGAGCCATTGTGGCACTTCTCCTGCCTGACCATCCATCTTGGGCTGGGTAGAAATTGCTGACCTTTGGTTTCTAATTAGTGTGGATTGTGTTCTTAATAGCTGGTAGAGGGACGGGAACTTGGGATAGGCTTCCTTTTATTGTGTGAAATCCAAAAGGGCTGTAACCTGTTACCAGAGCAAAAGCTCTCCATCAATTGTACTACATTGGCTCTTTTCCCAGCTCTTTGCACCACTTCATCAGCTGTGAGGCACAAAGATGCCAAATTCTTAATGTTAAAAGTTACTGGTTTAAGTATTTTGAAATGCTGTTTCATTTAAAAAAAAATATTTCCTGCTGTTTGACTTCCTCTGCTAATTTTCATCTTTATGGCTTAGTTTGCATTTTTGGAGTTGGACAGTCTGTTAAGAGGAAGAAACTGTTGCAAAATCACTTGAAATACCCCTAACAAATGACCCTAGGCAAGGACTTTTGCTTTGTGAACTCTCAACATTTTGACATTGTTTGTTCTGAACATTTCTTTTATTGCTTCTGGAGTTATATCCTGGGTTTAGTTATAGGAATAGGTCAGCTGTAAGGAGGAGTTCTGCACTGCCAGCAAATAAAGTGTTATGCATCATTCAAATCATTGCTCTTCACATTTTTGTCTTTTGGCTTTTCTTTTTCTACATAATTTGTTTTGAATAACAGGACACCAAGGTTGACCCTTTAAATGTATATCTAAAATTTTGAAGTTGCAATGGAAACTTCATGGGAGATGAATTGTAGATATGTTCTGAAGCTATGAAGCTCCCAGTTTATTACATTAGATGCCATAAACAGTTTTTTTTTTCTTTAAAGAATGATACATCAATAAATTGTTGTCAATAAATGTCAAAATTTCTCAGCTTTGCTGAATATACTTCTTTGTTCTTGTCGATCATTCTCTCCCAGGAGAACTGACTTGTGAAGACAGGTAAACTGTGACTATTGAGGTTTTCATTTTAGTCAGCAAAACTATGTGTAGTTTTAACTATTATGTTAATCCTCTGCAAATTTACAACAATAAAGTTACCACCTAAAATGAATTAGATACATCCTAAACTTCTGCCACATTTCTATACTACTGTTCCTCTGCCAAGGTTGGGGAGCTAAATCAAAAGGCAACTTGGCATGTGCAGAAATAAACAAAATCCCTCCTGCATCCTAGGGAAGAGTTTGAATAAAAGTAGATGCTAAGACACAACTGGTATTCAGATAACTTTTTTTAATGCTTTCTTCTGTTTTCAGTGAGGATGGAATAAGCAGATGGTCCAGTATGACTGTATGACTAAAATTGTGTTACAATTTACCGAAAATCAGAGCATTTGACTGTAATTAGAGCCAGTCGGGGTAGACCCTGTTCCAGGATCCAAGAACAAAAAATGAAAATATGTTCAGTAACAACAGTGGGAGCAGGAGAAAGAAGTTTATAGGTGGGGTTTTAACCAGCAGCAGCAGCAAATAATGCTGCTTGTAATGTGAACTAAAATTCAAGGCATTTGTGTGTGTCAGCTGAAAAGCAAATATGTGCTCCATTACATTAAGTCTGTGAGATTGAGCTGGTGTATTTTGAGTCTGAAGAACTGTAAGATAAAACTGAGACTGCGGAACAAAAGCTATTCCTTTGGTAAGATTCAGCCCCAGATAGGGAATCCTAAACCTAGTTCTCCACTCCCATCCAGTGACACACTTGACTCAGATTATTGCTGCAGATGATAATGAGTATTTTAAAGAGATGGACCACTGAATTTAAATAACAAAGATCCTTACAAATCCTAGATGGTAGCAAAATGGCTTGTAGATTATAATATAAGAAAAGGTTTAATAAATAATAAGTTACTCATTACCTTCCTCCAAAACATTTCTGCTTGTTTAAGAAAAACAATTTATTCCTCAGGAAAAGCTAATTTTGGGTTGCCCTTAGGATTTATATTTGATCTGGTGTTGTGTATTATCCTGATGTCTTGGCAGTGGTGGCAGGTGTTGTGAGAGTGGAGGTTCTGAGCCCCTTCATGAGTGTTTCCCAGACATTTGCACTGCTCTGAGAGTTTGCAGGGACACAACTGGCAGCACTGTCATGGCTCACAAAATTCCCTCTTGAATGTTTCTTCCCTGTGATCCCCCTCCCCCCATCCTGTTGAAGCATGGCCACCTTGATGTCAAGCGCAGGATGAATTAGATTTTACGTGCCATGTGTGTAAGAATCCTCCCTGCACCCATAGCAGTGCAAGCTTCTCACCCATGTTTTCTGAATCCATAGATATTCAGAAGTGCTTCCTAAAGCAGCTGTTTGATCAGCCCCACCAGCCAGCACTTCCATTCTCAAGCAAAACAGCCTCCTTTTACAGCTTGCTAAAAATAGCCATTTCTTTAAAGCCTGAGGACACGGTGATTCATGTGGTGGTGAAGAGGAAGAAAGGTTATTTCTTTTGCTTTGGGCTTTGGGAGGAAAGCCGCTGTGCTATCCCAGTGCCAGCTGGGCTCGTGCTTCTCCCCCTTGGCCTTCATGGCCGCATCGCCAGCCCCAGTGATTCTGGCATTCCTTGCTCTGCCACTTGGCAGCTATTTGGGATGCAGGTGCTGCATTCCAGTGCCCATCTTGGCTCTGGAGGGAAGGGTGTGCAGTCACTGCCACAACTGAAAATAAACCCATGAGATGGCAAGTTGCAGATTTGTGTCTGGGTTTTTGCAGAGCTCGCCCAAGGACGAAGGTATTTCTTACAGTTTATCCTGGGCAAAGGGGAAATGCTGCTACTTTGTCACCATTCAGATTCCTGATGAAGGTCCTAACACCATTGCAAGTGCAGTTTAAGGACAGGAGGAAGTCACAGGTTGAGTTTACGTCAGATTTTTCATGAATTCCTGCATCAGCTCTCCCGTGCTCTGCAGGGGTCTTGCTCTGCTGTCTGACACCACAGCGTGACAGTGACCTGCTCTGAGGCTCTGGCTTGCAGCAGCCCCTCTCTCAGGAACTTGCTCAGGCACACTTTTTTCTGCTTTGAAGCCCTTCATATCTCATTCCTTCTAAGGAAACAGCCCTCAAAAAGGTATTAGTGTTGATGTAAATGGAAATTGTTCTTACTCAAGTAATTTTGTTTCTGGAGGATCATGAAGCAGAGAATGACTGGTAGTTGTGCATGTAGCATTTTAGTTGCTGAGCAACCTGTTTCTTGCTTCAGCCTCTTAGCAAAAGAATCCAATTTCAAATAAGATATTTGGGACCCTGGCTGACTTAGTGATAGTGTAATCTGCAAAGACTACTTGGACAGGAAAACAAAAGGGCTTTCTTGGAAAACAAGAAGCTTTGCAAGAATTTTCACCATAAAGGACCATAAGTCTGCACTGTTGCTTTCTAATTCCCATTAACTGCTTTTTTATGTTTGGGTTCTCGGGTAGACCTTAAATCATTGTTCTAGATAAAGCATGCCCAGAAGGAGTGGTTCTTATCTACAGCTCAACAAAGCCAACATTATCTTTCTCAATGCTTGTAAACTTCACGTGGTTTTATTTATAGCATCCTGAGAACTTGGGCAACCAGATGATGTTTGCTCCTTTTCTCCTCACAATCTTGTTTTAACCAGTTTTAATAAAATAAAAGCTTTGGCAAGAAGGCAAAATAATCTTTCTTGTTGGTGGAAGAGAAGAATTTCATTTCTAATATCAAAAAAGCCCAGCTCCCTGTAAGTGTCTAGTGATAAGACTCATCAGCTTGAATGATCATGTTCAGGCTTTTGGGGTTTTGTTCTTGTTTTGGTTGTTTGTCTTTTTTTTTCCCCCAGGCTTTTTTTTATAGAATTTCCACCACCCAGAAGGAGTTGGATTTTGTTCTTTTTGTAGTAGATTTGCACACATTTTTCATGTCTGACTATCTCCTGAACTTTCTGTCATCATTCACAGGAATTAACTGTTGATACTTGCCTATATTCATCCACCCAAGTACTGTTTCCTCCTTTCCTCAGCAGTAGCTTATCTGCAGGCACAAAGGAGTAATAGCAGTCACACTGAATGGGAGAACAGGGGAATGGAGCCCACGTCCTGCCAGAAGCAACAGAGGGATTTTTTTGCCATGGTCTGGCCTTAAGGACCAGCTTTGCAGAGCCTGAAGAAGGTACAGATCAGAGAGCAGGATGGAGAAGGTTGAGCTCTGGTATGCTCCAGCAAAAGCTGACAGTGTACAGGTATCCAAGTTGCATCACTCACACAAGCTGCTTCCTTCAGATTATGTAGTGTGAAATAATGGTTTTAAACTTTAATTTCCAGATAACCTTTACGAACCAAGTAAAATCCAAGCTTGGATCCAATCTTGGAAAGCATTTCTTTTTTTTAATGTTGGTGGAAATGACTGGCTGCTGGCAAGAGGGTGTATTTGAGGGCAGAAGATGTCTTCCTGTGCCTTGTGTAACTGTGAGGAAGGGGTTGCATGTGCAGATACCAGGACTCTCTTCACCGTTTCTTCATACTTTAGATTGAGTACTTTTTGTACATGAGAAATGTCTTACAGGATTTTTGGGGCTGTGACAGTAGGCAGCAGATGCAGGAAGTTGTCTCCTGGCTGCTGGGCTTCATGTGGTTGATCCAGCTTATTTCTGCATCTTTTAGCAGCTAATTGTTCCAAAGTCACAAATTCAATTGTCCTGTGAGAGTTTGCTTTGGAACATCTTTCCTGAATAATCATTGCTGATTTTTGCATGTTATTCTTTAATCTAATTTAGAAAGGACAGGATGTTTTTAAGGATCAGGACAATAGTTACGCAGATCCAGTGGCTTAATTTTCCTGGGTGGAAATCAGTGGCACATTCATTATGGGACTGGCACTGCTGCTTGTGCACACTGGCAGTTAAGCTTAAAGCCCCCCTGGTAGAGGTATTTAAGAGTCATTTGTTATGGAAAACTTCAGCCTTTTATGTTAGGGGCACGAAATACTTAGTATGCAAATCCAATACTGCTGTTTATGGGTAACATATTAAGAATCACCCACACTGTGGTTGCAATTAGGGACTTGAGACAAGTGTGCAACCAGCCAGATAGGTGGAAAATAACCATAAAGAGGAAAAGAAGAAAAGACAAGAAGCAACTGCTTTAAATTATTTCAAGGGAAATTCAGATTAGACATTAGGAAAACTTTAACAGTTTGAGGAGTTAGTCACTGAAATAAATCACCCGTGGAGAGGAAGGAACCTCCAGGAGAATTGGACCAACACTGTTCAGGAATCATGTGGACAGTGTTGGTCCTGCCCTTGATGAGTTGGAGGAGCAGACAGCCTCCCCAGGTCCCCTTCACTCCTCTGGTTGGCAGCACATTTTATCTTAATCCAGTTTCTTATCCCTAATAAATCAGAAAAGTCCTCTGGCTCTTTTTACACTATCAGCTTGTTCTGTACTAAATATATCCTCCTGCCTTGTAGCTGGGGTTTGCACACCAAGGCTGTGCTGCTTGCAGTGTGCTCCAGGCTCAGCAGTGAGCCAGGTGGCCTTTTCATCAGGTTTCTTGAAAATGCATCTAACTGGGTCTTGCTGGCTGGGCACCAAAATATTGGAATATGATCCCAATATTACCGGATAGAACGTGCCTGGGCTCGTCTGGCCCTTGCTGCTTGACCAGAGGCAGCAACTGAGATGGCTTTCACCTCAGAGACACCTTTGGCTGGCTGGATGTTGCAGCTAGCACTTGGAACAAGTCCAGGCAAGCAGGAACTCAGGTTTACCTCTGGTGGAAAGGCTTTAGGCGATGGTGAAGGGAAAAAGGAGACGGATTCTGCCGGAGTGTTTAATCCAGAGCTTTATTCCAGGGTCACAGATCTCTGGATCTTGTAAGAGCTCCAACAGAATGCCGACCGCATGGTCCCAGTGTCCTTTTAAGCCCTGGGGACAGGGGGAGGGAGGGGGTAGGTATGCCACCAACCAGGTAGGAGGGGGGAAGGCTCAGGACAGAAGTGGCACCTAGGTAGCCCAATGACCCCAGGGCTGAGAAGCATCTTTTGAACTTCTGCCAATCAGATGACGCCCTTGCTGGATTGCCAAGATTGATGGACAGCTCTCAGCAGGAGGCAAGGGGAGGGGAAGGGAGAAGGTATTGGCACACCTGAGAAAGGACTGGGATAGCTAAAACAGGATATTGCATCACACTACAACAGCTGGTTTGCTTTTCATGCCAATATTTGGCACAAAAAGTTCTTACACTCTTCACACACTAAGGATCTCATCAGATGCTGATGTTGAAGAAAAACAGCATCTTGATTGTAATTTCCTGAGTGTGGTTTTTTGGGTTTTTTTTCCCCCTCTGTTTTCAAATTTCCATTCAATCCAGTAAATTGGCTAATTTTAGCACCATGCCACATGTTTTGTTGCTATTGTCTGTGTATCTTCGAACTGGTCTGTCAACCAACTGGAATTAGATTTTTGGGGTTTGTTTCTGCCTTACCCCTGCCCAAAATTGGTGCTGATCCTTGCCAAAATGAATGCCATTCCTTCATGCAAAGTACAGGGGATGCAAAGTTGATCTAATGTGGTGTGGTTCCATGCATCCTCAGTGAACACCCGGGGGCTTTGAGAAGAGAATAGAATCCAGACCTTGAAGATCTCATCTTGTGAGGTGAATATGTAATTCCTGACAGTGACTGAACTATGTGACTGTTTTGCAGGAAAAGAGAGTACAGGTCTCCCCGCCGTTGACAAGAGGACCAAGTGCCTTTATACCAGAGAATGAAGTAAGTTTGCAGTTAGCTGGGCTTGGGTGATAGTTCTGAAAATAATGACACTGAAGGATGGTTCTATGACCCTGCTTGTTCCATGGTACCTGGATGAGCTCCCTTGAAAGCAAAAGCAATGGTGTCTCTGAAGCAAGTTCCAGTGGGTGAGACCCACCCCATCCTTCCACATAAGTGGTACTGTTTGACATCTTTTCTGTTACCAGCTTTCCCAGAGACAGCCATGAGTGACAGCTCTGCTCCTCTCGGGTGGGTGTGAACACATTATTTATAATGCCAGACCTGAAGGGAGGCCTGTCCAGTATTGCAGCAGCGTGATTATGTAGCTCTCAGAGCAGTGCCTGACCTTCAGTTTGAGAGAACCTGCACATATGACTTCACTCCTTAGACTATAGCTGTGGCTCTTGAGAGAATTTATGGTTGAAAGGAAGGAGTGGATTTCAGACTGGAGATTTCTACCATGACAAATGCCGACTGTGGTTTGTTGAACAAACGACTGCCTTTCTCCCTCATTCCTTGTCATGAAATAGTACAGTGAATAGAGAGGGTTTAGTGACAGCATAGTAACACACTGAAGTGATAATAACACTACTGGTGTTAAAGGCTGCTTTATTGTTGCAATGGAAAGAATATGGACAGAGAATAATGACTTAATTGTAAAGGTTCCTAATAACATGCCACAAGGCTTTGAAAGCAGAATTTAAAAAAAAATGTCTGTGGATGGAAATAAATCAGGAGGAAGTACATGCACAGTATGAAGAGGATAGTAATAGAGATGGAGATAAAGCTTAGAAAAAATCATATGGCATATTGCTATGCCTAACATAGCAACAGCACAGTCCTACAGGATTATATTTTGATTCTGTCAGCAGAATTTCTTTCTATAACTCGCACTGTTACAAGAAAAATTCCTGACAAGCTGGAGAAGATTAGAAACCTTACTAGGGACACAAGAAATATTATTTCCCCAAGAAACCACTAAATGAGACAAGAATCTCTTAAATACATGGGAGATACACTTGCTGAAGAATAAGGGGGACTCCTAGGAGTGGAGTGAGGTATATACAGGAAGATAAATGATCTCTAATGTGTGAATAAAATTCTGATGGTAAAAACATTATTAAGGACCACTGAGAAGGCATCAGTTTGGGTATAAGGCACAGAAAAGCTGCCATAGTGAAGATACACATGTAAAAAAGATGGAGCTGCCTAACTGTGAAGCTGCTTCTTCCCTTTCTTTCTGGGCCCACAAATTAAGCCAGGAAAGTACAGTGGTGAGAAGTGAAGATGTAATATGTTGTTTTGTTTCTTTGCATGTGACTTCTATATAAGATCTGGTAGAAAAATATTTGAGACATGGCCCACTCATCAGCCCATCATAAAGAAGAACATATATTTTAAATAGAATATTTCAGCAAAAGCATTGTGCTTCTTGGTTTTAGGCATTTTCTGCCTTCATGTGCAGTAAAACAACTAAAATATATTCTCATTTAATGGTGTTTGCAATAGTAAGCTGGCTGGTTTATTACTGCACAGTGGCAGAATAAATACTGGGTTTTCTAGTCTTGTGCTTGTAACTTTAGTGGTGAACATGTTGAGAATGGCTGTTCCTAGTGATAAACACTGAGTAATAGCACTCATACTGTGTCAGGGCTTGCAATGCAAGAGCTACTTACTCTTATGCTGTTTCATTTCATCTTGTGCCCAAGGTTTGGATTGGTTGGAATAATTAAAGAACAGCTTTTGTTTAAAGAAAGCATTAAATTCCTATTCTAAATAATACCTGAATGTTATGGACAAATTAGCATTTGATCTCCTCTTCAATTATACAAGCACAGAAGGAGTAGATTGCCAGGCTGTTTCTATAATTTGGTTACATAATCCAGTTCCTCTCCATTAATTTTGAAATTGATTTTAGGGCTGAGCACTCAGGTGGTGTGTGTCTGAACAGGTTGTCTTCCATAAAGAATTTACTTTCCATTTAGCTCTTACTTACTTTCAGCTCCCTGTACAGGTTTGATTTCAGCATCTGTGACTTCCTCTGTTTCAAGATGTATAGAAAAATAGCTTTGGGTTTTTAGAAACGTATAAAAATAACAGAGGTTCAGTGTAAAGTGCTCTTCAGTTCTCAGTATACAAGCAGGATCTGTGTGTGTGTATTTGCATTCATGCAGGCATGTATGTTTGCAAATATACATCCAGAACTCCATCATTGTCTTTAAGTCTGGACACAGATAAACCTTTCATACCACAGTGTGTTTCTCCCAAAGGCTAAAGCTAGAGAAAATCTCTCCCTCTGTTAACATTTCTCCATCTTATTTTGAAGGTTATGCAAGCAAATGGTTTGGATGAACGTACTAATCTTCTTGTGGAAGAATATTCTACGTCTGGTCGCCTGGATAACATCACCCAGGTGATGAGCATCCACACTCAGTACCTGGAGTCTTTCCTCCGCAGCCAGTTCTACATGCTGCGCATGGATGGGCCCCTTCCTTTGCCCTACAGGCACTACATTGCTATCATGGTACGTACCAGCAGGCTGTGCCTCCTCTCCTGCAACTCTGACTTCTGTATTTCAAAAAAGAACAAAAGCAGGAAGAATTTAGAAAGGAGAAATTATGGTGGTATTTTGACAGAAGCTGAATCTTTGTTGTAGATTTTAATCACAATAAAGGATGCCTAGCCAGAAGGTTTTCAGTGAGAGGGGAGAATTGGCAACCCACATCATGCCCTGTTTCCCACAGTGATACTCCTCTCACATGCCCACATCACTGCAGTAGGATGAGATGCACTGGACTCAAGTCACAAGAAATTCCGGGGGGACACTAGGAAAACAATTCGCTCTCTGAGGATGTTGGGACATTGCAGCAGGAACCAAGAAAGGTTCTGTGATCTCCAAGGGTGAAGATCTTGTCTGGACAAGGTTCCAAGCAACAAGTTCTAAGTCAGCTCTGTGAGAGTTCTCTTCTAGTGATCACTTCCAACCAAAATTATATTTTGCAATCCAGAGTAATCAAATATATTTTTGTTGGAGAATCCTCCATATTGTATAGAAGTGCATTGAAATGCATTTGCACTGGGCCTTTTGGAATGACATTGTACTTTTGTTTTGTGTTATTAACCTGTCTCTTACCCACAGCAAAACCAGATCAGACACTAATGTGCTGCATTGTTCCCTCTGTGTTTAATTATTCCAGGCTGCTGCCAGACATCAGTGTTCCTACCTAATAAATATGCACGTTGATGAGTTTCTGAAGACTGGTGGGATTGCAGAGTGGTTGAATGGTTTAGAATACATTCCCCAAAGACTGAAAAACCTGAATGAAATAAACAAACTTCTTGCACACCGGCCCTGGCTGATCACAAAAGAGCACATCCAGGTACCTTTTCAGTCATGCCCTGTAAATACCAGTAAATGTCTGGTGAAAAGAACTGCCTAGAACCGTGCAAGGTAGGCTTGGAACTACAGGCAGAACTCTGCCTAGTTAGGCTTCATTACCCTGAATTAAAAAGTTCAGGGAGGTACTAGTGCACCAAACAAGCTGACTCTCCTGTGTGACAAAGCCAGTAAGATTTTCTTTTGAGGAATAGCATTGGCTAAAATAGCCCAAAGAAAAGAAGTAATATATTAGATGTCTCTTTTTTTATCCCATGAGAGTTTGTGTGCAAGGGGAATATGGTATTATTGGAAGAAAGAATTGATCCCTTTTTGAAATGTGTAGTGTTTTATAGAAAATCTGGGGGCCAAAAGAAATTTTATATTTACACTTTTTTTATTCTCATTTCAGAAACTTGTCAAGACTGGAGAAAATAATTGGTCTCTTCCTGAACTGGTTCATGCTGTTGTCCTGTTGGCCCATTATCATGCCTTGGCAAGTTTTGTGTTTGGTAGTGGCATTAATCCAGAGAGAGATCCGGATACATCCAATGGAGTCAGACTTATAGCAGTCAACAACTTCTGTGTTTGTGATCTTGCCAATGACAACAACATAGAAAATGCATCCCTCACAAGTAGCAACTTCGGGGTTAGTGTTGCAAGAAAATTCTTTTTCTTGCCTCTGTTTTGCATTAGAAAACTTACTTCCATTCTGTCCTGTTTAAATTTTAGTTTGAAAATTTTTTTTGTCTACTTTACAGGAATGCTTGAGTCCAGTAATTCTTAGATACACTCTGGCAATTTCCACTGTAATCTGTTGAAAACCACCCTGTAACAGTGGATGGCAGTCAGAGCAGTGTGATTTTGATAGTTAATCTCACCACCCGCTGGGCAAGACTGAAACTTTGCTTTCAGCAGAAAACTCAAAGTCCCAGTTTCTTTAGACAGTGGGGCATTGACTGGAGCATTGTTCCATCCATGTTCCTAACATAGGGAGTGAAAAGAAAGATGGAAAAAAAATACAGGTAGTAGTAGTAGTGGTAGTAGTAGTAATAATAATAATAATTATTATTTTTACTTCAAGGCCTACAGTCATGAAACAGTTCGAAACACTTCCATGTATATGGGAGGAAATGTCTGAAATAAAATTACTTAATTCTTCATGCTGGCGTTCCAGTCCTGAATCAACAGAGAACTTTGATTACTAAGTTAATTAACTTGATTAATTTGATTACCAGTTAATTAACTGGACATTTTTTCCTGGAAAGTGCTCTAGAATGCTTTTGAAGACATGCCCTTGAATTAATGCCGACAGATGAATTAGCCTCATTGCCTTTGATGGAAAATCAGGATTATGAGTAGAGTTGCTAGATACAATTTTTACAATTACCAGTAGAATGTAAGCATGTCATCACTCAGTTCAATCACTGTGTATTAAATTTCTGGGCTGTAAAACATGCCAGCTCATGCTGTGGAGGTCCCTTATTCCCCATTTTAGTGAGCAGAGCGTTGCTGCTGACTGTGCTTATTGCTAAGCAGTGAGGAGTCTGCTAGAGTTGTAACTATGGGCAAAAGAACAGACTCAAAAAGATGGAAAAGAAAAACAAAATAATTTATCTTATAAAAATTCTGAATGATAGGTACAGGGCACCCAAAATTTTGACGCATTTCTATTAAAAAGAGGTCTTTTTTCCTCACAAAAGTAAGGAAAAGTGGCTGTTTTGGTTACACATAATGAAAGAAAAATACTGATTTGCCATCTCAGGTTGTGTTTCTGTAAGGCAGTGTTGCACTGCATCTCTTCAGAAGCATATTTTCCATTGCCAATGGACTGAATATAGTTTCCTTAGTATGAAAAGTTGTTTATGGGAGACGTAGGGCACGCAGATGGATTTTCCTGAGCTATGTGGTGGAATATGAGTGACTGTGGTTTCCACACTCAAACACCACCTCTTCACTGTTAATCCCACTGCAGTAAATTACTGCAGCAGGCCACATTAACACTTCCCAGCTCCTGTCTCCCTGCTGTGTGAAAGCTGTTTGTCTATGATCTATGTGGCAAAATGCATTCTGGCTTGAGTTTTTGTGTTTGCTGCTGCTGGCTGGTTTTGAGAACGTTTACTGTCAAGCATGAAATCCGAAGATGACACAGGTTGTCTATCTTCTAATTTTGCAGAATGTCATGGTGTTTTTTACAGATTGCAGATTCTTTAAGTGAGCTGGAGGCCCTGATGGAAAGGATGAAGAGACTACAGGAAGATAAAGAGGATGAAGAAGCCTCTCAGGAAGAAATGGCAACTCGCTTTGAGAAGGAGAAGAAGGAGAGTCTGCTAGTAATTAGTGGAGGTATTTGGGCTTTTCCAGTTCAATTTCATGTGTGCTTTTTCAGAAATAAATGCTTGAGGCTAGTTCAGTGACTGAAACTTTTTCTGTCCATTTCTTTATTCTGGCTCTTCATGTAGGAGGTGTGTAGTAAGGGTGGTCTTACCTTTTGCTTCATCATCTTAGGATTTCTTGGTTGGCAAATATCATCCTTTTTACTACTTGAATTTAGCTTTTGTATATTAAGGGGAAAAAAGGCCTGTAGGCTTCCTTAAAAAGTAGGGTGTACATTTTTCTTTCTTTTTATGTTCCGTATCATAAAAATAATTAACTTACTAATTATAATTAATAAATTAGTAATAAATATTCAGTAATGTTTCATAGGTGTAGGTTCTGTGGAGCTTAGAACTTCAATGACACTCATAAGTAGCTTTCAGAAATGGCATTAAGTTTAGGAATTAGACAATGAGACTCAACTACTTTACCATTTACTGCCCACCTGGAAAGGACATTACCAATTTGCTGCTCTGAGTGATCATACTGCTGTGCTGTTCCACCGCCCATCTTGTGATAGAGATTGATAGCATTGTTTTATTCTCAAATGATTTTCCAAATTTTGAGCTGAAACCTTCTTTTCCCATATTCTTCATATGCTCTGGAGGCTTTCATCTCTAACAAACTACTGAATGCAGGCTGCTTCATACAGACTGAAAGGTGTTTTTTCCCCCAAGAAAGTGTTGGAAGAAAGATTATTAAGACAATCAGAATCTCTAGCTATTTCCTCATAGTAGAAGCTACTTGAAGATGATTGCTTGTGTCTTTTTAAAAAGTGACCACTAAAATGCTTCATTTTACTGCACTGTTCTTAGTGAACTTAGGCCTCCACAGCTTCAGACCAAACGTGTTTGAAAGAATCAATGGGTTTGTGCAAAGAGCCAAAAGGGAGGAAGAATGTACTGAGGATCAGCAGAGAGATTGTTCTGTGGCTCTCCAGGAACATGGAAAAATCTGTCAAAGAAGATACATCCAGCAACATCAAGCTGGATTTTTTGAAATGGACATAGTAAATTCCTGCTGTAGTTTCCTTTGGTCAGGCAGTATTAGCAATGCAGTTAAATGGACACTCATTGCAGTTTCATTATCAAATCAGGACTTCCATGAGTCTGTGCAACTTCAGGTGTTTAAGGAAAAGGGGTCATTCAAGACAGAAGGGGGTTTTGAGTAGGATTGCTGACAGTTTTGTTGACTTTCTTTCCTCTTTACCATTTGCTGATTTCAGTTGAGGAGTCTGTGTGTGTTGGGCCTTTACCCTTTCATGAAATCCAGTCCTTGTCAGGGCAGAGGAGTGTATGTGTACAGGTTTTTTTATTCTTTGCTGAGAATTTACTGTAGCAGATGTTGTCCAAGCTTCTTCCTACACGGTTATGTTTTGATTGTTTAATGAGGCAAAGAGGAGATAAAGCACTTCTGCAATTCTTAGATTAACAGACTTTTCAAGGTGCTAACAGTGGACATATGGCAACTGTTCTACCAATGCATGTGGAAGCAAGCCATGATTTTAACATCAGGGTCAAATGCAGTCAGCTATGCAGTAGTCAACTTCTGCAGAGGTAGTTACATAATCAAGCCACCTGTTTATTCGGGAGGGAAAGACTGACTCCTGATAGAGAACCTGCGTGTGCTTAGTGATATGTTTTGGAGCTCTTTGAATATGCTTAGTTACTACAGCTTCTGGCAGAATTTCACCCTGATGTGCTGTAGAGCTCTTTGTTTTCATATAGTCTTCAGCTGATATTTACCAGAGGAGTGTTGTGTTGCTGTCTGGTGCTCATACTCCAGCTTACAGACAGAGCCAGTGTGATTCCTGACACAAAGGCTAATCAGTACAACAATCCTGCTGTCAAGGATCCATTGTTTTGTTTCTTATGCTAACATAGTGACTTTGCTAATGATGTTCATCTTCCTGACTTAAGATAATTAGCCTCCCTCAGAAGTCAACAGAGAGAAAAGGAAACCTCCAGACAGAAGTATAGCCCATCTCTTCTCTTTTTGTAGAAGTACATTAAATGTCTGGTATAGGCTGACATTTAATGGGCTCAATGAAAGTAATGTATCCAATATAAGCATATGAGGATCGAAATGTTTCTTTCCTTTGTATCACTCTTCTCCTTTGCATAACTTCTAAAGTTGTCCTCTAGTCCTGTAGTAGAGTGGTAGTTGGAAGTCAGCATTAACTCATGTTCTTGCCTAAAGCAAAGCATTTTGCTGTTTTATTCCCAGCATTTGATGATGAAATAGTTTCTACAGATGTCTCCCGTTATGTTGAAGATCCTGGGTTTGGGTACAAAGACTTTGCAAGGCGAGGAGAAGACCATCTGCCAACATTCAGAGCTCAGGTACCATCTCTTAAAAGCACATTCAACTCAAAGAATGTTTATATATCTCCCTACAGAGCATAAAGTGATTATAGTGGGGTATGTTGGTTGCATGCTCCTTTTCTTGTCCTGGTTCATTAAGTAACTCACAACCTTGCATAAATCTCCCTGAGATGGAGTCTTTCACTATTTGTCAATCTCTAGCAAGGCAGTACTTGGCTTTCCACCTTACTTCAGTTATTACCAGTATTATTGTTTGAAAACTGTAAAACATATCTGAAATAAAAGGGAAAAGTAGAAAAGCAAGAATTTCTCTCCCATCCCTTCAGATGTTTTAGAAAAAAATCCACTGGAGCAACTCTTTATTCCTGTCACTTTACCAAGTACTCTCTTTCCAGTGGCTTTCAATACCTGGATACACACAGGTCTGTGAGAGTGATTTGGGGAGTATTGTTCTCATATGTGCACCAAATCTCTGGACTTGGAATGCTATGAAAAAAAAGGAATTCTGAAATATGATTACTGAAGTTTTTACAGTATTTTAATACGTATTTCTCAGTGCTGTTGGAAGAACAGAATATACATTTTATGTGTAGATTGTCTTATATACTGACATCCTTTGCCATGACCAGAATCATGAGGTTCATATTATATATAACAGGAGGGACATTCTTGGTTCTGTTCTATCTTACAAAGCACATTCATAAGCAGTCTAGAAGTAAATGGAAACCAATGGAAGGAATCTTCAACCAAATCAGAGAACTTCAATTAAAATGACAGTGGGTGCAGGAAAACTCCATGGTCAGAAGATGTATCTGAGACTTTAAAATAAAGAATCCATGATCGCTCTCAGGAAATGTATTTAGCTTTATAGCAGTCTCTGCTGAACTGGATAATTTATTCTGTGGTCTTTATATGAGCCTGAAGTAGGTTATTACTGCCAAAAAGAATAAGGCATAGTCGGTGCCTATATATCAGACAATCTGCCTAACTACTTTAGGAGCAGCAGGCTCCCTTGGAAAAAAGCTCCAAAGAAGCTGAAATTGGAACTGAAACATCTCTGCTCTTAAATAAACAGGACAGCTTCTGGCTTACATTCAAAGGAGTCACCTTGATAATTTAACTTTATTATGTCCTACTCTTAGCAGCTGGATGTATATACCCACAGCCTCCCAAATTTTCTGCTATTAATGATATCTTAAATTTTAAATTTTAAGCATCCCAGACACCTGCAATAAGTCTTATCCTTACTCTGAAAAACCAAAACTGTCTTTGTCTCTATGGTTTTTAATTTATTAACAGACAAAAGGTATTCTAAACACAGCAGAATGTCTTTAAACTTGTTTTTGGGTGGGGGGTTTCACTGATAATAGGGATCAATTGCTATTAGTCAACAGCACGTTCTCCTCTGGGCCTTCTGACTCTCAGAGGCTTTTGTGATGTCCTGGACACCTTTCCAGGGCTGTATGGGTATGGCATATTTCTCACAAGCCTTATAGTCTTTTGTGCTGGCAGCCAGAGGCCAAACGTGATAGTGTGACATGTTTTAGATGTTTTATTGATGCCTCCATGAGACAATGGAGCACTGTTCTGCTCTTCCCGCTGTCCTACTCCGGGGACAGAACAGTGGACATGCTTCAAGGTGCCCCAGTGAGAACCCTGGCCTGGCAGTACCTTTGGAAAACAGCCAGAAACAGGAAGGACATGGAGATGATGCCCTCAGTTGTAAAGATGCCATCAGTGATGGGATGATAGAGCACTTGACAAGGATGTGGGCACACTCTCACTTCCCGTGTGATGGCTGTGCGGAGCGCCCTTGCTCCCTGCTCTGGAGCAGGATGGTTCTTCCTGCTGTGCCACCACTCTGCAAAGATTCCCCATTCCTCATATAAGCAGGCAGGCTTTTATCTTGCAATCCAGGTGGTTGTCTAAGACCAAAGCAGCCTGGATTTTATCAGTTTTTTAGGGATGGTTCAGTACTTTACCCAATGATTGTGCATCCTCACTGGAAGTAGATTCCATCTCTGTTTGGAGCTAAGCACCAAAGCCTCCAAGAGGAGCAAGTTTTTAAACTTAAAAGCCAATCCCACCTGGAATGATACTGGTCAGAGTGAAAAAGCAGAAGAAGATTCCCTAAGCACTTCAGGAGAAGCTTGGGATTTTTTCGCCTGTAGGCTAATGATATCCAGGGTTGGGGAGTCACAATGTGATATTCATTGCCAAGAATTCTGGGTAAATGGAGCAGGTGATGTGGACGAAGGATTCAAAATGCAAACTTTTGGAAGAGAATAAAGTCGTAACTATCAGACAACAAAAACTGTTGAGTTGTAGAGAAGATGACATAAGGAATTCACTTCATTTGTGCCTTTATATATTTTCTTCTCTTCCTGCAGGACTATACTTGGGAAAATCATGGCTTTTCCCTTGTAAACAGGCTTTATTCTGATATTGGGCATCTCCTGGATGAGAAGTTTCGGATGGTGTATAACCTCACATATAACACTATGGCAACACATGAAGATGTTGATACAACTACACTAAGAAGAGCTTTATTTAACTATGTCCACTGTATGTATGGAATCAGGTATGGACAAAAATTCCCTGGCTTAGGAATACATGGTAAAACTATGTAAACAGAAAAATAAACCGTGTGTAAAGCATCATTTTAGGTTGGGTGTTTAAAATGGAGATGGTACCTCTGGAAGTTAGAGTGGTTTTGCTGACATATCAGTATAATTTCTCCTTCCAGTGCAGAAAATTAGTCAGGATGGAAATTTTTACAGAAATGTCTTCTCTGAAGCCAGCCTGTATCATTCATTTAGGAAAAACAACATCCCTAAGCAAGTTCACAGACAACACCCAGTTGGGGAGGAGTGTTGCTTTGCTGGAAGGAGCTAGGAAGGCCCTACAGAGGGCCCTGGATAAAGGCCCTACAGAGGGTTCTGGATAAAGGCCCTACAGAGGGCTCTGGATAGGCTGGATCAGTGAGCCAAGGGCAATTGTATGAGGTTCAGTGATGCCAAGTGCTGGGTCCTGCACTTGGGTCACAACAACCCCAGGCAGCACTACAGCTGGGGGCAGTGGCTGGGAAGCTGCTCAGTGCTGCTGGGGGTGCTGGGCAACAGCAGCTGAACATGATCCAGGGAGTGCCCAGGTGGCCAAGAAGGCCAGTGGCATCGTGGCCTGGATCAGCCAGGGTGTGGCCAGCAGGATCAGGGCAGGGATTGTTCCCCTGTACTCAGCACTGATGAGGCCACACCTCGAATCCTGTGCTCAGCTTTGGGTCCCTCACTACAGGAAGGACATTGAGGAGCTTGAGCATGTCCAGAGAGGGCAGTGGTGCTGGGGAAGGGTCTGGAGCACAAGTCCTAAGAGGAACAGCTGAAGGAGCTGGAGGTCTTTAGTCTGGAGGCTCAGGGGGCACCTTATCACTGTCTACAACAACGTGAGAGGAGACTGTAGCCAGGTGGGGGTCAGCCTCTTCTCCCAGGTAACAAGTGACAGAATGAGAACAAATGGCTTCAAGTAGCACATGGGGAGGTTTAGTTTGGATATTAGGGAAAATTTCTTCACAGAAAGATTTGAAAATCATTTGAACAGCCCACAGAAGTGGGAGAAAAAACATCCCTGGAAGTGTTCATAAAATGGTGGATACGGCATGTGGTTTAATGGTGAACATGGTTGTGGTTTAGGGTTAACCATTGGATTTGATGATGTTAAAGGTCTTTTCCAGCCTTAAAATTCTATGATCCTACTAAGCCTTTAAGATCCTCTCTTAACACATGGGTTTTGGTCATGTATGATAAATGTTCCAGTTCCTTAAGAACATGATGCTGCAAAAGACAGTGCTTTTAGAAAGTTGCATCAAGCAGAACGATTGCTTGTGTTGCGTAGGTATGATGACTACGATTATGGAGAAGTGAATCAGCTACTTGAACGCAGCCTGAAGGTTTACATAAAGACAGTGACCTGCTACCCAGAGAGAACCACCAAGCGCATGTACGACAGCTACTGGCGCCAGTTCAAGCACTCGGAGAAGGTATGTGCTCCAAAGCCAAAGAGACCGCTGTGCTGTTTGAAAATTAAAATATGAGGACACCTAAAATGGCAGCATCTGTCACGTGAACTGTTTTAAATCAGAGAAAAACAGATGAGAATCATTCCTTGAGTGTTAGATACCAGTTTGACAAAAATACTTCTTAGTGTGCTGGAGATAATTTGTATTGTTATTATTTTGAGTCACTTCTCCATAAAATTGAATGGACAACTGTAAAAGAAAAGATACTTCACTTTTATAAAGTTTTAAAGATAAACTTGAGAATGCAGAAGTGGTCAACTATGTCAATACTTGGGATTTGGAGATCAAGAAATACCTAAATATATATATATGCATACTTTATGGTGTTTTTCAGCACTAAAAATGTCAATATGCTTTCAGATATCATATTAAATGCTTCCTGAGAAGGGTTCAGTGCATGAGTCCCATGAGTCCCTGCTAGCCTATCTGGCATGGAAACTGTTCCCTATTCTGTTCTCCTGTATAACGGTCACAGGTAGTAGTAAAGATAACCAAATATAATTTAGAAAGAACTAATTCCATTAGGATACAAAAAAAGGTTTAAGGGTGGCTTCTCAGATGGAAGATTGCTTGAAGCACCAGTCCTGGGATGTTGTCCATATTGGCATCACTACACAGCTGTCTCTAGAGGAACTGTAGTCCTGCAGCAGGGTACAGAGAGAAATGACAAAGTTTTCTTTCAGCCATACTTTACTAAAGAATAGAATTTTCAGCCTGAATGAATAAACCATGTTGCATTCAGAGGTGAGCTAAATGGCTGATGTAATTTTTTACAGGTTCATGTCAATCTACTTCTGATGGAAGCTCGGATGCAAGCCGAACTTCTGTATGCCCTTCGTGCCATAACTCGTCACTTAACCTGAAGCACTCGCTGGCCAGGAGTACAGGGGCTTTTACTGAGTATGTAAAGACCTTTCAAAATATCTACACACCAGAAGCTGTTTGTGATGTAGCATCAGGTTATTCAATTCTCTAGTGTCAAAGTTTAGCCGTGCTTCTTGGCGGCTGTAATGTGCAATGATGTGTTTTATTTTCTTGATGCTTAACATTACTAATGATAACAAAAGTAACACTGAGGAGCGCTACTCTGCATTGTTTCCGGCTGGATTTCTGCACAGCGGTCAGGATCCTGGAACTGGTTTTATTGTATCCAATCCTAGCGCTTTGTTCTTTAGGCACTGAAGTGAAGTGCTTAGAGACTTCTTTTTCCAAGCAATCATTTTTCAGATGAGTGGAGTCCAGCAGAAGATCAGTTCTGCCTGTCCTGAGAACGTCCCACCACGTCGTGACTCGCGACAGAGACGCGCGGGCTGTGCTGCATCGAATTGCCCACTGGATTCTCCTGTGTGTCCCGGAGACTGCTGCCAGTTACTGTCTTACTACAGCAATTGGAGGTGATGCAAGATGTGGATGCAAACATCGAGCACACTTTAATGTGAAATTAATCTTGATAAATCCTACAGCATGCTACTGAAGTGCAAAATTCATTCACGCTTTGTCGTGCGCCTTCGCAAGGAGAAGAGGCCTCACGATTTGCCATTTCAGTCACACTTACTGAGTTTCAATCATGCATAGTCTTGTTTTACTGACAGTCACCCTCAGTTGTCCTGACAATATCCATGCTCATCACGTGTTGCAATTTGTTTAGTTGGCACCTATAAAATTAATACACAGGCTGACCAAAAATAGGGTTGTGGAGTTTTTTGCACTCTCTTCTTTATCAATGTTTTAACTAAGGAAAGTAAAGGAAGGCTAGTATATCTATTCTTTCATATTGGATGTATAGAAATTATTTCCCATAACTTTTTCATAGCATGAAATTGTAATATTCAAAGTTTTAAAAGTTTCTATGCATTAGTGTGAGTGAACAAAAGCAAAGTGCAATATTTAAAAAGAAAGCAAGCTTTTTTCCCTGACATGCCACTGCTAAAGTGTCCTTCTTATATAGCCATAAAGAAATTTTAAAACCAAATTTCTTTATTGTCTAAGGCCTAGCAGTTTTGTTTTAGCTTTTACGGCTTAAGACAACCTGATACCGAGATGCCAAAGCATCCCCAAAACAAAGCATTTTTGGACAACCAGTAAGATTGGGGAAGGGAAGAAATAAGCTGCCAAAAATGTCACACTTTTGTGCTGTTTTCTGTTGCTTTTGACTAATTTCTTGAGAGCACAAAATGTTGATATTTATAGCTTTATTTTGTATTGCATTTAATGAACCAGTGAAGTGCCTAAAGAGATGCTTAAACTTACCCAGTAGAACACAAGTTAACTGCTTCAAATTTGTCTGTTGGTTTGGGCTTTTTCATATTTCTTTTGAGGAGGGTGACCTTTATTTCTGTGGTATACATTCAAAACTAACTGGACAGGTTTATTTTTAATGTTCTGTTGGATTGTAGTAGTTAATGCAGGACTTTTTTTTTCATTGGTGATTGTAGAATAGTTAGAAAAAAAAATACTACCAGTCATATTTTGACACTTTCCATTTGCAAAACCATGGACCAGTACTCTACTAAAGTTAGTTTTCTCTTTTCTTCCTTTTTCTGATCCTTGCTTTGACTTTGCATGTTGTTTTTTCTGCTTTATCTGTCCGTTCCAGATTGGAAAGCCCAATGATTGTACACTTTTCTGCACTTTCAGACTGCAGACTCTGCATGTGAAAACCTTTTGAAGAAAAAAATCAGTAATTATTTTTTTTAAAGTGTCTTGTTGGCTATTTAGAAAACTACCCAACAGACAGCACTGGTCTGTCTGCTAGAGAGCATTGGGTAGAACATCAGATTTATTTATCTTGTATAGCTAACGGCAAAGATTTCTCAGAAATACTGAGATGCTCTTATGTGTGAACTTAGATTTGCTTTCTAAATTGTTATGATCCTTTTCCCCCCTCTTGTGATTTTAGTGGCCATACCTAATGGCTTCTGCTGAGAGAAGTTTTCATGCAATACTTCTGGTTTTTTTTCAAGTGATGGGAACTGTTCAGTACTACTTTAAATTTCTTTGCATTGAAAAGTCAAGTAGTCCTCAAGAAGCACAGTTGAGCTCTGGAAAGGAGGTGAAACTAGATTGGGGTAACTAATATGATGGCTTCGTTTCCCCTCAGAAATGCAAAGACTTCTGGAGTAGGTTGAGTTTTACATTTGGAAACATGAGTGCCTTTACTTCTTTCCTTACGAAATATACTTGCCAGCTCAAATGCCTTCATGAGCAAAGTACATGAGCAGATTTGAAATACAGAAACCATAAATGGATTGCTTCATAAAACTTGTAGTAAACCAGTGTTTTGTTTTGGTTTTTCTAAGTGCCATATCAAATCCCATATGGCCTGCAAGACATTCCATCACAGGAAATGTCATTGTACAACTAGTTTGCTATTTCTTTTTTTTTCTTTAATATTACATGCAAACTTGAAACATCTGGAAATGTTTTCCACGTGGCATTTTTTTGAAAGTATTGCATTTACAGTGCAACAATTTATAACCTAGTTTTTATACACAAATTTGGGATTTTTAATAGATGTTTGCTCAGAATAGGTGTTTAAAGTCAGACAACGCTGCCATACGCTTTATGCGTGCTTTATGTTCACACTGTGCCAGCTTTTAATGTGCAAGTGTTCTTGGAATTTTTTTTGCATTTTTAAAGCATGCATGAATGTGAATCTTCACACTTTGTTCATTAATATTTTTCTTAAGGGTACCATAATGATTGGAAGTGTAGATCCTCTCCCTCTGTGTTCCTTCATTGGAATTGGCAATTACCAGCATTTGTGTTAGTCCACAAAATCCCAGCAGTGACCAACATAAAACCAAAGTGTACAGTCTCCTGTCTGCTGAAGAGAAAGCCTGATAGGTACAAATTAACCAGCTAGCACAGGGAACACTGTGAGTAGGGAACAGAGCTTTTGAGCATGAACAGCTTCTTATCATTGCAGAGTCACTTAAAATGTGTGTTGCTGTAGAGTATGTCCTTGCTCTATTTTTTTTGGTAATGAAGAGAAGTGAAAAAGGTGCCAACTGGAGAAAGCATTTGCATTTCCCAGAACACTCTACCCACAGCTGAATTTCATTAAAATAATTTTAAATTTGGGTGCAGTTTGTGCAGATAGCTACTACAGCCAGTGCTGTGGTGTCCTATGAGAATTTTGGTGAGCTGTAGATGGATTTATTTTCCTCAAAATATATCTTTTGTCCTAAAGCCTTCATTAAAATGAAACTCACAGAATCATAAAATCTGGAGTTGGAAGAGGCCCACAAGAGGCCCAGCTCCTGGCCCTGCGCAGGACAGGCCCAAGAGTCACACCGTATGCTTGACAGCATTGTCCAAACACTTCTTGAACTCTGTCAGGCTTCTCTGGGGAGCCTGTTCCAGTGCCCAACCACCCTCTGGGGGAAGAAACTTTTCCTCATATCCAACCTGAACCTCCCCTGACACAAGTTCAGGCCATTCTCTCCAGTCCTGTCACTGGTCACCAAAGAGATCAGTGCCAGCCCCTCCTCTTCCCTCTCAAAGAAGTTGTAAATGCAGTGAGGTCTCCCCTCAGTCTCCTCCAGGCTGAACAGAGCGAGTGCCCTCAGCCACTCCTCATGTGGCTTCCCCTCAAAGCCCTCACATCCTTCTTGCCCTTCTTTGGATGCTCCCTAATAATTTCATATCTTGCATATTGTGGCATCCCAAGCAGCACACAGGACTCAAGGTGAGGCTGCCCCAGTGCAGAGCACAGTGGGACAATGCCCTCCCTTGTCTGACACCTTGATCCTTGAAAAGAATTTACTTCAGCTGTAAGAGTTAAAGAATTGCCACTGTCAGCTCTTCCTATGTATTAAAAAAAAGCTTTAAGGACAGGAAAGTCAGTGCTTGTAAACAATTACAAATATAAGTATAAATTTAGAACAGATCAGAAGAGAACAAAAAGGAAAACATTTTGTTGCTCTATTACATGAGTGCAGAAAGTCAAAGCACCAGATTCTTCAAATGTATTTTTGTTTGTAGTGCTACTGATATTTTCATGGGATTTGAAAAAACCAGCTAGCTGCCTAAATTTCAATGGGGATTTAAGCACCCAGGCATTCAGCAAAATCCTAGAAGATGCCCACTTGAATGTTTGAGTCAGATTTTAAAAGAAACTGAATCACCTAAATAAAATAGAATAAAATTAATTTCCATAGAGACTAAAGGAATAATATGCACCAGATCCATGTGATTCACAGTGATTGTTAATGAAATGAGTTGTTTTGGGGACCTAATGTAGACTTAGAGAAATCTCTCCTAAAGCAGTTAAACTGTAAGCCACTGCTCTTGCAGGACAGGTTCTCAATGTTTCTCATGCATGTGTGTTTTCCATGAACATAGGCATACATTTCAGGCTCATGATCCAGAATTTGGACTCCCTTTTAGAAGAGCTGGGTTGTTTAAGCTCTACTTGCAGAAAACATTCATTGGTGGTAGTAAGTGGATAGCATGTGCCTGAACCAAAAATTTTTGGATGAAAAGAAATACCCCAAATCTTGATCTCAAGTGATGTTCTTTCAGTTACTTTCTGTAGATGTTTGGATCCTTCTCCCATAAATAAGGGGTGATGTTGCACAAAACAAAGGAAGAGGGAGCGGATTTGTTGTAAATGAACTTTGCCAGAGCAGATCTGACTATAAAGCTGTAAGATTTAGTTGCTGTTAGCAGTCATTCCAAGAGCTGGACAAAATGTCAGTTTTCATTACCAGAACTTCAGGTTTACTGTTCCTCATGTCCCCCAGCACTATGTTTGTCTGAAAAGATGCATCCACCAGCTTTCCTGTGTTTGGGAATTGTAAGCAAAACATTTTATCTCCAAATGAAAATTAATGTAGTATTTTATACCTACTGCATAGATTACAGGTGTGAGAGATGGAGAGAGCACAGTAGTATGAGGAAACTTCAGGAGCATCTTGATCAGTGTTAATTTATTCCTTAGAGCACATTTCCTGGCAGGTGGTCATGCTGCTGCTCCCCCAGTCTGCATCAGGTCTCTCTTGCAGATATTTAATCCTTTGCTGCTCATCAGGGGAAAAATTGTCATTTTCCAACCTGCCACCACCCCTGTCCTGCATCAAATGCTTCCTGTCTTCCCAATTCCCAACCCCAGGCAGCCTCCCAGCTGCAGGGACAACTTCCCAGCCTTAACCTTGAAAACAAGGTTCTTCTGTCTCTGCCTGTTGGTAAGGGCAGAGGCCCTTTCTCACATTTAGAAACACTTAATTGCCATAGTAGATTGTTTCTGGACAGGAAAATGCTAAATGTGGTTCAAAAGGATGAAACTCAGTATTTGCTTAGTAGTGTGTCAAAGAGTTACAGAGTCAAAGAGTGTGTCTGGAGTTACAGTAAAAATGCAGTGGATTCACTAAGGAAATTCTTTGGTGAAACGCCCCATGCTTGAGCTATCAGTTGTGCAGGTTTCTCAGAGGGACATCGAACAGGAAATTTGAGGTCCCTTTCTGCCAGGCAGGCTTACAGGGCCACCTGGCTGGCAGTCCCTTGGGTGCTTTGCAGCCAGGCAGACTGCATCCAGCCTCTGGAACAAGTGGATTTGGGTTTTTCATTTATCTATAGGAAAAAATCCAAATGCATGTTGTGGAGCAGCTGCTGGAGACAGAGTTGGGTGTTCCTAGGGTACTGAGTATCATCAGGCTTGTGGAAAATAGAAACCTTGTTCCTGACAGTAGTTAGAGGTACTGGAGATGCCAATTGTTACAGTACCTGTGGGGAGCAAGCCAGTCTGTTGGTGTCGGGAGACACAGACCGCAGATGCTCCCAAGGGGATACGGCCGGTGCAGGAGGAATTGAGGGATTGGTCAGCTGAAGAAACTTCCCTGATGCGTCTGAGATGTTCTTTTGTGTGCCTGTGCATAGGGAGGTGGTGGAGGATGTCTCCTTCCACGGTGTCCAGAAGGCTTTTTTGGGAGCAGAGCTAGGACCCTTACCTTCCTCCAGAGATGGGGTAGGGGAAGGGAACCATTCTGCCCAAGAAAAACTTGCTGCTGTTGAATTGCATTTTCGCATCCCCATGAGCCCTTTGAAAGGAGTTTTGAGGAAAAATGGGTCAATCACTAAGCATTGTGTCTCCAGCTGAGGAGTCTGGGGGGCAGCAACAGCAGCAGCTCCAAACACTGACAGTCAAAAACTGTGTCTCATTCCTCACTTCATGCTCATGTCGTGCCACCAGACCCAAACCTCTTCCCTCCAGCCCAGCTGCCATGTGTCCAGGTGGCTGCAGGAGCAGCCTGCTCATGGTGGTGGGTGATGTGGCCACTTTTAGGGGGAAAATAATAATATGTAGGCTACAACCCTTGGACTCTGTTAGGCAGTGCAGTCAGAGGTCTTTTCACGACTGTGACCAGAACTGGATATGAACTGTAGCTTAAAAAAATAGGAATTTTGCAAACTTGAAATCTCTGGATTTTACCCTTTTCTCCTTTTGCTGGAAAGCCACATGATGAATGTATATGCTTTACCTTCTATCCGACATAACTGAAAATCAGACTGCCGACTCCTTGTTTTGTATTAGCCTTTTTTTTTTAAAAAAAAAAGGAAAGTTTGTGAGCAATATATGTAGCATGCTGTGAACGTCTGTTTTGATCTTTATAGTTACTCTTTAATCCATCAGTATTAACACCAGTTCTTTTTTGTGTTCCCCTTGGTACTTCGTATGCAGTGTAAGCAGAAGCTGTGATCGGCTTTGCAGTCCTGTGCCATGTTACTGTAACTCCTTGATTTTTTAGGAAGCACCTGACTGTGGGCCACCCTGGGGCAGGTAGCGTGCCCGTACACGACTGCCACTTCTCTTGTACTATGTATAGTTCTAAGTAGAATAAGCTTTTTAACAGAATATTGATGCGGTTATTGATGAGTCACGCAGGCTGCAAGTGTCTGGTGTGTGAGAGTCTTTGTATTTATAGTTGTTGGGGTTTGGTTTTTTTTTGTTTTGTTGTTTTGTTTTGTTTTTTTTTTTTTAATTCATAAAGTAGCAAACTTGATAAACATAGCCACTTTAAACTGCTCTTGCTAAACAGACCCTGCTGTAGATAAAATACCACTGTAGATACAGGGAGAAGCACCAGCCGACCTCTCTCGACTGTGGGAGCCAAGCCCCTCTCTGCACAAAGCACGAGCCACACAGCCACCTGTGTGTGACCACACATAGACCCAAACACAGCCAAGGCTGGGGCCTGGTGTCTGTTCCAGCCCCCTGTGCCCCTAAGGCTGCTGCAGGCTGCCTCCCACACTCTGCTCACCAGTGCACGGGGCACGCACGAGCTCGCTGCATGAGAGGGATGGACAGACCAGCTGCTGGACCACAAGCATGGTCATGGCACTTCTGCAGCCAAAAAGCTTCCAAGCCTCTCTCGAGTGCAAAAATTAGCCCCTGATTTGCTGACTGCAGAGCCCGGCACATGGGGGTAAGAAGCAGCACTGGCTCCCTGTTGGCAGCCGTGGGTCTGAGCCCCCTTGGCTGGGGCAGCAGGCAGGGCAGCACCGTGCCCAGAGAGGGGCATTTCATTGCATCTCCCACCTCTGACCCTCTGGACAGGGGGTGAATTGTACCCAGCCCAGCCCAGCTGCTGTCAGCTCCTGCCTCCCTGTGCTATGGCCGTGCAGGCGTTTGGGACGGAGGGTTAGGGACAGAGCTCTGATACTGTAGCTCCCTGCCACCACCAGGAAGGGAGGAAGTGCAGTAGCTCTGTGGGTCCCACAGTCCCTACAGCATCCTGTGGGCAGTGGCACATCTCCTGTCCTGCCTCCCAGGTCACCACCTGTCCTGAGCCCCCGGGATAGGCCACGGGCTCCACGCTTTCATGGCAGGTTTGCCTGCAAGGTGAGGCAGCTGCTAGGAGCTCACTGTGGGTTCCCACAGCAGCTTTTGTCATTTCTTTCCTGTTGTTGCTGGTTGGGTTTGTTGTTTTTTTTGCTTTTTTTTTTTGAAAGGACAGACTGACCTAGTGGGATGGAATTTTTTGTGTGTGACTTTTGTTAGTTTTTAAGTTACCCGACTTGAATTTATCTGAACAGATGCAGAAGGAACTTTCTTTTTTTGTGAGTTAAGAGACAAAAACGCATTTTTAAACAAAGGAATCATGTATTAACATTTTAACAGCAATTCATAAATCTGCACTTTTTATGAGGTTTTGAAAAATCTATTTATAGGTACGGAACAATGGGGTTTGTTTAAAACTGTATCGCATTTATACTTGCTGAAATTACTTTCATTGTTATCAGTAGGAATTTCATTGGTTAAATAAAATGGATAAAACCTGACTCCTGCTTGAGCCATCGTTTGCCACATGCTGGGGAACGCATCTCTAGAGCAGAACATCCTGTGTTTTGGGACAAATCCAGGCCTCAAAGTGTCCTTCCTCTCCATGCCTTTGTAGTGGGTTTTAATTTATGTATCATTCAGTACAGAGATTATTTAACCCCTCTTCCAGGGAGACCTCGGCAAACCCCAGGGCAGAAGTGGGTGAGAGCCATAAAAACAGGAAGGACAAGCAAAGGTGAGAGGAAATGTGTGCTGAGGGTGCTGGCTCAGGGCAGTGCCAAGCTTACCTGGCAGTCAAATTGTCCCCAAGTCCCCAAACCCTGCCCCCTGCCCCATCTATCCCCAGAGAAGGGTGACTTAGTGCTGAGGGATCACCAGGGAAGTTTGTCCTGGGGGAGATGATCACTTCCCTCAGAAAGACTAAACTAGTTAACACAAGCTGCAGACCTGGGATATTTCAGGTGTAACTTTGCCTCCAGCTGCAGGATGCACAGATCACAGTAAGATAAATACATGTATGTATATAAATATCTGCACATATATAAAGTGCTTATTTATTTGCTTTCAGTGGAAGTTCCAAAACTCTGAAAATATCTTTTGTCTTAGGTCCAGGTCCCTGGTACAGGTGGTGTGGCTGTCACCTCCAGTCACCAGAGCAGCTCGGGACTGGGAGGGGCACCATGTCACCAGCACATGGTGAAAAAGATAAAATCTTGTAGCATTCCTCAAAGCCAAGGGCTGCTGTGGAATTCCTGCTTTAGCCCTTAGAAGTCCCAGAACATGGATGATCAGCAGGGCAGGGCAGTGCCACCCTCAAGTGAGCCTGCCCTGATTCTGGTCCCTGCTCACACCCTGTGTGTGGTGTGAGTGCTCAGATGGGGTATCCAGCACAGGAGAGGACAGGCCTGCTCCCCCACACCCCATCCTCACCTCTCCAGCTGGTTTCCCACTGGAAATCCAGAGCCAAAAACATTTGTGTGTTGGTGATTCCCCAAGATCTCCTTGCCCATCCTCCCAGGCCACCACTCTGCTGCCATCTATCCCCTGCCCCCTGTGCCCACTCTGGACACCACAGGGATGGATGCTCATGTGCCCACACTGAGTGGCTGTGGGACAATCTCCCTGCAGCCCATGGTGACAGCTGTGGGATGTCCCTGGGACCTGGCAAAGGACCATGGCTGAGATAAAGGTAGGCAGCCCTGCACGGGCAGCACATCCCTGGGGAGACACCTGGCTGGGCTGACCCCAAGCCTCACCAGGTTCCTCCCTCCTGACGGAGCACAGGGGGACACCCTGGTGTGCCCCAAGGCCATCAGTCTGGAGTGTGGACACCCCCAGCTCCCGGCTGGAGCCAAGAAGCCACGAGCATTCCAGGGTAGCCAGCAGAGTGGTGTGCCACTGCCCATGGAGACTGGCTGCCCCAGTCATGGCCCAAGCAAGCCCACAGCTGTAGGGCTGGATTTCCACTTCTGCTGGGGTCTCCTTTGCTTCTTCCCATCTCCTCATGCCATAGCATGGGGGAGAAATGGTGACCAGCCCCAGACCCCTGCACAGAGCCATCGGTGGATCTGCTCTCCCAAGTGTACATAAACTGAAGTGCACCCACCTGCACCACTTCATTTCTGCACTACACCCTTAATTAGACCAAATTTTATGCAATGTGGGGTCATGAAAACTCCCCCCAGAAGCTTTTAGTTGGATCATGATGGAGTTATCTGGTGAGGCACCTGGGCAGAGGACCAGAGGCTCTACAAACCCAAGCTGGAATTACATAGATTTTAAATAACATCATTCATCTTGCCAGTGAGCTCACGTAAACATCATTGTTTTTTTGTAAGCTTTTCAATATATAAGGAAGATGATCACTGCATTTGTATTCCCTGCTAAATTAAAACCCTCCTCATCTTCCATGTTTTTTCCCTTGGAGCAAAACTGGAACCTTTCTGACTGCAGGAAAGTGCTTTTGCAGAAGGGAAGCCCTTCTTCTCCTCCTTCTCCTGCCTAGGGCTGGTGTTCAGAGTGTCTGTATATCCCAGCAATAAAACATAGCCAAAAACTAGATACAGCAAATGCAACAAAATGTGATTGCAGTCAAAACAGAAGTTTTTCAGCAGTGACCTGCAACATTCAGTGCTGACTTGCTCAGGAAGGAGTTCCCCAGCAGTTTGCTGCCACAATGTGCAGCCCCGTGGAGGGGGGCTTAGCTTCAGCCCAGACCACCTCTGCCCTGCTGACTTATGTCCCTGAAAGCACCAGCAGGGCTGGGCTGGGGAGGTGGTGCTGCCTAAACACAGGCGTTTAATTTGCTTTGCAAAATTACCTAGCCACTCTCTCTTGGCTCCCTCTGCAATGCATGGAGAGAGGCAGAGACTCCACCAGAGGGTGACATCTGCCCTGAGTCATCTCCTGGGGACTCTGATCCGCCTCCACCCTCCATGTCAGGGGAAATGCGATTGGGATGCAGAGTTCAGCTCGCAGAAGGTGAAACTGCAGCTCACATCTGCAATACAGTAGTGATGCTGAAAATATCAGCTGAAAACATGGTATTAGATTGCTAACCCCTAGGCTTTTTCTTTCTTTTTTTTCGTGATGAAAAAACAAAACAACAAAAATACATTTTTTGTGAAAAACAGGAACAGGAATGGTTCCATTGGAGGCTTCATTACCAGCTCTAATTAGTGGACCTGAGGGCAAATCCCCACAACCACAGAGGTCCAAAGCCTCAGTGCCGTGTCCACAGAGGCCCCAGCAGTGCCAGCAGGACACGTTGTGGGAATGTGCTCAGTGTTGAACACCTGCATCTGTTCACAGCTGGAAATGGGCGATGGAGATGGAGAAAGAATGAGATTCTGAATAAACCCCTCAGAGAAATAAAGAACAGGGACCAGGTTCCCAGATAGATCCTACACCACCGAGCCTCCCTTGGGTTGGGAATGGGGGCATGATCTGAAGTATTACAGGATCTGGGAATGAACAAAATTATCCTTCATCACTGGAGCCTGAGCCTGTTCACTTGTCTTTGATCACACATGAAAGTTGATTGTAGCCAGGAGCAGATCGGTCTCTTCTCCCAGGTAGCAAGTGACAGGACAAGAGAAATGGCCCCAGGTTGCACCACGGGAAGTTTAGTTTGGAGATTAGGAAAAATTTGTTTAATAAAAGAATGGTCAGGCATTGGAGCAGACTGCTTAGGGAATTGTGAATCACCACCTTGGAAGAGTTCAAGGAACATGTGGATGTGGCACTTGGAGACACAGTTTAGGGGTGCATTTGGTAGTGCTGTGTAGGACTCGATGATCTTAGAGGTCTCTGCCAACCTTAATGATTCTGTCTGAGTAGTCATCCTCAGCTGCTGTGGTGATGAGCCTCAGATTTGCACCCCTCTGACACCAGGACAGCCACTGTTACCATTCAAGCCTCTTCTGCAGCCATGGGCTCTGTGCCCTCACAGATCCCTGGGAAGGCAGCCCCTCGCCCTACATCAGACACTCATCTCATTTTTGTAGGTGTAGGGGTGTTTTCAAATGCAGGCTGTCACATCCAGTGCAAAGGTGTACTTCCTGCAGATGCCTGAGGGTGAGGGATGAACTCATCCAACCCACAAATGCACATGTTTTCCATGAACTCAAAAAAATTGGGCCAAGTTCTTTGGGAGCTGGTTTCATTCCACACAGGTCAGGCCAAGCTGTGTGGTTGAGGTGAACACTGTGGTTAATCCCATCTGTTTCAACAGGGCCACACATAACCCCCCCACCACCACCTAAATGTGGCTGCAAGCACTGCAGGTCATGTCCAGCAGCACTCAGGAGGCATCAGGCCCTGATATTAGTCCTACCTGCATGGAAGGATTTATTAACCCCTTCCAAGGGGCTGTGGGAAACACCATCCCACCCGTACCATCATCTGGGTGAACCATGTCAATGGACACCTCCAAGGTCTTCAAGGGTGATGGGACAAGCCCCATCAGCCCCCAGTCCCAGCCAAGCTTCACTGGTCCCAGCTTCAGGCGTCCAGCTGAGGGGCCCAAGTGAAAGCCATGTGACACATTTATACTGAACACAGGGACCCCTGTGCCTGCAGAGAAGAAATTTTAAATGGCTACATTTAGATGGCCTAAATCCAGAAAGTGATGTATCCATGAGTCTATTGTATCATCCCTCTGGAGCTGCTTCACTCACATCAGCAGCTGGTCGGCGTCGGATCAAGCAGAGACCATTTCTCAGCCCTTACTGTTCACTGTTTAGCTGCTGGCCTTTTGGTTTCACAGAGTCATGGAATGCTTGGGTTGGAAGGGACCTTTAAGGGCCACATAGCTCACTGGGACGTCTTCAACCACATCGGGTTGCTCAGAGTCCCATCCAGCCTAATCTTGAATGTTTCCAGGGCTGTGGCACCTACTACCTCTCTGGACAACATGTACCAGGGTTTTACTCATTGTAATTTACCTTCATTTAAAAGGAATTTTCTTCCTTTTATTTAGTCTGATGTTCTTCTCCCATATATCCTCCCCTGCTCACGAGCACAGTCCTGCCCACCTGCTGCAGCTCCTGGCATTGGTCCATAACCATCTCCTACCAGCAGATACTGGGGATTTGGAAAAGTCACACAGTGACATCTGCTCCAGATGTCCATTCTTCACCATGTTAAATTAGATTAAAACATCAACTTATTAATAAAGATGATACTGCAGAAGAATTTGAAGCCTGTGCTTCAGTTTTGCAGGCAACTTTGCTGCTGGCTTAGTAGAAAATGGCTTCTACCTCCCAGGAACACTGTCACAATTTCAGTATTTCTGGGAAGGAGACAGGGTTTTTTCACCCTTACAAATGGAATAAAATCACACATGTGCTAAGATGGGCCATGGCTGAAGGATATGCCTCTGAGACAGAAAGAGCCACGTTCACATGCCAAACCTGCTGTTAGGCAGGAGTGGGTGCTGAATGTCAACATCCAAACTGCTAATCCAGACCCTGGGCTGCTCTTGGATGTTTCCTGTCCTTGTTCCAACCTGGACTTGAAAACTATTTTCCACTAAAAATGGTAATTTGCCATGAAAAGAACACTGTATGATAAATCACCCCATTCTGACAGAATATAATTCCTTGGAGATTTTCCAACCAGCTGTAACACTAACACCATTGGAAAGTCTTTAGGCGTTTCTGCCTGGCTGGAAACACCAGTTGTGTGGAAATCAATAACAGATGTTACCCAGTGTGAGATCCACCAAAGTGAGTCCAAGAGCCCAGGAGTCTGTGCAGCAAAGAGAAATCATCCCATGCCAAACGCACAGTATTGCAACCTCACTAATACACACACACCCTGGACACACCTCACACTCCTTGCTCCCAGACAATTCCTCCTGGCCAAACGAGTTACACTGGTATTTATTATCCAATACCTGTTCCATTTTCTGGCACTGGCTACACTGGAGAGATAACCTGTGAGCAAGCATGGCTCAGTTCCCTGCTGAACAGGAGCAGCTCCCTGACCAGAGGGAGGGACAGAGCTGCTGATGGAGCTCCATGCAAGGTGAGCAGCTTCAAAACGTGCACTGGTAGCAGAGGTGTGACCCAGAGGGCCTGAGGGGCTGTCCTGCAGGGCTACTGAGTCCCTCTGCCTTTATGGGTGCCCAGCCCCAAGGTGGATACAGCAGAGACAAGGGGCACCTCGAGGTGCAGAGACCCCTGTGTCAAAGCTCAGAGTGATCTGGTTAAGGCAGGGACACCTTCCACTAGACCATGTTGATCAAAGCCCCATCCAACCTGCCAACTTGACCTTGACCATTTCCAGTGATGGGGCATCCACAGCTTCTCCAGGCAACCTGTACCAGTGCCTCACCAGTCCCTGCAGACTTGAGACAGATACACTCAGCTGCAGGGGTTCATCTGCCCAAAGAGAGGTACCTGCAAAAGGGAGGTGCCAGCATCTGGTTTACTCATCACAGGACCTCCATACCTTCAGTGGAACATAATTACCCCTGTTAGAGAAGGTAAGGAAGTTGTGACAAAGCCAGTCCAGGGACCAGCACTGCACAAGAGGGAGTTTCTCCCTGTGAGCTAAGAACTGTGCTGCTGTGCTGTGATTTCTGTATGAAACTGGCTATCATGCTGCACTCCAGGTGCATCTCACTGCATCTCACAAGAATAAAACAATCCCCTCTCCTGGCACACACACAGTCATACTGCCTGCAACACCTCAGCTTTTACCTACTTATTCTGTAGCTTAATTAATTGAATCTTAGAGCGCTTTGAGAGAGGAAAGGTGTTTAAAAAGCACAAAAGAGCCATTAATATCAGATGTCAAGCTGTTACAAGGAAAAACTGTGTTGCTGCTGTTTTCTTGATTAGTCAGGACACCCTAGGTTGTTATCTCATTTGCATTTCTGTGACAAAAAATGATACCAGCCCCTCTTAGGAAAAGTCATTTTATTTTGTTGAAGCCATACGTTTCCAAGGATAGAGTAAAGCTCAGGAGCCATAAATCATGCCTAAATAAGAAGAATCTCAAACAGTGTTTTTTTGCAGGATGTTGCTTGTTCTGTGATAATTGCTTGATGTTCAAGGCAGACTTCCCACTGCCTGCTCAGACATGCAGCACAGAAGAGAAATGCCCCATGCCAGTTACTGTTCTTAGCATTTGAAATCTGAGCATGTTAAGACAATTTTAATAATACTGTTGCACCTTTGCCCAAATCCTATAGAGCTGCAGCACCCTGGATTTCAAGGACAGTCCACTTGCTGCCAGAAGTCATGGCTGCAGCAGAGACATGCTGGCCTGAGCTAGGTGGGGTACCAGTGATGGTGGCAAACTGACAGTGCAGACCTCCTGAGGTGCCTCAGCTCTGCTGCTTATCAGCACATGAGCCCCCATGTCACTGTGACCGCAGAGCTGCCCTGGAGATGCTGGTGGACCTGGGATACAGGGGCTGCTGGGCTCGGGTGTAGGGAAGAGCCCCAGGAAGTGCATGGCTGGCTGCTGTGCAGTGCCATGCAGCTAAAATGGGCCAGAAACAAGGTCACACAGAAGGTGCAAGACAGCTGTGGGGGGCAGCTACCCCTTCTCCCCAATGCTTGGGCTGCAGTTGAGAGCTGCCACCTTCACACCTGCCTTCAGAGGCTGCTGGGGATCCTGTCACCCCACCCTAGCATCCCCTGGGGCTTGAGCTGGCTTCTTTCCTACCTTGACAGCTGCCACGTAGCCCTTGAGGAGTACCAGGATTAAGACAGGGTCTCATGAGGGAGTGGGAAATCAGCTCCACATCTGTCTTGACAGCAGACCAGGCATGTTGAGTGGGCAGACATGCAAAGTTCAGTTTGGAGAGCATCCACTGGCTGCTCTCTGCCTGTTAGGAGCTGTGACTTTGCCCCTCGCACCCAACATTCCTATAGCAAAATGTCACTGACTTTACCCAACTGCAACCCATACTGGCATCCAAAAGCTGTTTTTCCTTTTGAACAAAGCCAGCTCTGCTTGCAGCCTCTCTTTCTCCATGAAACAGCAGTGGCCCATGAAGGGCGAGGCAAGGAGTCATCCTCTCTTTCCACTCATGCCACTGTTTCCCCACTTCATCACCATTGTTGGCAGCCCCAGCTTTGCCATTTGCATCACTGCTGAACAGGGTGCCACCTGGCCAGGGTGTGCTGGGCTGGGATGTGCACACACATCTGGTTGCATTGAACACAGCCCCTGAGCTAAAGAAACAACTCTGTCCCATCATGAACCAGCCAAATCTCCTTTTCCCTCTGAATCCATCCACGCCAGCTCAGCCTTGCTGCACGATGCAGAGAGGCAAAGCTGTCATGTTAGTAACTGAGTTCTCTTCAACCCAGGACAGGCCACCACCAACACAGCACTACTGGGATGGCAGCACCAGCTTGCTCACTCCTGGGACTCATTATGGGATGCTACAGTAGGTCAGGGGTCCACACCAAGCTGGCGCTGGAGGGAGAGACACAGATGGGTGTGAAAGGAAGGAACCATGTATGTAGGACTCCCAAACACCTCGTGGAGTCCCACCAAAGTAAATGCTGCTGAGACAGGAAGCCTCCCTCCTGCAGGCAACTGCACCAAGAGATCCAAAGCCCCTTGCTGAGCCCCAGGGAAGGGCAGCACTCCTGTGCCTTCTCCAGCAGTGGCAGACGTCTCTATGACCCTCATCTGGCTGCAAACACTTGCTGGTCCCCTGCAAAGCCCTGACATGTGCCCCAGCTCCAATTTCACAGATGTTGGGGGACATGACTCATGCTGGCAGAGGGAAGAAGGGGTGAAGAGTGAGCAGAGAGGATGTGCAGTGCAGAAGAGGAGTTGGTTCTGCCTCTGACATTAAAGTATCTCTTTGTGTGTGGATCTTCACCCAGCAAAACAAGTGCTGCAGCCCAGGATCCCTCCTGCCTCTCCTCCCACCTGATAGTCCATAGTCCCCTGTGTGCTTCAGGAGCAGTCAGCTCTCAAGGGAGACAAGGCAGTTTGCAACAGATTTGAATCCAAAAGTGTGGCTCCCAGATCTGCTGGGAATTGAAGCAGACACGAGGGCTTCAGGGCTAAGGTATTAGTGGGTTTAGACCTTCAGAGAACACCACATCTTGAAGATTCAGGGCTCAGACCATCAGTGGTCACCAGACAGCAAGGAAGGGTTGGGGGAAAACAACCTTGGTATGGCTAAGGAAAAATGCTTTCCCACCATGCAAAAAAAATGGGAAGTGGGTCCTTCCTTGCAGCAAGATCCATGCAATTTTAGATTGGAAAGGCCCGAAGACTATGAGATATACCCAGCTGCACCCCCTCCACCAGTGGGACATCAGAGAAATGAGCAATGCAGTCAATAGCAGGACCTTGCCCCATGCCACTCTGCTCCCTGCTGTTTCCCACCCCAAGTCCTTGCACTCTTGCCTCCCTCTCCTTTCATCAAGTCCCAGTAACCCTCTGTAACTCATGTCCTCCCTAACCACCACCACCTGCTCCTCGGAAGGGCTGGGCTTCTGCAGAGCTTACTGCCACTGCATAAGTCTCAGTGTCATCATAGCCAGAAGGAAATTACCTCATACCACATTTAGTGTGCATTTCCCAGAGGAAGCCTCTTGACACCTGCAAATCACAGAAACTTTGTGGCCTGCACCGATAAAACCCGAACATTTTACAGCAGACAGAACTCTAGTTACAGTGGTGGCGGCCCCGAGTGACATCGCCTTGGCCCTCCTTGTTATTCCCCAGTCAGTTCATTATTATTAATGTCACTACAATAAATACCAGAATGAAATTGACAGCGTTTGGCCACGTATCTTAAAGCATTGCCCCACTCCTCCTTTATTCCATGTATCTGCAGCCTTGGTTTCTGTTCCTCTCAGTCCCCAGAAGAGCCTTTAGGCACAAACCGTTTGAGGATGTGCCAAGCCAGGTAATGAAAGCCATGCAGAACCGCGGCCGTGGCATCCATGACCAGCGAGAAGGTGCCCACGATCCCAGTGGCCATGTCCTGAAGGACAGAGGGAATGGCACAGATGGAGTGGTAAGGGAAAGCAGCAAGGTGAAGGACGAATCCCACGGGGATGCTCAGGATCCTGTAGGTGAGGGACATCACATCTTGAACAATTTGCAGGAAGCCCAGGAAGATGTTGATGATGACCCTCCCAACATCATAGGGGATGCTGATGAGCACCATGCTGATGGCTTTAAGGTAGGACACCATCCCATTCCACAGGCTGCAGACTCCACCCAGAATTGTGCCAACAACTCGCTTTACAACAAGCCACAGAAAATAAAACACAAATTTCACCAGTTCCACAAAGATGTAGATGAGGAGTTCCAGAAGTTTGATGAAAGGGGTAGCAATGATGCCAGCCACTCTTCTCACCAAGCCATTCTCTTTGGTCTCCTGGTCGTTATTTGTTCCTACTTGCTCTCCAGAGCGGATCTGACTGACAGCTTGCAATACTGCTTCTCTTTTCTTCTGGCTTTGTTTGTCTTTCCCACAGTTGCCCTTGAACAAGTGAACTCCTGGTAGAAGCTGCTTCTCCAGCTCTCTCACTGTGAGGTCTGCCAAGCTGTTTTCATCATTGGTTTTTTTTACTAGTCCCAAGGACCATCCCTCTGAAGCATCACAGCAGGCTGCCAGCCAGAGGCTCTCTGGCACCGACACCTTGCCTTTAACTTGGACACGGGAAGGAACTGCACCTGCAAGGAGATATAGATGATCCATCTTGGAACAGTGAGGGATCAGAGCTTGCTCTACTACCTTCCCAATGTCTCTGTGCCAGCTTTTGCTCAGAGCCGGGCTCAGAGGGACAGCATTCGTGAGTGTGTAAGTGGCCATCTGGAAATCCTTCTCATTGAGAAAACTGGGATTGAGAAGGCCTCTCTCATAGCCAGAGCCCACGTAGTCTGAGGTCAGGGCTTGATTTGCACCAAGGTTGGCCACAGTGCCACCAATATCAGCTTCATGCACCATTTCATGCAAGTCATTTTCTGGATCATCTATCTGAAAGAGTAGAGAGAAACATTACTGCATGCAATTCACCTTCCTAGAAAACAATGTGTAAAATGAGCCCTCACATGTACTTTTCATTAGCACTATTAGTACATGCTGTGCCTTGGATTATATCCTGCATCCTCTCATTACCTTCCTTGAAGTGCTTCAGAGGAGTGTATTCTCTACTCAGCTTCTCTGACAAACACATTGGGTTAGGCTCCAAAGGATATTTGCAGCTCTCAGCCTGGTATACAGCACAGCACAGACTTAAAAGTCTCACCAGGCACCACATACCAAGCCTTGACTTGTAATTTGTCCTAGAAGAGATTTTTAACACCAATAGATGGCTAGATTTAGGGTCATGTTTTCACCTCCTACTTTGGTGGTACCTGCAGTTCACTTAAGAACTTAACCATGGTTTAACTTAAGCCCCTCTGAACTATCAAATCCAAGTCATGGGGAAAGAAAAAAAAAAAAACCAAACAAAAAACAAAAACCAAGCAAGCCATGGTGTATAAGATGTCTAGAGAAGGCATTTACCTTTCACTGCTTATTGTCTAAGAAGCAAGAATGAAACCAGACATCATGTCAGATGACCTGAGCTACCCCACCTTGAACAGGAGACACAGCAGTGAGCTCCTAGGGCTGTTGCAGGGCTGGTCATCAGTAACCTGATCCTCACATCATTAACAGTCTGAACCTCATCCTTAATGACCACCTGGCATAACATGGGTGAGGGTGCCATCACCCAAGGCCCTCGATGGAATCTGTGCTACCTGCTTGTGTCTGTGGCTCCCGTGCAGTGGAGCCAGAGGTAGCAATTACTGCAGTGGGAATTTGTCCTGGAGCCATGCACGAGGGAAGGGAGTGGGCAGGGGAGGTAAAGAGCAGTGGGAGGAGAAGCACTAAATGTCAGGGTGTGTTCAGGTCCTTCTCAGGTGACCACAGCTCTGTCTGATCCATAGTCATTCTTACTGACACTGCCTGCAGCCGCTCCAGAGGGCTGTGCCAAATTGTCATTTTGTCCCTCAAATTAGAGGGTGAACATGTTGCTAGAAGTTCAGGGGTAGCAGATGATCTCTGGCAGTCACTGCCTTCTGTAGTCTCTTTTTCAGAGGGTGCGGCCCTCAGGTCCCCGCACTGTGCTGGCCCAATTAAACCTTCTGCCTTTGCCCCTGGCCCATAAATTGTTTACTGCACTATATAATATGCACTTTGGAGACACCTATGACAGACAGCTCATAGTCTACCTTGAATCACTGCCAGGTCATCCATCCTTGTCTCCTGACCACCCTGTAGTGCACTTGGACAGATACCCAACTATGTCCTTGCAACCTTACATAGCGTTTGCATCCTCTTAATGGCACATCACCTCCTCACAGCTCTGCACAAGCCTGTCAGGGTGAAAGGGCCAGTGTCAGCAACTGTCCATCACCCTTGCCTGGGAGCTGAGCTCTGGCTGGCCTCCTGCACCAGCCAAACCCCTGCAGTCAAGGCGCAGGGCTCCCTCTGCTCCAAGCCTGGTCACAGTGCCAAGCCTGGCCATTGCAGAAGGCTGCATTACCCCACCTCCTGCTAAGGAGGTTTCTTGCTTTTTTTTTGAAGTATCTGGTGCTTATTGCTTCAGGAGGGATGATCATGGTGAGTCCCATGTGCTGATGCACAAGTCACAGCTTTTTCCAAATGCACCACTTAAAAAGACTTATTCTGCACTTTTGCTGCCTTATTCTGCTCCTCTTGCTCAGTGACCCCAAACAACAGGCTGCAGCTGGCTGATGAGGCCAGACATTTTGCATTCCACAAAATCACTGTCTCTTCCTGCCCCCCCTTCCCTTGCCATTCTCCCCTTCTGATGAGGTGACGGTGTGCCATGGGACAAGGGATGCACCCAGTGTGTTAAATAGCATGGAAGAGGTGAGGGGGATTGGGCATAGATGTGAGGCTGTGTCCGGGAACTGTCCTCAGTGCTATGACCCTTTGGAGTTTGACACCCTCTCAGAGACACTCATCCCATCTCACTCCCATGGTGAGTGCTGCCAATCTACAAGGACACAGACCTAAAATGGATCAGCTCTGCCTCCTGGCAGGAATTACCAACCTACACGAAGCAAAACAAACTCTCCCTATGAGTTGCTGCATGCAAACCTTGAGGATCCTATCAAGAAAATATGTCCCTGGTTACCTGTCCAGTTGCAGGCCTTTGCACTTACCATCAAGATTGTTTGGGTGCAATTAAAAAAGAATATGACAAAAATGCAACTGTATGCTGCTCATGTGTCAGGCTCTGACATCACCTAATTATGCTTATAATAATTCCTATTATGGTTTGTCATAACTAATGTGTACCTGAGGTTTCCATGCCTCCTCCAGCTCAATCCCAAAGGCAGGCTGTCTCAGCACTGCATCTAATCTGCATTGCAAGATACCCCTCCTCCCTGCTTCAAAAAGCTTCTGGCTTGTGTCACCCCAAAACATACCTGTGTTCATGGAGTCAGCCATGAAGCCACCTGTCCAAACAACCTGGAAGAGCTCAGGGCAAAATCTAAGCAGACAGGTAAACTCCCTATCATAGAATGGGGGTTTAAAAACAACTAATGTGCCTGCAGCCTGTATGGATGTTAGCACATAACAATATTGATGGGTGTCACTAAGTGGAGGGTGCAGTTTGACAGAAGGGAGGGAGGCAGAGGGGGATTAAAAGTATGGCAACACACAGTTATTAGGGCAGGCAGCTTCCATTGAGTTTGGTCATTTGACAAGGCAGGACACTGCCACCCCCCACCTTCCCCACCCTGCTATGTAGGATCCCTGAACTTCAGCTTCCCTGTCCCACCACTACTTCCTCAGACACCTTTGCACCTTTGATTGAAGTGGAAATGTTTGATCAACCTTAGCTGGGATTCATACCTCAGGGAAGAGGCACACTGAGCCTTACACTGAAGTTTCTGCAGTAGGACCTTCACCAGTGGCTCTAGAAGTGCCTGTTCTCTTGACTCTACCAAGAGAGATTGCAGGAGCAGCTCAGAGGTAACTGCACTATAGCTGGGCAAGAATCTCACCTTGGTTGTCTGCCTGGCAGTAGCCATTAACCAAATGAAAACACAAGGTAATTCATCCAGCCCCTCATAAATTAGGATGGAAAAAGCAACTCCGGAGTTTTCTGTCTCTCTCTAAGCTACAGAAAGAATCAAACAGAGATTTCCAGACAACCAAAATGGAGTGAGGTAAAAGACATCTGAGTGACTTGCTCACAACCCCCAGGAAATCTGTGGCAGAGCAGGTTTTCAGACCTGTGCCTGGGGGAGTCCCATCAGTACCCTGCTCATCAGCCTACCCTTCCCGCTCTTTAATTTTTCACTAATTGCTGAATTAATTCATTGTTTCCAGCTGCCAATCTGCGGTGGGTGGCACTGACATTCCTCACACTTCTCACCCAATTACTGCCTCTGTGCTACATTTGGCATTTGTTTCTCTGGCAGACATTCCTGAGGAGGGAGTGAGATGGTGCCTTCACCGCTTACATCATTATCCCAAAAAAAAAGCATATGACAACTTTGAGGCCCTCACTGGAGTGCTGAGCGTGTTTGTATAGTGATTTCTTTCCGTTTGCTGTGTGTCTGCATCTCCATGAGCAAGCACATGCCACTGTGCAGCTGAGCCAGCCCCTACCCAGCTATGCCTGTCTTGGCAAGGAGATTACCCAGAAAATCGGTAATATGAGCTCACTGGGCTGTGCTGCAGAGCAGGTGCTGCTAAGGGCTCCCTTCAGCAGCCAGCTGACCTAGCCTTGGTAGAACACACACAATGGGTGTGAAAGCTCTTCCCCACTCTCTCCTCCAAGTGGCAGTGTCTGAGAGGGCTGTATGCACTTATTTCTTGAGTTATAGGAATTTTTCATATTCTTGATTTCTCCCATTACATATTCTTCTGCAGTTTTGGTTTGTGGGTTTTTGTGGGTTTTTTTTTTTTTTTTGGTTTTTTGTCCTAGTACTTCTCTGTCTCAGTCAGAGGTTACTCCAGGGAAATGCAGAGTTCCTAACTCCTGCCTCTGAGACATCTGCATTTCACTTCTGGATGAAGGAGACCCATTAGTGTCAACTAAGAGCTACTGTCAACCTGTGAGGCTGCTCTGGAGAAGCCAGATCAAATGCAGCACCTGCCCTATTATTTCTTAGGCCACAGAAGGTTTTGGTGACAGGACACACACCGTTTGGGGCTCTGGAGTGCTGGCAGAAACCAAGACAAGATGAGGGGTCAAAAGGATGGAGCAGGAAGGGCAGAGAAGCCAGCTCAAGGGAGGTCCAGGGGAACCAAAGTTACAGGGTGATGGGGGGGAGCTGGCCACTGTTCCGCGGCAGGAACAGCTCCTGAGCCTACCTAGGAAGGTTGGGAGAGCTGGACCACAAGAAGCAGGAGGAGATATGGGGGCTAGGGGTGATGAAGGGTGTCACTGGCCAAGGCAAATGGGAAAGGATCTCATCTCTGCTGCTTTACCTTGCTGCCTCCATGGTACTGACCAAAGATTCTGCCAGCCTAGGTCCCCTTTGCACTTTAAAAATTTGCCACCCTTCCACAACTCAGTAATGACAGATTCTGCAAAAAGTTTCCTCTGTTTTAAAAGGGCAAGCTCCCACAGCTTACCTGTGAAGTGGAAGGAGCTCAGATCAAAAGGCCTTTAGAAACTCCTGCAACTCAAAACCCAGCCCAGAGAGCCAGAAGACAGTCCAGGCTAAGATAACCATTTAATATCTCCTGTCTTCAATGCCTGTGGCCTCGTGGCCTTAGTATCTCATCACCACACATGAGAGAAATAAGCATAGCATTCTCCTGGCAGAGGGGTGAGCTTCACCCCACTGGATTGTGGCAACATCCAGTAGCTGAGGGCCACACTCCCAACACACTGCTCTGACACTGCAGCCATTCCTGCCCTAACAAAGCACATTGCACACTGATAATCTCTCCTGAGCTCAACAGATGGGGTAGCCTGATGTTGCTACAATATTCGTCTTTATCACTGCTGAAAAATCTAAAACATGAGGGGGGGGGAGGGAGAAGAGTTGAAGTTTTCTTACAGCACCACCAGTTTTTAAAGGATTTCCATTAAATCGAACAGCCTGAAGGCCTTGCTTAAACATGCCTAGTGACAGGGAAGACAAAAGTAATTGAGGCTCTGGAAAAGTTCATTTTATACTGCATATTTCTGGCCCGACTGAAACCTGCACGCCCCACAACACAGCAGCTCATTTTCCTACCTCAGTCTGCAACACTGGGACACACTGAAAAGCTGCAGCATCAACTTGGTGAACCACAAATGGATGCTTTATCTCTGCTCAGTGAAGCTAAAGAGTCCCTATCAACACTGTGATCATACTGGCATCAGAACAAACTTGAACTTGACACTGCGATGCTTAACCCACCAGCAGCTCTCCCTGCCCTCAAGAGCTGGCTGGGCAGGACAAACACATCACTGGTGTCAGAGAGGGCTTTCCTCTCCCCTGGCACTGCACTTTCATGCAGCAGCCTCTCCGTTTTCATTACAAGCTCCCTGGGACAAGAAACTATTTGTTTGCTCAGTTCCAAGCACAAAAATAAGTTCTGCTCATGCTAAATTCATACCAACAGAAGTTCAACAAGCAGAGCTCCTGCCTCCTCTGCCAAATTCTAGTCCCAGCTTCACCCCAGAGGAAACGTTCTCCAGGAAGAGTCACTTTTCAGCAAAGGAAAAGCTGCCTTACCTGCGGTTCAACCAGCCAGTTCTCCTCCTCACTTTGAGCTGGCTTTGTAAACTTAAAAGCTGAATAAAGAGGGATTTTGTCCTTAGTACTGTAGAGGGTTGCAAAGCGTGGCTCTTTGTTGTACTGCTGACAGATTTTCACGTGGAACGGCTCCGTAAATCCTTCGGGTGGGACTTGTCCAGAGAAGAACACGTTACACTCGGCAAAACCAGTTTCATCCTTTCTAACAACTCTGCCCTGGGAAAAGCCTGGGAAAACCGAGATGCAAAGCAAGAATACAATTGACGTCTTCATGGTGCACTCCCTGGAGCCGAGGGAAGCGCCGTGTGCCTCCGCTGGGTACGGCAGGGGACCTGCGCTCAGAGTCCATGCAGCAGCCAGGCCAGGAGGCGTCTGGAATCCGGGTGTAGCGTGCGAGGCGAATGAAATCCGAAACCGCGGCCGGTCCCTGCGGGCGGCAGCGCGTTCTGCAGGCGGCGCGTTGGGGCACGGAACGCGCGCGAGGTGCTCTGACACACGCTGCGGACGGACGGACGGACGGCGGCTGCCCGCGGGAGGGGATGCCCGGCAACCCGCAATCATCGGGGCTCTCGGGCGACGCGAGCAGCAGGAGGGACGCCCGGGGCGGCGGCAGGGCTGGAGCTGAGCAGCGGCACCGGCTGTCCAGGCTGGGGGTGTGGTGTGCTGCATTGCAGCAGTCCCCGGCAGGAATTTTGGCTGACACAGCCAGAAATGTTCCTGAGGCTGTCAGAGGGGATGCTGCAAAGTCAGATTCCACCACCCCAAAGAAAGTATTAGCTGTCCTCTCTCCGGCTGTGAGCCTGGCCAAAGGAGAGGGAGAGATAGAAGAGAGGTGGCAACACTGGAGCTGCTGGGAGCCCCCTTTGTCCCTTTTTGGGGTGTCTGTCGTCACTATTGCTGCCAGCCAAATGCTGCTTAGATACTTGGGAAAGGCATTCAGCTCCCATCTCTCCTGGCGCTGTATGGGGAATTCAAAACCCTCCAGCATCACCTCATCTTGAGAGACCCTCTCTCAGAAGAGATTAAGAACAGGCAGAAGGCTGAGGACCCTCAGATCACGTACCCCTAATCAGCATCCACCACAGAACGTTTTGGCCAAACCTATGGAACTGGCAAAAAAAAGGAAATGAAGCTGCTCCCCTGAGTTTATGTTCAGCAGAGTAACCATCCACCCAATAAACTGCTGCCTATGATACCTTGGCTACTGCTGGGTAAAAGCAGTATTCCTTCAGTGACTGGGAAAATTAATGTTTTCAAAATAGTGGAGACGGAAAGGAGATTACAGAGCAGTACCTTGGAGTCAAGAAAAGGTAGCATTTTCCCACCCAAGAAGTGAGATGTCATAAGCTGTGTTGCCAACAATTTTTAAAAATCCTTGATCCCAATAGGGCACAAGTCCCTTTTATAATACAATTTCCAAGCAAAAAAAAACTCCCAAGTACTATCATCCGACAAGAGCTTTGAAGACAAGATAGGATTATGTCCATACTGAAAATGATGAAGTGGAACAGTGAGTGGTTAAAGGTGGTGAGCCTGCCCAAGGGCAGAGAAGGAGTCTGTGAAAGGCTAAAAATAGACCACACTGTATGACTATCATTCCTCTACTCAGGGATGACTTCTGGAAGTATCAAGACAAGGAAATACGTCAACGCTTCTTGGTGTGGTGATATCAGCTAAGGGAGACAGAGGCAGGCTGGACAGGCTGGGGAACAACAGGAAATGTAGTAAATGGGCTTGGGTTTGGTCCAGGCAGATGACTGGTCACCCAGCCCTACCAGAAAGAGTTAGTCATGTTCAGGAAAGGTGATGGAAAGGAAAGAACAGACATAAAATTTCATTTTCCTGGATGTAAAAAGGCTCCTGGAAAATCAAGAACTGAAGCTGAACCTTTGCTGTTAGGTGCTTTGCTGATCCCAGACTTGCAATCACCTGGGCAGCAGAAGAAAATATTTTCATAAGCCTGGTAAGCTCTACTACCAGGCAAAGCTAGGTCAGACAATGAATTTGAACACCCCACTTCAAGGCTGACATGCATTACCTCAGGATGGGCATGGTCCCAATCCAATGAAAAAGCAGCATGAGGTGCCTGAAGATGTGCATGACAGCAGGCACTAGCACACTGAACAGATCAATGATTTCCACCAGGAAACATCCTGCCTCTGTCCTACACCTGTGAATCAACCCCTTGCCTCAAAGCAGCAACTCTGACTCATCAAATGTACAGCCCCAAGTTGTCTTCTGAGCCTGAAGGGCTTTTATGGGCTTTTGAGAAACTCTGAGGAGTTCTTTCCTTTCAGGGTGTGAGGCTGGGGTCTGTCTGCCAATTGAGATCTGCATTTACCAGCAAACAGATACACCTGACTCATCCTGAAGAGCAGGAGCTTCAGGTTCTCACCTCCCATGAGGAGCATCAGTTGAAAGCCAGCATGGAGTTCCACTCCTCTGCTCCCAGTTCGATTTTCTGTCCAAACAAGGTGCCTGTCCAGTTTCTATCTCATTTAAGATAGCTGTTGTGACCCTTGAACACAGAGCTGTGTATTTTTTTCTCTTGCTAACATCACTATTACTACAGAGACTCGTGCCGTCATTGTGCTGTGGCACTCATCATGCTGAAAAGATAAAGACAAAAGGACTGCCCTGCCCCAGGAAGGTTACATTCTCAGCCAAGGGACCATAGACAGAGGGCTCACAGTGAGATGGAGTTGGCCAGAGGTTTTGATGACCTGGTGCTGCAGTAGCTTATCTGCTATCAGACACTTTGATAGGCATTACAGGGAGTGATGCCTATAAGCTGTGATAGTGAGCGATGCCTATAGGAGCTGATGCCAAAAGGACTATTAAGATCAGATTCAAAACAGCCCTAAGGCTGTTGATGTGAGCAGAAGAGCTTCGGCAAACTACACATTGGGTTGGCAATGGGCAGTGTGAGCTGGTGGTGTCAGCAGTGTGGCCCTGGGACCTGGGGCTGCCTTCTCCAAACCCATCAAGGAGTGACAGTGCAATAAGCTGAGCAGTGTCAACAGTGCAGGCAAGAACCTGATGTTTCATGTGATGGAGCAGAGGGAACCCAGGGAGGATGCAGAGTGATGTGGCCAAAGGGATACGTGAGAAAAGTGATCATAGAATCACAGAGTATCTCCAGTTGGAAGGGACACACATCAAGTGCAACTCCTGGCCCTGCACAGGACGCCCCAAGAGTCACACCATGTGCCTGAGATCATTGTCCAAACCCTTCTTGAACTCTGTCAGGCTTGGGGCTGTGGCCCTGTTCCCTGGGGAGCCTGTTCCAGTGCCCAACCACCCTCTGGGTGAAGAACCTTTTCCTGATATCCAACCCAAACCTCCCCTGACACAGCTTCAGGCCAATCCCTTGGGTCTTGTCATTGGTCACCACAGAGAAAAGGTCAGTGCCTGCCCCTCCTCTTCCCCTCATGAGGAAGCTGATCACTCAGTGGCAGGCAGAGGTTGTGGGAGAGAAGAGAGACTGTAGACAACAAACTGTATAGACACAGAGTTTGCAAGGCATGACAGAGGTAAAGCGTGTTGGGGAAAATTAAGAGAGGCTGGAGGGGAGAAGGGAAGAAAAGAGGTAAGGATCCAAAAAATGGCATTGACCAGCAGGAAAAGGAAGATATTGGGCAAAAATTAGAGTGGAGGAGGATCTGCATTCCTGAAAATCTAGGGTGCTAAGAAAAGGTGAAGAAGGAAAACAAATGGAAATAGGTGTGAGGAAACCCAGGAGGCAGGTTGTGACAGGTCAAGTGAGATGATGAGAGAAATCTGAGGAAAGTCTCTTGTGATAAGAAAATGAAGAGAAAATATGAGGAGGAACAGGGGGAAAGGAAAATTAAAAGTTTACATCCATCTTCATTGACCTGCCATAGATGAGCAGTGTTCCTGTTCTCCAAGGGTCAAGAGCAGGACCAAGAACAAGCATCAAGAACAATGTCTCAAAAGGAAGAATAACAAACAAACAAAAACAAACATGAAAAGCATGTCAGCATCCAAACTCTCTAGCCATTAAGAAGCTGCCAGGCTTGTCTGTCTGCTTTCCCACACTGCTTCTCCAGCCCTGTCTCTGTTCACACGACTGACACTGGATTTGCTACAAATAGAAAATCTGTCCCCTCACATGCTTGACCCCTCTACCCTAGCTTTTCAAAACATTCTTGACTCCAAATATTTTTCCAGGCTGGATCTCCAGTCTCCTATCATGGCCTCTGTGAGACTCAAGTGCTGTATATGACTATCTCTTTCTCCTGAGAAGAAGAGGAAGAAGACAGTGTCTCCAAGGGTGAGCAGTCTCATCAGAGAGACACCATTTGTTTCAGTAGGCATACCAAGCTTGGACTTGGAGCACAGCAGTGCCAGCAGACATGCCATGGCATGTCAGAGAGCACATCTGCCTCCTCACTGTCTCATGGGGAAACAGTCTCTTTTTAAAATCAGTTTAAAAACTTGCTCTGGGAAGGGAGCCCAGTGCTGAGCTACAGGGAAAAGCAAGAGGGAAACAATTTTCCTATTGTAACTAAGAGATTGAAGGGCAAGGGGAGGGGGTGGGCAGAAGGATAACGAACTCTAGGGAAGAGCTTAAAAACACATTTTTGGGATTTTGAGTCCCACCTAAAATGAGGTTTTAATGCCAATCTCTGCTGCCTTTTGTCTACATACCTTCCCCACGGTGTCCCTGGTGCTGGTGAGGAATGGCCCTCCATTGGCAGTGCTGCTTTGTTGCTCAGCTCTGCCATGATGCTCACTAGCAAGGGTGGCCTGGGAGAGGCCACGAACTACCTCAGACTGCCAAGGATGCTGATATGGCTCCTCTGCTTCTTTACTTGCATTTTCTCCTGTCCAGACTCAGTGTCCACTCACAGCAGACAGTGGATGCCCTGAAGTGGTGTCGCAGTTGAATTCAGAAGAGAAAAAGAGCGGGAAGTTTTAAACAAAACATTATAGAGGAGCTTGTCCACAATGTACAATCAGAGGAAAACGTGACAACTGGGAAGAGTGAAGCCACATTGCTCTATGGATGGTAACACCATTAGGACAGAGACATATTCTCATTTTGTACAAAAATTTGCACAGTGGAAGTCTGACAGGCACCTTGTAAAGTATAAATGAACCATGCATCATGAAGTATAAATGCATTGCAGAAATACTGAATAAAATTAATAAAATCCAAATGCTGCTTCCTTTGGCATTTTATCACAGTCTTCATACCCAAGAAATCTCTGTTAATCTTCAGACTGTCTAAAAGAAGCACAATGACAATCCCATGCTAGACAGCAAAAGCAGGATGGATGTAGATTAGCAGTATAAGGCAATGTTTTTAATAGTGCAAATGATTATCTGTCAAAATGAGCTATTTAGAGATGTGCTGAAAGCTCCAGTATGTCCATTCTTTAAATTAGGAGGTGCTTTTTAACATGATAACAGCTGAAAAAAAAAGAGATGATGTTTCAACTGTAATGGCCTTTGTTTTACAGATTGTCAATTAGTCAGAGCCACAACAGTTCTTCCACACTTTAAATCTGTTTTGGACAGGGAAGTTATCCACTTACATGCTTTTCTTCTAGGTATTAATATTGATTTTTTTTACTATTTGTTTTATTTTATATTTTCAAAAGTGCAGTGTGATTCAGTCAACGCTGAGAGCTTGCTGTGCTGCATGCTGCCCAAAACAAAGCGTGAGAGAGCTCCTGACAGTCTGCATTGACAAAAGACTGGTGAGTGGGAAGAAAATTAGAAGTACAGGCTTGTTAGGCTTGCATCATCTTCAAAAGAGGGAAGGAGAAAGCCATAGCCCTTGAGAAAGCTAAACCTGCTGGCGGGATCCAGAACCTCTAATCAAGAGGCAAGATAGTAACCACACCCAGGACTGCCTGTCTCCAGAAACAGCACTGTGTTTTGGAACCAAGGAGTGGTAGGAGGAGTGAGATGTTCTGCATTAAAGATTTGGCCAGACCTGATGGATGGCTCTGAGGTTTCAGCTGCCCCCCAGCTCCAGCACCCTCTGTGCCACTCAGATTGGCAGTGGAGATGCCCCTATGGAGCCCACTCATCCCAACAGCCAAAGCAGAGAGGCAGGCACCACAAGGCTCTGACTTGCATCACTCTACACGGCCAGGCGAGGACAAGGCGGCACCTCCAGATGTGCCTCTGTCTCTGCACCAGCTTTAAAGTGAACCCAGGATCTCCATAGCCAGCTGGTCAGACAAACCTCAGGCAGGATCTAATGTACTCCTGCCACCACAGAGACTTAGTTCATGAAAAATTAAGTGCGTTGGCTGTATGAGAGAAGAGTGAGCAGCTCTTTCTCCATTCTCGTTTCAGGCCTTGGCTTGCTACTGAAATATATATAGCAACTGCTCTAGGCACAAATGTAGTATCATATTTTCCACATATGTTGCTTCTTGGCCAGTACTGCCTAGGGAAAAATTCAGATGTGAAAAACACAATCACCAGTACCAGGATCCTGTCACTACCATGAATATAGGGCTCAGATCCTGCCCTGAGAGTTCACAGAATAGCGTTGGTGCATGACAGCCAGGACAGGGTATTTCCTCTAAAATAAAAAGCAGCAGTGCTTTTAGTCATGCTGACAGCAGGGTGGAAGGAAGTACTGGCCTCAAATTAGACCTCTAAACAAACAGGTGGCTGTTGGGATTGCAGGTTAAATTACAAGTGCAAAACCCATAGCCCCTGAGGAAAGGTAACTTTGTCTGTCTCTCTCAAGCTCAAGGTAACTTTGTCTGCCTCTGTCAAGCTAGTTCAGCATCTAGGAAATTGAGGTTTAGATCTTTTTTCCGTCAGGAGGCAGAGGAGGTTTGGCCTCAAGTGTCTGACCCCTGCAAGAGCCAATGACAGGAGTCACTGTTCTGCTGCCCTGGGCTGCTTGCCAGTGAACTTTGCACAAAGAGTCAGAAGGAGAATCACCTTCTGCCCTTTAGTTCTGTAGCGAAAGCACAAGAGCAAGAGTCTCACAGTGCAGCCTGGACCACTCTGCTTACAGTGCCTCTGAGCAGCAGCGCCTGTGCCTGTGCTAGGACATGGTGCTCTCAATCTCCTGTGTGCAGCAGCCAAAGGAGCCAGAACTCCCTTGAGAGCACCACAGCCTTCTAACCTCCCTCCAGCACAAGGCCTGTGTAACTGCTCCACGTGTTCCTAACTGAGCATCCTTACACCTGATGGGAAGTGCTTTGAAGCATGAACTACCAAGCTCATACCTGGTAAACACTGCAGGAGCTGGAGTTGCTGGAGTAGGCAGGGTCCAGCGCAAAGAAAACTTGAAGGGGGGAGAGATGTAAACAGTGAGGCACATTCATCACACGCCAAACATTCCTGTGCGAGCCCTACCCCCACAGGCACCAGCTCTATCGGTCTTCCCTCCACAGCCACTCACAAGCTGCCGTGCACTGGTGGGTGGGACTCCCCACCAGCGGGATGCAGCACCTTGCACAGGACCAGGACTCCTCCCTCTATTCCTGCCTAAATTTTTACCTCCACGGATAGCAAAGCCAAGTCATTAGGGGCACAGTAAGATAGTTCTGGATAGGAGCAATGAGGTCAAGCTGCTCACTGTGCATGTTTTTACAGGGACAGAGATGTGGCTGCTTTCACCATGCTCATGACAGGCAACTGGACAAGGAGATCAGGGAAAGGGAGGGAAATGCAAAGCTTGGATGCAATTACTAATCCTCAATAGCAATGATACAGAAACAGGCAGTGTCTTGCCAAGATGAGGCACGTCTGCAGAGGCATTTGCAGCATACACACCTTCTTGGTGTGTCCCAAGTCTTCAGGGGAGCATGCAATGCCCCATTCAAAAGGCCTCCTGCTTACACCCATGGTGGAGCTCCATGTTCAGCTGAAACAACTGGCCACCAGAAATCCTGAACCAACCAATTCTGCTAATCGTGTTTTCATACTCCTAACCAGTATTAACCACTCAAACTTCAAGTGAACCCCTCCTGTCTTTCTGCACAAATCACAAAACAGAGATTAAAACCCAGGAAGGGAACAAGTTTTGCCAGGCTGGTGTAATCTGTAAGTGGCTTAAGTCAGGGTTACTGATCTTGTAAGACAAGCCTGCTTTATCCTTAGTCTGAGTCCCACAACAGGACTCAGTTCACAAGTCTTGCTCAAATAGAGGTGATGGTTTGGATGGTAAAATTAAATGTCAAAGCCCTGTGGGCTTTGCAATATGGGAAATAAAATTTCAGAGCCTGCACTTAAATGGGACATTACATCTACAAGTTGCAGGGCAAAAGCCATTATTTATCCATTGGTCCATTATTTGTGATTTAAAAAAAAGGGAAATGCACAAGACTTGGAAAGAGGGGTGACTTTATCAAGGTCCCCTGGCTAGGGGCAGTGCTAGGAAGAAAATAAGAGTTTCCTGAGTGCCAGCCCTCTGCACTGACTTAGTTCCACAAAAGCAAAAGGCTCCCTTGAAGCCCCAGCAGCTAAAATACTGTGAATTTGCAATCAAGAACTAAAAGAAAAACAACCTGCTTGATCCCACTTGTGGGGATTTCATTGTTTTTCAAGCTCTTGTTCTTTGTTTCCATCTGAATCAGAATAAACTCACTTCTGCCCACGTCTGAAAGAAACAATGTGGCTGATTAAAACTCTTTCAAAGCCCGAGAGGCCTCATTACTGGCCAAACCCTTTACTCAGTGTGCTAGTTCAGTAAATAAAGGATAACTAAGAATAACTAAAGGTTATCACAGTGGTTAAGAGAACTCACTGCTGGCTAATACCAGCTAGAATCCTCTTAGTAGGAACACATATTATATTTGTGTGGCATCTTTGCAGGTAGTAGAAATTGATCCTATGACTGACCTTCTTTCAATTGGTTTGAGGACTGCACTACTGAGATGTTACTGGAAAGGAACCTGAATTGTGTTTTAACTTGGTCAGGATGACATAGAGCTGTTTCACTTTTCTTATAAACTCTTCCTTGTATTCCTGGTTTGGAGACTGAAGACAAATTAAAAGATTCTGTGCTTCCACACTGGGCTCTCTATTCCTTAGAGCCCTGTTTACAAGAAGTACTTACCTGCATCTTGAAGCTTTCAGTAACTGAAATTTTGAATCCAGAAGGATCTCATTTAACTTAACCTCATCTTTTTAGATAGTTTTACATTGTAAACTCCACATCTTCTAGTTGCTTTGTAAATTACTAATGAAATATAGAGTAGGATTTTCTGGAATTGCTCAAGCAAGGGAGTGAATCACCTCTCTTGAGGTGAGGAACCTGTCACTCTCCACTGAACAGATAAATGGCCCTAAAGATTTGCCTAGACTAGATATCTCACTTACCTGGAGTGGTATGAGAGTAAGCCTAAAGCTAAGGGAGAGATGCACATAAACTGAGGACTGATTCAGACAGAAAATATAGATAAAGCATTAAAACATTAAAAAACTTCCAGAGAAGTATGTGTACCAGCTCCTGATGTTATTGCTAAAAGTTATAGCTGCAGCTGACTCTTACAGGGACAAGGTCATCTCCATCCACCCTGCCTAACAAATTCACTTGTGAATTACTTCACTGGTTGCTTTATTCCACACCTACACAAAGGGAGAGGTAAAATGAGCAGGTTCAAAGCCAGAGTTACTGTGGTACATGGACAGCCAGCCCCTCCCTCCTATAACACCAGTATTCAAAATCTGGGCACCGTGCTCCTGAGACTCCTCCCAGTCACACTGAGTCATTGTCAGCCAGCATTAAGGAAAGGATAAAATTAGCTTGACTATTAGAAATGTTTGGTTAATAAATAAAACAGTAGGGCACTTTTGCTTAACAGTGGATGCCACCATAGACAGAGGTATGTCCTGGCTGCTTGCCTGGGTGTAAATAGTGCATGGCTAAAATTATTTGCTTTGTCCAAGCTAAAAAAAAATCCCTTCAGTAGAAACAAGAGAGCTTCCATGGAGCTGAGCATGCATCCAAGACCGTGAGTCCAGGAAGCATTAGCTGTGTGTGTCTTGGGGCGCCACTCCTTCCTGCAGCGCCCTCCCTTCCCCAAGTCCCTGAGTGCCTTTTGGCTGACATCACGTCTCACGTTGGAAAATCACTGGGATCTCAGCGGAGAGCCATGCTGTGGGGAAGCAGACAGAGAAGAAACAATTGACAGAAGATGTATTCAAAACCCAGTGTGTTGGACCTGCAGCACTGGTCTGGCTCGTTTAACGGCTGGCTGAGGAACCACAGTCTGCGGTGTCTGATGCAGGTCATCGCTGCCCCAGGAGGATCCAGATCAGCTCCTCATCCTGTGTCTTTTCTTCCAGGGAATTCCTGTTCATTCCTGGGATTTTCCCTCTGTGGTGAATAGGTCACAATCTACGTCACGTCTCTGTTGCTGCAAAGCAAGAGTCTGCAGCTGCTAAATGCACCCATGACTGGAGTACTGAAGGCACAAAAATCCCAGAAGCCCAGGGAATGGAATGGAATGGAGCAAAGAAGCAGAGAGTTGGAGAGATGGTGCAGTGGGAGGAGTCAGGGCAGAGGTTACAGGCTGGAATGACTTTGTGAGCAAAGAGAAGCAGCAGTAAATGGCCTTTACTGTCCCATGGCAGGCAGCAGGGAAGGTGTGGCGGAGAGCAAAAGAACACAACATCGCAAAGCAGCCCCTGCTGACTCACTGGCTGAGTCACAGCCTTGCCCAGCTTCTATTCTTTTTCCAATCAAGGAAACAGCAACTTCCCACGAACTTCTTTTAAGGCTGGTTTGGATGCTGAGCATTCCTGCACCAAATTTCCACTCTTGACAATCCCCTGTGCCCTTCTATATCTGTTTCCTAGCAGGAGACACAAACCTTCAAAGCACACAGCGTCCTGAGGGAGGAAACGGTGCTGTGGTGCTGTGGCCACTCCAAAGCAGAAACAGGATTTACAATTTATTGCTGATCAGCCATGCAAGCTGTGCCTCAGATGGCCAAAAACAGGCTCTCTCAAGAAAGGGGAGGCAAGGGAAAAATTCAAGCTGGGAGATTTCCATTCCAGCACTGAACCTCTGCCCTGCTGGGGAAAATGCTCACCTTCAGAGCACTGCTTTGAAAGAGGAGATTGCACATTGTTCTGCTGTACTTTAAGGGTGGGAAGAAGACAGCCTACAGTGGGAGACATGAAAACTCAGGAATTACAATTGCTTCAACTAAATGCCATTCTGGATTCAGAAAAAAAATCCGTGAAAATCAGTAAGTAAGAGGAATGCTAGAGATGCAAGAAAGGGGAACCAAAACCCAAAGAATATACATTGAAAGATTTCAAGAACAGAAAAATTACACAGGAAACAGGAAAAAATCCCTACACTGGCAAGGCTAAAAGGGAGTTTTTAAAGTCCATTAGGGACATAAACAATCTTCATAACACTACATGCCAAGAAGTAGATGAGAAAAACATTAACAAGACTCCAGACAGGCACAAGGTTTTTAGAATGTTTTTGTTCTCTGTCAGGACACAATGGCTTTTTCAGTCTTGCCATGATCTCAGAGAAGGACCAGCACTTTGGTGAGACCTACATTCTAAAGCACTGGGATAACCAAAGAATGTTGGTCTCCTGGTGTGATCCACAAGCAAATACAAAACTGTACTGAGAATGTGTAAGGTACCATAAAGGATTTGGGACACTAAGAGGCTATGCCAGTGACACCAGGAAAGGATTTATTTTTAAGACCGATGCCTGTAACACAACCAAATATGTTTATTTATTGCAGCTCAAAGACTACATGGAATTTTCTAATCCAGAAAATGACAACTCTGAGAAGGATTCAAGAGTCACCATGGACATATTCCTGGATTCAAGCTCCCAGTGCAGTGGTGTGGGTAAAAAGGCCAGCGTGATCCTCAGATAAACAGCTACATAGAAAACTGTGGTAGGAAAGTGATTACATCTCTCTAGTTCACATTGATGGAGCTGATGCTGAAAAAGTTTTTATATTTTTGTTGTTGATGGATTGGATAGAGAGCAAGAAAAAGCCCTCAAATAATTGGTGTGAGGAAGAAAACAATCCCAAGACTAGAAGAGCCCAGGCAGCAGCAAGACTAGATTACAAAGTATAAATACCTAGTGAGAACACAGGCTTTTAAAATTACCAGAGAAAGGCACAAAAGGCACCCATGGTTGGAAACAAAGACAACTGAAATTAAAAATAAGGTGTAGTTTTAAACTGTGAGGATAATTAATCACTGTAGGAAATGATCAAGGGAAGTGGTGACTTCTGCTTTTCATGTTTTCCATGCAGCACACAATACCTTTCTAAGCATTGCCACAGCCAAATTGCTCAGCAAAGACTGGAGCAGCCATGGGAAGGGGGAAGATCTGGGGGTTTGTTATTGTCTACTTGTTTACATTATCTGATGACATTTCAATGCAGAATCCAGGAACACAGGAATTCACACTTGCCACCTTTACCACTGAACCTGAGTGATGTCCCCTTCTAGATCCCTGCACTTTGGTGGATCTTTAATCCCTTCCCTTAGGCTTGGCTAGTCAAAAACACACAGAGAATGTCCCTAAATGTCAAAGCCTGCCTGGTGGGGCAATAATTCTCCATGTGTAGGGTGAGCCCTGCTTGGGAAGGAGCTCTGTGATGTGACCCAGAGGGACTGAGAAGCTGATGGTGATATTGATGAGTGCGGACATGCTCTGGGAATAATTACTGGATGAAGGCTCTCTGAGCACTTGAGCTGGAGAACAGACCAGCTATTATTGTTAGGCTCGGAGACAATATGGTGCTAAACTTCTTACTCCTAAACTAAACCCAAACAAGTTCAAGATTGGGAACAACTCTGTGTGATTTGAGATCTTTAAACCCAGAAGTTGTGGACCTGTGAAGGTTAGGTGCTTCTGCAACAAAACTGACTTTGTATTTTTAGGAGTCTGGGCTCAGGCACCTCCACCAATATCCTTCTTTAGTCCTCAAGTCTTCTAAGGAAATCAAGCCCTTCACCATAAAACACATCTTGGTACACACAATCTGCGGGAAGGGAAGCTCCCTGGGGAACAATTTTGGCCAAAGAGACAAAGCCATTCCTTTACTGTTTGAAAAGTTCCAATCTGTTCAGAGCAGGGACTGTGGCAGTTTTTAACTCACAATGGAATGCTCGCCTTTTCCTCTAAGCCAAGAGCAGGAGAGGTCCCTTCAGTTCTGGAGGTCTTTAATCAAGACTTGATACCTTCTGCCAGATGGATATTACAACTGGACAGTAGGCACTGCCTTCAGGACATGTTACTGAGCAAAACATGACAATCTGCTGCACCATTACAGTCAAATCAGCATAACAGTCAGTGCCTCTTGATTTAAAATCCACAGATCCGTAATCTAGGGGTAACACCACCAGAGCAGAATGATGCACTCAGTTCAGGCTGCTGTGAGCTGTAGCCCAACAACACAAATTTCCCAAAGCCAGACTTCTCTGCAAGGTTTGATCTTGAGTTTAAACTGCTTGTAGTGGAAAAAAAATCATAAACCCATTTCACAGGGTGCTGATAGAGGCTTGCAGATGAGAAAATGCAATGCTGGATACTTGGTTATTGACAGGTGTCACTCTGCAGACGTGACACAGTAATTACTGCCACTATTTATTCAACTTCAGAGCAAAGCTTAACTTGCTTAAAATATTTGTTTTCTTTCTATACTAAAGACCCAGTTCTTCCAAGTGCTTTCTCTGACGGCTCGTTAAGGCAAAGGGTGCAATTGCCATGGTTGCTGTAACTCCCTGGACAGCAATATCTGTGGGACCTCTTGTGGGCTCTCTCCTAAATTGCATTTTGGATGTCCAGCACTCGGGAAAATGTTTCTGTGCCCATCTGTAGGTACATCAGACAGCCTTTTACTTCACATGCCTAAGTGTGGATTCACAGAAACTTGACAATAAAGTGCATCTAAAAGGAGCAATAAACACAAGGAGGGAGCTGCATTTTAAGAGGGGGAATTTAATTCCTTAGTGATCGTCATTCGTGCTTTGGCTTCTTTACACAGACAGCAATGATTATAGAATCACAGAACACTTTGGGATGGAAGGGACCTTAAAGAGCATCTGGTTCTAACCCCCCTGAATGGCTTAAAGCCCCGTCCAGCCTGGCCCTGGATGCTTCCATGGATGGAGCATCCTCGGCTTCCCTGTGCACCCTGTTCCAGCGCCTTGTGAAAAATGCGTATTTTATGATTGGCTTTTTGCAAATATTAAAATGAATATTATACGTGCTGTGTTAGAAAGTAATGCTGTATTAATTCTCTTAAGTAGTGTGTTGAATATGGTTTTAGGTTATAAAAAATGTTAAAATAGAAACTATGCTATGTAGGATACTTTTTTTAAAGAAAGGACTCTCAGTGAGATAGCAGCCACAGGACACCTGAATCTTTCAGAGAAAAAGAATTTATTGCCCTCTTATCAGAGGAAACTAACTTCTTCCTGCCTCAAAGGCACTGTTAGGATTCAGAGGAAGAAGTTGACGATGACCAGACAGAATCCTGTATTTGAGGGGAATTTATGCATCATGTATGAAGTGTATGAATAGGCAACAGGCCATCGTTTTTAAGGGTTAATCCTTTGTTAACGTGGGTCCTTTTTCTGGCTCGTGCTGCCCAGGAAAAGGTACCCAGACGTCCGTAACTCTTTGTCTCTATTGTCTCATATTGTCCTAATTCAAATTGTCCAAATTATTATTACTCTAATTGTATTACTATTTTATAATAATTTTATTACTATTGAACTTTTAAAATTTTAAAAACAAGTGATAGGAGTTTTTCACAGCCTCAACACTGTCACAGTAAAAGACGTCTTCCTTACAGCCAATCTAAATCTATCGTATAAACATCTACACCATGTAAAGGACTTCTTTGCAAGGAGGGCAGGGACAAGTCAGACGTGACTTGCTACCTTACAGTCAGAGTTAGGCTGATGTTCCTAATACACCCCGTCGCATAAAGAGAATGCCTAAGGTACTCCCTTCTCCTCCGCCTGCCATTGTTTCTATCCTCCCCTGTTATCTGCCCAAGGCTACCAGCCCTCCTTTCTCCTAACCCCATCCCTCCCGACCCTGACCCCGCAGCGCAGCCGCCATGACCACCCAGGCGGCGCTGCCGCTCCAGCACTTCCGGCCCCCATCATGGCGGACGCGCTCTCTATGCCCGTCTCTATGGTCAGCGCTCCCGCGTCTGTGGCCCGCCGCGGGGCATTGTGGGTGCCTGGCGGAGTTATGGTGGAGGTGTAGGGTTCGGCTGTGCAGGGCGGAAGAGGCTGCGCTGTGAGTGCCCGGGAAAGCGGCAGGGAGGCTGCGGGAGGGGTCTGAAGGTGCAAAGACGGCTCTGGGGCAGGGGGGGTCGGGGGGGAGGCGGGCTTGGCGAGGGGCCGGGCTGCGGCCGGGCCTGACGCTGCGATTTGGATCCCCCGGTCAGGGCTCAGCCCGGCAAGGCCAAGGCAATCCGGCTGTAGGCCGAGCTCGGTCATTCCCTCTTGGCCGACAGCTCCTGGTAGTGCTAAAGAGGCTTCTTCAGGTATTTCTGAAATCCGAGAGGTTTAAGGTTGAGTCTGGGTCTTTGAAGGCCAAATTGAATCTAGACTGACTTAGTCCTGTGAGGAGCGGCTGGGGCAGCTGCTGTTGTTTATCCTGGAGAAGAGGAGGCTCAGGGGAACTTCATCGCTTTCTACAAGTACCTGGAAGGAGGCTGGAGCCAGCTGGTTGGCGTCTTGTCCCAGGACAAGAGGAAGTGACCTGAAGTTGTGCCAGCGGGGGTTTGGGTTGGGCATTAGGAAGAATTTCTTCACCGAAGGAGTGATTGGACATTGGAATGAGCTGCCCAAGGGTAGTGGTGCCGTTATCCCTCGAGGTGTTTAAGGAAAGACTGGATTTTGGCACTTAGTGCCCTGGTCTAGTTGACAAGGCTATATTCAGTCACAGGTTGAACTCAACTCAGAGGTCTTTTCCAACCTGGTTAATTCTGTAACCTAAGAGAAGCAGGGATGCTTTCCAGATGCTTCCTGAAACTACTGCAGCCACGCCAGATCTTGTTCTTCACCTGATTTCATGGATCCCCCTATTACACATAATTAGCACAGATAAGTTATGGGAACAAGTGACTTTCTTGAATCATGGGTCTGGCAGAATGTGTGCCAAGAGATCTAAAATAGCTCACTGATCTTCAGCTGACTGGTACAGCATCACTGAAAAGTGACAGCTGTCCTTGATTAAACAAGCCAAGGCTAGTTACCATCTCACTTCTTTTTAAAGATGTTTCCCTCTGTTAATTTTGTTTTTTGAGTAGTAATTCAGTGGCAGTAACTGTTCTGCCTGATGGGATGTTACTTTGAGCCACACATTATATTATCATTTTGATGCTGAAGTTGGGTATTTTGTGGTCTCATTCAGAGTGACAAACTAACAAAATAAGTTTGGTTTGGGCTTGCAGGGTCTCCAGGGCCTGTCAGGCAGTGCTGAACACAGTGTGTGCTCCCAGGGTGCCTGTGGCTGGTTGGAGCCTGTTTCACTCTCATGCACAGAAGAGCTGATAGTAGAAATTTGGGCATCCGCCGGTTTGGTTTTTATGATGTGCTGGGTTCCTGCGGTTTCTGGGGGAGAGTTGGTGACAATTTTTCCCATTATCCAAGCTTTTTTTCTTTGCACTTTGTTTGTGTTGCCTGGTGTTCATGAGTGGTTAATGATCAGCATCATCCTAGGCATGCTGTGGTCTCTATGAGCCAGGAGTGCTCTGGGGAGTGATGAAGGGCTCAGCCCAGTAGGCAGTCGTTCTTGAGGGTGGTTTTTCAGGAGGGGAAGGAGTTTAATTACCAGACTGTACTGCTTGCTTTGAGGATGGGAGATCAGTTCCTGGCTGGCGTTACTTACTTTACAAATGTAGCTTCATACTGAATTAGAGTCCATGTATCATTTCCCAAGCATATTGGACAAGACTCTGTTGCGAAACCAGAATAGATTCTCTCAATGAAATGCTACTTAAACTTTGAGGATCATGAGCTGAGTGACAGCTGGTATACCAGCTATGTGTTACCACTGGGCCTTGTCACTGCTTCTACAGTTCCAGGAGCAGAGTAGGTCCTAATGAGTGTCTTAACCTGTGAATTGTAGTAACAACTTGTTTCATCCCTTGATTCTGTAGGAGTGAAGATGACGACAGCAGCCAGGCCAACATTTGAACCTGCAAGAGGAGGAAGAGGAAAAGGTGAAGGAGACTTAAGCCAGCTATCCAAACAATATTCTAGCAGAGATCTTCCTTCTCATACTAAAATCAAATACAGGTTAGTATCATTTTTTGAGTGTCAGGGCAAAGCAGGCTGGGAATGACTGTTTTGTTATGAGTGGTAGTCTTAAAATTTTCTCAATACGTATTGATGTGCTTGACACTGAGCAAGGTCCAGAGATTGTGCAGGAGTGCTGAACAAGTGGGCTAAAAGTGAAAGTCTCAAAAGCAGAGCTGGGAGTTCAAATGCATTGCAGGTGATTTGGGGAGGTTTAATTTTAGTGATAATTTGTTGCTGTTTATGTACATGAATTATCGGAAGATGAACATTGGAGACTGAACTTCTTGGGCAGTGAAGTGGAAAGTAAGTTGGTATTGTGGCTGAGCCACATGGAGTACTGTCACTTGCAGAGCAGGTTGGGATGAGAGAAATGAAGTTGAGCACATCTTGAAAGCTGGAAAACCACATCATGTATTTGGTAAATATGTAAGGGCATTGAGAGGAGGCAAGGGAGCCATGGAATAGCACTCAGGTAGCGGGATGTGTTGGAAGAGCTGATGTTAAGCTGCAGGTGGTTTACTCAGGTCCTGGGAGAAGAAATTTCTTTAACCAGTGAGAAAGATAATGTGATCTCAGGAATATTTTCCTATGTTTGAAATACATAATAATTTTTTTTCTTTTTGAAAGAGTAAATAAAACCTAGAGTCAGTATGATAGAATTTAAATTAAATGTGTCAATATAAAAATGCTCATTTTATCTAATCAATGTTACACTTGTCAATGAAATATCTGGTAAGGTTTTACTTTTGCTCTTTTTTGTATAGATGTTTACCCTGCCACCTCTTCCCTCCTCCCCCTTTTATTTTCAAGAATATGTATTCATTTTATAATACATACATGTATACATTTTATACATTATACATACATACATTATACATTTTATAATAAATACATGTATTCATGTATTTATTTTCAAGAATATGTATTCATAAGGGAGCTGAGTGTTTTGGAGAAACACTTCCAAAACAAACAACACAAAAATTGCTGCCAAATGTGTTTGGTTGTTATGGGGAATATTTCTGGTGGTTTGTTTTGTAGAAAAAAGTGAGGTTTGGAACACCAGTCTGTAGCTTTGGAAGTAGTCTGTGGGGACAGGAATATACAATACATGTTTTAAATCCCTCCTTTTATGTGAGAGGGAGAGATGGAGGGGGCATCAAGTGTCTTCTCTTCTTCCTCCCAAATATGTAATAAAAAGTTGTCTGTGTTAAATTGCCAGGTCTGCATCACTGCAGGAAAAGTCCAGTGTTTCAATTCACTCATGCTTGTTTGCACGGCACAGAGTTTGGGGAGATTTTGCAGCTCTAACAGGGATTCCAAATTCAGTTTTTTAATTACAAAAGCAAATTAAAGGCTTCATCATAAAGACAGGCTGTGCACACAGTGTGTTTATAATGGCTCACGTCTGGGTTTCTTGCAGGCACTCTTACTTCCAGCACTGGGTTCAGAGAGAGGTGCTTGTTTTTATTCACTAGTTCTTTTCAAGATATCCACAAAAATTTCAGCAGCTTCTAGGTGGAATTTAATGTGGCTCAGATATGTGTAGTTCACTGGTATGTTGTTGTATAAAAGAGGGGTCACATGTATTTACAAGGTGTTTTGCCTGTTGTCCCAACTTTTTATTATTGATCATGGTCTGTGCTCAGGGAGAAGAAAAGGTTCATGAAAAGGATGTTCTAGTCTTGGTTTTACCTGTAATCCTTAGAGATTGGGTTTCCAGCAGCAACTTTGGGTGGTAAAACAATGAAGAAAGGTGACCATGATGTTTGTAGATGTCTCCTACGACACTGGGATTGGACTACTGGAGAACAGAATATTTCAACCTAATGAAATACAGACAGATGTTACCATCCAGTTTTGTAGGAGTTTAAGCAGGGTCTTTTCATCCATTCAAGAGCCACCAGGAGGAGCAGGGGTGTGTGGCGTGGCAGGTCTGTGTGTGCAATGCATACACACACAGGAGGGCTCTGCTGAAGAGAGAATAAACATATGTGTACATGGAACCCAGCTCTTGTTCCTGTCCTTACCTGTTCAGCCCAGGATTTAGTGACCTCCATGAAAAGCTTGTCCCCAGCTGCAGAGTGTCAAACTCCAGGCTTTCTTCCTGTTTGTTGTTTTAGACAGACCACTCAGGATGCTCCTGAAGAGGTGCGTAACCGTGATTTCAGAAGGGAGTTGGAGGAGAGAGAACGAGTTGCTGCCAGAGAAAAGAACAGAGACAGACCAACCAGAGGTAAAAACTAAGAAACAAAAATCTTAACTCCTTTGTGAAACATTGCTCTTGCATGAAATGTGGTGTTGTAAGAAGTTTGCAGTTGCAGACAGCATGTCATGAGAGTAGAATTTAAGGTATTGGCCTGATAGTTCAGAGCTATTGACCTGCAAGGGAATGTCCACTGGCTTTCATGCTGGCTTCATGCTAGCAGAAATCTAGGCCAGCCCGTAGAAAAGCGTGCCCAGCTGATACAGTTTAATTGTAATGAATTGGCAACAAGTGTGTACAGCTAATAAAGGACTTTTTTTTTGTACTTGGACAAGCAAGACAGGAAGGAGAAAGAGTAATGATTCATTTTCTGCTGTTACAGCACCAGTGTAACAATAAATCTGTTTGAAAGCATGCTATTCTTTTCACATATGGTGAAGTAATAACAAAATCGAAGAGCCTTTTGAGAAATACTCATTTTTAGTATTTAAGTACAGCCTCTTGGACTTTGGGTTTAGCTGTGAAGCTATTGCATGGCTTTCAAATTCACAGAAAAAAGTAGACGTGGTTTGGACCAAACTAGCCAACAGTAATGCTTTGGGATCATCCTAAATGGGAACCCTCCAGCTGGATATTTGTAATAAGGATATTTCTCCACTTCTGTTTTTTATGGATTTTTTTTTCTGATTAATAATAATGTCAATAATAATGACTTAAAAAAACTTCTGGAGGCCAAACTATGAGTGTTGGGATGTTATTGCTGCTCTTGAGGCTTCCTAGTGGGAGGAATTAACATGGACATTAAAACTGAGAAGTGAGGGGAAAGTAAGCATAAGCTTGTTTCTCTTACTCTAATGCAAGACAAATTGTGAAGATTTTTGCTTTCTGACACTAGATGCTGTTAAATTACATGACTTAGACACTTTTTGTTTTTACTTTTACACCATAGAACATACAACATCATCTTCTGTGTCTAAGAAGCCTCGGCTAGACCAGATTCCTGCTGCAAATCTTGATGCAGATGATCCTCTTACTGATGTATGTATCTTCTTTTCTGTCTTCTTCCCTTTTGTTACCCTGCCTTAAGGATTTGCTGTTAATACTATATGTACTTCTAGGTTGTCTAAAGATTTCAGACAGTATTTTCCAACGTATTTTCCTTTTACAGCTTCTGTACTGTGGTGAAAGTCCAGAGTGGTTCAGAGGATTCTGGTCCATGCTGTAATGGTATTCCTGGAAAGCACAAAAAATCCATGAAACTGAAAATACCACTTGCAGTATGGGGAATTACCACTGGTTTAGTAAGAATTCCCCAAGGGTAGAACTGTTCAGATAGCTGCGAATGACTGTCTGCAGGAAGCACCCGTGCTTGCCTTTGACTGTGCTTCTTATTGCTGACATCTAGGAGTTAACTCAAAGGCTTGACAATAAGCTCTGGGTTTTTTAATCCTGTGGGTTTTGATCCCAGCAGTACTGGACAGGTTAATCAGGCACACATAATGACTTGTATCACAATGATTGAAGAGTGACTGAGGACACCTAGTCTCTAGAGTCCGTCAGTTACCTAGCATTTTTAATTGCAGTCATCCCAAAAGCATAAACATATTTTTCTCTTGACTTTACTATAAAAGAGCAAAAACCCTATTTGTATTGTATTTGTTGCTACCCAAGTATTTCAGAAATCAGCCAGCAGCAAATTGTAGCCTTAGTTGGGCAGCCCGGGGCCATTTTTTATTAAATGAAATGAGCAAGCTGATTCTTGCTTTCCATTTGTTACTATTAGGAAGATGATGAAGATGAGGACTTGGAAGACAGTGATGATGATGACACTGCAGCCCTTCTGGCTGAACTGGAAAAAATCAAGAAAGAACGAGCTGAAGAACAAGCTCGAAAGGTAAAATCTCACATATTTAAAAGTACTTGTTTTTTGTGAACTGATGTCTGTTAAAACTGATGTGCCTTAAGTACTTGGCATGAGTGAGAACTGGTAAACAAAGTGCTGTTCAAACCTCCTCTCAGATATGATGGATTTGTTCTTCTGTCTAATAATTATTAAGAATTTGTTTTCTATATAAGACATACTGAGTGTTTTACTCACTGAAACATTTTATTTCCTTTTCCTACACTTTGTACAGGCAGTGAGTCAAGATAATCTTGATTTCATGTGTAAGTCCTCTGCACTCAGCTATTATACCAAAGGATATAGTGGCATTAGTGAGCTGCATGAAATCCAGTGTAATTTAGTTTGTTAACTAGCTTTTATGAAACAAGAAATACTATTTTAATTTATGAAATAAAAATGCGTGCTTTTTGGTGCTGCTTCTTATGGCTGCAGGTTTTATACAGTAGTTGTCCTTTTACAGCTTTGGTGCTGCAAGGAGCTCCAGTTTGAACTGTAAGACCAGAACTATTTTCATGTGATTATACACAGGCAAATGAATTTGAAAATTGTCTCTGCAAAACAGAAAAGACGGTAATCTTTTCAGAACTGGGAGACTCCATTCACATGTAGCTTTCATACCTCTCTATAATCTCTGTCTCTACACCATGTTCTGCCCTTGAAAGGGGAGGAAAGTCCCTGTAGTTACAAATGTTTTCCTGTGAGTGGGACTCAATCCTATGCTAGTGGTCCTTGGTGTAAGAGGGATTGTTGGTGTGGAGTGCATTAGCAAGATTCCTAACTATTGATTGGACTTTGGAGTTTGGACTAATTTCTGGGAGTAGTTTGTGTTGTCAAACTTACCAGGTTTTAGGTTGGTATTGGGTACTGGTTCTAACATTATTGTATTGCAGCAGAGTTTAGAGTCCAGGTATTTCATCTGCACTGCTGAAACACTCTCCTCTGGTGGTGCAACAGAAGTAGTGGGTATGTGCAGCATTCCCTCATCTGCTTTTACTAAGCGCTTTCTGTTTTTGAGTAGGGCTTAAATAATTTTAGTGCTTTTGTGAAACTTTGGTTCCTTCACCTGGAGTGGTTTTTTATGTTTTTATAGTATACTCTCCATTAGTATAAAACAAAACAAATACCCCAAACCATCAAAAAGTCTGTCAGAAAACCAACCCACCTGTCACCTGTGTATAAACTTATCTGAGGTATTTTTTCAGAACATGCTAAATAAACACATTAGACACTGATCAGGAGACTAATTAAAGTCTGGTCTGACAATGTCATGTTTTAGTGCCTCTGTACTTGTAAGCTTTCCTATAGGTTAACATACACATTCATAGGTTAGTGTTTTTCATGAATGCTTAGCTGGCAGTGAACAGGGCTGAGCTTCCAGCAGACACTAGGAACAGCTAGGAGAGAATAATGTTGTAACTGCTGTTGGCAGCATTGTAGTTGTGAGCCTGTTCTTGCCTAACAATATAAAAATTTACCTTTAGAATCCAGAAGGCCTGTAAAACAAGTGAGCTCTGCAGTTTTACACTTAAATAGTATGCAAGGCTAAAAGCTGTACCATGCTGCTTCATTGCAGAAATTGTGCTGTACAAGAGTGTTGCTACTTGATTGCCCATCTGGCCTGTGAGAGGTTTTCTGCATTAAAAGGATGTCTGAAAGCATCTCTTGTGTCTTTATCTAGGCATTTGAGGTACAGCATGAAGCAATGAATTTGTCTTTTGTAGTAACAGCATGGTAAAAATTACTTAAAAACACTGTCAGCAATTCGACCATGTATTTCTATGCGAAATGTACTAAACTACAAATTAAGTTTAGCCATGTGTAGGAAAGATTTTGACTTCACTTGTCCTTGCACAGTGCTTAAAATGAAATTGTAGGTCTGTGTGGATTTTCCACTTTGCTTGATAGTTGGAGTTATGCATCAAGATTAGGCAGCTTAACTTGTCACATTTCAGTGTAGAAAACTTGCATTAGGAAAATAATAGTAAATTGCAGCTCAGATAACTAAGTGCTTGCTTCTTTTATCATGCCTGGAAAGTAGGAATATTATAATCTCTCTGAAATTCTCATTTTGTCACTAGATGGTGCTAAAAGCCACAAAGTATTTGGGATAGCTCTTATTTTGTTTTGCTGTCTCTTACAGGTATTGTATGTTACTTTCATGGATGTTCTCTCACCCAGCAGCAGGGCTTGTAATGTCCAGTGCTGCATGCATAGTGAATAAAATTGTGTTATGTATTTGCAATAGTGCCCACTATTGCACAGTCAGAATCTAGACCTACAGTGTTCCCAGCTAGTCTCTCTTTAAAATTGGCATCTTCAATAAATAGAGGGTGCTCTACAGGTACCTGGAATTTTATTTTCTTGTGGTTTTTTGAGGAAAAGGAAACTAAGACTATTTTGATGGAAAAAGTAAAAGCCAGAGTGGGCCACAGCCTTGGAAAGAGTCTTTAGGAGTAAGGGTCATCTTTGGAAAGAAGTCTTCTGTTTGTTCACTTTAGTCTGCAATCCGTTTAGGTTATGCCTTGTTTTCCGCAGCTTTGGAATAAGATGTTGCTGGCTAAGCTTTTTGGAGTTATTTTACATAAAATCCTTTTCCATTAAGGTGCATGTTATTTCATGTTACTATGTACTGCAAGCCATAATTTAGACCTAATTTTGTAAGTAACCTTGTATTAATAATTCAGATGACTTCAGGATAGCATCTCATGTAAAGTCTTAGCTGTGCAGTTGCTGTTAATCGAAATCCATGTACAGAAATGCTTTACCTGCTGAAATGCTGCTGTCCACAGTAGACAACATGGATAAGCCAGTGGCCAGGCAAAGAGAAACTGTGGAGTGAATACCTGTTCTCTCTTCACACTGATCATCATTCTCTAACCCCATTGTTACACAGACAGATTAATGTGTCTCTTCTTGTCATCTTCTTGGAACATCCCAGGGTCTTAACAAGGTTAAGTGGGTAAACTACTGTAATATATCCCAAACCTGTGCCCAATGTAGATTTTTTTCTCTTATACTTCAGTTATTTTGATTACTTCTGAGACTTCATTTAGAGTAAACTGTATTTTTGTTAATAGTCTTCACTCATAACTTTGGTGTCCATTATTTAAGTTGCCATTAAAGTTCTCCTTTAATGGCAACTTAAATAATAGACACCAAAGTTAACTTATTTAAGTTGCCATTAAAGGCAACTTTCCAAATGTATCTGTGCTGAAACAGCTGTTAAAAACAAAATATGAGAGTCTGCTTTTTATGTGGTGTCCTGTTCTCTGTTAACTTCCCTTATGGGCAACACCAATTTCCATAGAAATCCTCTAAATCTAATTTTGACAATATTAATATTAAGAGATTCTAATAGCCTGTCAGTCAAATAACCAGTTCCTTTCAAAGCTTGTTAACGTCTCAAAATGCTTTATTCCCTGAAGTTATGTAGAATTATTAAATAAATACTATGAATGTTTTTTAAAAATTGTTTGAGCATGGGAGTCCTCTTGATGTTTCCTCTACAATTGCAATCTCGGATTGTTTCTAGTAGACACTAAGCTGACCGGGAAATTCTAGTTTTGAATGCCCTTTCTGTGGAATTATTCTAGGTCTGTATAATACTATACATACACTAAATTGGTGTCTGCGTTAACCATCCACGGATAGGTTTCAGGAAACATTTCAATATTCTAAATTAAGCTTTACAGTGCTCTTGTTTTTCAGATTTCAAGTGCTTCCTTAGAAAGTAAGTTGAAGTAATAAAAAGAAACTTCAAACCAGTGAGCAGCTGAATGTATGTGTGCAGTTCTGGCAAACCTGTTTTAATATCCAGTCGTTCTTTGCTTAGCTGAGAGCAGAAGAAGTTTTCAGTTTGTTTTCTAACAGTTTTATTTCACCAAGTTTCTCTGTAACTGAATATATTACTTTACTGGTGGTCAGACTAAATCTTAGCTCTGCCCCCTGTTTTAGCCATGTCACAGGGTTTCAAATAAAACATCAGAAAATGAGTCTTGATAGCTTTTAACATTTTCACTTTAAATCTCAAGGGTCTGACTAAAACTAGAAGATCAAATCAGTGATTAAGAAAATTTCAGCCAAGAGGCAAAAGCACATGGCAGAGTATGTTTCTTCATTCAGTGTTTGAGACATACCAGGAACACTTAAACCTTGACAAGAACTGGTGATAACATCCCTTTCCTTGTGGACAAAATCACAACAAAGCTGTGTGTGGACACTGCCATTGTGATTACTTGGTGCTCTTTGTTTTTGAAGTTCCAATTAATTATTTGAATCTCTGTGTTGCACAGTTAGTTACTTGCACAGGGTCAGATAACAGGGTGTGTCTATGCATTCTTGAATTTCATTCCCTGCTGCTAAAGGCAGTGCTGTCATAGTTTGTTATTCAAAAATTAGCATTTAAATCAGGTTATGCAATTTATATTTTTAAACTTTTTTTCAGTCTTTGGTGAGATTGGGTATTTCAGGTTTTCTTTAAGCTGCTCGACATCTATAAAAACTGAGTAGGATAACTAACTTATATACAATGGAGTCATTTGGGGAATTTCAGCACTTTCTGTAAAAGTAATCTTGCTCTATGCTAAGGGTAGGATATGCTCAAAATAAACATGGTAACGATGTTTTTCTTTCCTTTGCAGTCAGAAACAGATATGCCAAGGAAAGAAATTCCCAAGATTGCCTCTACCACTTGTTTTATCTGCCACTTCCCAGTCCCCTGCAACTGTAGTTGACTTAAGTCAATGCAGTTTTTTTGCTAGCAATAATCAGCTGTAGACAGAATTCAGTTGAGCACAAAAGGCCAAGTTGTTGGGGCCAATGTAAAAGTTGTGTCTCGTAGCCTGCATGGTGGTGCAGTGGAGATGCAGTCAGTAGAGCCTAGAGTGTAGTTGGTCTCCTGTGTCATAATTTAGTGTGAGCAGTAATTTAGTGTGAGCACTAAAAGCAGTCTTGGCTCCCTCTTGTATCCTGTGCACTCACATCTGCCAAGATGTGAGCTCAGGTGCCTATGGGACCATGTCTAGCTGTTGGTGTCTTAATCCAGAGCTAAATCCCTCTTTTAGTCTTACACTAGTGCTTGTAGTACTTCTTAAAAGTGTTATTTCAGCTTTGGTTTTTTTTTTCTATCACCACATTTTGTCACTTAATGCTTTTCTTTGTTATTAGAAATCAAACTATGTCAGACTGATTGAGGCTGAAGGATATCATGTGGCTTATGTCAAAGCAGATAAAGGTTAGGGTGATGTGTAACATGCCTTTTTTGAAATCTTGGTATAGAAAATTAGAATGTGCATCTGTGTGTAGGAAGTACATGGGAGAACTGTATGCCTATTTTTTATGATTCTTAATATTGGCTTTATCTTTCTCTCATGATTCTGAATATTTCCCATTCAAATGACTGAGTGCTTTTTGCTTCTCTTCATGCATGGTGGAGAGTGCTGGAATTGTCAGCTTTGTAGGAATTGATGAGATTAAATCTGAAATGGGGAAAGGGAGGCAGGAGGAACTGCAGTTCCTCCTGAAGAGGTGCTGGCTGACTCCAGTTGGTTTTTGACCACTAAAAAAATTGTATGTGAAATGCATTGTAGTTCTCTGCATGTCAGCGGTGTGTGGATGCATTTTCATGCATCATAAAAACCCAAACCAAATTAGTAATGTCTGCCTCAGATAAGGTAATGCATGATGCACAGGTTCAGTGACTTTGGATGGTGGCTGAAGTTAATGTCTTGGAGGATAAGACTGTGCCATGCTGTACCTGCCACCTTCAGAAGAGTTCACCTGGACTCCAGCACCAAAAAGAGAAACTGCTGCATCTGTTTGCATATAGAAGCTTGGAACAAGTTCTCTCCACAGAGCCATTTTTCAATAGAGGACTATTAATTTCTTACAATGGTCTTAGTAGTGCTGCCTTCTCTTGATTAGGAATTTTTTGGTTTGTAGCCTTTTCATTTGCTCTCAGTGTTTTTTCCTGGCCTGTTGTGTTTTCAAAGCCTCACTTTTAATGGAGCACTGAAGATTAAAGTTAGTGGTGCAGAGCCCACCTCATTTTGGACAACACAGAGAAAACTTCACAGGCTTGCATCCAGCTGTAAATTTGCTAATGGTCATTAGGAGTACCTGATCACCTCCTGGGAGGTACCTGAAGATCAGTACTGGGTTTTTGCTTGTTCCAGTATCCAGGATTTTGCTTGGTTTCAAAGCAGTGCTTTGCATGCATGTGCTGTACAACAATCTGAGGGCTGCTGGACTTCTGGTGGGAACACATGGCAACAGACTGCAGTAAATGGGATTTCATGGCTCTTGGCTGTTCCATGTTATGTGGAAAGAAGATGGTAAATCAAAGGCTGGCATTCCGTGCTTAAGCAGCTGCATACGTTTCTTGTCTCTGATCCACAGTGAAAAGTATAATTTGAGTTTATATTTCTAACATGGGAGGAAATTGCTGTTCCATATCAAATATTTTTGTTCTCCACGTTTCCTTACTTACTGGGGTGATAATAACAGAAGTTGGACTGCAAATTTTAGATTTAGAGCTGTTTGAAAATTCAAAACCTCAATTGATTTGTGTTAATACCTTCTAATTGTTGTGGTTTGTGTTAAAGCTCCATGGATACAGTAGCAGGAAAGAGCAAGTTTTTCCAAGGCATATATTTTAATAAGGGCATTACAGGGCTTGTCCTGAAGCTGTGCTTTGCTTTTGAGCAATGTACCCATCTGAGGGCTCCTGGACTTCTGGTGGGAACACATGGCAACAGACTGCAGTAAATGGGATTTACTCCTATCTGGGGAGCTTTTCCCATCCCACTAGCAGTTAATTGCAGCTGGTTCTAGATTTTGTGAGAAGCAGTGTAATGGTAGGTGTTTTTTCATAATAAAACTTGAGTAGATTTTGAAAAGTAAAATCTTTACCAGTGACCGTGCATCATCTGCTATTTGTGTGTACATTAAATCCACGTTCTTAAGAAAGCTGAGGTATTTAAAAAGAAAATTTCATAGAATCACAGAATGATTTGGGTTGGAAGGGACCTTAAAGGTCATCTCCTTCCAACCCCCTTGCTGTGCACATGGACACCTTCCACTAGACCAGGTTGCTCAGAGCTCAGTCCAGCCTAACACTTAACAGCCTAACTCTGTCCAGCCCTAAAGACTTCAAGAGACAGGGCACCCATCCAAAATTTCACATATCTGATCAATTTAATGGAAAAATATAGTAAATCTAAGGTAATAATAAATAACTTAGTATTGATTAAATGTTTGAAGCTAGGGAACTCTGCTAGCGTCAGCTTCAAGTTTCGCATTTAAACCTTGTATAATCCAACAGCAAGGAAACTGCTTCCTCTCTTGACATCCTGTAGAAGTTCTCAGCAATTAATTTTCTTCAGGTTTTTTTTTTTTTTCCCCAGCCTGGGGAAAAACCCTGACCTCATAATCTCTTTGTTTTTAATTTATATAATTTTTAAAAGCCATGGTTTGATTCTCCTGCAGTGCTAATGAGGTTTCAGTTCATTTTTTAACCAGTGTCTTCACACCATAATTCAGAGTAGGAAACCTACTTAGTCATCCTAATTTAAAGAATTACTTTCTTTCCTTGCTAGTTCTTTCATCAAAGAACACTCCCTGCAACATTTGTGGAAGCTTGTGGAAAAATATGTAAAATTAATATTAAACATTAATTTTGAAGTCTGAAAACATTTAAGTCACTAGATGTGCTAATAGAGTTTGAAAGTGTGGGCAGTGAAATTACTTTGTGTTACTTGTAGTGCATTGCTTCACTTAGGCTTGAGTTATATGCATTTGACAGTACAAGGACAAGAAAATTTGTCTGCTTCTTAATATTGAAACTCTTAAATAGTCTTATGACATCCTCTGTTCATTTCACTGTGGTGAGGCTCTCAATATTCTTTTTAATTGGTCCCTAGGGAAGTTGTAGTTGTAAAATCCAAACAGCTGCTGAAAATAAAGAAGTTTCAATATGCTGTATGTTTTCTTCTGCCTGCTGAATATTTTATGATGTGTTGTCTTTTCTCATGAGGATAAAGAGTTTTTAATATAATAAATATGTATGTGGTAAAGCTAGAATTTACCTGAATATTTGATGGTGCATCAGAGCTAAGTAGAGCCGATATGAGTGTTGCTAGTTTGACAGTTTATTAGCAAAGTCAAGCTCTGTAGAGTATCTCTGCTTCTGTCCTTAATCTCCTCATATGCAAGTGCCAAACACTCTGAAAAATCTGAGCTAAGAATTAAAGCTCCATCTGTGTGAATGTTCAAAGCTAAATAATGTGTATCTCTACCAACTAGAGGAGAAAAGTGGCCTAGAAAAATAATATATCCATTTCTGGTTCTCAGGAACAAGAGCAAAAGGCCGAAGAAGAGAGGATTCGAATGGAGAACATCCTGAGTGGTAACCCACTGCTGAACCTCACTGGGCCAGCACAGCCTCAGGCAAACTTCAAAGTTAAAAGGAGGTACTGTGCAGTCTGTTCAGTGACACCCATCCCCTTGCTGACTCTCACTGTTCAGAGTCAGAAAGTGCTAGCACTGTAGCTGGTTTCTGTTTCCTTCCTCAGATCTTGTCACAAGTGTGTAGGAGATGGCTTGGGGTAGAAAAATAGATCATCTTTTCTGAAAGACTAAAATCTAATCCTAATGACTAGTTGTTCTGTAAGAGGGTCAAACTCCATTTATATGTTTTTGTATATTTCACTTAATTTTCATGCAAGCTTACTGAAATTAAAAACTTCTGTTTTCAGGTGGGATGATGATGTTGTCTTCAAGAACTGTGCCAAGGGGATAGACGAAACAAAAAAGGACAAAAGATTTGTCAATGATACTCTACGATCAGAGTTTCACAAAAAGTTCATGGAAAAATATATCAAGTAGTACAGTTTTATGTGCAGTAGTGAAGAAGGACTTGGTAGGTTGTGGCTGTTCCCTCCCTTGCCCTCAGAATTTAAGGCTGAATGTTTGGTCATGGATTCGCAAATGCTTTTCCAAGATCAGCAACAGCTTCATAATTAATCAGTGCTATGTATCTGGAGTTTTTTATTCCTGCATATTGTTTTCCTTTACAGTTTTAATTAAACCAGTTTTGTCTCATGGATGTTTTTTTTTTCTTCATGTTTGTTTAGTTTTGCTGTCCACCTGTAAATGGTAAAAGAGAGAAGCTGATTTGCAATAAATACTGCTGATCATTTAAATTGCTTTCCAAAATCCCCTGTATTTGTAGTGATGATGGTTTGTAAGTTACACAACTTAGATAGATGTCAGTATTAATCAAAGGTGAGGAAGAGCTGAGTATGGGAAGCAGTGTGAGCTGAAAAGAACTATATTTTCTGTAGCAAACTGGACTTCCTCATAAAAGCTAGTTAGAAACTTAGTCAATCATCGTTTTTTAGTTTCTTTTTTCAGTCTGTGTGTGCCCTTTAATGGTGGTAATAGAATTGTCAGAAACTTGCAAGTGCTTTTATCAAACAAGAGATACCAAGATACCATAGTTCACTTTGTTTACTCCTCTAATGTCTGTGTAACACTTAGGATGGTAAAAAATAGCAATGACTGCAAAAAAAGCTAAAATGTGAAAGGTTTATTTTTTTTCTGTTCTCCTGTCATCTCAGTTGCATATGAAATTTTAGCCAAGTGATGCACTGGATAGGAACATAACATTTTCAAAATGGATTAGTTACCTCCCTGCCTAGGAGGTCACAGTGGCAGAACTCAGATGTATTTATGTAAAATTCTTGCCCTTTTCCTTGCCTGTGTTATGCTCAGTTGAGTTATTCTCACAGATGCTGTTTCTTAGTATTATTTTCAATTTCTTAATTTGAAAGCTTGCCTAATTTTCTTAATTTGAAAGCTTGCCTAATTTTCTTAAGAGAGTAAATGTAGAGCACAGCGTTCCAGATTTCTGTTTGACTGGTGTCCTGTAAAAGCTTTCCTTAGCTTTAGCTGTATTTGCCACCCTTTCACTAAGCTATGCATAGCTTACTAATGCCAGCAGCTCATACCCGCCTTTACTTGGAAATGAGGTTTTCAGCATGCTTGGGGTCATGTGAGCTACTGGAGGAATATGTGTTTGTGTTATTTCTGCTGCATGCCTCACGGTAGAAATTATTCTTGGGAAGCAGAAAAATGGGTGTAGTTTGTAAGTCTCTTAATATAAAGTGACTAACATCTTGGTATATTGGCAACATGTTTAGAAGGTGGGAAGAAAAAAAGTTAAGGGCTGTACTTGTCAGGGCCTGGTAGTGGAGAATCCAGCTGCTGCTTCAGGTCCAACCTAGCAACATAGTTGTCATGGCAACAGCAAAAAAATACATTGATCTCACAGTATTCTGAAATATAATTGCTGTGCCAAAGTGAGTGAGCACAGTCTTATTGGATGGGGAGACAGATGGAATGCCAGTTCAATGCCCTCATGGAAAAGCACATGTGCAAAAGTGACCATCATTTGTGTTCCTGAAGTAATGTAATTTTTCTTGGAAAAAATAACTTCAGAGAAGTCAGATGGCTGGGGTTGAATGAGGTCTTCCACAGGCATGCAGGCAGCTGTTCTGCACACCTGCAGGAGCATCCCTTCCTTAAATTGAGGCATGACTCAAAGCTGTGCTGGGTCATTTCTTCCAGTAGTTCCCTCCCTCACAGGTTCTAGAGAAAGATCTGTAGGGACTTTAGAGCTCCAGGCTGCAGCTTCATTTGAGGGTTTTTGTTGGCATTTTTTTTCAGCTCCATCACAGAATTTGCAGCTCCTACCTCTGATGTTCTCCCGCAAAACTTTTGTATTTTAGCCTCCTGAGTGTAGGCTGACCCACAATCTGAAGACTCAGCAATACACCAACACAATATGCTAATTAAGGAATCTCAAATCTTACCTTTTGGTGGGTTTTGTATCATTAATTATGGAACTTTCTTTACTAGTACTGGAAAATCTGAAGTGCTCTTTGATTTTTTTGTCAGGGAAGTGATTTCAATATTGATATTTAATTTTCTACTGTCCTTCTTGCACGCATCCAGGAAAAGTAAGCAGGTAATTTGTTTTTGTAAAATTGTAGTGTGACTGTGAGTTCTTAAAAAAAAAATCAGATTGACATTCTACACCTCTGCTCTCAGCAGAGTTCTTTTTCCAGGAGCCCCTGTTCAGTATGACAAATAGCTTTCAACAAGGACAGTGGACCTGGCAAAGGCAACTTGTTCCAGGAGGTGAAGTGGAAGAAAGTTAATGTTCAGTATTTCAAGGAAGGCATTATTTTGCAGTTCCCAGCAATCAGGATTGTTCAATCCTGTGTTTTTGTAAGAAACACCTGAATTTATGTGATGACTGGTAGGTATAGACAAAGCCTGTCTGCTTTATAAACAGTTTCCCTATTGTTTATGGGTACCTTTGGAATAGCATTGCAACTGAAAACTAGGATCTGTTTTCCATGGGGGCTAACAGTTAAACTTCTAAGGTTTTTTACAAAGCCTTGTCTTTCAAATTTTCCTGGAGTATGTTTTATAATTCTGTAGGGATTAATAGTATGTGGAATAAAGCCTAATGGTAGTCCTGCAGGTGGAAATAATTGTGCTGTGTGTATACAGGGTTCTAAAACATTTATTGTCTATTTGTCTTCCTCAAGTACATGGCTGAATATTACAGCTTCCCACTACAACCAGCAGGATTGCCATCTGCATTTTTCAGGATTTCTCATTGTTACAGGTACCAGGTAAGCATCCTATGAATGCTTGGAAGGAGTTCTTTTCTAAAAAAAAAAAACATCCAAACCTTTTTTGGTGAGTTCCAGTTTCTCTGTTCACTTGTATTTTGTTTGAAGTAAAATCCTGGGGCAGGGGTGATCTGGTACTTGCTCTGTTTCCCTTGGAGTGTCTCATGGGCAGCCCAGCTGGTGCCTGCTGTGGTGACAGCCCAGTGTCTCTTTTCAGCCAGGCAGGTATCAATTCCCACTGAGGTGCTGAAATTGCTCTCTACAATACAAATACCTGAAAGTCTTTCATGCTGGAGGAGAGATCTGAACACAAGGTCAAAGCATCAAATGCATGGGGGTTGTTGCCTTCAAGTGTTTCACTTCAAAGAAATCTAGGATGCAAGCCTTGAAGGGATGTGCTGATGCTCAGAAAGTGCTTCAGACTCAAGTGTTTATTCATATCTGCAGCCAGGGCTAGTTGGAGTGTGAAGCTCTTTTGGTTTTGTAAGGAAAGTCAGAATCACATGTAGGTGCTTCTTTGATTTTCTTTCTTTCTCATGGCATAGTACTCTGCGATACAGATTCAGGAGGAGGGAAAGGAAGTACCCACAGAAATGTTTTCATCCATGTTTTCATTCCATCCTCATTCCATCTCCTGTCAGCTTCTAGAAGGGAGTTTAATTAGTTGTTATTCAAAACCAAAACTCCCTGTCTGATTTTGTCATGCCTGTTTGGAAGAAAAATTTTGGGAAGCTTCTTCCAAGGAAACAAAGTCTTGTTGTGAGTTTTGTTGTGAGTTCAGCTGTATCTTCCTTACCAAGGCAGACTAAAACATCATATCTAGTGATAGAAGCAAATACAGCCTTGCTACCACACTGCATGTCCCAAGATACAGTACAAGCAGAGCATAAATGGGCACATCTGGAAAATTCACGTTTCCCTAAGAAAGGCTTCTCTGAGCTCTCTGTTTGAATTGTGGATAAGCAGAAAAAAAAGTAATACTTCTGTACATGCCCCAGTCACTCATTTGAAGTAAATTAAAAAAAAAAAAAGGCAAACAAAAAAACCCCAACACATTGAATTCTTATGTTGTTCAATCACAGATAGATATTACCTTTGTGCTGCTTTCCTCCTTGGACTGAGGTCAGACAGGTTGGCTTTTCTGTATCTCAGACTTGACTTTGTTTTCTTGGCATAGATGGGTGTATCAGGGGATGCAACTCAAGAATGACAATAATACTGTGTCTGGTGGGGAAAAATTAAATAGTGACTGTCTAGTTTTAAATTGCTTTAGTTCAGAGTTGGAATATACCAAAGGTTGTGTAGTAGTTTTCTTTCCCATTTGTAGCATCTGGCCAGTAGCTCAGGACCAGAACCTTTAAGTCACTGATTTTACCAAAACTTGAAATTACAAGTGAGGAACTTTCATTATAAAACAAAACCAGACAAAAAAAATAAGCACAAAATTGCTTGGAATTCTAATGTGTCTAGTCCAGCTCTAATGAGAAGAAAGGGTCATATATATCTAAACAAATTATGTCTCCTAATCCAAATCCCAGTTTGCCACCAAGCCTAAGAAACACATTCTGAAGTAGAGGTAAGAAGTGCTGTACAGAATGAAACAGTGAAAGAATGGAACAGAGAAATCTGATTGCTCTCTGTTGAAATCAGTATCAGCTGCATAGGAAAAGATTATTTCTAAATTGCATACAAGAGTATCATTTGAAAGACCACAATGGGTATCTGTTATGATAATTTTTGTAGAAATGGAGGCTGTAAAGCAGGCTGTATTCTGAAGAGCTTAAATGCTCAGCACTCAAGAGTGAAGGGCAGAATGAAAACAGGGTGTTCAGTCCCACAAAAAGCTGTATTTGGATGCTGAGTATTGAGCTCTTCTCCCTTTGGTGATGCATTACTTACAAATCTGCTACTTCAACCAGCTCTTGTCTCAGAAATACTCCTGTTAAGAAATTGGGCTATTTCTGGTTTTTTCTGAGTTGTTTTAGTGGATGGGATTTCAAGCAGTTGGGCTTTCTCCAGTGAAAGATGGTTATGTTTTCCTGCACTAGGAGAACAAGCTGAATTTGAGTTGGATGAGGGTGAAGGATACATCTGCCAGTTAGTCTGCTTACTTTCAGATGGGGTCCCTTGTGGCTGGTCTCTTTTTTGGGGCTGCCCAGTTGAAGTTGGTGGCACATGGGTGGTTGGGATTGGTGGTGAAACCAGGCAGCAACAAAGGTTGTCAACACCAAACACAGAGTGGAAGAAATTGGAGTCTTTTGGGAATAAGTGGGGTTTCTTTGGTAAGAAATTTGGTTTCTTTCTTCTGGTGATAAGAACTGTCACTTGCACCCCTGAAAGGACTGTCTTAAACCAACTTCCCCAATTACTCCTCCTAGCAATAGATGGATTCATCACATTTCTCACTGCAACACTTGTTTTGGGTAGTGCAGCATTATGATTTATTTTAGAAGGTAAGACTTCATTGGAACTTCTTTGCAGTTTGAAACTTTGCTGAATTAATTTCATTTGGAGCATAGGTAAGCTGATGGTAACAACAATAAATCATGTTTTCTGAGAACTATAGAATTTATTCATAGATGTTGAAATCTCTAGCTGTTTTATGCCCACCTCATATTTTAATTCTTGCATGCTTTTAAAAATGTATATTCTCTCTTTCAATGCATCCTCTTTTCAGGTGAGAGAATGAATAATTTTAGAAAATTCTGGGGCCAAATAATTTTTAAAATAAAAGCAACTAAAACTCCTTCTTTATGTAATATACCTTTCTACCATTTGTTCCAATATAGAATAAAAGCCAGATGGTGTTTTGTGGGCTTTAGAGCAGGGGATTGTTACCAGGGCTCTGGAGTCTCTTTGCAGCCAAGATGGTGGGCCTGAATTTTATTGCTCTTGATGGACTTGTGTTGCAAAACTTGTTGTATTCATGGAGTTGGGCACGAAGCAAAGGGATGAGGCAATGATTTTAGCCCTGCCCTGAGATGGGAGGGAAGCAGGGTTCAGGTTTTGGCTCTACTTCAACTTTTGTGAATTTACAGGAGTGGCCTAGGCATGTAAACTCTTCCAGTCCCAATCCTGGATCTTAGGAGAGAACAGGGTGCTGGCATCCCAGCTCTGATCCTGGTGGAAGTGGATATAGTTTACCCTTGTGGTGCTGAACCACTTGGAGCAAGACAAGGACCCTCCTTAGAGCATAAGGTGGTCACAAGAGATGCAGAAGTTCAGAGTTAATGTGCTCAAGGCAGGGGATAGCAGGAGAAGTGCTCAGCATTGGTCACTTGGGGAAGTTCACACTTGCCAGGTCAGACTCCTGCAGGAGGATGGAGCTTGGGACATTGCTTTGGCTGCTGAGGTGTCTCTTAGCTCAGCTGTAGCTTCAGAGCATGAGAGCATGTCTGGATCCAGAGGGAGAATGCCTTTGGCATGAAGATTTCATTAAAATTCCACATTTTCAAAGTCAGTATTTTTCATCAATTAGCAGTGATATGTATCAGAAATATTTTTGATTTTACTCTTCCTTTTAATAGAAAGCTACTGGCAATTGCTGATTGCAAATGGGAGCATGCATGGATAAAGTTTCTCCATTCCTTACTGCTGTAGCCTTGCTGGCTTCTCTTCAGCAGTTGTTGGTTTGGAGTGGATTTGTTTCTTAATTTCATCCCTTTTCTCCCCCCCAGTAATTACTCCTTGCCAAGAGTATCAAATCTGAGAACTGGAGTGAGTGTGTTGCAAGAAAATGGAGCGATGCCACAAAGTGCCTTGGTACAAGGGAATGTGAGGCAGGATTTCACAGAAGACCTGGAGGGTGTTTGGACTGCACTCAGCTGGTGGGAAACACAGTGCAGAACTGGCAGATGCAGAAAAAAGATAATAAAATGGTGAAATTAAGTAAAGGGAATAGATCTTGAGATCTATAGGGAATAGATCAGAAGGAGTGTGAGGGGTAAGCAGGAAAGATGAGGGGAGTAACAAGGACAGAAAGAAGCTCTTCCCACTCCTGCAATGTGCTTTAGGCAAAGAGGTGATAGCTCACTAAGTGGGCCCAGGTGGACTCTTTGTGTGCTCTCCAGGGCTCAGCAGCACTTGTTTCAGCTGCCCCAAAGAACGAGTTCCAGAGTCAGCACAGACAGGTGCTCCTTAGAGAACCAGTTCAGGGGCCTGTCTTTCAGCCAGGCTTTCCAAAGGACTCGGTGTCTGTGGGAAATGCTGAGCAACATCTGAGATTGTGGTCAGTTAAGAGCCATCTGACAGGGAGCTGGAAGATTTTAAAGCTCTAATTTCTGTCCTAGAATGCTCAAAAAACCAGTGCTCTGAGATGTCAGTCCTATGACTGGCATTGCTCTGGTTTTATCCCAGTGTTTTACTGCTGCCTGTGGTGGAGTTAGTCTTGGTCCTTGCTGTTGTAAATGGGAGAGCAAGACCAAGATGTTTCTAAATACCTGGAATTCTTTTTTGTTTTGGTTTGGTTTGGTTTTGGGTTTTTTTAAGTGAAATACAATCTCTAGAGTGAAAATATCAATAAACCAAAGAGGTTTTTTAATATCCTGGACATCCTAAGAGTCAGCTATGTATTTTCCTGCCAAGTGCAGGGAGTCTGGTAGGATAAGCTGCCCCTGGCAGCTGCAGGGAGAGTGAATAACTGAGTGTCTGAGAAATCATCTCCAAACCCAAGGTGTTGGCTGGGCATAGGAGGGGTGGTTTGATGCTGAATGGCATCATTACGGACAAACACAGAAGCTGCTCTTCCTAAGAAAAGACATTTGTCAGGAAGCCGAAAACTCGCCACAAGTTTTCTTGGCCAATGCAGCAGAAACAGAGTGGAGATGCTCTGGGGACAGTGGAGTGGGAGCATGAAGGACACAGTGGGACAAGCACTGGGTCTTCAGCAAAACCAGCTTCTGGAAATGGGGAAGTGGGTCCAGGCCTTGGTCTTTTTGAGGTTTTTTCATCCAGCATTCAGTAGGCCAGAACACATTTTTTTCAATTTCATTTTGTGGCATTTTATTTCCTTTGCTATCTTTTTATTTCATGTCATTTCTTGATTCCTCATTTCACTTATTTCATGAAATGAAATCTTGACATTTCAAATAAATAATTTCAATAAATGAAGAATTTTCATGAAGGAATTAAGTGAAAACAATGGAATGGGATTGGAAGAAAGGAAGTGCATCAAAGTGAAGCTAAAATAATGAAATAATTTTCATTGAAATCTCTAGATTTTGTTTACTTTCATGAAATAAAGGGGTTTTGTCACAGCAGGGTACCCATACTGCTCACTGTATCCTTTTTGAATCTAGCCATGGTCATGTGGATCTCGGCAGCAGCCGCAGCAATAAGCTGCCACTAGGGCTTGGGTTAGGGTTCAGATTGCTGCAGAGCCTGCAGCTCCAGGGACACTGGCACTGGGAAAAGCAGTGCAAGGGCATCAGGGCAGTGTGCTGCGTTGCCAGCTCAACACTTTTTAATCTGTACACCTGTGGCAGTGAGAACTTCTGCCTCAGTGCCAAGCTGCCATTAGGGTTAGGCTTAGGCTTAAGCTTAGGCCTAGGGTTAGGGACAGGGCTGAGAGAAAAGTCTCTTCTACTTCAAGCCCAACTTCAAGCATGTTTTTCACATGGGAAAAATCTTGCTGCTGGTGAAAGATCCAAGGAGAAAGCTGACATGGGTGGGGTGCAGGCTGTGGAGTGCTAGGAAATGTTTGCTCTAAAGGGGTGTATGAAATTCCTCTCTAAAATGGAAATGAACCTGGTCTGTGGTAGCTGTTTTGGGTCCGAACAGTTCAACTGGATGATGCACAGAGAACTGTCACACCCAGGGGCTGTGAAATAAATTAGTGTTCAAATGCAGACCCAGTTCCCACGATCACACAATCCCATTTTCTTGCTGCAAGCTCAAAGCACCATGCTTAGGTCAAGCTTTTTTACCTGGAAAGTTCTACATTTGAACAGACCTGGTCACAGCCAGGGGTCACTGGGGGATAACAGAAAAATTTCCCTTAACATGAAAGTCTAGCTCACTCTAGAATCAAATTCTTTGTATTCAAACTTTCTTCTGCCACTAGAGGTGACCAGATTTATTTTTCTCCTTCTTCTTCTTCTCTTCTTAATTTTATTGCTCCCTATAATGAACCAAATTTTTATTGTGCTTATTCCTATTCCTGTTTTTTCTTATTTTGTTTTTCTGATTCCTATTCTTATTTTTTATTTATAGCTTTATCATAGGATGGTTTTGATTGCAATCAATTTTTGAAGGCCATCTAGTCCAACTCCCATGCAATGACAGTGGACATCTTCAACTAGATCAGGTTCCTCCTAGTCTGGCTTAGTTTTATCCCTCTTGCTCTCTCTTCATCTACTACTGCTGCTACTATAATTACTGTAACTATTGTACTAATGGTATTAGCATCATCATCACATGCTGGACTCACCGTGCAGACCAAAACCCCCATCCCAGAGCCCTCCCAGTTTAAGTGCCAGGGTAAGAGCAGGCGGGATGAGCCAGCAGAGGGAGTGGTTCCCACGCAGACGCCCTGTGCCAGCTGGCTTTGCCCAGGAGTTGGCCCATGGCTCCGGGGAATGGCACAGGAGTGGTGGATGGGGACAGGGATAATGTAGGCTGGTGCTGCAGTCCTGTTCGGGGTCGGGTGAGGCTTCAGAGCCCTGCAGGCAGAAGAGCCAGCACACACAGCCATCTGGGTAACACGATAAGGCACTCATGGCATCTGAAAAGAAAGGCTCAGCCATCTAAAAAAAGCCCTGTGGTGGGGATAAGGCATTATTTAACACCTTAACTGAAAGGGCTCTGACCTGTGCACCAGATTTAGGCTTGAGGAATGTGTACAATGATTTCATTTTAAAAGCAGAGGTGCACAGAGCTGGCATGCAGATAATAATGATCAACAAATATCCTTATTTACAGCTTGAGAGTATGATTTGGGGCTACCACACATGGCCCCACTGTGCAAGGCACTGTACAAGCACCTAGATGAGGGTAGCTCATACCTCTTAAGCTGCTCAGTCTTAAAACTGAACAGTAAAACTGGTGGCACATGAGAACCTGACTGCCTGGGCTTTCACTGCCTGTTTCTGGCAGGGTTGAGCTGGAAAAAGATGTGGGAGGCAGCAGGGTGAAAGGGTGCAGCAGAGCAGGGAAGGATGTGCATTGAGAGGATGAAAGCCAGAGCTGCAAGAAGGATACTACAAGAAAGCCAGAAAGGGAGCTTTTACAAGGGCATGTAGTGATGGGACAAGGGGTAATGGCTTTACAGAAGAAAAGTTTAGATTGGACATAAGGAAGGAATTCTGCATTGTGAGGATGGTGAGACAGTGGCACAGGCTGCCCAGAGAAGTTGTGGATGCCCTATTCCTGGAAACCTTCAAGGCCAGGTTGGATGGGGCTTTGAGCAACTCGGTCTCACAGAAGGTGTCACTGCCCAGGGCAGGGGTGTTGGAACTACATGTGGTTTTTAAGGTTCCTTCTATGAATTCAGATGGGATTTGCACCAAGAAGCAATTTTTTTGCACACCAAATTGCATTGCAGTTTTAATAGCAAGCCTACCAGAAAGGGTCATCTTAAAAATGCTCCAAGTAACTGGCCAAGCAAGAGGGCCTCCACCTCTTCACACCTTACAATACCTTTCTTCCTTCTGGAGCTTCCTCCCAGCAGTATTTCCCTACCTGGGCTGCTCAAGGCCCAAACCAGGGACCAGCAGAGGGATGTCAGCTGCCATCACAGTCCCCTCTTCTCATTCTGAGCCCAGCTGTCCTGGAGGAAGCTTCACATGCCTGGAGGGTCACGGGCTCTCCACGGACACAGGGCACACAGGCACCAGGGGAGCCACGAACAAGGAGTCAAAGAGTCCACCAAGCAGCTGGAGAAGCCATCACAATGGTCAGGTCAGGTGTATGACTTCCTCAAAGGTTGTAGCACTGTCATCCTCCTGTTTAGCTTGCCAAAAGCTCCATCGCTGCCTCATCATGTGGTACTGGGGAAAAAAGTTCCCTTTCAGCACTAAACTTTGCTGCAGGTCTTCAGCCTCTCACAGGATGGGGGCCAACACAGACCTGGGGCTCATCTCTTAGTTGCTGCCCTGCTTTGTGTCAGACTGGAGGGTACTGGCACAGGATTGGGTTCTGGACTGCAGCAGGGCCATGCAGGGTTACTCTGGAAAATATGCACACTGATACTTTGTTCATCTAAAGCTGAAGTGGTCGGTATGAAAGAAAATAGCTTGTGGTCTTCATACCTCGAGTCAATGAATTCCTGGGCCTTTTATAGCTCAGGAATGCTGGGCACTCGTGTTTGGTTTTACGAGGCTTCGAGGCTGCAGCTTAAGGTCTGGATGAACATTAATCACAGCAGCACGACTGCAGCTGCTCGTGTTTTGGCCCCTCCCTCAGGTGGGACTGCGCTGTGGACACTGTGCCCTGCTTTCCCCACTTGCTTTGGTTTGCAGAGAGGGGGGTCACCACCTTCAGGCTGACTTACCTGACCCACAGTGGTCGAGGAACACAGCGGGGTGCTCAAGACCAGCCCGGTTTGTTGGACTGCATCCAGGCCCCAGACAGGGGATCCTGATGACAAGCAGGATCGTGGCAGCATCCTTCCTGCCAGGGAGTGAGATCTGAACTTTTTACTTTTCACTGCAATGTATTATAAGTTGAGACCCAGAGGGTATTTAAAGATGTGTGAAATCACAGCTTTTTCCCAAGAATGCACCTCGCTGCTGTTTGTATGTTTGCCCCTCTCAAACTTTGGGAGGAGAAAAGCCCTGAAAATGGTAACAAACCAGCACAGAAGAGATGACACAGCTGCACAGTGCACGGAATCCAAGTGAATCCTGTAAAGGTCCTGTCATTTTGGATGGGACTAGATTTTTGAATGCTTCTTAATGGCAATCTTGCTAATATTTTTAGCTCTTCTGAGCTCCTTCTTTACACAATGCAGGTCTGTTACTTACTTTTGGAATAATGAACTTTAATGTTTAATCAAACTGACTCTGGAAGTTTGCTTCTTTGCATGTTTATTCCTGACATTAATATGCAAAATATATTTAACTTGCAGACAGTGTTACACTGACATTCTAGTTTTTGGCCAGAGCATCTCTGGTGAAGACACAACCCAAAAATGGAATAAGCCCCCTCCTTGTTGTACCTGAACACAGCTGGCCATGAGGCTTTTCCCATCCTTATATTGGTTTGGCCTCTGTTAGTTTCCTTTTCTTCCATCTTTTTGGCATGTATCTTGAAAAACAAGATACATGCGAAATTTAACTGTCAAATCTTGACTTGAAGGAAGTCAAAAAGCCACAATCTCAGCAATCACCAAACTTTTGTTCTTGGCACAAAAAATACTGCCAGCTGCCATATCTTGAAGATGGAGTGATCTGATGGGTCAGGCTGACCTGTGCTTGCATGAGGAACACAGGGTGCTGGGATCTGGGTCAAGCAAACTTCTCCTCAAGCTTCTGCAACCCCCCTGGATCTTTGCTAACACACTCCTGCTCTGGACAGGTTGTTTCTTTTCAATTGTGCAAGGATCTGGGGAGAGAAGGTTGGGACAGGCAGAGAACTCATAGGAGAGAGAGGCCCTTAGTGGCATTCATGCCTTTCATGCCTGCAGCTCGCTGGGACCTGATTCAGGAATTTTTTAACAGACACTTTCAAGAGCATGTGAGAGCCTGCTGAGCAAACCTCCCTAACTCAGAGCCAGACACTTGGCTCACTTTTGCTCCCTTCCCCCCATTTATTTCAGTTGCATAAACAAACATAGGAACAATATTTCCACCAGGCTGGAGCATTCCCCTTGCCAGCACTACAGCATGAAATGGGATCTGATCTTTATTCCTTACTGAGCAGAGTGTATAATTCAAGAACATCTAGATATGAAAAATATTTAGGTACCTCACTCACACTGATCCAACATCTGTCAAATAAAGAAGCCCCAGACCCTCAAGAAAAAATAAAATTAAAAAAAAAATCAGTGTGAGTTCTATGCTTAGCAGGAACATAGGCCTAAAAAATATTAATATCTTCATCAAAGTATCTCATTAAGTTTCCCCTCTCATTTCCTTCCAGTGAAGACAATCTCACTAAAATCATATCTCTTCTTGATCATCTCTAAAATCATGCTCTTCTTGCTTGGGCAAGCTCCCAGTTTGATCCTCTGCCTTGGAGACCCACAGATTTCATGCCCACATACACCTACTGGTGTCAGCTGCTGTGGGGCCTTTCATTAACACCTATGAAAAATGGAGAAGATGCAACCTTAAAAGTCCCTGAGGAATCCCCTCTTAGTCCTAACACATTGTTTGCAAAGCCTCAAGAATTTTTTTTAAGTTCTTTCTTCTGGAGCACTGAATGTATTCACACTGGAAAAGTGAGAAAATAAACATGTTTATACATTTATTATCTACAATAGTAAGGCACAAATTTAAACAGCAAAGAATAAGAAATCTTTGGCTGACCAACAATATCAACATTTGCTGGGGGTGACACATAACATCCTTCATTTCCCCCCCTATGTACAAATAACCCTCCAGCTGTAAAACACTGTACACAAACTTCTCTATACAACCAACAGCAATAAAAAATGACGGTATTTTACAACTAGTTACCACTGACATCACCTGGAATGGCTACAGCACAGTTTCCCAAAAACACAAAACAGTTCAAAGAGCTGGGAAAGCCAGCACAAATGGAGCTGGGCCGCTCTGCTCAGCGGGGCTGACATATGGCAGTAGTACTCCATCCAAGTCCTGCTAGTGCTTGGGCTGGAGGGAGACACACCACTCCTCCAGACCTTCCCTCCAGGAAAACTAACATCTCTTGAGCTCAACAGAATTGGTGAGAATTTGGTTTATTTCAGCTGTTGCATAGACACTGTCTCTAACAGTTTCCTATATCTGGGGCAGCATCAAGTGTAAAGCCAGCTTTGGATAGCAGCACCTGGAGAGACTGTGGTGTCCCCAAGGAAGAGTGCTGTACTCTAGCTGACTTGGAGAAATCGAGCTGAACCACTACCAAACATAACTGAGAGCTGATCCATGCTGATCCAGCACTGTTTCTCCTGGACACCTCACTGTCTGCCTGCACACAATTTACCGAAGAGTTTCAGCAAAAGAAATATTACAGCTGGTAAAAAAATGCTTAGGGACTTCCAACACCTGGGAATCCTTATTTCTTGGATAAAAAGTGATGCCATTAAAAATTCACCAACATTTTACTTGTATTCCCTTGATTTGTATTTCTCTTGCCCCATTCCTACCCCAGATGCTCGAGGAAGAGCCACGAAAGTGGGTCATTGGTGATGTCACACACGGTCCCGGCTTTTATGCAAACAATTACAACCTTTAAATTAACTTTAGAGGGGAAAAAATTATCTTACAAGGCATATATTAAGCTGCATAACATCTTCCAAGGGTTTTACACCTTTGGTTTCACAATGCAAAGCTGCTAATACTTGAAACACACAGTTTGCTTCCTGCACAACCTACCTACCACTACTTTGTTTAACAAGTGTGAAACTCAGAAAGAGGGTGACAACAACATACATCTAATTCTAAGTACACGCAAAAATAAGTGCATAGCTTTACCATAGCAATTTTGTTCTTTTTAAAAACAAAAGGTATCAGCCAGGCAGTACTGAGCACAAGGCTCTGGCCTGTGAAGGCTTTGAGTTCACAAGGGCTTCAGTTTTTGGCAAAAGCAGAGTTTAAAATGTCTGGTGTTCTCAACAGTCAAGGGCTCTGATTTGTCACCTACGGGAAGAGGTGACCTCGAGCCAGCCCTGAGTGCACGATTACTTCTAGCACCCATCACTTTTCCACTCTGGGTAGCTTCACATTAAATCCCATTGCTCCTTTTCCCAAAGTCAAGCTCTCCTTAGAGTGCACCACAAGCAGGAACTGCAAAGCCAATACAGAAATGCCTCGCAGAGGAAAATTTCCCCATCGGCATGTGCAGTGCACGAAGCCACGAGTAACACAGTGGGTGAGCTGGCTGCCTCCTACTGAATTCAGGGACTGAATTCAAGGCTGAAAATAAGAAATGTTCCACCCTGGGTAAAATAAGGTGAAAAGAAACCGCAGCTCAGCACAGAAAACCCATGATGCTCACATACTGCTTTGCAGTTAAACCCTTCCCTGCCTGCTCCTGCACTCCTTAATGTCTAGTCCCACAACAGCTTGAACAGCAGGTTGGTATGCTCAAAGAAGCTAGGATTTGGCTATAAGAATTGAAAGTAAGGAAAAATCTTGTTCTTACCACAAATACACTGATTCTTCAAATACGATGAACCAGTGCCCAGAAAGAGGTATCTTCTGATCTCACATGGCAACCCAGCTTAACTCCTCTAAAAACAAATCCATGCAGCTCTCCTCTGAGGGAACTCTATAACTCACAGCCATTTAGGGAGCTGCTGGGATCCTCCCCTAACTTTCCCTCCTGAAACTTTCCTATGGTTACAACAGGGTTTGCTTCAGCAGGGTCCCCCCTCCCCCTTCGGCATTCATCCACCAGGAGAATTCCAGCCAACAACTGCTCCTATCAAAAAAAGAAGTCTCAGCAAGCTCTGAGGTTGCAAGACATGAATATTTGTACTGTAAATTCAGCTCCAAGAGAAACACTTGTCCAGCCAGGAAAGAGGCACCTGACCTGCCTGCCCAGGAAAGCCACACCAATGCTACTTCAAACAAATACTTACAAGAACCTGCCGTGTACATCTACAGACCAATTATTCACAAAAATTAAGAAGTGAAATTTTTGAGACTGAAACCTTTGAGAAATGCATTGATATGGAGGAAGATGCAAGTTTTTCCTGGATTATTCAGAAACTTTCTCTGGCCTCCAAAGAGACAGGATTTCACTCCCTGTCCTGGTTGCTGAGGCAGGAAAACAGAGTAGCAGCGTGCAACCAGTCTGTAACTTCACTACTTTCTCTTTATGCCAGAAAACACAGTTTACTTTTTCCTCAACACTCCCCTTCTCACACCACTTTCCATTTTCAATGACCCCTTCAGTTCAGAAAATGTCAGACGTTCATTTCATCACTCCTCTTCAGTGCTCTTGACTCCTCGCCTGGTGAAAAGTCTCAATGTGTCAGACTCTAGCTTCAATTTGGGAATAAACTTTGTCTTTTTTCACACTCTCAGGGTTAGTTTTCAAGGTTGGCACACCGAGGACCATCTTGGGCCTGGCTGTACACACACAAAACCCCAGAGATGCTGTCCTCTGCTCAGATGAGGACTTCCATCATGTCTGTGTCTGGAAACTCAGGCTTGTGGAGCAGGCTGCTCACTCTGCCTTTGCTGTCAGGCAGCTTCCCGTGGCTGGAGTTCTCTGCAATGGAAAGAAGGGGAAGTTGGTCTTCAGTCCAAATTCAAGTTGTTCAAAGCAAATACCAACCCATTCCTTGAGGGTGGGGCATGTATTACCTGTACACCCTACATACTGAAAGCCATATTTGTTTAGGACACTAAGAACGTGTGATGCTGAATTCCCCACACAACGACAGCAGGTGTGTCGGTGTGCACAGACCCCGAGGTGGTATTTAAGCGATACACATCAAAGACTCTCTTTAGCTAAAACCATAGAATAGTCTGGGTTGGAAGGGATGCTAAAGACCATATAGGTCTGTGATAGTCAGCCCTTTTAATGATACATAGCATGTTTTTACAGGGAAAACTTGCTTTTGAGAGGAGATGAATGTATAAGAAACAGACTCTTTCAAAATAACATGCATAAAATAAATGTCTCCTCTGCTAGGACTGCAAACCAGCAGTTTCCACCCTTCAAAAATAACTAAAATTGTACTTCTTCACCCCTCCTAAATAAAAAAGATCTCCACTTTCTCCTTACTATTGCCCCCAGCTTTTCTTTAAAAATTAGGGAGAAAATGGTGGTTTAACCAACCATGGTTTCAGTTGAAAAAAAAGAGGAGATTTTGAGCAGGTGGGGAGAGTTTTCAAGGTGTGAAATTCTAAATTTTATATCTAGCAGCATAAATATCTAGCGTGCCACAGACGAACGGAGCTTTACAGAAGCTGCTGAGCACAAAGCTCTGCAAAGCCACCCTGGGCAGCCCTAGAAAGTTCTCTCTCTATAATTTTAGTTTCCCTGAAGAAACCTCCACCATACCTTACAAACTGTGGCAGCATTACATACCCACACCTTGCCCCCATTAATACTGATGTGTCTCTGGGGATTGCTGATACTCCTGGGGGGAGGGATGCTGACATTTTGCACTGACAGGGATCTGGCAGAGCTCACCCAGTTTCTCGCTGGCCACTCGTGTCCCCAGGGGCCGTGGGGCTGGGCTGTGTGACGGGGTGGCACCCAGGCGTCCCCGGCCGGGGAAGGAGGCAGTGGCTGGCCAGAAGAGCTCCGCGGTTTTGTCCGTCTGGGTGCTGCTGTCTTTGCTGCCTGTCTTTGCGTGGGAGGCTGCCGGCACTGGGATGGGCATGCAGGACAAGGACGGCAAAGGAGGAGGCAGAGAGGGGCCTGATGGGTGGTCATGGTGCTCCTTTCCCAAGAGCAGCCCTGAAAACACAGAGAGGTCAGTCACATCCTGGCTCAAATGCATGTGCTGTCCCCCATCCCACCCCGGAGCTACAAGATGCTGGGTATGGCTCCAGTCATTTCGTTTGGCTTAGTTTTTCCCCTTGATGCTGCTTTTTCTGGCATCCACATGGTACTTTCCTAAATCAGCTTTTTGAAAGCAGCTTCCCCTCCCTGCCTCGTCCACACCCATCCCAGTGGCACTTACTTCCAACACTGCCTTGCACACCTCCACACCCCCATCCTATGTGATCCCACACAACAGGCAGTCTGGCACTGATTTTCCCATTTATCTGCCACATCACATCATGCTGTCCTATCCAAAGGGATTCTCACCCTCTTGATTAACTTTATTCAGGCTTTATTTCTAGCCCAAATTTGTTATTTACTCCCATAAAGTTACAAACATTTGTGCTTGTATCTAGGAGGCCTTCCCTCAACTATGGCTTTCTATAATCAGTGCAGAATGATTTAATATGATTTAAAATGTAATTAAGATACAGTGCAAGGTTAAAGAATTAGTGGGTTTTTTTTACTCAAGCACAAGGACACACATCCTGCCCACAGAAAGTGCTCTGGAAATGAGCTGTCAGGGCAATGTGTGCCAAGGCACTTTGGCTAAGCTCAAGCAGAAGGATTAGCATGAAGTGATGGATGAACTAAAGCAAAAGCAGAACTCACCTATGCTTCCCTTCCAGAGCTTTTCCTCCTTCCTCTCCTCAGCTATCTGGTTGCTGGTGAGCGAGGTCTGGCGCGAGTGCGCGCCAGCAGCAGCAGCGATGGAGGGCACGGAGCGAGCCGGCCGCAGGCTGGCGCTGTCAGCTTTGCCAGGGTCCTTCCGCGACCGCTGCTGAAGGACCTTGATCATAGCATCCTTCTCAATTATTTTGGCGTGGAGATTCTTTATTCTGCCAAAATATGAATGCTCTGCTTACAGGAATGGAAAAAACATTCATATGGGCAGGTCTCCACACCTAGAGGCAGCAGGAAGGTCCCCAGGCAGATGCCCTGCTGCTCTGTCCTCTCTGCTTTTGGATACTTGGGCAAGACAGCTCCCAGCAGTTCCTCCAAGAACAACCATGCACTTCAAAACAGACAGCATTTCTAGCTATTAAGCCAAAACCTTTCTGCAAGGTTAACTGCACCCATCTATGCTATGGTTTTACTAACCCAGCAGGAGCAGTATCCTGACCAGGCTGCACATTGCTACATTTACAATACAAACACATAGGCAATTTTCACCCCTGTAATGCACTAGGGCCAAATCTGGAAACTATGCTTTGGCAGACTGAGTTAACCGCAGGATTCAGGTCTGTTGTCAGCTGGGGTAAAAAGACCTGCTGAAGTGAGTTCCTTTTGGTTTCTCTAAGAGGTGGTCTGGGCTCTTCCTTCTCCCTCACTGCTGCAAAAACAATCAGCACAATGGTGTTCAGAGGTGGGTAAAGCTTGCTACAGACCCTAAAGACTCTCAAATCACTAAAAAAAATGAGATTATCCAAACTCTTCTCCAGGAATGATTAGCACCAAATCATACTGAACAACTACAAAACTATGTTTTTCAAAAATCTGTACACTTTGACAGTCAAACTACTAGCCTGACTGTGCCATACAATATATAATACAATGCACTTGCATTTTGTGAAGCAGTGAAAGCATTAGTTTTCATCATCACACATTTAATGAACAATTTAAACACAAGATGTTAATCTATATTAATGAAGGCAGTGGCAAAACTCCACTACTTCCTTGGAAGCAGGATTACCTTGCATCTGTGACTGAAAAACAAAACCCAAACCCAGTAAAAACAATCACTGGTATTTTTCACAGCAACAAATACACCTTTTTTATAAAAGTGTCTGCAAATTTGTGTCCTTGCATGCCAGACTACTTTTAATAGTGGAACAGCCTCTGCTTTGTAAAAATGTTGGGTTTGCCACAGAAGGCTTAACAGGAAGGTAGGGAGGAAGTTATGACAACAATTCTTTAATCCCTGTTTGAATGCTGAAGAGCAAAACTAAGTCAAAGTGAAGCCAAGCCCATCCTTTCCAGGCACGTCGGAAGGAACAGAAGGGCATCCTGGTTTATCTGCACCCAGCCCCAACCCCACAAGAAGCAGGAATGGCAAGGCATATCCCTTACGTGTACTCCATGTCCTGGCAGCGGCGGTTGGCTTGCACGATCTCCTCCTCCTCCTGCCAGCCCCGCACCTCCAGCGCCGTCTCGCCGTAGCTGCCGTTGTGCGAGTGGCTCGGGGCCGAGGCATCCCTGGCAAAGGGTTCACCACGGTCAGTCAGGCTCCTGACACTGTGAAGCTGCCTTTTGCAAGTGACATTGAAACTTGCAAAGAAAACCCCAAACCCATGTTCAAAGAGCAAGCCAGGAATGCTGTCCATCAAGCAGATGGCTACCTGGCATCGGGACATCCTGTAGCAGGCTACTCTCAGCTTGGGCTGGGTCATTAATGCAATTTATTTAACTGGGTTAAAGGAACAGAGAGCATGCTGGAATCATGGGTGACCCACAGAGGGATAACAGCCACCCAGAAGGACAGGGTCACACATCAGAGGGACCCACGCACCAAGATCCCAGTCAACAAGACTACATCATGAACCAGTAACAAAGCTCTACGCTTTGGAAGTTGAAAAACAGCGCAGTAATTGCTGCCTAGACTGGAGTGCAAAAGGAACGTCCATCCTGAGTCACATATCTAAACACATTTCAAAGGGAAAACTCACTTTAGGATGTTTCCTGGGGATTTGGTTCCTAAGAAACTGGGTTGAGAAGTTAAGTATCCCATCCTCCTGATCACTGGGAAGTGTCACTGCCTTTTGTACTTTTGGACACCACGCTTTGACACAGACAAACTGGAGACAGATATCCAGACATACACAATGTGAAAGGGAAAGGGTTTACACGAAGGCATGTCAGGAATGGCTGAGGGGAGGAAGCTAGTTCAGACCAGGGAAAATAGAACAGGGAATATCTGTCTTCCTATATTTACAAGGCTGTTTAAACATCAACAGTGGTCATTTGTTCATCCTGTATGCCTGGGAAGGACAAGAATCAATGCAGATAATTGGCAGTGAAGAAGTTTAGCTTAGCTATCAAGAAAAACATTTTAGTTGGAAGATTAGTGAAGTGGTGAAAAGGGTTATTTAGGCAATAAAATTTCCCTTACTACATGTTTTTAAAACGAGGTTAAACAATCTTGTTGCAGGCCATGGGATGGGTGCAGCTATATACCACGTCCCTGCTCCCTCCGCCAGGGTACTGGGAGGAGCTGCCTTACCTGTGCTGTGTAATTTGGCACCTTCAGACTCCCAGAGGCCATTGCTTCAATCTGATGCCTAGATTTGATATGCCTTTGGACCCAGTCAGAAGGATGAATCCTGTCTCAAGCAACTATTCTATCTCACTGGCATGACACCCAGAAGAAGTGCATTAACCCAGGCAGTGTGACTCAGCAGGGCAAGGCAAGCAACATCCAGCCTTAAGAGAGCACCCATTCTGTACTATTTTGCCATGCTGTCCATGTGAACAGAGCTGCCTGCTTGCAGCAAGGCCATCTTACCTCTCTGTGGCAGCTGTGGCTGCAGCGTTCATGGCAAAGTGCCGGATCGTACTCTCCTCCAGGTACTTCTGCTCCCACTTGGTCATGTCAGCTTCCAAGGCCAGGATCCTCTCCTCCTTCTCCCGCACCAGCTCCATGAGGGCCGGGGCATTATGCTCTGGAAGGCTGCTTGCCTGGTAGCTGCCCTGCCTCTGCCAGTGGAAACAGTGACAGTGACAGATATTCATGCCCCACCAAGCTGACCCTTTTTTCCTCAGTTTTCTGGCACATTCAAAGACACCTCCATGTCTTTTGACAGGGGCAGGTGGAAATCCCAGGCTAAATCCCTTAGCTTGCAGGAGAACTGGCACATTGACCATATGTGCAACCCTAGCACAGGCTTCCCCAGACCATGCTGACAGAAGCAGGGATATTGCAGCTACCCTGGATGTGTAGAGATTTCCTGGGATAACCCAAGCCAAGGGAAAAAGTAGAAAAAAAAGTTGATAGGAAAAGAAGCAATGAAGCTTTAAAATACATTCTTCTTGCTGGGACTTCATGCCCATGGCTGGGCAGTGCTAAGTATGAACAGGCAGTTATTACCAGAGGGTTTATATATTAAAGCTGAAAAAAAGCACCTTGTGACCCAGTTACATGTACCCTGTTTAAAACAGCAGCTGGGAAAATATCCCAGCCATGCATTTAAGCTTGTCCCTTCTGGCACATTAGTTCTCTTGTGCCCTCAGGGGATGCTTTCCGTGGTGTAACAGCTAACGCTCTAACTAGAGGGGCAGAAGATTCCCAGGCACCTGTGGGGTGGCTCCCATGGGATGCTGACAAGCAGCAATGGGTGCACAACTCTTTCCATCTATGCTGCAAGAAAAGTGCTTGTCCAGGCAGGATTTATTCCACCCAGTTACAGCACTTTAATTTAAGTCACCTAAGCAGCATGGGTAGCTACCCTGAGCTCCTCTCACTGCTGATAGGGAGGCAGAGGGAGATCCAGTCCTTGGCTCAGCAGAGGGATGAGTGCACAATGAGGGGAGAGGCATGAAGCTCTGGGAGAACACAGTAGAAATAAATTAATTTTTAAAAAATGCAAGAGATTTGTTACACTCCATGGTGAATGGTATTGTGCTAAAGAGGAAACTATGTCTCAGGAGCACTGGCTTCTCATTCACGCTGCACCTTGAGGTTCCACTGGCACAGCTGTACCACTGAAACTAGAGATACCAGGAAAGGGCTGCAGCCTTTGCCTCTGATGCAGTAACAACATGTTTGGAAGATGCTTTCTGGAAATGCAGTATGGAGCAGCCATTGGGAACAATGGCTGTGACTCTGCTCCTGCAAAAATATTGTCATACCTCTGTCAGGAAGGTAGTATTTTGGAAGTGTGGTCCTGATTTACAAATGGTATCCTGGGACATCACAAGAGCTTGTAATCTTCTGAGTCAAAACATCTGCCAGCCCTGCACACTGAGCCTGCAGTGCTGACTGGAAGGGCTTGTTTATTGTTCCCAATTAGTGTGTCAGTGATAAGGAAGATTTGCCATTTGGACTCAGCTACCAGCAAGCCAGGGACAGAAGAGATTCTGGCTCACTGTCTCTTTGTGTGCTGGGTCCCTTCTGCTCACTCTGGTAAAAATGAGAAAAGAAAATCACCTTTTTTCTCTGCAATGAGAAAATGTTTCAGTAGCTATAACTTTGATTACTCAGAGAAGACAGCTCTGAAACAAAAAGCTGGGGTATTTTGAAGTAAAGTGAGTCTCTGCAACATTGTGGCTCATAAACAAATAGTATAGATAAAAATAGTAAAAATACCCCAAAGCTTTCTCCCAAAGCTTACAGGTGAGACAAGAAGTTAAGAGTATCTTTCCTCTTAAAACTGACTAGATGGAATGGGTGCAGGCATTTGAAAATTATGCCAACCCAACAACCAATTGCTAATTACAGTACTAAAAAAAAATTTAAAAATAAACAATCTGTAAATTACAGAAGAATTTTCTGCCAAAAGGAACAGACATAGCCTGAACTCGCAAGACAAGGATTTCAGCAATAGTCCATCCCTGTTACTTAATATATCAATCTGTCTCAGCCTTGGTTCTAGTTTTACATTCACTTGAATTTTAATTTTTCTTAGATGTTCTTTTCTCAAATGGTATTAGCATATTATGTTCTACGTAATTCCTTTGTTAAACTGGAAGAGAGCTGGCTGAGGGGGAACTAAGAAGATTTGAACACCAAGCCTGTGGTGGACTGGGCAAGAAAGACTTAAAACACTTCTATGGCAGCAAGAAATAGTAGAGATGAATGAGAAGGGTCTGCAGGGAGCAGCAGCAGAGTGATACCTTGGGCAGGGTGCTGGGGGACCTGCCCTGCCCTGGGACTGCCAGAAGGAAAGGGATGCTCTCAGGTCTGGCTGCTTCATGACTCTGCAAACTCCTGACACTGACCCTGACCGTAGAGCTATTTCCCAATGGCATCCTGCCAGCAGGATCAGCCCCTCTGCTATCTGGCAGCACAAGCTCTGTGTAACAGCTGCTTTGGTGTCCACTAATGGCTTATAAACAAGGAAAGGTTATAGTAGCAGATGCGTGCGATGACAGATATGGGTGAGCGCTTCAAGAGTTTCAAGAGTTCCAGGAGCATCATGCTTTGCTTATGTTGCTGCTTTTTCCCCAGGCCGCAGTTTGATACATTTAGCATATCTGCTCACTCTCCTCCAGGGCCAATGCCCATGTATTTGGCATTTGGTGCAGGCTGCAGCCTGGAAATTCTCCCTGCAACCTCCTCTTTTTTTTTCCTTTCCAAGATGACTGGCCTTTGTGACGTAGGGATGAAGGTGTTATAACAAAGGTGTTATAACTGCACAAAATACAAGCATAGCAATACCCCTCTAAGGACACAAGGCTGCTGAAAAACAAGGGGACACATACAGAAATTCAAAACTATACTCCTAGCCCATTCTGGACTGGACTGATATATAAATAATTTATTGTCTGAAGATGATATCACTTGGGTCCAGATCTGTTGTAGGTTGAAGCTTCTGTGAACCACACACATCAAGCTTTGCACAGAACAAATATGGGCCTAAATCTTGCTCCTACCAGATCCCACATCATCCCACTTGGCCTTTTCAATGAAACATCAGCTAAAATTTTTGGGGTGAATCTCACATGTACCGCACCTTTCCTCTCTTCCTTCTGTGTGGAGCCGGTTTGTGCACAATTGCTAGAGAGAGAAATACGGAAGGACATTTTCCCCTGCCTGCCCTTGGGCAAGGGAGCCAGGACATCTCAGCTCAGCAGCAGGCAGGGTTCAACTGTATCCAGAGCCCCACAGCAGAATGGCCCCACCCTCTGCTGAAGATCAGGAATAAGAATCATAGAATGATTTGGGTTGCCAGGGACCTTCAGAGATCATCTAAATCCATCCCTCCTGTCATGGGCAGGGAAAACTTCATGAGTTCAAAGGCCCATCCAACATTATCTTTAACGCTTCCAGTGATCAATGATCCAAAGGAATGGTTTAGGAGGAAAGCCCAACAACCCAATCCAAAGACAAGGTATCACCTGGCAGGGCTGCAAGTGACCACCTCAGTTCAAATCAACACCAAAGTGCTGGGGTCCTGCCCATATCACCCTGTGCTCACCTGCTGCATCCTCAGCGAGTCCAGCTCTCTCTCCAGGCGTGTGCGCAGCCGCCGCTCCATCTGCTCCCTCTTCTCACAGGCTGCCTGCAGCTGTGTCAGCGCCTGCTGCAGCTTCTCCACCTTCTCCACGTAGGCCTGCTTCCTGCGCAGCTGTGGGGCACAGGGGTCAGCAGGCTGCAGGGCACTGTACCCCACCCCGGGCCTCTTCAGGCACACACTGAGCTTGAGCATGGCTTTGGTCATTTGCTTCCAAGAGTTCCTCTAGGGAAAGGATGGTGTCTTTGACGGGCAGGGAATATGCACAGCAGGCATTGCTGGGACACAGCTACCCTTTTTGGAAGGAATGCTGCCCCAGATCTTCCACCCACTGAGGATCTGCTAACCATGAACCCCCCAGGCCATTTCTAAGCAAGAGCTCTGATGTTGGTGGACACTCTTTGGGCAAATACGCAGGACAAACCCAGTTAAGAGGAGTCCCCGTGGGTTTTATTGACTGCTGACACTCAGCACACTGCCTGCACCCAGACAGAGAGGTTCTTTCTTCACTCCTGCATATTTGCTCAGCACAGGTGGAACAAGTAGCGTGCCAGCAGCCAGAAGCACTCCCACCTACTCTATTGTGCTCACAGGCTTGTCCATGGTGATCTGTAGATGGGATGTCCTGGCAGCTAAAGCCAGGCCCCCTTTACATTTATAATGCAATTACTGAAGGGCTAAACATGACACAAGGGTTTTGCAATGCAGAGTTTTACGGCCAGAGATTGCTCAAGCAGCATACCCCAAAAGGGGTAAAAATTCCTCTTCTGTCACCCTAAATCCATCCATGTCACAGGGGAAGTGAAATACAGGCTTGCTAACAGTAAAAGCATAGTTTGGCCTAAACAAACCTCCCTTATGCCTGGCACCAACAACTGGCAGAGTGACCTCCTTAGCCCTGCTGCAATCTAGGGTAATGCTTACAGCTCCCTGGGCTTTCCCTGAAAATTAATGAGATTATAAACCCCACTAGTCTCTGGCAGCAGTATGAAGACTGCATTCCTTAGGAGCTCACGACTTGGCAAGACCCACACAGCAGAGGCTTCTTGCTGAAAGTGCTATTTTGGCAGTAGGAAGGTGTTTGTGTCACCTCCAGCCACACCAGCATCCCAGAGAGGGATAGGGAGCTCCCCCAGGGTCTCTCTTTGGCAGCAGACCTCATTTGCTCTCCCATGTCCTGCCAAATGCTGCAGGGTCCATCTGTATCACAGCAGCCACAACTTGGCTTTGGAGCACCCTCTAGACCCCAGGGTTCACACTCACACACCTCTGCCCTTGTGGCTGAGGCAATGCTCACGTGCCCACCACTGCCTTCAAAAACAATTTTGCGTGAGATATGCAACAAGACAGTTCTCATAGACATTCATAAGTTTATAGGGAGGTTCTCAAGCCAATTCTGACTTTTCTAGTCTGCATGTAGATTGATAAACAAAAAAAAAAAAAAATCACCAATGCATTTAAAACACAAAGTATAAAATGTTGTAATCCAAATTAATTTGGGTTGCCAGTGAAGCATGGATCCATAAGGGAAGGATGGCTAAAATCAGAGACATGGGATGCTAAGTTCCAACACCTTACAGACACACAGACTCAAAAAACCCCCAAAACTGGATGGCAACTGGAGAGGTACCAATCCATCCTCCTGCTACATGGTAGGATCAACTGTACATAAAACCTGGCACATATCTCTATAAGCTGTTTACAAAATCACTCAGGGGTAGGAATTACACGACCCATCCCTGCAAACTACTTCACAGTTTATTTTCCTTTACTGCCAGAAAACTTTTACCCTAATGCCTAATCTGGCTTTCTCTTATGCAATTTAAGCAAATTACTTCTTGTTCTGTTTCCAAACTGTGATCTACCAGAGCAAGAAGCATTTAATTAAACAATTCACTTCTTCACCAGATCAGCAAACTTGCCTGAACACTGCCCTTGTCCCAGGGATTAGGAAAATAAAGATGAAGAAGAGCTAAGGCTAAAAGGAGATCATCCAAGCAAATAAATCTGAGTAAAGATGAGTGGGTCTTGGAAAAATATCTGTGCTAGAAATGTAACTCCAGTTTGAACAATTGCATTCTACAGATATGAGATTTGAATGAAAGACTGTAAGGGATGGAGAATCCACTGTCACTCTAAGTAGATTGTTTCAGTGTTAATTACTCTTAACTCTTTATATTCAGCCTGATTTGCTAGGCTTCAGTCTCCAAACACTGCATCTCATTATTTCCTCTTATGTTAAATAGAAATGTTTAATCTCTCTTCAGCAATTCCTTCTTCATCCATCCCTGGATGGATAAAGGGAGAGCAGTGGATATTGTCTACTTCTACTGCACCTGGGGAGAAATAAGCCCATACTCCAGTACAGGATGGGGGCTGACCTGCTGGAAACCAGCTCTGCAGAGAAGGACCTGAGGGTTCTTTACTATGTGGGTGACCGAGCACTGGAACAGATTGACCAGAGAGGCTGTGGAACCTCCCTCACTGCAGATAATCAAGAACCATCTGGACACAATCCTGTGCCATGTGCTCTAGGATGACACTGCTTGAGCAGGGAGGGTGGACCAGAAGACCCACTGTAGTCCCTTCTAATCATAACCATTCAGTGATTCATGTTCATGTGCACAGACTGAAGCTCAAACAACTTTTCCCTTTAATTCTTCCCAGCAAAGAACAGCTTCTGGACCCCAAATAAATTGTACAGCTGCTTTCTGAGCCCTCTCCAATTATTCAGTTTTCTATTCAAAGCATGGAACAGACACATGATTCCAGTAGCAGTCTGCTAAATGACATGTGGTAATAATACCACCTACACATTTTGAATTAAATCCTTCTACTAGCAGGCACTCAAGGATAATGCAGATTTATATAGAACACTATCTTATGTTAATTCAACTTACTCGCTACTGCTTATTTCTCAAGGCTTGATTTAAAATGCTGTTAATTACATGCTGCTGGTAGAAGAAATCTGGGCAGATTTACAAAGCAGTGTATGAGCTAGAGCTCTGTTAACAATAATAACAGTCATTTTGATTTGACTGAATTTGTGTTTTCCTCAATATATTCCAAACTATAGTAAAAATCCCTGGCTTAAAATGAAGGTTTAACACTGCAGCTTATCTTCTGCATGTGTCTAAATAAGATCCAGAAACACTGGAGACTGTTGAAAAGGTGCTCGGATTCAGCCATGAAAAGAGGACAAAAGGGAAAGTGAGTGCTGGAGCTTGGGCACGTGCTGGCAGCCTCAGATTAACTGCACTTCACCCAAGCTGCCTGACACTGCCTTGAACAATTAAAACACACAGCTGGACTAAAATTCATTTGAGCTGCCCCTAGACAGAACAAAGAAGTTAAAAGGTACCAGATCAACATGATAAGGACTCTGATATACTCTGGCAAATACCAAGGCATCACTCTCATATGTCACCTCTAAGACCTACCATGCCCAGGGCAGGAGTTTACCACCTCTGTAACACCTACTGTGCCCCAGGCAGGAATTTACCACCCCCATAACTCCTGCCATGCCCTAGGCAGATTAGGAGCTCCCTAGAAGGGAACATCTAACCTCTGCTCAGCTCTACCAGTCCACAATCCAGGATCCAGCAGAGGCACATTTACATTTCTGTTGAATGACTAGACTAAAACCTGACTACTGCCAAGGTCTTAGAGCCCTAAGGCTGCAAACATACAACACAGCAGGCACAAGGTAGGTTCTTGAACCACCTGCCTGGAGATCACTGTATAAATGCTTCTGCCTTCACTAGTCTCTACTCAGCAAGTCAATGTTACCTGCCAGTACCACACTGACAGTCTGTGGACCAGACACAAGCTAAACACTACTTCTTCCCATCCCCTCCATGATGCCATGAGTGTAGAAGCAGGCATTGCCACCCAAACCATTCCTTTATTCAGCCCTTTGTAATGAAATGCAAATAGAAAACCTCAGGTTGCCTTTCAGCCAAAGACTGTCAAGTGAATTATGTACAGATTAAAGATATGATGGCTCCTGCAGTTACCCCAAAGGGACTGCCCCAAATACACCCAGATGGTGAGCAGGCTTTAGTCTAACTAACAAAGGAGCAGTTAACTTAATGTGATCCTCTTCTTGCTCCTGAGTGCATCCATCCAAGGAAATGGAGTTTTTAAAGTATTTCTAAACAGGCAGTCTGAATAGGCTATTTTGGTCAGGTATAAACCAGCAATGTCTTCAGCACTCACATATAGCACTTTAAATCTTCCAGACTCAAAGTAACCATTGGTTTAGCCTGACAGGGAGTCTGTCATTGTCATTTTACTGTCAATAAAAAACATACAAAAATCACAGAGGTCAATTCTCCCTTCACCTTTCCAAGACAATGAATGGCACTTAAGTTAATTGCAAGTATTTGAGAAAGGCTTTCTCTGCTCCCCACAAGACCCCTTGCATCCCCGCTCCCCTTGCCAGCCCTGGGGAGGGAGGAGGTGGAAAATGAGGCTGGGAAGGGGAGCAGAGCTGCCCAAGATCCTGCCAACAGTCTGTGCCAGAGTCTGAACCTCTACCTAATCTGCTAGGGCAGAGGGTCATCTAGCCTTCCTGTCACCAACGACCTGGCCACTTAGGCAGTAAAGATCAGGTTCCTTTTACTTCCCATAAAACACTCTCTCTCTGTTGGTCCCAGGGACAGAGATTTTAGGGGTCTGAAAGGTCAAAAGGGCCTGTTTTGACAGTTTTACCCAATCTGCTACCATGCACTGACTTTCAACCAGTTACTAGATCCACACCTCCTGATTTGAAGGTCCTTAAGGAATTCAATAAATTGAGATTTTCTTCACCAGTAATGGAGAACTGATAATGTCATTCTTAGATATAGTTAAAACTGAACATTATTTCCACTATGAATTTGTCTAGTTTCAGCTTCCAACTACTAGGTATTGCTCTGTCTGTCAGTTTAAAGAGCACCTGTGCCTGGGATTTCGCTTCCTCTCTGAATACCTATTTTCACTATCAGGCTCATATGATTACTTATTGGGATTTTTGCACTTCTTGGGTCTCACAGTATGATAGGTTCTCTTCAGCTCTCAAATAAAACCTGCAGCTCTAAATCCTGGTCAGTCAGTCTGCTTCCAGCCAGATCAGCCAGATATTTTAAGATGTGAAGTCACCAAGTCCTGCACTGCTGTGTGCATCTCAAAAGCTTCCTGGTACTCTTTGATGAGAAATGGGATGCACTAACACCACATGTCTCTATCACAGTCCCAGGCCAGTGAGTAGTCAGTTTTTTATTCCATTTTTCTGTTAAATCCTACCATTACCTCAGCCACCAGCTAGTTGAATTTAATCTTGTTCCTGGTTGGATGTTGAAGGCTTTGCTCTAGACACAATTATGGTCTCCTTTGCTGGCTTGTTTGGCTCAGTATTGTGTAACTACACATTTTCTCTATAAAAGGGCAAGTGCAAGGGAAACAGGAAGACCTAGCACTCTGTGGGTAGAAGAGAATCAGGACTTGGTGGAGAAGGTCTAACCATGAGCCATGTGTATCCTCAGAGCACAGAAATATTGTCCATGCCTCACCTCCTCTTCCAGCTTAATAACCTTGGCTTGTGCATTGTTTAGGGCCTGGTCAAGGATTTCAATGTGCCTCCGCTGGTCCTCATTGGCTGAACGCACAGCTGCCAGCTCCATCTCCAACTTTTCCTTCTCCTTCAAGTTCTCTTTGTCTGAAAGAAAGACAAGAACAAGAGCCACGCCATGAGGACAGCTCACAGGCCCCAGACCACACACTAGAGGAAAGCTGTCACCTCCCTAGAAGAACAGAAATTATGAAAAGCAGCAGCGAGCAGGGCCTTTATGACACAGTGCTGAGACACAGCAGGCAAGGAGCTTCTACTGCCAGGGCTCAACCCCTCAGTGCCCAGCCTTACACCAGCAGCAGAGACCAGGGGCAGCTTGGGCTGCATCTGCACCAGCAGAGCTTGTGGCCCCCAGCACTGCCTCACAGCTTTCCATTCTGCTGAACTGCTAGCACATCCCCCAGAAACATGTTGGCTTGCACCAGGTACCCCTTTTTTACACAACACCCTACATCAAGAGCTGCTGAGAGCTGCCAGCTTCAATTCTGCTGCCTTCTGTAATGGACAAGAAACCTCAGCTCCATGGATGTGGGCTGTGCTGTGCCTCAAGCTTTTTATTTGCAAAGATGGAGATCAGGACACACAGAAAATTGAAGAAGCCAAATAGTAAACACAAATCTGTGCTGGACAGCCTGAAAATGGAAAAAGGGGAAAACAGTAACAAAGAATATGATAGGAAGCCTCTGTACCCACATCCTCTGCCCATGCAAAGAAAAGGGAGGCTGTGGGAGCCATTTCAGGCCTATGGGGGCCCTGGGTGACCTTCCAGACCTGTAGGATTTAAGGATCCAGTGACCAGTGCTCCCCTTCTGTTAAGCATTATGAGACTAAAGCATGTAGATAACCTCTCTGCTGAAAAATCATCCCTTTTTGGGTAAGATTTAAAACAACATTAAAAAAATAAACAACTGGCTAAATTCAGTCTGCTCTGCTCACGTCTTTGTCTTCAGCAACAAATTGACTTTTCTGGCAAGCTGTGTGGGGAAATGCTTGGCTCCATCTGCTTCTGCCCTGACAGTGCTGAGAAGCCATTTCTGGGAACACAAGAGTCACAGGCCAATCACTGGATCCTGATGTCAGAACACAAACAGTTAATGACTGAAGTGAGCAGGGGATCGAGGTTTCTGAAACATCTGAAATTTCAAAATTTGGCCTTTGTTCTGAATGACAACAAAAATAGATACTTGGAAAACCTTCAGGAAGGAAAATTTCCTCCAAAAATTTATTTGGCATCAATTAAATGTTGTTTTGATTTTTGATTTTTAAAACATAGCATTACATAATTTATTATTTTTTAACTGAAGTGAAAAGTTGTTTCAAAAACACTGAAACGTGGGAAACCTGCCCCAAACACCCAGCCCACGCCACCCAAATGTGGCCACTCAAGCTGGAAGCCCAACCATCCACCTTCCCCCAAGCAGGGTCAGAAAACTTCTCATGGCCAAAGTCATTCCATTTTAGACCTGAACTACCCCCAGCAGGGCCACATTCTTCCTTAGTGTGAGGTGGGATGAGAACAGGTTTAATTCACACACCATCAGCAGGTGCCTGCAGTGAGGTGAGATGGACACAAGCTGAGCCATATGTACAAGGCAAACGTGGACGAGGTGAGCCCAAACCCACCCACCCATCTTCTCATTTATCCTACCAGGAGGAACTCAGCACCTCATAAAAACTGCTGGCAGCAATATCATCATGCTGGTCACTGCAAAGCCCACAGGCAAAGTCCAGTGAGTGCTGTGGACACTGCACCACTGACTGCCACCATGAGCCATCTTGGTATGATGGTGGCCTTCCTCTTCCCTTGTTGGCATGGGATTTTATATCAGACATGCAGATCTCTTCCTTCAATGCAAAAATATTTACTTCAATCAGATTAGCCAGTAGGAACATTAGTATCTATTGTAGAAAAGTGTAAATCTGGGCAAATTATCAGTGAGCTAATGTCATTAGAGGGTGAGGAAGCTGGAAGACGAATGCAATTTCAGCCCTCCACTCCACCACCTCATGCTGGGACCACACATGCTCTGCTCTGGATTTGAAACCCATGTTTCACATTACACATGGGGATAACATAGCAAAACAGGACTTGGGATCTTCATTTTCAGTTTCCATTCGTGGAAGTTGAAGTCCTCAGCCTACCCTGTTGCACTGTGCTTTCTATATTGCCAAGAGGACTAATTATACACAAATACACAAAATAATCACCACTAGAAAGCTAGCAAGAACAATCTCCTGAACAGCTCTCAACATTTCTCTGTGTCAGCTTCATCCTGCAAAATTCTAGACACACATTTTATAAGTTCTTTACTTGCATTAATTTTTAGTGATGAAGGACTTAGTTGAACATACCTTAAATTCTCTTCAAGTGCAAACAAAGTATCCTTAAGGTCTAAAAACACTGTTTTACTACACTACTCTTGCATACACCTTTTCAACTAAAGGACTCTAATTAATAACTATTTCTGTGTTCTGCTGGGTCATTGCCATACCCCATTACAGAACAGCTCCCAAAAGGCTTCACTGTTGCAGCTCACAGTTGTAATCTCACAGTTTTCTACAGACTGCCTCTGACTGTTGTACCTCCACACACCATGGATATTACACTTGTATTTCAGCTGGGTACAGGAAAGAGGATGAAGCAAGAAGGCTGCTTCAGTACTTCTCAAACAGGCTTTCTCACTTGTCAGGCTGGGCAAGTGCATCAAAAGTAGACAAGTCTTGAATCTGCTTCGAAATGGAAACTTTAGACAAAAAGATACAGGCATGAGATGACACAGACTCAGTGTAACTCAGATGTGACTCCCACCTTAGCACACATTACACCCGAGTATCAACTTATTTGACCATCTCAATACATCCCAAGCTGATTTTTGCCTTGCTCTGATGCTGCAGAGTGGCAACAGTCCTTGCTACTACAAAATGACCACTGCTGGCAGAAGAAAATATATCAAGTTACAGCAACTGGAGACTAATTTGGCTGCAGAAGACTTTCTGCAAACAAAAGTGGTTCCCATAGCACAACCCTTGCAGAGCTCCCAATAATTTCTCTTATGCAGGTTTTCATTTCCCAGTGGTGGCTCTTCACTCACAGCTGTTAATTCCACAGATGCCTTCCAGTGACCATGCCTTTCCTCAGTGAAACCTGAGGGATTTCTTTAGCCTGTCATCACTCTTGCAGCTCCTGACATGGCAAGTGTGTGGAGGAGCTCTGTCATCTGCCATCCCTGGTCACAGGTGTACACCATGGTAGCTGCTGCCAGTCACCCTTGGACCAGCTGATGTATCAGGATGGGGCACAAGAGTCACCTCTCCTGCTCACCTAGATCAAGCTGTGTCCCAACCAACTCCGGTGGCCCAACCTTCCCAAACAGCCATGGCTGTGAGACAGGGGATATCAAGTGCAGGATGGGCCCTCATGCTCCAACAGCCTCCCCAGACTGACTGTCAGAAGGAACCTGAAATGAGGACAGGACTTTGTTGCCTGCTCCAAAGACCTCTCAGCAGCTGGTATCCACCCCATAATAATAAGTAAAAGAAATCAATCAGTATTTATACCAAGCAGCCAAACAGGAGAAGGTTTTCCACAGCTTTACTACATTCTCTACAAATTAAATAGACTCAGGTTGCCAGGCCCAGACATTTCCCTGCAGAAGAGCAGCAGAACTGCTGTCCATCTGTCCATCTGCCCAAGCCTCACTCAGTCCTCTGCAGCTGTGGTTTGATGCTGACAAAGCTGGGCCAAAGGAGGCCTAGAGCAGCAATGCAGATTATTTCCTGATTATTTCCGGTCTGGAAATGGGAACCTTTCTTTGCCTGGGATATTTGGGACAGAGCTATATGCACAAATTCATGGCACATGAACTGAACATTCCCACAAAGCAAAAGTCTTTATCAACACCCTGCTAAAACTGTCCATGTATCCCCACTAACAGATGTGGAGCCATGTGGATGGGAACAGACCTCAATCTTTCTCAGACACCTGAAAAAACAGTGCTCCCATAGTTCAGAAATCCCAAAAAAACAGACAGAATTCTCACACTCCACCAAAACATATTTTTTCCAAGATATGAGGATAATAAGCTGCATTGTAAGCTTTCTCTCAGCCCTATGTCCTTGAAACCATCCTCAATCTTCCTGCCTCTTCCTTTCCACAGCATCTCTCAGCCTCCTCCTAAGTGTCTCTTCTCTTGCCTGTATGGGCCTATATGTCTCCCATCAGTTGCTGCTTCATGGCTTTCCCTAAAAAAACCCTTTTCCCTGACAAAACATCACATAATTATCTTTTAACTAATATGGTGTGAGTATTGTCCAGCCCTGCCTAGCACTCAATACTCAGAGGCATGTGGCCTGGCTTTGTCTATTATAATTGCAAAGAATAAGATTTTTTGTCACCTGCAGTCTCCATCTCAGAACGCATGACTGCTCTGCACTGCTGTACTGCTAATGGAAAGCTCTGAGAGGAATCTTGAACATCCTTCCTTGCCAGATTTCTTTTTCTGGGAGTCTTTCCCAATACTGGAGTTTTACCATAAAAAAATTGCTATGCAGTATTACCAGCCTCAATAATCTTATCTTTCTTCAGCTCATCACCAGAGTGGCTTAAATATGACAACTTTTAGGAAACTATGGATGTTGGAATCTTCTTATATAACTTGGGTCATGTTTCCCAACTGTCTTCCAAAAACATAGGGACTAGAAATCTGCTTTTGCTTTCCTAATGAAAATTTAGATTTGCATTCACTAACCTGCATTTACTTAATAACCTGCTACTCTTCAGAATAAAACCAAAACATCACCTTCACAACTAACCTTTTTCTCTTCTTCTAAAATGACTATTTCAATCTCAGTGTATTTAAAGCAGCTAAAACTCAGTTTCCTTCTTCTCAGTTTTCTGGCTGTGCATCCTATTAAAATACATGAGGAAGATACAAACTGTGCTTGCAAAAACCCTCAGGTCAGCAGTGAGGTACAGTCGAACCCCAGTCACAGTCTGTCCCAGTGGAAGACTCAGACACACACAAACATCAGAGTATAAATGCAGTCAGCAACAGAGGATTTCCAAGCAGATCCTTTTATGGACTCTGAGAGGGGTGTTTGTTAGGCAGACACCCTGATATCGAGGTCAGTACTGTGCATATCCCAGCAGCCCAAAGAACATGACTGAAGAGGACCTGCTTTACATGTGCCCATTTTTCTATTCTTGGAAGCACTCTGCATTGCATTAGTAACATTTAGCTCACTGGCCTAGCCAGGAGACACTCCAAGCATCCAGACCTTCTTACGTGACAGGATCCAAAAAGCTATATTTGTTTGTAAGCTGTGAATTGATTGCAGCAATATGCTGAGTGCACAGCACAAAGTTTCACTGCTAGATATTTATCAGCAGAAGCACAGAGCATGTTTATGTATTGGAAAAGAACTCAAACCGAGTCCATCCTGGGGATTTAACTCTTCCTTGTAGCTAATAGCATATGGCAACGCTGCCAGGCTGTCTCTACGTGAAGAGAGCAGATCCCAGTCTCTAATTTCTACTGAGCAGCTTATCCCATCTGAACTCTTCCCGAGGATGACAAGATTTATACAGCAATGCCATTTCCTTAAGAGATCATCCCATTGCATTTGCAGCAGTATCTGCACACCTTTATGCCATTTGCTAATACAACAAAGCTAACAGGTCATGGAAAAGATCACTAGATTCTCTTCTGGTTTGTGCACATGTGTACCAAACAATCAGCTGTGCTGGCATCATTGCTGCTGGTGGGAGCCAGGAGAAGGCTCTCCAGCATTTGGAGCAACTGCTGGACATTGCAGGGCTGGTGGTAAGGCATGTGGAATAGTACCAAACTCTGCAATGCTAATGGAAGTGGATGGTTCTGCACTGCAGTTGCAGTTCATCTTCCAAGGAAGCTCTTGATGTGATAAAACAGAAGGATGAGCTGTACGCAGCAATGACCTTCACTGGGATTTCAGCTCACAAGATACTGCACAGCTTGGCCAGCAGGGCCAAGCCCTTCTGGAAGCATGCTGAAGATGCTTAGGATACAAAAGAAGCCACACACATCATCCAGCTGCTCAGGTTGGATGGTCACACACACATCAGTGCATGGCAAGGAAATCAGCAGCACTAAGGCCAGTCATTATGGGAGCCTACCATGCATTGGGAATGCATGCTTCCGTAGCATAGAAGCTCTTGCTTCTTTGTCACTTTGACAAATCTTTGTCATTTCAGTCCTTGGCAAAAAGCATGGTTGAGCTCTGCTCTTTCTGCTGTTAGTCAAACATGGCACTGATAACTAGTCAGCAGAACTCGTTCTGAGCTTCTCCCAGCCAAGAGAAGAATCTGGCTTCTCTAAAAACATGCATCTTTAGAGATTATCTCTGCAAGCAACACTTCACAATTTCAGATAAATATTTATCAAAAATAAGCTAAGTTGTGTTACCATGAACTCCCACTGCTTGGTTCTGGTGCTCAGAGGGAAAAAACCCTACCCCAAACAATCCAGTCTGCAGCTTAAACAAGACTGTGTGATGAATAAGCTGAGTAAAACCAAGCCACAAGCAGAATAACAATTAATAGCAAAGTATTCACCTCCACTCCACTATGTATATATGTGTGCATGTATATATGCATATATATATATATATATATATATATATATATCTGCATCTTCCAAACAGATCAGCACAGTACTCACTCTGAGTGGCATAAAGGCCCTCTGTTGCCTTATCCTCATGCCCATCGAAGTCTCGGCTGGCCAGCTGCCTATTGGCTGTCTCCAGTCGTTCTGCAAAAAACAGGAAATACTTCAAGTATAAATATATGTATATGAAATTGTAGGCCAACCAAGAAAATAAGATGCATGCCAGCAGAGAAGTATAAATAGACTCTCTGAAGGAGGATATTAAAATGGAGGCTGACACATACATAAAAGATGAGGCCTTTGACCTCTTCCATGAAGCTGTGTTATTCAGATTCACAGAAACTGGAAGAAAGTCTCTGCCATTCACAGCTGACATGCCCAGGCAATCATGTCTCACACTACTCAAAATGCACAAGGCATTTGCAATCTGAATTACCCAACTGTGTAAGGAGATGGCTGCTTTCCTGCAGTGAAGAGCTGCCCCTGGTGCAGCAAGACATCCTGGGGAACAGGAGCCCCCAGCCCAATGACACCACTCCTTGGGGATGCCCTGGGAAAGAAGGCATTTTCTGCAGCCAAGGACAGCTTCCCCTGGAAAGGTCCTGCCTTCAGAAACTTCCCCCCTTCAAAAAGACAATGTGTCCCACTTACACCATTGCAAAAAATATAAGTCAGCTTGAAAAAGGCAACTCACTGCAGGAGCAGTGAGTACCCAAGTACACCCCATAAGGAACCTGGATGGGTGATAGGAAATGGAGGATATGTTGGGTAACTTTCTCAAAAGGATACACCCTCAAATTTAAGTTTTTAAAAAAAGAGATAACCTTTGATACTGGCTACTGACCTGTGAAGGCATTGATCTTGGAGATTTATGGGTAACACAGCACTGTTCTACATTACAATTTGCTCTTTAGCTCTTTAGGAGTGGGCAGGTGTCTCAGTTTGAGACAACAGGATACTGTGACTGGTGGCCTCACTGTCAAATCCATATTTTCAAGTGTTAAACACAAAGGCACCATCTGGAGCCGATTCTTACACTTTGCCAGAAGGTATTTTTGCCACCAGGAGGGTGACAGCAGTTTTGTCTAATGCCAATGAGCAGGGCCTTATTTCTCATGATGTGTATCTACATATTGTGTGAAGCCACTCCTCTAAAGCCTGCTGCTCTGGAGCTTGTTAGTGAAACACCATGTCAACCAAAGGGGGAAAAAAACCACAAGCAACTGTAACGTACCACGGAGATCCCTGTTGAAGTCATGAAGTCTCCTAATTTCTCCTTCGAGTTTGTTTCTCATCGCTTTGTCCAGGGACTCCCTCTTAGTGGTGGTCTTCACCAAACCTTCATAAGCTTCTGAAATCCTCTGAATCTCAATCTCAAACTGAAAGGAGAGAGAGTTCCTGTTAAAGCCCTGCAGGAATGTGTCCTGTTCCAGTGTTTGCCCAGCACATTCCAATAACACAAGGGGTCAGGCAATGCTCATGTCCAGTGTCACGCCAGCCACCAACTCTGCAATGATTGATCTCCCGGTCAGACAATGGCATGAAGCCCCAGCAATGCTGGTGGCTCCTGCACTGGGGACCCCCATAAACACCCTGTGGGGCAGCTCACCATGTCACAACACCCCAGGACACCCCACCGGCAGCTCCCAAAAAAAGCCTGAGGTGGGCTACACTTGATGGAACTGCTTGGTTGCCTTTGGTCTATGACCAAGGTGACTGCTTTAATGCCACCCAAGAGCAGAAAAAACAAGAAATGGTGTACTTGTGTGGGCTGTATTCTCTCCTAGAAAGGGTGTAGGAGGCAACATTTATTGTTCAACAGATCCCTGATCCAGAACTTATCTCTGAGCTCTGAATGCCACTATTTTAGACTCAGCTCTGGCCTCCAGTCACTTTTAAACTACTCTGATCCATTCCTTTCCATCCTTGACTGAAGACTGCTTTATACAAGAGGAACTCTCTGTAACAAACAGAACTAATTGTTTTGGGTTTTTAATCTTCTTAACTTCACCTTCTTGAAATCTGGCAAACTGCAGGCAAGGTATGCAGAGGAATCCCTTAGTGGTGAACTTGCATTTTAAGACCTGAGCCCAAAAGACTGACAGAAGAACAGTCCTGAGTAGAGTTTTGCTGTTTAGCTCAATCCATCCAACTCTTTTAATAAGATAATATCATGTTAAGTGATACAGTTTTGGTTAAATTATTGCTGCAGAGATGATCAATGCTGATGTGGGAATCTGTTCCTGCATGCCTGGCCCTTGTGTTTATGGAGAAAGGCTTGATAATGTGCACAGGCTGGAAAACCAAAAGACACACATGGCCTCCCACTTACCTTTCTAAATCTGGTGCTTTTTTGGTCTTTTGAGTCATGGGTGGGACAGATTCATGATTTTTGAAGCCAGGGTGCAAGCTCACCGCCACTTGCCAAAGAGCTAGGTTCCTCTCAGTAAGCTTCAGGCATGATTTTCCAGCTGCAGCACTTGCAGAATGAAAGCTCCAGGGACACTGGAGCTGTCACCCCACTGGGTGTGTAGGAACCCACAGTGAGGCTCCAGCAGCCTGGACCTGCACCTCCTACAATGCTGGAGCCACTCTGTCAAGATACAGCCTGTGGGCAGGCAGCACCTCCAAACGACGCACCAAGAAAGCCTGGCAGAGCCATGAAGGGGAAACCTGATTACCTTCCCCAATTTCTGCTTCCAGCTTGTTCACAAGCACAAAAGCTGAAACAAGTGGGGAGATTCAGACTAGCCATGAGAAAGCCTTTCTTTACTGAGTGGGTGGTCAAACCCTGGAACAGTTTTCTCTAGAGAGGTGGTTGATGCCTCCAGCCTTTCAGTGCTTTAGAGGCATATGAACAATGCCCTGAGCAAGATGCTTTAATTTGGTTCTCTCTGAATTGTTCAGGGAGCTGGTGAGCCACTATCTGCAGGAGAAGATGCTTTCTCCAGACAGCTCCTACCACAGCAGAGCGGATTTGCCAGCACAAAAGTGGCTTTCCACAGCCTAACAGTCTGGCCCAATGCAGCTGGTTACCACAAGGACTCTGCTTGGCCCTCTATATGCTGGTATTTCCCAAAACACATCACCACACCGCCTACAGCCCTGGAGGCAAAAACTTCCTGTAGCAAGTGCTCCATCAGCACTGAACAAAATTAAAGGAGAGCAGAAGAACAGCCATAAATTGTGTTGGCGTTTCTCAACAGCTCTGGGATTTCCTTCTCCTTCTTCCATGGAGGAAAAAAAAACAATTCAGCCTTTTCTCTGCCTGGTAGTTCCTGGAGCCAACCCACTCAAACAACCCACACATGTGGCATGGGGAAGAGCCAGCCCAGCCTAGCAATTAAACTTCAGCAGGTAACACTACTCAGAAAAGGGAAAATCATCCAAAAAGCTCAAAATTAAATGCACACAATTCCTCTTCCAATTTTTTTAGGTAAAAAAAAAGGCAACTCATCAAACAGCAGAGAGACTCATCAGCACCTTGTACCTCTCTAGAAAAAAGTCTGTTCACACACAACTGAGAATGTGACAACCCTCAGAACTGAGCTGTTTGTACAAATGCCCAGGCTGACTTTCTCTAACTTCTTCCCCTATTCTGTAATGAATAAAAGTGATGGGAAGGTCATCCTACCTAGAATAAAATTGTTATCCACAAACAAGAAGTACTCATTCCTGACCTTTCCACTTGCAACAAGAGGGAAGAGTTTTCACATCCAAAGTACATAATTTAACTCAATCACATTTTCAGAGGTAATGTTTGTGGGAACTGAGGAAGACCTGCCCTGACCTTGTGTTCAAACACAGCAAAAGCAGCATGGGAGGGATAGCATGTGTTAGAGATTTGGTTTCCTGAAGAAAGAATGCACTTGAGTATGTGTTTCACTTTAATACTCCGCTTACATTCCCCCAAAGTCAATGGGACTCAAGTCCACACTTTATTGACTGAAGTAAGACTTCAGCCCATGCTTGAATACCTTTCTGTGGGTGCCTGATGCAATAGACTTGCAGGGCATCCAAGATAAAGAGAGAACCATTTCCGAGGGTGAAAGAAAGCAGAATATTTATAGGGCATTACACTTAAATACCTTTTACTGAACAATGCAGCTTTTGTAAAATTAATAGCTGGAATATTTCTTTTTGCCCACAAAGGCCACAGGAAGTCAGTAATAAAGTTATTGCAGATTTCTTCATGAATAGTTAGCGTTGCTGCGAAATTTTTTTAACTAAGTTTAGGAAATTCTGGGAATAAACTCAACTCATCTTGTTGCAGAGGAGGCAGAAAGGACAGCAGCCACAAAACACTTGGTCTTTTTCCTAATCTGTTTTTTTTTCCTAATCTGTTGGAACAGATTGTCACAAATTTCTCCCAAAGCTAAGGAGAAGCTTCTCCCTAAGCTGGGACATGGTCTCTGAGAGCTGCTTCTTCTGCTCTGAAGGGTGTCTCCCTGATCCACACAGCATACAAAAAAAATTGAGCTCCTATATAGACTCCTAAATTCAGAGAGAAAAGACCTGCAGTCTAAGCTCATTTGTGTATAAGTGGTAGGAAGACATAAATGAAATAGTAGTACAGGGTCCTAAGTAAGTTATTTGGTCTGAGCTCTTAGGACCCAAAGCCAGCAGATCTGGGGAGCATCTCTGATTTGCCTTCAGTGAGCCTCAGTTTTAAGCAACTTCTACTTCATTAGAAACAACTCTTCATCTTCTCACCCCAGGCAGTGTGCAAGACATCACCCTTCTCCGCTGGAAAAACCTGCATTTTTCATAGAAAAGAGCATGCAGGATCTCTTAGAAAAATGGGTTTCAAGCAAAATCTTTATCACATGGCTCTTTCAGATAAGGGGACAGTGCTTTTAGAACCAACATGTTCAAATGGATGTCTAACATCAGTTCTTAGAAACTCAAGGAGCAGTAACTGAAAGCATTTAAGACAACCCAGTTCATGAATTTCATAACAATGGACAACCCCACTGGTGGCTGTCACACTTCCAAAGAGTGTGGAGCACCACATGAGCTTATTGTGGTGGACGAGACTGCCTGGGACAAATAAGAACGTGCTCTTCATATGGTTCTCACCTGCATCTCTAACCCCTGTGCAGATGGTGCAGGACCCTGCTGCACCAGGAACATACTGCCCATGGGAGACTTCCAGGGAAAGCTCCAGTGAGGCCAGCATGGAAGATGGAAGGGGAAAATACCTATTTGAGAGATATCTGATGGACTGCTCTGTTTCATCCTAAAGGCAGTAGAGCCCACAAGGCTCTACTGTGAAACCACCATGGAGAGGCAGTGGTTAGAAGTGGCCACTGGTGCATCCCCACTGCAGTGACGCAACTATGAAAAACAGCTGCCCAAAGACAGACGCACCAAGATGGTTATCCTGGCCAGGGATAACCATCCCAATCTCTACACCTACCTTCTGCAGCTTGTCTGCCTTCTCGTAGTGGCCCTCCAGCTCCTGCCGCAGCACGTGGTTCTCCTCGGAGAGCATCTCCACCATCTGCTGCGCCCGCTCCACGATGGCAAAGGCGTCGGGTGTCAGCTGCTGGCCCGGCAGCGTTGGGGTCTGGGCAGCCACGGGGGCCGGCAGTGGGGGCAAGGAGCCTGGGAGCAGAGGGCCAGCAGTGGCCTGCGAGGACATGGGGCTGTGCTGCTGGGCTGGCGGCGGCGGGAAGGGCGGCTGGCATTGTCGGCTGTGGGAAAGCACACATGGGGGAAGCGTTAGAGCCGCACGCCCTCGAAATGCGTACGGGGGCTTTCACCTAGTGACTGCCTGGTTCATTAATAGTGTTCTAACTGGACAGTCACGACTCCTAAATGCCAACAATTGCAGCAGACACTGGGTAAATTGTCTCCTTGCCTGCTCTTGACAGTGGCGTACATGTCTGCTATGAGTGCATAAAGGAAGCACTGACTCAAAACCAGCGTTTTTGCCTAGGTGTGCAGCTAATACTTCAGCAGCCACCAGCCTTTCCTGCCTCCCCTTCCCACAAACACTATGGCTGAGAAGCATAAGCTGGCAGGCTTGAAGAAAACACAAGGGATGTATTACTCACCCTTCGAACACCACTCCCTGCCCAGAGCAAGACCAGTGGATCAGCTGAGTTGGGAGGCAAGAGGAAGTGATGTGAGCAAAGCAGCAGCCCTGAGTGGCTCTAGCAAGCAGAAGAGGAAGTGCTGCTGCAGAACTGCTGGAGGCACAGCCCCATTCAATCACAGTGAGCCATGAAAGCCATCCTCCAGTGGCAGACCTCATTGTGTCACTCCCCGATTAAGGGCATCTATCACTCACCGGACTCGTATCACGGAAGAATAAGCAGTGAGCTGGTAGTGGATCTGCTTGTGAGCTAGGCTTGCTGTCAGCAGGCAGCTTTTTAATACACTCAAATCATAATTTGCAGTGGCTGGAAGATAATCCAGGAGGATGTCTCAGCAGTGAGGGTAAGGCTGGAGCTGACAGCCAGCTGGGATCAGAGTCCCTCACCCGACCCATCTCCATCCCTCCCTCCACTGCACAGGCAGCCCTCAAAGCCTCAGCCAGGGGAAGCAGTCCCAGGCAAAATCTCACTGTGCACAGGCTGAGCCACTTCTCAGCCCTGATGCCAAAGTTCTGAAATTTCTACACTGATCTTGCTAAAGAGATTCAACCCACACCATGTGGTACCTCAGGGTCAGGGCCCAGTCTGGCTGGAAAATAAGTTTGCTGCTGGACCCCACCTGAAGTCTGCAATCAAGCACCTTCTGGATTTGTATTTTAATGTAACCACAAGCTATTAGGCTTGCTGTGGATACCATTACCTTTATTTCTTTACCCTACACACAGCACAAGACATAATGAATGCACATATTTACCCCACTGGGCCTCAAAGAACCATGAATGCTTTTTCTTAGACAGACAATTTTGTGCTATATAAATACACAGTAATTATGGTTACTGTTGTCTTTAGCACCTACACAGCTTCTCAAAATAGGACTTTCAAAAGCCTTCAGTGTTGGCCTAATTCTACTGACAATAACCCACCACTTTGTTTGACTGCAGCAGAACAAAGCTGAAAAGTGAAGGTAATTTTAAAATCCTGCCCTAGAAAATGAACAGCACTGCTCTAACAAACTTGTCCCTGCCAAGCCACACGACAGCAAAGAAAGCCAGCAATTCAGCCTTAATCTTCTGTCCAAACTAGAGTGAAAGCAAATCTCCAGGCTCCCAACACAGCACACACTCAGTCCCACACTCTTATCCCAGCTTTGTTCAATGCATCCACTCTGGCACAGAAAGGTACTGAAATGGAGGAAAAACCGAACACAAGTACTCTGCTAACTTGGTCAGAAGTACAGACCAGTGTTCCTGGGAAGAAGATCCCAGCAGAGCTTCATGCAGCCAGCAGTGAGGAAAGCTGTGCTGAGGTCAGTCTGACACTGAGATGGCTTTGACCTGCCTACCATAGACATGCTCTAAGGCTGTGTCTCTCCTGGAAATTAAACATCCACGGGTGCGGCTCACGAGCACAGGAGAGGGGCCATTCCCCCTGGCAGCTCCCAGGGCCAGAAGGGTTTGCTCTCAGTCCCAGGCATATTAGTTCTCTGGCAGAGGTGCAGGCTAATAACTAAGGAGCTAAATGTCTACTGAAAGAGGATAAAAGACAGGAAGCCAGGGAGGTGCTGTATGACACTTCACAACAAAACACACAGGAATGAATAGAATCACAGAATGGCTTGGGTGGGAAATGATCTTTAAAAATCATCTAGTCCAACCACCCTGCCACAGGCTCAGACACCTTCCACTATATGAGACTTCTCGGGGCTCCAAACAACCTGGCCTTGAACACTTCCCGTGACAGAGCATCCAGAACTTCTCTGGGCAACCTCTTGCAGTGCCTCACCACCCTCAGCATAAAAACTTTCTTCCTTATGTCTAATCTAAATCTACCCTCTTCCAGTTCAAAGCTATCTCCTTTTATCCCGTCTCTAAAGGCCTTGGTAGAACTGTCCTGCTCCAGCTTTCTTTAAGTTCCCATTAAGTTTTAGAAGGCTACAGTAAGATCTCTCTGGAGCCTTCTCTTCTCCAGGCTGAACAACTCCAACTCTCAGTCTGTCTTCACAGAAGAGGTGCTCCAGCCCTCTGATCATGGGCATAGATCTCACCATCCCCACCATCACATAGTTCTCACCATCCCCACAATCCCCCTTTCCTTCTGGTGCTCCAGTGTGCAAACCTGGCAAGGGACCTGATGCCCATCATGGGACTTGAATATTCTTTTGCTCAAAAATCTAAACAATAAATAACATCATGAGTGAGGGATGTCACACAGTGCAAAAGATGCTCCACAAGTGAATGTGAACTCAAGACAAGCACGCCACACCTCCTCAATGCTGCTGACAGCCAGTCCGTGCTCACACATATTACCACAGCAGTTAATTCAGTTAAGTGTGAGCTTGTTTGTCTTTACCAAAAGAAAAGACACCACTGGTTTTGTGAAAGTAAAAGCCCAACTGTCTGGATACAGTTACACTCCTACAAATACACTTAGTAGAAAGCAGAAATTTTGGAAGATTTGCTGCAGATACAGATTTTCTCACTTCTTTATGGGAATAGGGTAGAGCAATGGAATTAAATTGATCTCTGAATCTAAACCAGTGGAGATACAGCAATCTTTCTTTTTCATGATGAAGCACAGCAATCTTTGTCCATAGATACACCCTTTAGACCCTTGCATGAACTTTTGACACAGTACTTTTGGGAAATCTCAGCCTTTCCTCAATTTCATCTTTTCTTGTCACTTTAGTCTGTCTAGCTTTACACTACAGAGGAAGGAAAGACCACAGAGATCTCTATTTTCTTGAACTGCAAATTATTTTCTGAGCTCCTAAAGATTTATATCCTATAGCAGCTGCCAGCCACCAGAGTCTCAGCAGCCATGGTCACAGGAGAGATTCTCCAGCGTTTTCCAGCTCAGAAACTGAACAGGTACAACTGACTTTATATCTCTTGAAGCACAGCTATTCAATAAAATTAATGTTTCTAACTTTCTTTTTACTTGTTTAATCTGTCCCAATTTAGTTCTGACTTAGCCAACTGCAAAATCTCTGCAAAATCTCTATTTTATTACATACGTAATAAAATAAACACAGCAATTCACATTAACAAATCAGCATTTGCAAAAATAGGAATGTTATAACAGCAGCTTAGCTACTATCCAAATTCTCATGTAAAGCTCCAAAGAAACGCAGCAATCAGGATTATCCTGAGGTCCTTTGGGCTTAGTTAAGAATGACATTCTCACAATGCTTTTACTGTATTCTAAATGTTGCTCTTACTCTGCATTAGAGCAGGTTAAAATCTTTCAGCCAAACATTCTAGTCAACAATCATCCTTCTTAAAAGCATGCAACAGTGGAACATTATGAGTTTTGGCTATCGCTGCAATATTTCAGCTACGTTTCTATTGAAAACATATTTTTTGTTGGCATTATTGTAGATATAGGGCCCCCATAAGCTTCTGCAATGTATTGTAAAGAAGGGAAAAGAGAAGAAAAAATTAAGGAAAACAGCTTTTTGAATAAAAAGCACCAGCAGGCCATGAGGCTTTCAAGGGCTACTGTGCTGAGGTCACCAAGCACTCTCTTTCTTTTCAGAGATATAGCATGCATAATATCTTACTACCTATAGCTTGCAATACAATGTCTTCAGCAAAATACTTGACAATGGACCTCACTTTCATAAGAAACTCCTCAAGATGTTGGGGCTGCCCAAGCCCCCAAATTTAGGCATGGTTCTTAATAGTCCTCTGATACTGGACCACCTGGGAGCAAGAATTACCAAGACAGAGAAATTTGGGGAGAATTTGTAACTTTATGTAGAAATAAAAAACCTGGAAAGGAAAATTAATGATAAAGTCCACTTGCTGTTGATGACCAGGAAATCATAAATACAACAGAGTTGTTGTTGGATAAAGCAGTGCAGTATTAGTAAATGAAAATGCCTGTAAATGTTCTGGAAAGGAAATTCCATCTCAGCCTTGCTACAGGTACAGTGAAGCTGTCCTCTCTTCAGGGATGGAAAGGGGCCAGTAGAGGAAGGACTTTGTTTCCAACACACCCTGGCATTTACATTCATAATTAAAATGCCCTCCTCTAACCTATTTAGCTCATCTTTCTCTGAATGATCTGCCTTCCTTTGCCTCTAGGGCAGACTGACCTATTTCATCTTTCAAAGACTCTCCCAAGGAACTTTATCTCACAACTTCATGCATCTTCTGTGGATGCTCTGGATGAGTCAGCGATGAGAATAAGGCATTTCCGGGGTGCAGTTCTTTGAAGTTGCCTTAGGCTTCTACCTTACAATGAGAGTAAAAAAGTGTGTCAAATGTGCTTATTCCTGCCCATTGACTGGGAGCCTTCAGTCAGGATACACCTCAGACCAGGTGTCTACTTGACTTCATTATGATTTCTGCAGTCATGAAGTAGACTTCAAACACTATTCTGTCTCACTGGGAATAACATGGAAGAAACAGTATTATGACCATGCAAGAAGAAAACAGGATCATGGCAAAGTCAGGAAGCCCAGTCTGATGGTCATGGTGCAAGGAAACACAATTATAGATCCATCACTAAATGGTGATACAGAAAGAAATGGGAGAACATTTGCCAAAGCCCAGACATGGCCCTCATAGATGGAATCAGCAATAGTTGCAGCAATAGTTGCAGTGTTTGTTTCAAAAAACACTCTGTGGACTTGGACTCACATCTCTTGAATTCACTGTTTTGTTGGTGACATTTGTTAGTTCTGGAAAGACTTGGCCCAGCTTCTTTGGCACGATTGTGTGAAGATTCTCAGGGCAAAATGATAATCTAAAAAGACATATGCTGTATCAAACATACCCTTGATAGTAGAGAGGGACAGGATATTGTATTTCCTCACAGAGATCCACACTCAGAACAGATCCACACTCAGAACAGATTCTCAGCATAAAGAAAAGGTACCTTCCTGAACCTCTGCACTTCTAGAGGAACCAGCTGGGATAATAATAGAGAAAGGTAGGGAGAAATGACAGGGCATCATCCAAGCTGTGGAAACAGCCTAATTTCACTTTCATTTATTTTAATGTAAGGCATATTAGACCAGAAGGAAAGGATACAAAGCAAAGCTCTTCTGCAGGACTGTCAGATGGAAGTGTAACCTCCAACCCACGCTCATGCTTGGGCTATCCTTGCCAGAGAAAAGCCAGGACAAGTCAGTTTGGGTGTAACATCCTTCAGCTTATCCACAGTGCCAGCAAACCCGCCTGTCTGGGCTGTCTCAGGGAAGAAAACGAGCTCCTTGTGTCGTGACAGCAGCCACAGACATGGCTGAATCGGTAACTATCAACAGGTTGTCTGAAAACAGCAGTAATATGTGTGAGGGAATAAATACGCAAATACTGGAAAAGCAGCAGACTATTTCGGCAGTTAATGATAGACTTCTACATCCTGGCAGGGTGGAATTTTATGAGGCACATAAAAAATGGGATGTATTTAAAAACAGCCCAGATTTATTCTTTTCATTGATTCTGCATGCTGATTTTGAAAATGCATGGATTAAATCAGAATGAAAATGATTGTCTTCTGCACGTACCACAAATTAATTCCCCTCAGTAAGAAGCAGAGTTTCCAGTTCAAGGCTTCATTTGCATTATACACACTTTTTATTAATAGTGCAGATAAAGAAATCATTCTGAATAAAAGACACCAGGATCTGACAAGAGCCAGTGGGATCAATGAAGTGGATTCATTGCACCGAGTGATCTGGATCACAGCTTAAGCACGACATGGAGATACAATATTGACTTGAGCTGGTCCAAGTTCATCCATCCAGGAATAAATACAGCAAGCTAAAGTGAAAGGGTGGAAAATACTATCCTGGGCTGTGACAACTCTCACATGCCTGACTGGGTAACAAGCTGTATGGGGAGATCCCAGGGTGCCAACTGCCAGTGTTAATGAGCTATGTAAACAAGGAACACGAGTCAAATCAGAGGTGTTACTACACCTGATTAGCCTCTGGTCCAGCTGGTACTGAACCAGTGTTCAGGTTGGCTTTCCACAGTGAAAAAAAGGAATTTTGACAATAGTGAAATAAGTACAGGGCTCCGGGCTCCATCTGTTAAATGTATTAAAGAACTGATAGCACAGGTCTCTTCACTGTATTTGACAAAGATTTTGCAAAATCCCTGGAAACTAGAAAACACAGGCTGAAACTAAAATGGAGATCTTTGCCAGTGATGGCAATTAGCTAGAGGAACAAGGCTATAAAATCCGTGATGGATTCTCCAGATGGAATTGTTATACTCACCAGGACTGAATGTTTCACAAACTGGAATTAATTCATGGCATCGTGCAAAAAACTGAATTAGGTTAGTTCCAAGCCCTTTTACCTAACAAGCTGTGACTTTCTGAACCTACACCTAAGGAAAGTTAGCAAAGACACCATTCAATAATGGCTGCACATCTAGGAAAGGAAACGTTTTCTAAAGATTATTATACTTGGCTAACTTAAAGCATTCAGAAGTTGTGAGTCAGGGCCCCAAGCATCAAGCAACTGGCTTAAAAATACTGACATTTTAAAAGACAAAAATACTGGTTCATTTTTATTTGCCTTCCAGTTGTTTTGTCCTTTAAGCTTCAAGGTTCAAATTCTGGTCTGCAACTGTGATGTCCATAAAACAGAAGTCACTAATCTAATTTATAAAAATGCTGAGACTACAACATCATATGACTCTAGGATTTCTTCAGTACAACACCAATTAATAATCTTGAAATTTACAATAAATTTCAAGATTTCACCCCAATGATTATAAAGGCAATGTCTCCTTTAAAACCAGTTCTGTGCAAAACAAAAAGTCAAACCAAAAAAGGAAATTAAGCAGCAGCTATAGTTATTCCATTTTCCTTCAACAGCTCCTGGCCAGCATTAGTCCATTTCCAGCCAAATTTCCCTTGTCAAAGGACAGTGGGGAAGTGGGGGTTCAGTGACCCTTTAAGTCTTTTCCATCCCTGGTACCTGTGAGTGCTTTTTCTGATCGATGCTCTCTGTGTTTCTCCTCTTTTGTGGAACACAGAAGACTCTCGCATGGTCCCTGTCCAGAGGATGAACCTGCACTGATGGATGGGCTGGGGAACTGATATGACCAAGACAGAGCGAAGGAGATGCTGGGGTACATGAGATCCCCATCTGACCATGAGCAAAGTTCTGTTTCCATCAGCTTCTTTCCAAGACACTCCTGATAAGACGAAAGCTGAAATTCCTTACCTCACTTGTTTCTCTAACAGAAAAACCAGCCTCTCCAAACCCTACCCCTACTGTTAGTTAACCTTATGAAACCAGGCAGTCCCCTATCTCAACTTCTTTTGTCACAGTCCAACATGCCAGCCAGATGCCTGGCAGTGAGCATCCCCAGAGCCCAGGTAAGGGGAGAAGCAGTGATCAAGTGCAGGGTTCACAGGAAGGTTTATGCTTGGGAACAACCCAGGAGTGCAACACAGTGCTCCCCCTGCACCCAACTCCTCCAGCAGGGCTCAGACAGTGACTGCTGCCCAGGCAAATCCTCCAGTAAAGACAGGGCTGACTGACATTCCTGAACAGGTAACCTGTCTTTATCCTCTCCAAAGACTGAAATACTTGGCATAGAGACCACTTTATGAAATTGCATTTTAAGCAGCGCAGACATGGGCAAGCCCATCCTGTCATGCAGCCCAAGATGCATGCAAGGATGCACTGGAGCACAGCTGCTGAGATAGAGAAATGACAAGTGATGAATAACCACATAGGAACTAAAGTCACCTCCAAAATGCTTTTGTCAACCAAATCTTCCTGGGTGACAGGACCATACAGGACCTGGGACCAGTTATAAACTGGGATAAGCACAGAATAAACCAAGTGAGTTTATTTCCTGGTTTTTAGTGAGAGCTGTTCATAATAATTGAGAAAAGGTAATGAATATTTCAGTGTGCCGAAGGAAAGTGAAAAGTTGACATCCTTGTGTTAAAAAATACAGAGAAGCCTGAGATGAGGATGAAGACCACCACTTTGCTGAGACCCAGAGGCTCACTGTCTGACATCTGAAAACAGTCAGATGTTCCCCCATTCACTGACAGAAAACCTCCCCAAAATCCAAGCAGCATATGAAGGAAGCCAAGAAGGACCTGCAAATGACCACCTGTACATAAGGATCCAGAACTGCCTTAAATAAAGCTCAAGAAACACCACACACCTTAGAGCAAACCCTGATTTGGTGAAACAAGCCCAGCCATGCCAACCCCCTAACCTACATCTGTACAAGTTTGCTGGCATAGCCAGGGATAGCAGACTGACAAGTATTAAGGCCCTTGCTGAGTTGCAAGAAAGATACCACTGAAGATTTTTTTAGTAAGTGTGCAAAACTTGGCTCTGCTCTGCTCTGTCACGCTGCCAGTCCTCTGCTGCACAGCATATCCCTTCCCCTGGTGCCCCAGGACCTGACAAGAGGGAGATTTCTCCAGCACCATGCAAAGAAAGCACACAGGGGTAGTAGATATCCTCTCTGCAGTGCGATTTGGGGGTAAATGATGCTGCCTTACCAGGAGCGAGCAGTGACCACCATCACGAGCCAGTGGATTTCTCCCCACAGCTGCTGGGGTGATCCAGCCTTTGCTGAGGACTGGTATGGAAATCTGCACTGGATCAAGGAGGTTTCTCAGCATTAACCTTGCTGATCAGGCAACTGGGAAAAGCTTTGGAAGTGGCCCCCAAGGGTTTTCTACTTGACTCCACTGATGTTCCCAGTTAGCTGAAGCAGTGCATGCAGCATCCAGCTCCACTCACTTGCACAGACTCAGAACACTCTGTGGCTATTGAACCAGCATTTTCCAAGAGTGATAAAAATACCCAAACCAGCTCCTTTTCTGTGGGGATCAATCTGCTTGGTGCTGGAGATGCTTGTTAGCATCACAAACAACTGCAGGAAAGTATGGCCCCAGTTGCCCTCACATCTCCATAGGTCTTTCTCTGCGTAAACAGGCATTTTTGCTGAGGTCTTAAAAATACCATCTTGCTCTGAAAAAATTGCATAAATTCTGCACAATGGCCATACATGTAGCTGTAGAAGGACTCAGCGCAGGCCTGCCACTTGTCACAGCCACCTCGCCTCTGCCACTGAAACTACACTTTGAGTTTCTACCTGTCTTAACACAAAACCCATCTTTGCTGCAAACATGGAAAAGCAGAGCATTCCCTCCTGCATTTCATGCCTTACACATTTTGGACAGAAAGAGCCAGGTCAGTTGCACCACCTTTTCTTTGTGCCTGTGCTATGGTAAAATAACTGTGCAACTTAAAGTGACGCCAACAAAACCTCTGGGGATTCTGAGATCAGTAAAGACCCAATGAGGCAGCTTGCAAAATGGAAACTGCTCACATTCACACCAAACAACGTCAGACTTCCAAACCCAACAAAATAACTGCCTGAGAGGTCAAAGAGACAGGGATGACACAGACAAACACTTGCATTGAGGTACAACATGGAAAAAGAGCCCTTAACACACAACCTCATCTCTGAAGGTAGGACCTGCACCACTCGCAGGGCTCAGCGCACAGCCAGCAAACACTGGATTATTTTTAATGCGCTTGGAATAAACTTGTGCTCACAGGGAGGCTGGCATGAGGGGCCCAGTACCGTGAAAGCCCCACGTGAGTTCTGTGGGGAGATGTAAGTAGCACATAGTGGAATATAAGCTCTATAGAGTCCTCTGGGAGATGCAGATGCCTCCACCAGCCGGGCCTGCCATCCCGGCCACAGGACGTTATGTCCCCACTGCAGGGTGCGATGTCCCCACCGTGTGCCTGGGGCCACAGCTCACTCTGGCCGTGTCTACACGAGGCCCAAGCCCCCCTGACACCCGGGCAGGACCTGGTGACCCCGCAGATCCCCCCAATGGCCATTACCTGCTGAGCCCATACTCTGGCGGCGGCTGGTAGCGCACGAGGGCCAGCTCTGCCCGGGCGGGCTGGGGGGCGGCGTAGGCAGCCTTGAGGACATCTTGTGACGATTGCTCGCCGTAGAAGAGCCCGTGCTCCTGCGCCTTGCTGCCTGGAGCTGCTGCCTTGCCTTTGTAGGGGTACTCGGGAGGCGGGCCCCGTGGGTCCGCGGCCTTGCTGGGTTGTGGGGCTGCCTTGAAACCCTTCCCACCTCCTGGGGCTGGGGGGTGCTGCTTGGCCCCGTTCCTCTCCAGCGAGAGCTGCATGATCCTCTCGCTCAGCGACCGGACGTGGCCCTGCTTCAGCTCCTTCAGCGCCTCATCCTTATGCGCCTGCCCGCTGTTGGCCCGGTTCACCGTAGGCCTCCCCTCCGTCCTGGACTTTTGGCTGGAGGAGCCATAAAAACCCGGTGTGGCGGCAGTGGCTGGTGGTGCGGGCTGGCCACGGAAAAACTGGGACTGAGCCTTGGCCTCCTCGTAGGTGGGGAGCTCCTCGGTGCTGTGCGGGGGCTGCGGGGCCCGAGGCTGCTTCTCCATGGCAGCACCGTCCCCCTGGTGCTCCTGCCCCTGTGGTTCCTGCCGCCCTGACGGCTGGACCATTGGCAGGTCTTCGGGAGCAAGGTTTTCTGCGGAAGAGAGAGTGCTGGCAGTGCTGTTGGAGGGGCCGGCGCTGCCCGTCGCCTGGTGCTGGATGGCCAGCAGGTTCATGTTCTCGCTGGGGTTGCCATACCTCAGCCGCTCCTGGATCAGGCGCTGCAGGACGGTGCCGGCTGCCACCTCCTCCGCCCCTCGCATCTCCGCCTCTGGCACACGGCGGAAGCTGGGCGGGCGCAGGGTGCAGAGGGTCTCCTCGGCTGGCCAGGGAGAGAAAGGCACCCATTAGCTCAGCTGTCCAGGAGCTCGAATTCCCCCTGCTGTTTCTTCCCTTCCTACATCCCACAACGGTGACCCCGTGCCCAGGATGCACGCCCATGGGCAGTGTTCTGCCAGGATTCCCCTGGCAGTACAGGGGACGTGGCTGGAAGCCAACGAAGGAGGTAGAACACTGCTCCCTGCTCATCCTCCACCCCTACACCCTAATTCTGTCTGGCAGTGACCCCTAGGAACACATTCCAGTCCCCTCCCTGGCCTTCCCCTCCATAATATTCCATGCATCCAGTGCCCACAGCTCTGAATCTGCCTCTAAGTCAAAAAGGGACATTCCATGTCACAGGGAAATTTGGTATTTTCTAACATGGTTAGGTTAGGATAGGATAGGATAGGATCCTACAATGGCTATCTCATCCCACTGCTTGGCCAATTCAGAGCATCACAATAAGATAAAGCATTTTATTAAGGGCCTTGTCCAAATGCCTCTTTAAACACTGACAGGCTTGGAGCATTGACCACTTCTCTAGGAAGCCTGTTTCAGTGTTTGACCTCTCCCTGGAGATGGCTTGCACAACTTACAGAGGCAGCCTGCAGGGCAACACTAACTGCTGTATTTTTGATGGCCAAAGGTGTAAGGGAAATGTGTGCCATGACAAAATAAAATGTAAGATGTGCCACAGAAAAACTGTGAAATGGAACTGAAAATGAAATGGTCCTAAAGGTCAGGGAATAATCTGTGCTCTGGCATCTTCCTCTAAAACGGCAATTTCCCTTCTGGATGAAAACACTATTTCTAAGGGAGTCAATAATAGCTGTTGTGATTTTACAAGGAAGATATTATGGTTATAGATGTAATGCCAGCATTTAAAAAAAAAGCACAGACAGATTAGCTACACAACCCTAACACAGGCTACCGAAGTTATTTTGAGTCAATGGCACCATGTTTGCACTATATATGCAGTGGAGCTTGCCTGGAGCTAAGCATCTAGAAGCATTTGGACAAAGCTCTCAGGCACATGGTGTGATTCTTGGGCTGTCCTGCACAGGGCCAGGAGTTGGACTTCATAATCCCAAAGGGTCTCTTTCAACTCAGCATATTCTGTGATTTAACCATGGCTGAGACCCCTGGAGCCCTCCTTCCATCCCAAAAGTGCTATAAGATGTGTATCTGAACACTGTCTGAACTCAGAGGAATGTTTCTGAAAGACTCCAGTGCAGACAAAAGTGAGAAGAGTCTTCCAATGTCCCTAGGCAAGAAGGAGGTGCTTTCTGCAGTTTGGTTTCTTGAGGTCACTCTTGGCAACTTTCTCTCTCCTGCTTTTCCCAATGTTCAGAGGAGTTTGTCAGGACTTACATATGTTTCCTGACATTTGAAAGCAGTTTAAAAGCAAGCTTTCTCTTGAGGTCTGGTCATTTCCCTGAGGTTTCACCAGTTACTACACATGCTGTGGGATAACTTATATACAACCCAGATGCCAGAGGGAAAGAAAAGCCTTTGACTCTTAACAATGATAAGAGGTCATTTCCGCTAACATTTCTGTGGCAAAGCCTTAAAGATGATTGTGTGGCTCAAGAGAGAGAGAAGATTCCCAGACTGTTTCATTCCACACCTGCCCTAGCAGATACACCTCTCCTGCTTTCCCTGAAACAATGTTATCTGCCTGCCAGCCTCACTCACTGGGGTTGCAGTCTGCCCACCAGCTCTCAGAGAGTCTGTCAGCTCCTGGGGATGGTGTTTGAGGCAGGAAGATGCACAGACACACAGTGCATTTCCATCTACCTGTCTGCTCAACAGCCAAGTATCCAGCTGCTTTAAATGTCCCTGCAGTTACAGCAAACTCTTGCTGCCTTGTTCATGTTATCACAGCACACAGAAGCCTCATCACACTGGACATTTTCACAGACAAGCAATAATGTCTCCCTAACACACCAGAAAGCATACAGTTTAGGCTGTTAGACAATGCCTGAGAAAAGCCTGAGGAAAGGGGATAAAGCCAACATCACACAGTCCAGGCAGTTCTTTATAATACATCAGGATTTCCACTTCCATGCTAGTCATGTTATCATCCTTTTATCTGGGAGGTGTACTTTAAACTGCCTATTATTGAAGTCCAGAAGGATTGACCACAGTGAGCTTTCCACAGTGCCTATGGTCTTGCTCCATCAGCAAAAGAGCCGTGGAAATTGGTCCAGCTGCACACTGAAAAGCAACCATGTCCTGAAAACACTAGCAGAAATGATGCACCCTCCACAAATACAGGTGACAAGTGATGGTGGGTCATAATACACAAGTCAAAGGTAACTTTGACTCTATGAAGAATGAAAAGCTGGCCCTCAACTCTCTAAATATTACTTGTAAATGGTTTAAACTGCTCAATTTATACTTTGGGAAAAACCTGGAAGAAAAGGCAGCGCTTTCATACAGAAGTGTGGCCATGCACTTACCAGCTTTTTCTTTGGCACTGATCACTTCAGCTGTTAGTGGGGACACTTCATGCCTGCCAGCAAACAACTGGTGATCCTGGTAGAGAAAGCCAGAGTCTTCCAGTACCTGGACTGGGCTGGTAGGCTTGTAACAAACAGATGTGGAGCCTGTAAGAAAGAAGAACGGAATACCAGTAAAGAAACTGCATGAATGACAAAATGTGAAGCCATGACTTATGACAGTAGTCCAAAAAAAAGTCTTGAGCATGGCTAGGTGCTGAGAAGCCCTTCTGAGGCCAGTGAGCAAACCAACTCTTCAGTCTGCACTTCCCAAATAATACATTAGCTCTGGGGAACAAGAGGCAAAACACCAAGTCACCAGTGCTGTTTCATGCATTGACCCAGCCTGGCCTACAAGGTGCTCAGTCCAGGTACAAAGAAAGTTTTGCAGGAGCTAACAGTGAAAAGTCACAAGCTCACAAATCAAGGCATAGCCCCAAGACATGAAATCAACAGAGCCATAGTAAAACTGAACAAGGGAGTGGGTAAAAAGAAGGAAAGGTGAGGACACGGCCACACATTAAATAGGACTATAGTCTGGAAAAGGTCTTACCACAAAATCTGCTCATGAGTAATAGTTCAGCAATACAGAAAATTGCTGAGACAGAAAATACAACCAGTGCTATCAAGGGAGAGAGTTTATAAATCACTTTGTCCAGATGTTCTTAATACGGTAAGGAGTGGATGTAGCTGGAGGGCCACGGGAATTTGTGCTGCAGACCAACTGCACAGGAGCTGCATCCCCCAGCATCCCACAGACACTGATGGCTGCACTGCACTGGTTTTGGCTAGGACAGAGTTAATTTTCTTCTCAGTAGCTACTGCGGGGCTATGTTTTGGATTTGTGCTGGAAACATTGTTGATAATACAGGGATGTTTTAGTCTCTGCCAAGCAGCACTTACACAGCATTAAGGCCTTTTCTGCTTGCAACTTGGCAAACAAGGCTCATCCTAAATCTGTTCTCAGGGGTGCTTGTTCTAACAAACTGATACAAAACGCATCACAGCAGTGTTAAACTAGGAATGACATTGGCTTGACCCTATATTTCAAGCCACAAATGACATTGGCATAATCCTACAATTCAAGGAAGACACAGACTGTACAGGGTCCAAAGGAGGGCTGCAAAATTATTAGTGGGCTGTAGAACTTGTTCTGAGAGAAAAGGCTGAAGGAATTTGGTCCTTTTTCCCCAGAGAAGAGAAGGCTGTGAGGGACCTCTCAGTACAGTCTTGCAGCTTTTAAAGGGGGGCTACAGAGAGGAAAAAGGGTCTCTTTTCACAAGGAGCTACAGTGAGAAGGGGCAGCAAGCACAAGTTGCACTAAGAGATGTTTTATCTTGACATAAGGATGAAACTTTTTACACTGCAAACAATCACTCACTGAACAACTTCCCCAGGGATGTGGCATCCTCCCCATCACTGGAGGTTTTCAGTATGCGATTAGACACTGTCCTAGATAATCTCATCTACAATGTCTCCTTCCCTCAAAAGGTTAGACCAGATGTTCTGTGAGATCCCTTCCAACCTGGATTGTTCTATGCCTTTGTGATTTTTACTTTCTCATTTTTCTGAGAATTTACTAATTTTGTAAAGAGAGGCTTCTTGAGATTCAAACTTTGGAAATGAGCATCTTCTGGCTGCAAGTACCCTGGCACAACAGGCACGCAGCAGGCTCACTCTCCACTCACCCCACTAGCTGTCACAGGTTTTGGGCTAAGGAAATGGTCATCAACCTCCAGCCACTGCCCAGGACTTGCTTGAGCAGGAGGCAGACTGCTCAAAATGGCATTGGTGACGCATCTGGCCATCCTTGTGGGGCAGGAAGCCCACAAGAACAGGGATCCACAGCACCCCACTCTGCAGGAAAAACAGCCATCCATGAATGACCTGGATTTATTAATCCTGACTGCCTGGTTTGTGCTCAGTTAACTGCATGCTTCCTGCATATATTACACAGGTCATCACCAGCCCCATGCAACTGCATGGAGCAAGGCAGCAGGGGGATGACAAGGGGGGGTAGGATCCAGCCTGTCATTTCTACAGGCACGAAGATACTATTTTCTTCTGTGCCAAGAGGAGAGGAAATAGGCATTTCTGCAAAATGTTAATGAATTCATCACTTTACCATTCATATTATGCATGAATGTGTATGGCAGTTATCTATATTTAGAAAGCAAGAGGGAAAGATTGCTTGCTTGAGTAGATCTAAGCCATATATGTACGTGAAAACAAGCATAGGAGACTGGTCTATAAATTGTGCTGATGCTGACACAGACCCAAGAAAAATCTCAAGTACACTAATTTCCAAAATTATTGGCCTATTCTGGTAGAGAATAGGATTAAAAACACCCTTCGTTGCTCCTCCACACACACAGTCCTGCCTTGGAATTTGGAATCCTGTATGCAACCAGTGCACTTCAAACCCAAGCTTATTCTATGAATAAAAAGTAGATTGGGGTGAAGCAAAGAAAACCTGCACACCCAAAGAATAAGACAAGCAGCTTTCAAGCATTACAGGCAACATGGGCAGCCAGCAGATACTGGCTTGGCCCCACCACTCACCAAAGAGAATTCAAAAGAAATAAACTGTTAGTAAAATTGCATTTCGAGTCTGTAGGCACCCTTGGGTCATGGTTTCAAATTTTGCAAGATGGAGAACAAAGACATGTTTTTTTCTTTAACAGGAGCAGAAATTCTCACCTAACAACTTGTCCCTGGTTGTTGTGGCAGAGCAATACTCTACTAAAATCAGGACTGGTAAATGCCAGCATCTGCCAAACTGCTCAGTTTCTGATCTCCGTTAATCACAGTCAAAATCAAGTAGCCCCAATCCAGGCAGAAACTACTGGACTGTGCTGTAGCCATGTTGATGTTTTATCATCATAAAATGATGTCATGATGTTTTATGATATTAAAAATGATGTAATAATATTTTATGTTCATTCACAGTAGGTTTTAATAAAATGTCAGCTGTAACTGACACAGAAAATCAGTTTCTGTGTAACACAGAAAACAGCTGCCAATAGATCAGTGCTTGGCACACAGCCACAATCCAGATCATGGGCAATAAGGCACTACTTGAAAGCTTAGTGGAACCTCACAAGCCATTTGGAGCAAGGCACAAGTCGCATTTCTTTCTCCACTTGCTGTCACGGGACCCTTCCAAATCCCAGCTCTCCTCTCTGCAGGGAAAGGCTTTATTACATCCAGCTCTGACATGGTGCAAGGCACCCATCCAATGGTTAGGGACTTGCTCCTTTCCTAGACCTCCTCATTCCTCTACAGTGGTCACCAAAAGAGCAATTTTCATCCCAATAATGATTCCTAGTGCCAGAGCAGTGGTGCCCAGCAGCCAGGAGTTAAGAAGCCAGTTGAGAGCAACCTAGAATGAAGATCATCACCCTGCCAGGGGCGCGTCCCTGGGGAATGGCTTTTTACCCATATCTAGCCCAAACAAGCCACAAACCACAGGTGCTGCAGCTGCTGCCCCATGTTTTGTGACAGCCACTGCCAAGAAGAACTGACCTCATCATGCCTGTAGGTGCCTGCAGGCAGCTGCCAGCTGTGCTGTGCCCTCTGCTCTCGCCCTCTCAAAGCCAGGCCCAGAATGCCAGGATGCAACCCAGTCCACAGACATCATGCCTTCAGTTGCCATGTATCTAGTGTCTCTTACAGCCATCTCTATAAGACAAGAGCATATTTCTGGCCCAGTTCAGTCCTTGCAAAATTGGGCAGCTGCTCCAGACCTTCATTTCTGCATCTCTACCAACTCTCCTACATCTAAGGGACTGCCTGACACCAATTCATTTGTTTTCCTTTATTTTTAGATAAGCATGCATTCCACTGTACAGAAGCAGATGTATTATCCTGGAGGTTACTGCACAGCAGTGCAATTCATTCGTAGATTCAGAACTATTCAAATGAATCAGTTGCTAAGATTAACACCAGACAGTCAGCCAGGACCCAGAGACAGTGGAGCAACACTTAAATATTTCCTGTTTCTGATGTGGCTTCAGTTTGGTTTTGAAAAGGATCTAAAGCAAACCACATAGGAAGCTCATTGCTGGGACATGAGAGGAAAGCCATGTTTTTAAAGCAGTAAGAGCATCCCCAAGAAACAAATTTACAAAAACAGTCAGAGAAGATGGTTTTCTTACAGCCAAACTGTAATACTACTCTCATCTTCAGCAAAACACTGGAAGATGCCAGTTGTGAAAACACAGCTTGCTGTTATTTAGAGGCAACACCTCAAGGCAGAGCCCAGGTAATGAGTTTCTGCATCACACCCACTGGCCACCCAGGTAACATAATGTGGCTGCCTGCAGCACAGCCCATGCTGCTGGCATGTATGACTCCTCTTCTACCACCCAAAAGCCACCCAGCCAAACAAAACCACAGAGCTGACTTTCAAAAATTTCTCTTTCAATCTGTACTCTACTGACCGAGTGGTTCAAAGGAGACTGAGGTGTTTCAAATATGATCCTAAGCAATCATCTGAAATTAAAAAGTAAGGAGGCTTTACACTCTCCTATAAACCCTGCAACAGTATGTAAGGGAAGTTAAGAAATGACAGGAGAAAAATTACATCATTTCCAAGACCACATCTGTCCTTCTGTATCACAGCTGTGCCAAAAAGGAGGATAAATACCTTATTTGACATTTAAAATATTTTCTCTGCCCTGCCGCTGCATAAAAATTTCAGGTCAAAAAGGTAGAGAATAATTTAAGGGAAATAACAATAGAACAAGTAAAGCACTCCATGGTCCGGGGGGCTACACAAAGGCTGTGCCATGAATAGCCCAGGGTGCACCAATCGGTCCCCACAGTGGGTGACAGGGACCCTCTGCAAGGCTGGACACCCCTCCATGTGCATCCTGACCTGTGAACCCTACTTTCTCCCCTAAGCATTAGCCCGGTCTTGAGAGCAGGGATTGCCATACCCCAGCCACACAGCCATGCCACTCTCCCAAAGCTGGGAGGAAGATTTGAGTTTCCTTTGGCACAGAAAAAAATAACTCGCATGTCTCGCTTATTGGTTTAAGTGTAAAAATTGGACTCCTAACAATGTCACAAGGGATGATTTTGGTACCTACAACAGCACTGGGATTCTTTTGCAGCCACAGCTCCAAGGAAGTGCAGAGTCTCAGGCAGCCACTGGTGATTGTTTCCCATCAGCAGCTCCCCAGTCAATGCACAAGTTTTCTAGGTCACTTCGGGGGTGGCTGACTCATCCTCACACCCCATAATTCTGCCTGGGAACCTTGCATCCACTGCCAGGGCTCCTGAGCCCTGCGAGGACTGAACAAGCATCACTAGTATCATTTCCACTGGAGCAGAGCAATATCTTGCAGGACAAAAATCCAACATGCATAATGCACACCAGATGTGAGTGAGCAGCACCTCTCATTTCCCACATGAAAGCGAGAGAAGCTGCACCCCTGTGCCTGGCAGGATTATCAGACCGAGCTACGCCTCCTCAACTCATCGCTCTGGGGAAAGAGATCATCATCCCAGTATCAGCTCCAGGACCCACGCTGTGCTATTCCCCTGCTCAAGAAGAGTTTCTGGAGTCACCCATTCTTGGTACTGTCATTTCACTCTCCAGAAAGTGCATTGTCCAAAAAAGCACAAGCAAGACTAATGGGACTAGGCAATGAAGCCAGCCAAACCCCGTCTCTCCCAAAGAATTGTGCTAACACGTCCAAATTTAACTGCCTACAAGGATGAACATTCTCCATGAAACTTCAGCCTCACATGCTTATTTTCATATACGCTTCCCTTCAGCAAAAACCAAAGCAGGGGAGAATAAAGCCTATGAGAGAAGCAAAGCAAATGTGCTTGGAAAGCAGCTCCCAAACCTGGCATGAGATCAGATGGATATACAGGCAAGAGTGGAGCCAAGCCTGCCTCCCCGGGAGATCCCCTCGGATGCCCGCACTTCCCCGCCTTCCCGATGGAAATCAGGTGTGTGGCATGTAGGGGCAAACAGTGCCCATCACCACTCTTTCATCTCAGATGGTAACAGGTTTTATAATGCTAGAATAACACGCTAGTTTTTCCTCCCTGACCCAGGCACACCCCAGAAGACAGGCAGAATACAGGCAGAGTATTCTCATCACACCTCCAGGTGCCAAACATTACCTGGGCATTAACCTGATGAAGGAAAAGATGCATATTCCTTAGGAAGCTGTGCTAGGCTTTGCAAAAATATGTGCATTTTTAAGGTCTCTCCATATATAAGTGACACATTTGCCTTTGCAGCTATAACACTGAGTCTACAAATACATCCAGCCCAAATTTATTCGAAGAATTGAATCAATAATTGAAACTCCTGCTTTGATCAAAGTGCCAGTGGCACAATGACAGCTCATGTCAGCATCGCTGCTCTGAGATGAAAGGGTAAGTATTATTCAGAGCTGAAAGTAGGGGAAGAAACTCCCAGTAAAAGAATGAAATACAAAGGCTGACATGGAGCTTGCAAGTGAGACAACACTTCTGCTACAGCCACACAACTTGTCAGCCCAGCAACTGTCTGCAGACATTTTCACTACACTATAAATTCTGATTTCCAAGCAATAAAAAACCCTCCAAGATAAAAATGCATCACATAAATTCTTAGGTAAGGAAATCTTTTCCCACTGGGGGAAAAAAGCAAAATCATCAATCAGCTACAACTTACAGACAAGACACTTGTAGAGCAGGAGTTTAAGCCATGATAAATTTTGCTGTACTTACTGCCTTTAAAAATGATCACATTACAGAAAAGCACTGGCATGATCCGTGTCACTCCGATATTTAAGCCCTTCCATTAATTAACCAGAAGTGAAATAGGACCTAGGTCTGTGGATCATTCAGTCGTAGTTCCTTATTACTTCAAGCAACTAAGTTATAAAATTCCTCTCTTGAACTGAAAGAACAGCATCCTGAAGAAGAGGAATTTTTTTTCATCCCATTTGGAGGAGGTTTTGGGATCTCTCTTCCTCAGACACACACAAATATTCCTCTTGGTTCCCACTCACAGTCACAGACATTGCTCTTTATCCATCTATGTTGTTTTTTTTTGCCAGTGGTGTCCTTTAGGTTAAATAGCTTTCTCCCTGAGTCATTCCCACAAGCTTGCAGTGTACAAAGGAGCCTGGGATAAGGACAGAACAAAAATAGTACAAAGGCTGTACAGTACTCTCTAACTGAAAAGGCGGGCATTGAACTCTATCGTATGGATTTCTAGAGTGTTTCCATTTTTTTAACACAAGCAACAAACAATCCTAGGGATCTACAGTTCTTCACTTGATCTGTGTGAAGAACTGCTCGTTCTTCACTAAGATAACCCTACACTAAGCAGAGTCTTTGCCCAACTCTTAAGTGTCATATATTAAAGCAAAAAGAAATTAAACCTTCTTCCCACCAGAATTTATATTACAATTATGATCCTTCCATTATTAAAACATTACATGCAATTTATATTCAGCCACTTTTAAAATGCAGAAATTTAATAAAGGTATTATACGTAGAAGTGCTAACAAGATAATTGCCTGTAGTTCTTGCTCCCAGATGGCTCAGCTCAGATTTAAAACAGGGAAAATCACAGCAACAGCCACTGGTGTGGAGCCATCATCATACCAAAGCCAGCTTCAAAATGTTGCTGGTCACAAGCAGGACACATCCCAGGGAATGGGACATGTCACTAGCAGGGACCTTCTGTCTGTCCCAGGTAGCCGTCACAGGGAGGAATTTCACTAAAAGCATTTAAAATCCTTAAATCATTCATGAAATGAAATTAACAATGTCATTATTTTCCAGCCTGAGACTTGATCACTGGAGTTACTGTTGTCTGAAGCACATTTATATTTGTGTTAACCAACATGGTCAGAGAAGATAATCCCAAGTGCTGCCCAATTATTTAACCCCATGCTACGTGTCCTTGAGATGGGGCATGCCCCTGTAGATGGCCCCTCTCCTCAGCTGGTGCTGCCTTGACACACGCTGGCTGCCATTGCCTGCTTTGCACAAACATGACATGCTACAACTTCAAGATATGGGACAGACATGAAGCAGGAAAACCACAGCCACACACCGTGGTGGGACACATCTGACCTGGACAAGGCCACTGGAAGCCAGCAAATGCTGCAGGACCTCCTGCTGCTAATGGGATACACCTGACTGTGTGGCCAAACTCTGCTCTCGCATGCACCAATCCAAACCTTGGGCAGTTTCACTGGCTTCTACAGATCCACCTGAAATTTACACCCACAGTAGCATCTCACCTACTCAAAAAGTCACTAAAATGACCAAAAATGGACACATACATTTCCTAAATGCAGCATTTGGACAGAAAACTTGCCCGAAGAATTTTTTTTAGAGGTAATGCTGTTCTTGTTACTATTATTTTCTACTTCCATCTATTTCTACTTCTGCCCTGAGTGGAAGGCAGGCCGTTCCATTTAAAAATTCAGGACACAAATGAGGACCAGATTACATCTATCCCAAAGCTGCCAAAAAGCAATTGCTATATGAAGCCAAAAATCCTCCTGGGATTTTTCTCAAATCCACAAAATATTCCCGAGCACTAAACTTTCCACTGGGACTATTACATTAGCAGATAGTCTGTGTGTGAAAATCCAAGTATGCAGCTGTCCTCCTAATGGTTTCCAGGACAAGAAGGCTGCACAGGGCACACACTCCTGCCTTAGCACCAAATAACATTTATACCAGACCTGGCCTTTAAAGCAAGTTACATGCCTATCAGTGAGAAAAAAAGGCACCGTGGACTCTTTCCTGAAGGAAAGCTGCAATGGTCAGCAGTAACATCTCCGCATAATCCTGAAACCAGAAGAGTCTGGTTGCGCCTGACCCTCCCCAGGCTGCTGCTGGGATCCCTTCCAACCCCCTTAGGTGTGTCTTTGCAGGAGAAATGCAAAGCCTTTGGCTCTGTGCTGGCGTTTCTTCATAGAGGAGCTCTTGCAAGGAGCACCAGAGTTGTATGCACGCATCCATCCCTCCATCCAGGCACTGATGCGCAGAGGGCTTGGTCCAGATCGCTGTGGGAGGCCAGGACTTGGAAACTGCCCTCAGGCCTGTCACCAATCCTGCAGATATCTGGACTTAGGAGAGGCCACACATGCCTCTTTGGATTGAAGCTGCCCTCCTCCAGCAGCTGACTGCTTTCCAAAAGAAGAGGGAAAGCAAAGTTTCCCCTGCCAAACATTGACAGGGAGAACAGGACATCAGGACAAATGAGAACGGACATGCAGGTGATTGGCGGTGTCCCAGTGGCCCCACACAGCCTGGGGAAACTAGGAAGGCCAGCCCCAGCAGCACTGTGGGGCACATACCTCCCCCATTTAACAACCCAAAACCAGCCTTCCTGAATTCATTCCCTCACACCACTGCTCCAGTTGTGGCTGGGGATGAGGAAGGCTGGGCAGGACACAGACCCTTCATGCAGGGCCATGCCATGCACTCAGCACAGCCTCAGAGGGGGTTTTACTACAGGCTCTTGCCAACCCAATATTCCCTGCCCTCACCACTTGGACATTTTTCATAAGGTATTTATAGAATCCTTGGAAAAGCTTTTCTGGCCATTAGAAATGACTGCATATATATAGACATATATATGTATAAAAGTAAATATATACACATGGTCTGTATTTTATTTATATACAATATATGCAGCCATATATGTCTATAGCTATGTAAATACATAAAAATACATAAACACACCTGTACATATATTTAGTATCTATATATATAGCTATATACATGCACACCTGTTAGCAGGAATGGCACTGCCAGCTAGCTGTGCTCAGGAAAATTCACAGCACTCATGCTCACTGCCACTCTTCTCTCTGGGAGCTTTTAGGCTTATTTCTATACATAAAAAGGCATAACCTGAACTCAGTGGATGCACAAGAAGGGCCTTGCAGACCCTAAGCCACCAGATCCTTGTCTCTGGCGGCAGCTGCCCACAGCTCCCGGGATGCTCGCACAGCACCAGGAAAGAGAAAAAAAACTCTTTCCATCGAAAGAGGAAAAAGCCCAAGCAGCGACCTTCCTGTACTTAAAGCTATGAATCACAAAACCTGGCAGAAGGATTCGGGTTAAATTCACGTCGTGGGTTTTGGGGTTTTTTTTGCTTTCAATGCTGATTTTTTTTTTTTTTTTAACCAGAGTTTATCTTTGTTCCCTGCATGGGTAGGAAGGTTAAATATAAAAAAAGTTCCCCCTCACCATCCTCCTGCAACAACAACGTGAGAAAGCGCTCTCCCGGCGTGGGAGGCCCCTCCTGCGTGTCCCCTGCGGCCGGCGCTGCCGCCCCACGTACCCGCGGGACGGGACGGGACGGGACGGGGCCGGTGTCCCCGGTGGGTGCTCCGGGGCCGCTCCGAGTGACAGCCCGGCGCTGGGGACCGCGGGGACGCTGCGATCGCTGCTGCGGAAACGGCAGCGGCCGCTCCGAGCGCCGCTGGAAACATTCCCCGCGCTCCCGGCCGGCGCTTCGCTCTTCCCGGGAGCGCCGGACCCCGGCGTGTTCCTCCGTCAGAATACACTGCGGACACCCCGCTCCCACCGGGGCTGTTTCGGGGCGCGCCCCGCGCTGCTCTGCCCTCCCGGAGCGGGGAAGACTCCCGGGGAGGACTCCGGGAGCGGAGGAGCGGGAGCAGCGGCGCCCGCCGGGCCGGCGGCTCGGGTCTGCCGGAGCGTCGGGCGGCTCAGCGCGGCCCCGGCCCCGCTCCCGCACCGCCTGCGGGGCAGCCAGGGGCAGCAGCGGGGCGCGCCGGGTCCGGGAGCCGGCGGAAGGCTGCCCAGGCCTCCCCGCATCCTGCCGGGAGGACGGCGGGGCACGGCAGCACTCACGGGTGGGCATGAGAAGCGACATCCCGCCGCGGCACCCCCGCACACCCCGGCGCGATCCCCCGCACACACGTGGACACGGGCACCCGCACCCCCATGCACAGACAGACAGACAGACAGACGTGTGCGCGCACATGTACGCACGGACACGCAGCCGAGCGGGGACACACGGCCACCGTCTCCCTCCCCCGCCATTACCTCCGGCTCCGCGCCCCGCCGTCCCCGGCAGCACGGCTGCCATCCGCGCCGCTCCCCGCCGCCGCCGGGCGCGCTCCGCCGGCCGCCGCGGGCCGGGCCGGGGCGGGCACAGCCGGGGGCGGGGGCAGCCGACGGGGCGGGTCCGGGGCGGTCCAGGCACCTCCCGGCGTGGGGCGGCCGCTGCCCGCCCCTCTCGCCCCTCCTGCCGGGGATAGGGGGAGGCACGTTCTGGGAAGCCTCGCACCCCAGGTTGGAGCCACTGAAGGCACCAGGGTACGCCCGGGGTGAACCTGTGTGGCAGCACGGCTGCCCCGCTTCATGTCTGGGGATGCTGGGCATCTAAATCCCGACCTAGAGACCGCCACAGACTCCCTGGTCCCTTGCGGGACAGTTGGTGGGGGTTACGCCGCGTCCCAAGCCCGTGAATTAACCCTGGGCATCCTCCTCGTCTCCCGGAGCTCTAGCTTCTCCTTGAGCATGGAGGAGTCGATGGCCGTCGGGGACTGACTAGGGATATCATTTCGTTCCTAAACACAGCGCCACATTCCTGAGCGCGGCCCCTTGCCCTGCTGCCCACCTGCTCCATCACACGTCTTTGTGGTTTGGCACACCAGCTCCACGGGATGAGCGTTCATTAGGGCTGGAGTGACCCACTGCTCCATCTCCCCAGACCACTCCAGCCCTCCTGCCAAGGGTTTGGCAGAGGGGACATGGCAGAAGAGCTGCTCTGGTGTTTGCACAGCACTTCATTCACATCCCTGCAGCCATGATGTGGGCACAGGCTGGGTTGAGCAGTCCCAGCACACTCTATTCCCAGCACTGCCCCATAGGGTAAGCATCTTTTGGGATGAGTGGCACTGCCAGGACACTGCTTGGGTTTCCCCATCTCAGTGCTTCAATCTCTTTCAGTCCAGCAAGCTGCCCAGTGATGCCAGGATTGTCTATTGTATTTGTACTTCTTTCTCCCAGGGACTGATAGGTGACTTCTTCCTCCTCAATACTGTGCCAAATGGATAAAGACAGGTAGGAAGAAATGCAGCAACAGGCTGAAGAAACCACTCACTGTCACCACAGCCCCATAAAGGGGCACAGCAAGAGAGGACCTGGCCCAGTGCCACGGCCACAGGACTGGATGGATGCAGAGAGGGCTCCCAGCAGCTCCAGGCACCGAAAGAGTGCTGGGGTTCACAGCAGCCTGAGGCATTACTTTTTTGCATCACAAAACCCAGCTTTGCTCAGAGTTTGAGTTTTGCTCAGATGCAAGACAGAGGGAAGCTATAGGATATGGGAACAGGCAAAGAAGGATAAAATATTTGGTGGTGAAATCAGGTTCCTCAGTTCTTGCATCTGAGCATTTCCTGCATCTGAGGATCTCCCATGACAGAAGTTACCCCAGAATGACGTTTGCCATGTGAGCTGGGCATCCTCAGAGGTGCCCTTCCCTCCATGCCTGTGTGCAAGGCGAGGTGCCAGTCAGATGCTGCAATGTCTCTCTGAAGCTTTGAAAGTAAACATCTTTTACCTGTCTCCATGAAGTCACCTAATACAGGCTGGGGTTATGCTCAAACAGGGGAGCACTGAATTGCAAATATGCTGCTTTTTGAGGTGGGGGAAGGGGAGCCATCACATTATTGACCACTTCAGGAGAAAAACTACAGGCTTAGAGTACCAGACTTGGATTAGACATAGATTTTCTGTTCCTTTGTCATCTGCATATGCCCTGAGTGTGTGGGAGAAGATTAAGCCCAAATTCAGGTTTTTGAATGTCTAAATCCTCTGCAAAGTCATGGAGAATCTTGACAATAGTGTTAGACACCTCAGTCCCCAAGAGGAATTTGCCTTGGATTTTTCAGATTTTCCTACCTCCCACAGAGAGGTTAGCATTGCTTATGAGCACAGGTGAAGCACAAACCAGTTCAATTTTAAAATGAAGGTGAAATTTTGCCCTTGCTTGTTCAGTGCCTGTTCGCTGTGCCACATGAAGTGGGATGAGGGCACTGCTGTCCAGTGAGCCCACTGAGTCCACTTCAAAGTGGCAATTCAAGCACTACATTTTTTCATGTTCCAACTGGATCATTTGGTTGGGCAAAATGAGACACATTATTTTGGTTATTCTGCTTCCCAGTCTGTGTTATGGGGGCCTGGGCGCAATCTGGCTGTACTGCCCTTGGCCCAGCAGATCCAGCCTCTTCAAGGGCTTATTTTTGTTTCTCATTCTGGCCCCAGGGTTTGTGCTCCCCTTTCACCCAGTGAAAGTGATCAGTGGTGATTTTTGTGCTAGAAGAACAAATATATCAAGAAAAAAAATTATCTGCCAGCCTGTCTTTCAGTAGACTTGCAAAGACCTGCTGAACCATGCTGTTAGATTCCCAAGGAAAAGACTCCTTTTTTCTCCTGAAGTATGGTTTCAATTTTCTCTCATGTTATTCATTTTCTGGTGTGCATTTCCACGTGATTTTCAAAATCCTTTTTCCTGTTCAATTCCATTTTGATTTGATAAACTGTTAAGTGGCCACAAAGGATGGCCGATTGGAGAGGGAGTTCTCTAACCCCTTGTGATTTGATACATCTGATAACTTCTGGGGAGCTGTGTCGGCCCAGGAGGGCAAGGCAACTGCCACCCAAGCTTCTCTCTTTGCAGCTCCAATATTTTAATAAATTTCATATGTACTTAGTAATTTGTTTATATATTTTATTAAAATTTATTGTTTGGTCAATTTGGGAATAGCTCCAGTATTTTAATACTTTGTGTGTTTGTTTGTTTGCTTTATGTCATTCTGAGGAATTTGGGGCAGGAAAGAAGTTCGTTTTTCACCCCTTTTGGTTCTAACCTGCTCCAGGACCAAGTGCCTTCAGAACTCCAGTTGTAAGGTCAGCAGATATGATATGACAGCGATATCTCTTTTCAGGATAAGACAGTACCATCTCTTTTTACTGCCTCCCTCCTGCTTCTCCCTGGTAGCCATGGACCCAGGACACATGCATTATCCACATCTCATGTCTCTTATACCCTGCTAGGGAAAACAAACACCTCTCATGGATATCCCAAGCATTTTGGTGAGCTACATGGGAAGGGAGAAGCATTTCCAGTGCCACCATAGCTTGGTCCTTAACAGCCCCCTGCGTTGCTCAGCATCCCTGCTGCATCCCAAACACCTGCTGGCTGGGGAGCTGTGAGCAATTGCTACTGACAGACCTGGGGCTGGACCCCTGAGGCCCTGCAGCAGGGATGCAGCCATCCCAAACCCCGAGCGCACACGGGCATTGATGCCCATTACATTTGCAGCCATCCATGCGTGTAATCCCACAGATTCCAAATGCTGCAAGCAAACAAATAATTGTCCCGCTCTGCCTGACACTGCAACCCCAAATGCCTGCACACAATTCCACTTCTTGCAGCCTCTGCTGCTTTTAACAGTGGCTGATGGGCAGACTGAGGGGTCCAGCCCCTTTAACACCACCTCTGGGGATGGCACAAATAGCTGCCCTGCAATGCGGAGACCACAGGAAGAGCTGAATCAAGAAATATGAATATACTGCATAGAAACTTCCACCCAGGCAAATTTAGTAAATAAAAGCCACAAAGCCTTTGACATAAAAGATGTTCTTACCATATCTCAGGTGGAGAATACCCTCTCTCTTCTTGATAGCTACAGGCTTTTCCTGCCCTGCAGAGACTTCTAGCTACTAGGCAGAGGTAGAACCTCTTGTAGCATTGGAGCACCACTTTCTAAATCACATCTGCAGGAAGTTTTCAAGTAATCTTGTAAACTGGCAGCCAGTAAACTCAGCTCCAGTAAACTTGGAGCCCCAAAGGAACCCATCCTGCTAAATAATTAGCCACTGTTAAGATTTCTACCCTGACAACTGCGCACATTTATCAGATCGCCTCTGATACACATTTCATAGGCAGCATTGTATTTGGAGGCAGCAGAAATATCTCTGCACATCTGTTTTTCCAGTTCTGCCAAAGAGCTTTCATTTTTCTCTAATAACTTGACCTCTTTGGTTTCTGGCAGAAGACAGCTAAGCAGAGTACTCGCTCCCTGGATTTGCTCCAGTATGAGATGAGGTCAGGACAAGAAAGAAAAAACAGCTGGATGGTTCTGAAGCAGTGGGAAGAAACAGGGCAGGGACCAGGGCTTTTTCTTTCCTTCCCTTTTATATCCAATGGGATTTCATTTCTGGGCGTGTTTATTCCCCAGGCAGACAGTATCACCAAAGCAGTATTTCCTGCAAGCTGCTGTTGTGGGGAACCTCCTCCAGCAGCTGACCATGCCCAGGGTGCACTTATAAATAGCACACCAGCTAAATCCTCCTCTGGTCGGCTGTCAGGGAATGTGAGGTCCTAGGGGTTTCCACTGATATATTGCATCTCCTGTACATATTCATCTCAGTTTTGGCAGAGTGAGGTTCATACCCCCCACTCCCACGTTATTTTTCCATTTCATCACATTCTCATTACTCTGCCCAGGGCTTTCTGTGCTGGGGGCTTTCACCTCGCATTTTTTATTCTGTCTGCTTCCTTTTTTTCTGATATTCAATTAAATCATCTTTAAGCAGCAGGCAGAAAAAAATGCCAGTGGGGTGGGGAGGAGGTGGAAAAGAGAGGAAAGATGAGGAAATGGAAAATGGGGAGAAGATATGCCAAGCACGGGAGAGACAGAAAAGTAGTCTGCATATGTTCCTCTGTTGGGATAGTTTTTCTCTCCCTGATCTCACTTTCTCCATAGCCAGAAATTCCACCTTAGGATTTGCCAATGGGAAAATGTAGCATTTCTCTGCTGGGCCACAAAGCAAGTGTGAAATGTTCTGTTTTAATAATTTACAGAACAAAAGGAACACAACAGTCACCATCTGATTCATATCTGCTGAAATCCAGCAGCTAAAGCTGTGGGAGAGGAGATGAAGAAAGGAAAGGGTGGTTTGGTTTTTTTTTCTTCTGGTTAGTCACTGTTGACCTAAGACAAGGAGGACCACATTGGATTATTGCAAAGTTTAAGAGCTCCTAGTGTCCTCTCCAGTAGATGACTGTAAAGAAAATACATAGACAATTACAACTGCTGTTCCCTCTAGTACATGATCCCATTTCCCTTTGTGAGCCAGAAGGTTTATCTGCATCATCAAGTTTGAGAGCCCTTCATAGACCTTTCTCCCATGATGTTTTCTAATCACTTTTTGAGCCCATTCATACTTTTGGCACCCTGGACATTCTGTGGCAGCAAGCTGCACAATGGAATTGTATGCTGAGTGAAGACATACTTCCTTTGGGCTGTTTTAAGCCTTTCCCTCTTTCACAGAATCTCAGACTGGTTGAGGCCAGAAGGGGCTCTGCAGGTCATCTGCTCTAACCACCCTGCTCAGGCAGGACCACCTAGAGCCTGTTTCCCAGGACCATGTCTAGATGGCTTTGGAATTACTCCAAGGATGGAAAGTCCACAACCTCCCTGAGAAAAAAACTGTTTCCTGATATTCAGAGGGAACCTCCTGTGTTTCTGTTTGTGCCCACTGCCCCTGGTCCTGGCACTGGGCACCACTAAAAAAGTCTGATTATAACCTCTTTACAACATTCCTGTGGGTATTTTTACACATTGATGAGACCCAGCTCTCTCAGTCTTTGCTCACAGAAGTGCCACGGTTCCTTCATCATCCTTGTTGCTCTTTGCTGGACTACATCCACTATGCCCATGTCTCTCTTGCACTTATTTATTTCTATGCCATTCATAATTCTTGTACTGCTACTGTACCTTCCTTCAAGCATCTCTTTTCCACCTAATTCAGCTGTAATTTACTCAGAGCCTGCTTTCATGGAAGCTGCTCTCTCCCTCAGTCACTTTTGCCTCCCTTGCTGGGTACTTCACCAAGGAACGTCAGAAATGCACAAGGTACAGGTGAATCACTGATTTACACAGCAGCAGACCACAGAGAGGTTTTCAAAGGTTAGGCAAGGCAAAGCAGAGCACAAATCTTTAAGACAAAGAGAGAAAGAAGAGCTAGGAAGAAATTTTCCATTCATTGTTAATTCTATCATTGGAAGCTTTGGAATCACCAAAATTTTTGCAAACATGTAGAGAAGGAGTATGAGAAACATCCAGCAGAGACTCAGCAAAGAACAGAGCTGTCAGACTCATCTGACCTGCTGCAATGAGGTGATAAACCTGGTAGATGAACAAGAGAGAAGGTGCAGATGCTGTATGTGTTGGTGTATAAGTGTGACTTCGGGTACTGTGTCATGTGGTGTCACTATACACAAGATAGGAACACCTGGGCTACAATAAAATATGAAAAGATGGATGTGTGTCTGCTCAAAACTTTTCTTAGTTACTCACGGTATGATGTGATGCAAAAAACCTCTCATGAGTCTGTCCCAAACAGCATTTCCATAAATAATGCAAAGTCCAAGGACAGTTTTTTACATTTGCAGTGGACAGCAAGCTGGGGCAAGCTGGCGGAAAGCTGGACACAGGACTAGAGGGCAAGGAAGACATGATGAGCAGGGAAAAAGAGATAAACTCCACTGATCCTCCATTGGATGCCCCCTTCAGCCCCTGCAGAGTGGGCAAGAAACTCTCAGTCTGACCCTTGGAAGGCCCTTTATCTGCTTATGCCTGCCTTTGGCTTAAATTATGGAAATCTAATTAGACACTGTGGAAACCCCTCCAGGGCAGCAGAGCACTGGGGTGAGTTGCCTGGGAAGGCTGCTAGGGTGAGTTGGTCCTGCACACAGGGTGATGTGTGAACAGGAGCCACTATCCCTGCCTCCAGGCAGAAGTGAGATGTATCTGTCTTCCTGAAGTCCTGCTCAGACCTGCCTTTCTGTGATTTTTATCCTTATGATGCTTTATTACAATATTGATGTTTTGTCACAGCATGTTCTTATTATAATATTCCTTTATCTGCTGCTCCTCTACTAATAACTCCTGCTGTTCAGGTGGCTGGTTTGACTAGGGCTTTGTATTTTTGACCTGGTATTCTTTGGTTAACAATCACTTCACAGCATAAATCCAAGGTGCTACTGGGATGGCCTTGTCCTCCACCTCTCCAGCCTGTGCTTGGTCTTACCACCTGCCTTACCTGGCACTGCAAACCAGACAGCCGGGCCTGACTTAGGCCAGGGGACTGATCCAGGTGAAAACTCACCAGCTGGGAGCAAGGCAAGAGAAGAAATCATATTTCCATTACTTGTTCTGCTATCTCATATCCTTTGTCTGTCTAGTCTACCTTGGATAGAGTAATCATGTCTTGTGCTATGTTTGGAAAGCAGAGTGGAATTGTAAGGTGATATAAGCCCTGGTTTGGATAATCTTTTCCAGACTGAGGGATGTCTAAACATTTGGGCAGAGGAAAGTGGTGTCTGAGCAGTTCCTCCTAAAATTGACTACAACTTGTTATTTGGGAAAGGGAGCTTTTATCTTTATCACTAAATTCTAAGATCTAGAGGGTTTGCCAAAGTTAGAAGAAGTGGGCAC